>NC_052059.1:46403858-47003858 GCF_903992535.2 Arvicola amphibius
TATTAACTAGCTCTTATAACCTAAATTAACTGCTTCCTATTATTCTGTCTTTTACCACGAGGCTTGTGGCTTATTACTTCACATCTTGCTTCTTCAGTGGCTGCTGGCCTCTCCCTCAATCCCACCTTTTTTCTCGGTCCCTCTCTCTCTGCTTGGATTTCCTGCCTGGCTATATTATTATATATTCTATATATTATTATTATATATTCTGCCATAGGCCAAAGCAGCTTCTTTATTAATCAATGGTAATAAAACATATTCACAGCATACAGAGGGGCATCCCACATCATTTTCCATTTTTTTGTCTAATTGAAAAGGAAAGTTTTTAACTTTAACATGGGAAAATTACGTATAGCAAAACAGGTATCAAGTAAGAATTACAGTTATAATATTTACTTTATTTGTATTTGGCAAAATTAAAGAAAATAATCTATCATCTAATTTTTGTGAATCTAGTTTCATATCCAATTTAAGTTTAACTTTAACATAATAAAATTATGTAACAAAACAGGTATCAAGCAAAAATTACAGACACTTTAGGCCTATAAGGCTGAAGATGGATGCCCCAATATTACAGAACAACTTTGGGTGACTGTCCAGATGATATCTCTGTCATTTTTAGAGTTTTGGAAGTTGCTTACAATGCACTTCCTGTTTACTTAGGCAATATTATATCACACTGGGATCTTTGATGGAGTTGAAGACTAGATAGTTATAATTGTAGCTTTCCTTAGATATGAAACTTAAATTAGATATGAAACTTTAGACTCACAAAGATAAGATAGATGATAGAGTATTTTCCTTAATTTGCCAAAACAAGTAGACTGAACATTATAACTGTAATTCTTGCTTGATACCCAGTTTTTCTTTGTTTCCCCTTTTTTATTGATTTTATTGAGTTTTACATTTTTCTCTGCTGCCCTCCCTGCCTCTCCCCTCCCCTTCAATCCTCTCCCAAGGTCCCCATGACCCCAATTTACTCAGGAGATCTTGTTTTTTTTCTACTTCCCATGTAGATTAGATCTATGTATGTCTCTTTTAGGGTCCTCATTGTTGTCTAGGTTCTCTGGGATTGTGATTTGTGGGCTGGTTTTCTTTGATTTTATGTTTAAAAACCAATTATGAGTGAGTACATGTGATAATTGTCTTTCTGGGTCTGGGTTACCTCACTCAATATGCGGTTTTCTAGATCCATCCATTTGCCTGCAAAATTCAAGATGTTGTTATTTTTTCTGCTGTGTAGCACTCCATTGTGTAAATGTACCACATTTTCCTTATCCATTCTTTGGTCGAGGGGCATTCAGGTTGTTTCCAGGTTGTGGCTATGACAAACAATGATGCTATGAACATGGTTTAGCACATGTCCTTGTGGCACGGTTGAGCATCCTTTGGGTATGTACCCCAAAGTGGTATTGCTGGATACCCAGTTTTTCAGTTTGCTATATGCTAGCTTTTTTTCCTGTTTTTTTTTGTTTGTTTGTTTACTGTGTTGAGTTTTTCACTGTATTGTAGTTTCTGTCTCTAAAGAAATAGGAGCTCTTTGTTTTATACATTCTCAAATATGTTTTTAGAATATATATGCCAATCATTTTAGAACTGTGCTAAACAACTCTTTTGCTTATTAAGTCTTTTAACCTTCTTTATCCATGGTAGTGCTTTATGCTTTACTGAAATTACAGCCTATACACATTGTGAGGCCCAGCTCTCTAATTTGTGACCTGTTGGCCCCCTGAGGCTCTCCGAAATGCTACTCTAAGCCTCTCAGACATCCTTTCTTATATCAGCAAATGCCCCAGACAAGATGCTGCCACAAGTACTGGGCTAGTCTCTTTGGGATTTTTCTTTCTGCGAATTTTGGCATGGACATTCCTTGTTGCTAGTAGGTTCCCTGTCTCTGTCTTTCTCTGTCTGTCTGTCTGTCTGCCTGCCTGCCTGCCTGCCTGCCTGCCTGCCTGCCTGCCTGTCTGTCTCTGGATGTGTGCGTGACTGTGTGTGTGTGTGTTTCATCACGGGAGGGAGTGCTTCCTAACTGACTTATGGAGTGCGTCAGAGAATGAAGTACTGATGCTGATCTGGCATAAAGTTAACAACATCCCTGAAATACATTTCTTAAGACTGTTTCCTCAAAAAAGATTGGGTTTTAAAATTTTTTATGTGGCTCTAATCCATTTTTGTGGTAGCTATTGGAAGCCTGCTGACCTCATAGAGCACATATTAGTAATGGTTTTGAGTATGTTTACTCTTATACTTTGTAATGGTCTCACTGAGAACTAATCTTGGTTCAATATGCAGCTTGAGCATCTCGTACCCAGAATTCTTGGGACTGCAAGTGTTTGTGATTTCAGACTGTTTGGGATTTTGGAATATTTAGGGATTGTGAAATATTTAGGGACTAGCACCTAGCTGTAAATTCATCTCTTTTTTCATATATATGCAGGCTTATGCATATAGCCTGAAGATAATTTTGTACAGTATTTTAAATAATTGCATCACGGTGTGTAATCTACCTGTGATATCACATCAGTGCTTATAAAATTTTGAGTCTTGATGCATTTTGGATTAGGGAGTTAGTATTAGGAATGTCCATATCATACTTAATGTAAACACAGACACACAAATCCCATCTGCTTCTAATTCCATGTAGCTGAGTCCCCAAATCCCAATGCATGGTGCCTTTAGAATATCACTCAAAAACAGTGTGATTGCAGGGAATACTGGCCCACTGACCATCATTCAGAAAACTCCACCAATGCTGCTCTTTGGGAATGATCAGGAGCTGTCCACCCATCCAGCAAGAAGACAGTTTTCTTCTAATTGTTTCTATAGTGTTTGTGTGCCACTCTTAGAATTCAAGGCTCTCTAAGAAGGATGTCACCCTTAGTGTTTTCAGAGTGGGCCCATATCCTGGTGTGAATAGGGAAACATACAAACAGAGTTCATTACCTCTGAGTGGCATGTTAGTTCCACACACATTATTATATTGGATTATATTTTTCCAATAATGTTTCTTTTATGGGATTCCTTTTTAAATAGGGCCTGCCTTGCCCAACACTCAGGGGAGACTCCTGTATCTACTTAGTACTCTGAGTTCTTGGCGTGAGTCTTGAATTCCTTTATTATTTCAGGCAGTTGAGGACTGGGGGCAGGAGTGCTTGGCAAATTTGAGACCTGCAGGAAATGCTGAGTAATGGCTTGTGTTCACTGCCCCGCTCCCTGCTCCTGTCTTCCTTTAAAACAAATAAACAGCATGGAAACACCCACAGTACTGCCAGAGAGGACACCAGAGTAAAGCTGGCTCCACTTCTTTGCCTCCAGAGTGTCTGTAAAAGGAGACTGCATGTTTGTTTCCCAGCTGCCCAGACCCGAATAATCATACAGAAGCTATATTAATTACAACAATGCTTGGCCAATAGCTTAGGCGTATTCCTAGCTAGCTCTTACATCTTAAATTAACCCATTTCTATTAATTTATGGATCACCACGAGGTTGTGGCTTGCTGGGTAAGGTTCTGGGTGTTTTTTTTCCTTCGGCAGCTATATGGCATCTCCCTGACTCTACCTACTCTTTCTCTATTTCTGTTTGAATTTCCCACCTGCTTTTGCTCTGCTAAGCCATTGGCCCAAACAGCTTTATTCATCAACCAATAAAAACAACACATATACAGAAGGACATGCCACACCAGTGCCTGTCTTTCAGCTTCCTGTTGGTGACTCGGGGACTTTCCCTCTACACATCCCGCCCCACCCCACCTTTGAGGCAAGCATGCCTGATCTGTGCGTGTTGTTCTGGCATGGACCTGAGTCCTCCCAGACTTTTTTCTTTTTATGTTTTCAGCCCACAGCCCACAACCCACAGCAGAATACCACTAAGGATTCTGTTTGGCTGTTTCCTGCCCTGTGGTTCAATGAGTGATTCCCCGAGAGCAATAACTGCTAGGCGGCACAGCTGGCTCCTGCTTAACCTCCAGGTGCCCACCATAGCTTTTCACATGCAATAGGCCCTCAACAAAAGTCTGGAATGAGTGCAGGCAAAATAAAAGACACCTTGACAAGCTAGTAAGCACCCCAATTCCCCTGCCCTCTGCACCCCACACAAAGATGTGGTTATTGCACGTGTTTTTGCTTTTAATCTGAAACAGCAGAGTTATTGAGATATAACTCCAATGCCACCCAGTTTACTCACACAGTCTACGATTCTGTGGTTATTTGTTAAGCATAGTTTACAGGGAGCTGGGCACCTGTCAGTCACTGTCTCCTTTCATACCCCCAACCCCACCACTTCTCAGCCATTCCCCTGACGCTAGGCAAACACATACCTGTCTTCTGCTTCTCCGAGTTTGTCCTGTAATTTTATAGTAGTGTGGCCCAACAGCGTGTGGCGCTTTGTGGCTAGCTTCTTATTATCAGTATCGTGTTTTCAGGTTTTGTGCATTTGCTAGCATGTATTAATACTTCATTTCCTTGTCTTCCATTAGCATTCATGGAATGAGCATACCAGTTCATCCATGCATCATCAGATAGATATTGGAGCTGCTTAGATCCTTCAACCACCATGCTGCTCTAAATAGTCACAGACCAGATTTGTGTGGATGTGTTTTTATTTCTCTTAGGTAGACACCGGGAACCATGACTTACTCTGTTGTCATACGGTAACCCCGTTTAAATGTTTGAGAAACTTCTAGACTGCTTAACCTGACTTGAAGCCAGAAGACCACAGTCTTTAAAGAGAGGTGTTCTCCCTTATCCCTTGTATTTCCCAGCTCTTGGAGTCGTCCTCAATCTTTTCCCTCTCTCTCTTCTCACTGCCCCCCTTTTGCGTGTGCACACGCCCCCCTCTCTCTCCTTCCCTCTCTCTCTCTCCTTCCCTCTCTCTCTCTCTCTCTCTCTCCCTCTCTCTCTCTCCCTCTCTCCTTTAATAAAGCTTTATGTCTATTTTCTGTGTCTGTGCCGTTAACCCGCCGCTGCACCGCCTGTTCACCCGCCGCCCTGGTCACACGTGTTCCACGAGTCTCCGCGCAGTTACGCCCAGCTACTAAGTCTTTAAGAACAAAATAAGAACAAAAGAGACCCCAAGTAAAAAGCACAAAATTTGTTTCATACTTACCTGTTATGTATAATCTGCAGGTAATTTTAGAGAGTACTTTTTAGTGTGCCTGCCTTTTGACTACAACCTGTCACATGGTCAGGAGTGGAATTTCCCGCTTGTGACTTCATAACAGAGTCCAAAGGTTTTGAATTTTGGAGCCTTGTATTTTGAGCCTTTAAAAAAAATGTGCGACTTGAACATTGAAAAGAAAGGCAAATGGATTCCGACTTGGGTGGTGCGTGCTTTGAATCTCACCTTCTTAAGCAAACTTTTGCAAGTAGGTACAGAGGAAGGGGTCATAGCAGGTGAGCTACTTGGTACATTTTGTCACTGCAGTTAATGAACCCTCCTAACAGAGATTGACAAAGAAGGGGTGCATTTGAAGATTTTTTTTTTCCAGCAGAGGCTTAGTACTTAGTACTTAGTATGTTTTTGAGGGGCTCTTCCCGGAGCTCCTCATGTATATAATGTGACATAGGAGGCTGGCTGACTTTCTGAGAGCGTCTGAGGTAAAGCAGGTCATCAAATGCAGCGGTCCTGTATGACCGCGACGATGAAGCAGGCATCCTTGAAGCCATTACTTCCTTCTTTATACTCATTTCTTTATTTGATGAGTGGCCAAGCAAGAGAGACCAAAAGAACAACAAGTGAATTCAACAGAATCAGGAGCTGAGGATATGCCTCACCCAGGTTGCTTTAAGGTCCAAGGTTCAATCCCCAAAGCCACCAAGACAAAGTTTTAGGCTGGCAAGATGGTGAAAGCACTTGCTCTAAAAGCCCAATGGCTTCAGTTAACCCCCCTAGCAGCCGTAGTGGAAGAAATTCAGAATGATGTCTTCTGACTTCCACATGTGTGTGAGACACACACACACACACACACACACACACACACACACACACACACACACCACACCACACCTCCATGGCATGTCAGATTTACTAGATGAAAGGTGCATTAAGTTTCTCCATATATTTTATACTTCTGTTGCCCTTCTAGTCAAGATCCTAGGAGGTAAGTTATAGCTCCAAATCCATACTGTCATTGTGACCTAGTTATAGAAACAGCCGCCTTTCCAAACATAAATGGCAGTGAGCCCAGCAGCTTGGATCTGATGACAAGCTCTGCGTTCAGACATTTGGCTGTAGCTGGGGAAACAGGCTGGGCTTCATAGTGTTTTGTTGAGGATGCACGGTCACTTCCCACATCTGCTTGACCTCTACCTTAAGTGCAGCTTGTCATCAGTTACACCTCTGGGAACATTCTTTCCTGGACTGTGTTTTTATAAGGACATGCGATAGTAGGAGGGTGTCTGGGAGAGACGTTAATTAAATGCGGCAGCCACTGAAGTGTCTCTTCTCAGATTAAATCCGTGTGTTGTGTGTACGTGTGTGGCGGTGGGTGCATGTGGTGTGCACGTGTCGAGGTGCACATGCATGCATGCATGTGAAAACAAGAGGCTGACCTCTGCCATTCCTCAGGAGCTCACTTTGTTGGGACAGGGTCTCCTGGGATCTGAGACTGGCCTGTTAGGCTTCGCTAGCTGGACATCCTCCTGTCTCCTCTTGGCATACACTGCCACACCCAGCCTTTCACATGGGTGCTCAGGAGCAAACTTAGGTCCTCATGCTTGTATGGCAAGGACTTTTACTAACTGAGCTGTCCCCCAGCCTTCAGATTAAGCCTCATAAAAGAGATGCCTTCCCCTGTCTTTTCTTTCAAGCTAACGTTTGGATGTGCTCTTGAAATACATCCTAACATATGTTCTTTAGACTTAGGCATCAGTCCAATCTCCGGACGTGGAAACTACAGGTCTTTCCTGAGTGGTACCTTCGTTCCATTACCCATCATGCACTCATACTTGGCACTGACCCATTTGGGCAGCTGCCTGTGCATCTACAGGGGCAAGTGAACCTGAAAACAAAGACGTTTCTGGAATGACCCAGTGGAATGTTCCCAGCAGTTCTCTCCGGCTGATTTTGGTCTCTGGGGATGTTTGTTAGATCAAGGGGTGGGAAGAAGGCATGACATAGTCGTGCAAGCTCCTTGAACCCGTGCCTTTCATGACTGGGTTATTCACCTTTGGTATGTACCTTTTGTAAGAAATGCTTTATGAATGGCATGTCCCCAAACTACCCTGGGGCCAAGATTCAGTGAAAGATTAGGAATTGGAAACCAGTGTGACCATGTCTGTGAAGGTCCCCGAGGCAAGGTATGTCCCTTGTCTTGCACACATTGGGTGTGCTAACTCTCGTCTGCTCACTGTGACTTGGCCCTCCTCCTGCGCCCTAACACCTGGGGCAGATCTCTTGTCAGGGGAGCTGTTTTCTAGTTGAAAGTAGAGATCTGTGATCTCTGTTACCATCTATCCCAGGTAAGCAGAAGAAAAATCCTCTGAATGTTTTTAGCCAGGTAGAGTTTGTAGTGGAGTGGCCTTAAAAACAGCGTGTGTGTGGATGTGGTCTTACTGAAGAACGGCTGTTAAGAGATTGAAGACTTCGTGATAATTAGATTGGTAGTGACCTCCAGAGCCCTCCCTTCTGAGGGAGAAAGGCCTTGTCTCTGGCAGTCCTGCCAGCTCCCCCCCACCCTCACTTTACCCTTGTCTGGTGTACAGGGACAGATTTTGTTGTACACTCCTTCCAATAGTCTGCCCTGGGTCAAAGAGACTTTGTGTCTCCTTAACATACTCATCAATTGTTTCTTACATGCCAGGCTCTGCAAACAGGTATTCTTTTCTGCCTTAAAATAAATGTTGAAAGGGCTGAAGACATAGTTGAGAGGCTTAAAAGAATTACTGTACTTCCAGAGGACTCAAGTTCAGTTTCCCAGCGTCCACGTTGGTCGGGTGGTTCACAAAATAGCTACAGGGGTTCTAATGCCTCTAGTGGCACCTATTCTCTCTCTCTCTCTCTCTCTCTCTCTCTCTCTCTCTCTCTCTCTCTCTCTCTCCTCTCACACACACACACTTTAAAATGCTGAAAAAAATAAAAATGGAGTGAGAATAATCAGAATCTATTATATACATGTATGAAATTGTCAAAACAAACTTATGTAAATAAACAATGAAAGTTGAAGCTGGGCGCGATGCTGCATGCCTGTGTGTAATTCCAGAAAGCTGAAGCAGGAAGCTCGGGAGTTCAAGGATATCCTAGGCTACATGGCAATTTTGAAGCCAGCCTAAGCTATATGATGCCTTAGTCTCTAAAATACAATTCAAGCAGAAAGTCACACTGTTTCTGGCTCAGATGCTGTGCGTATTTCTCACGCTGATCAGGCCCAGGACTAAGGCCTCTGCATCTGAAAGACTGGATTCTGAGCATCCAGCTTGCTCTCCTCGCAGCAAGCCCTAGGCAGCAGCTTGATGCAGGGGAGTGAAACCCCTGTGCTTCTCCATGCAGATTGCTTATTTATTGTTAAATAGCGAAGCAGTGAGGTTTCAGGGGCTCTGAGCCCTTCACACTCAAGCTTCCATCATCGGCCTTGCTTGCCCAAAGGCCAGCCGATTTATTCTCAGCAAAGAAACAACAGAATGGAGCCGACTATCTTTCTTTCCTTCGACTTTTGACCTCGCAGCTTATTTGCAAAGCCCCGGTGCCCTTAGATGTGAGCAGCTGAGGCTCTGGGGTCTTGGACGCAGCGGGGATGCTCCCCGTGGACAAAGGCTGACCACTGTCCTTTGTAATGGGGGATTTCACACTAAGACTTTCTCCCTCCTGTGAGGGCTGGCGCCCAGGTGCCTCGGGATTCCCTGAGGTTCTGCAGGCTGCTGATGGAGGCACGGCTTACTGGGCTCTGGCCCTGGAAACCTGACAGGTTTACCTGGTCCACAGGGGTGCAACCTTTGACTCGGGCCTCATTAGCTAGCAGGCCTGAGATAGTTAAAGGGAAAACAACAGGATTTAGCACCTGCTCCGCCTCTGTGGATGCTGCCTCCTCTCTGCCCCACATGTCATGTGGGTGCTATAAACAGCAACTCCCTCCCTGCCCTTGGCTTTTAATTTCTGAGGATAAACATAATTTATTGATCTTTTATGTGTGTGTGTGTGAGCAGGAGAGCGCATTTATCTTGGGATGGCAAAATAAAAGGTGTTTGTGTGGAACGTTCTGTAAGTCACCCATCGAACGGCAGGCACTTTCATGGCCCGGGAAGTCTTCAACATTCCCCGGTAATTGCCTGAGTCTGGAGCACATTCATAACATACTCTTTTGTGAACCGGAGTCTCCACGTGGTTCCATTAAAGGCCCCTTTGTATTTGGTTACTTGTTTATGGATCTGCTTCCTTCCTTCTTAAAGATGATGTCTGATACACTCCACTTCAAGAAATGTTTTTATGTATAATGAATGAACGACCACATAAGTCATGTAAACCTCAGCCCTGATGGATCTCCTTAGAGATTTCTGACCACACTTTCCTGAGTAGCTCATCTGCGAAGTCAGCCTTCCCCATAGACCCCTTCCATTCCTTCTTGACTTGAGTCCCTGTGAAATTTTGTTTCTATGCCTCTGTTGTATCTGTGAATTCCTTTTTCCCCTTCTTTGCGTTATAAAGTAAAAATTAGGGCAGAGAAGCACCCCGTGTCTTGGTTTCCCAGCTTGTGTAACTGTTGAGTAAAGGAATTGCAGATCCGTGCTGGAACTTTCAGAAACAGTAAAAACTCCTTTTGGGAGTCAGTTTGGGAGCAAGCTAGGAGTCACCAGGATGGATGATGTCATTGATGGGACACAAGACAAAGTACAGTCATGGAGAAAGATGCCTGTTATTTTTCACACCTGATTCGAATGCAGAGGCAATGCCAGACAAAAGTTCTCAGTCATGTATAAGTAGTGATAGCATTCTGTTAGAGGTGATTAATTTATATGGTAATTTTCACATGGTAAGTTTTTTTTTTTTATTCCTTTTCCTTTCCATGTCTAAAGGCCTCAAGGAAAAAAATGATATTCTGTAACCGGCATTTAGATAAACAGTAGAATAAGTTTTATCATGTATCACAGCCTCCATATGTCACCCTAGAGTTGCTCCGCGCTTCCTTCTTACATACGTGTCCCACCTCAGTCACTGGGCACTGTTCTTTTTTCCATGACCAACTGTTAGTTTTACCTGCTAGTCATCCCTTTGTCGGTGGTATCATACATGTCTATTGTCTGGATTCTGTCACTCATTATAATGGTTGTTAGAGTCATTCATAAAGTCATATGTAAGTAATTTTTCTGTATTGTAGAGTAGTACTCATTATATAAACATGCCATAACTCCAATGTCACTGCACCTGTCATTGAGTTCCACCTTTAGCTCGAAGAATTGAAACATCAGTAAGCATTCCTGTAAGGCATTTTTGCATATGCATGTTTCCATTTATCTTGAATAACTACCTAGGCCTGGTAATACAGCTAAGTCATAGGATACACGTGACCTTAGAAGACACTACCAGCCTGGTAAGGGAGAATTGTCATAGTTGGGGTTTGTATTGCTGTGATAAACTCAATGACCTAAAGCAACTTGGTGTAGTAGGAAGCCACTTGTTTTCCTAGCCGCCCAGACTTCCAGAATAATCACACAGAAACTATTTTATTTAAATTATTGCTTGGCGAATCACTTAAGTGTATTGCAAGGTAGCTCTTACATCTAGTATTAACCCATTTCCAGTACTTAAGGTTTCAGCATGTCTGTCTCTGGTGGCAGCTCCATGGCTTCTCTCCTGACTCCACTTTCTTTCTCCCAGCATTCTGTTTAGTTGTCCCCGCCTAGCTCTGTTCTACCCTATCAGGCCAAGCCAGTTTCTTTATTAACCAATGATATTCACAGCATACAGAGGCAAATCCCACATCAACTTGGGAAGAAAAGGCTTTATTTCATCTTCTGTTTCTGCATCCCAGTCTATCATAAAAGAAAGTCAGAGCAGGAACTCAAGGCAGGCACCTGGAAAGCAGGAACTGATAAAGAGGTCACAGAGGAACACTATTTACTGGCTTGCTCCTCGTGGCTTACTCAACCTGTTTTCTTACACAACTCAGGACTTCTTGACCAGGGGTGGCATCACCCACAGTGAACTGGGCCCTCCCTCATGAAAATATCACAAAGCCTTGCCCACGGGCCAATCTTATGGGGACATTTTCCTCTCTTTTCAGATATGTCTAAGTTTGTGTAAAGTTGACAAAAAACCAACGAGCACGAAGGTCCAGTTACTCCCAGCCCCTGCTAATCATGTGCTTTGACCATGACCATAGCCATTCTTGTGGGTGTACGGTGGTATCCAATTGTGTCTTTTTAAGTGAACAACATAGTTACATAAAAGCCACTGTACTTAATATGTAATTCAGTGAGTTCTGGCCAGTGTATATCATCATGAAATACAATCAGAATTCAGATATTTGTCATAGTTACTGTTCTGTTGCTGTAATGAGCTACCATGGCCAAGGCAACTTATTGGGGATTTGCTTATAGTTTCAGTTGCTGAGTCCATGACTACCATGGCAGGGAGCATGGCAGCAGGCAGCCAGGCAGGCATGTCGCTTGAGCAGTAACTGAGAGCTTACATCTTGTCTACAAGTTGGAGTGGTAATGGAGGGGACTGGCCCCAGTATAGGATTTTAAAACCTGAAAGCCCACTCCCAGTGACATATTTCCTCCAAGACTATACCCCATAATCCCATGATTCTCAACCTTCCTATTGCTGTGACCCTTTAATTCAGTTCCTTATGTTGTAGTGACTCCCCAACCATAAGATTCTTTCCATAGCTACTTCATAATTATAGTTTTGCCACTATTATGGATCATAATGTAAGTATTTCTGGGGTCAGGTTTGCCATAGGGTCTCAACCCACAGGTTGAGAACCGCTGGATTAGGATTAGTAATCAGAGAGAATAATAGTCTTTCCCTAACCATCCAACTGGGACCCAAACATTCAAACCCATGATCTGTGGGGGCCATTCTCATTCACACCACCACACCGTCCTGTGACAACCCCTCCCTATTCTGTCCTTGCTGCTTTTAGTCAGCTCCACACTGTAACAATAGACTTGCTATCTATTGTTTTGATTTTGCTTTTGCCTGGCTTGCCAGGATTCATCAGCTTTTTTTCCCAACTGTAAATCATACCAGTTGTAAAGATACATTAACTGTAAAAGTTTAAAATGTTTTAAATAACGTTTGTTTGTTGTTTGTGTGTGCCTTCCTTCCTCACTTCCTCCCTCCCTCCCCCTCTCCCTCCCTCCCTCCCTCCCTCCCTCCCTCCCTCCCTCCCTCCCTCCCTCCCTCCCTCCCTTCCTTCCTTCCTTCCTTCCTTCTTCCTTCTTTCCTTCCTTTTCGTGTGCATCCATGCCTGCCTGTCTGCCTGCATCTGAGTGTGAGCATGCGTGTACTCCAGCACGCATGTGCAGATAAGAGGCTGCGATGCAGGAGTCTGTTCTCTCCTTCCATCATCTGCGTTCTAGAAATTGAAATGAGGTCATCAGGCTTGTTGGCAGGCGCCTTTACCTAAACGTGGAGCTGTCCTGCGATCCCTGGTTCTTTTTCCTAGTCCAGAGTGCAAGACAGCAGTTCCTTCTAAGGCCTCCTCATTTCCGAGGAGTTTTACTTCCCCCCGAACTCTTCCTAGTCTTTTATCCAATTAAGAGTTGGCTTTTCCATTTTATTTACTCTAGAAGATTACAACTTAGCCCTCCTATCTGCCTCACCAAGTCTATGTATACCTGAGTCTGACTGTTCATTTCTAACGCGTTCTTTGGATTATTATGCCTGTGTGGCTCTAGTGGGAAGAGGCTGTGTCCTGGCCACATTTCTTTTCTAGAGCTACTCCCTTTTATCTTGATTCTTTGAGGCTGACCTTTGCTTGATACTCCTGGTGTTTGGCAGAGTGTTTCCCTCCCATTAAGTGATAATTATCATTATGATCCATCTTGGGCCCTGAGCTGACATTGCCAGCCTGACCCCTCTGATCCCTTCTCCCTCAGTGCATATGTGCTATGTTCCATGTCATCGCTGGAGGACTCAGTTGTTCGGGGAGGGAAGCCCAAGGGTCAGGGTTCGCTGCCTCTTCCTTCTGCCATTCTCCAAGGCTTTCCTACTTTCAATGTTCCTATACCATAGGGTAACACTGTGTGCCGTTTGCGTAAGCCCAAGAGCCAAAAGCTTTCTTTCTCCGTCCTTGCCCATTGCTAGTGAAGCCGTGAGCCACTCAAGCTGCTTCTGAATCTGTCCCCAGTCTTCTCATCGTTTCCGTTTTCAACGTGCCCACCATTCTCCTCCCTGTTTCCACTGCTTCTCACCTCCCATGTCCGTTCTTCTCCAGCAGTCAGAATGCATTTTTCTTAAAGCACAAGACTGTTGTGGAATATGATTTTAAGATGTGTTACATCTGTTTATGCTGTGGAATATTTCTTTAATGGTGCAAAGATGTGGTTACATTCTTTCATGTTACATTTGTTTACCTCTGTGAAGCTGTGTTACTTTGCCTGTCTAAAACACTTGATTGGCGTAATAAAGAGCTAAACGGCCACTAGCTAGGCAGGAGAAAAGCTAGGCAGGGCTGGCAGGAAGAGAGAATGAGTAGAAGGAGAAATCTGCAAAGAAAAGATCAAGGCTGGAAAGGAGGAGAGGGAAGCAAAGGACCAGCCACCCAGCTACACAGCCAGCCCAGGAGTAAGAAGTAAAGAAAAGTACACAGAAATAGAGAATGATAAAGTCCCAGAGGCAAAAGATGGAGAGGTTAAGAAAAGCTGGCAAGAAACAAGCCTAGCTAAGGCCGGGCAGTTGTAATTAAGAATAAGCCTCCACGTGATTGATTTGGGAGCTGGGCAGTGGGTCCTGAAAAAGCAAAGAGCCGAAAGAGAAAACCACCCAGCAACTACACAAGACATGATGCGTTTAAACGCCCTCTTCCCCTCCAATGCTTACTGTTCTGCTTAGGCCGCATCTCAGATTCTACACAATACGTGACAGTTTGGCCTGGGGTGACACACAGTAGTGTCACCAAGGATCCTTCGAGAAGCTCTGAGTCTGGGCTTGATTAAAAAAGATTATTTGGGGAGACAGCCTGGCTTCAGTATTTTATAAACTTCCCTGGTGGGTCTAAGGTGTGTCCAGAATGGAGACACACTCCTCTGTCACCCTCATGGGGCCTCCTTCCCATCTCCTTCTCTCACCTTGAGCTCTTCCTGGCTTTGGACAATTCTTGTCTGTAACCTTCTCCCTGAATTTGCCCCCGTCTGGAAGTTTCTTTCCTGTCGTTTCCCTGTCTAGTTCCCTTTATTTTCTCAGACTGATCTGCCTTTGATCATCTTATCTAATCTAACCCCCTACATACTCAGGCACTGCACGTTGTTCTCTCTGAGCTGGGCACTTTAGTTCTCTGTTCTTAGCTCATTCGTGTAACCTACGTGAGAACCAACACGTGCTCTCCACAGCTCAGCTTAGGATCTGCTGAACTACCGCAGAGGGAGGAGAACGAGGTAGGGGTGGACAGCTGGTAGGTGGAAGACAGAAAATGCAGTCACTCACAGGAGCAGCCCCTGGACAGGTGAATGAGACAGGCAGATATGGTAGAATCTTTTTAAAAGAATTTTTTTTATTGACTTGTACTGAGCTTTACATTTTTCTCTGCTCCCCTCCTTGCCTCTCCCCTCCCGCTCAACCCTCCTCCCAGATGGTAGATTCTTGACTGGTGATGATTATAATCGAGCTAGATAAAGAGAGTGAATTTGCCTATTGCATTAGAAAACTTTGATAGTTTCAAATGAAAAGAGATACTTTTATCCCGAATTGGGGACAGTCCCCAAGAAGCCTAAGATGACTTCTTACCCCAGAAATGCAACCCATCTTGCCACGGAACTTACTTTGGAGACTCCTTTCACTAAAATGGAGCTAAGCCTCACCCTCTGGCCTGCCTGGTCCCCATCTTTCCTCCCGTTGTAATTCCGTGATAACTTCGGAGCATCCCTTCCGTTCTGTACTCCCTGTTTTCTGCTGACTGCCGACCCCTTTCCTGACACACTGCTGCCCACTGCCGCTTTGCATCACGACGTGTCCCGAAGCCTGACAGCAAACTGTTGAATTATGATCGTTGAACACCAAATATTGAGATCAATGGGGAAACAGTGTTCTTGTTTGTATTGCAACCCTGCTGTATGGGCTAGGAATAGCAAACACCTGTGAGCAGAGCAGTGGGAATTATTCGCAATCGTTAGTGGTTGCCTTCTTGAGAGTTCTGACGGTAAGCATGCATCCCAGCTCCCAGGTGTCCGTCAGGTGTTCACAGTACTCGCTGCCAAGGAAAACGACTGTTCACTTGGACAAGGCCAGAATGGCAGTTTTGTGCTTTTCCCTAGCAATTATGCACACACCATGATCCTAGAGGTAAACTAGAAGGGTTGTATGGAAATCGCCCCATCCCCCCCCCCCCAAGAGGACATGTTTGGGAGCCATAACTTTGTGACGAATGGCTGTGTCAAGCACCATTTACAGGCGTGCAGATGCCTTCTTCTGGGTAAGAGGGTCCACGTCTATATTGTGATTTCTTGGTTTTATATGACTTGAAAAATGACAACTGCCTCATTTACTCTTAACATAACGTCCAAGGGCTGGAGAGATGGCTCAGAGGTTAAGAGCACTGACTGCTCTCCAAGAGGTCCTGAGTTCAATTCCCAGCAACCACATGGTGGCTCACAGCCATCTATAATGAGATCTGGTGCCCTCTTCTGGCATACAAACATACATGGAAGGAATGTTGTATACGTAATAAATAAATAAATCAAAAAAAGAAAAAAAGAAAGAAAACCACAAAAAAAAGACATGACATTCAACTCTGCCTTTGATCCCTCCCGGGGGATGACAAAGCCAGCCACTCAGGTAAACTGTTTTTATAGCTTAGCAGAAGCGTGGAGGGGCATAGACTGTTGAGTCACGGGAGGAATGTTCCGTGTATTCTAGCCTCACCTGATTGCCCGTGCATGGGCTTCCCGAATTGAGGCTGGTGTTTCTTTGGGGAGATCTTTTTCTCTACCATGTAGCAGACTATAATTCCATACCAAAGTCTTACTCCCATACCCTCTGCAACACATAGCAAATCCTTTATATTTTTTTAGTTTCACTGAAAATTTCAAATTTGCGAAAATGTTATTCAATCTGTAACCAAAGAGGTAAAGTCAATTTTCTACTTGTAACTCATAAAAACACAGATTATGAGACTATTTTCTGGCTGATATCTTCTTTTTGTCTGTCTGTTTTTATTCTTCTTTCATACGGTACATCCTGACCGCACCCTCTTTTTCCTTCAACCCCTCCCACCCACTGCTCCTCCATTTCCCTTCAGAAAAAAGCAGGCCTTCCAGGGACATCATCTGAACACAGCCTGACAAGATGCAGTGAAACGAGGCCCAAACCCTCGCGGCAGGGCTGCGCGAGGCAACCCAGTAGGAGGAAAAGGGCGCTAAGAGCAGGCACAAGACTCAGAGACACCCCCACTCCCACTGTTAGGAGTCCCATAAAAACCCCAATTGAATACCACAGCATGTGTGCAGAGGACCTAGTTCAGACCCATACAGGCTTCACGATTGTTGTGTCCATCTCTGGGCCCTGTGAGCCCTGCTTGGTTGATTCTCTGAGCCGTGTTCTCCTCGTGTCCTCAGCCTCTCTGGCTTCTATAATCCTTCCTTCCCTTCTTCCACAGTCTTCCGCAGGGTTCTTCTGAGACAGTTGTAGAGGCCTACTGGTAGGGACCTGCAGTTCTAAGTACAGATTGCATCTACTTACACATAATACCATTCACAGTGGGGTGTCCTGAGGCAAGATGAGGGGTGAGCACCTGGATGCCTTTGATGGGTGTGGCTATAAGAAAAACCAAGTGTTCAGTCATTTTTAATATAAAATACTTGTTTATGGGCACCTAAAGGGAGGGGAATGGGACGAGGGGAGGAGGTGAAAATTTGTAATAATAGTATTAATAATAAAAAATAAATAAGTAAAAAGAAGAAGTATGGGCACCTAAAGTTGTGTATTTCATGATAAATGGGAAAATGTCTTCTGTAAATACCTTAATGGAATTTTGCAAAGGAATTAAAGCCTGGCATGGTATATGGCATATTCTTGTCATCTCGGCACTGGGGAAGCTCAGGCCAGGTCCTCCACAAGAGCAGGTGCTCTTAACTACTGAGTCATCTCTTTAACCCCCTCTGTGCAAATTTTAAGTCTTGTGGTTAGAGAATATGGCTATAAAATAGCTCTTTACTGTGTAAGCAGCGGAATGGTTCACGCTGAGACATTTTAGTACAGTTCCTCATGCTGCGGTGACTCCCAACCATAAGGTTATTTCCGTTGCTACATCACAACTGTATTTGTGCCTCTGTTATGAATCGTAATGTAAACATCCGTGTTTTCTTAGGCAACCCTGTGAAAGGGTCCTTTGACCCCCAAAAGGATCGCAACCCACAGGTTGAGAGCTGCTGCTGGTCTGTGGCTCCATAGGAACTGACCCTCCGGGTTCCACCTCAGGATTGCTGTTAGAGCATGTGAACTTTATTGCTGACGTCCTTTCGTTCTCCCGGAAAACATAACCTGCTTTGTCTTCTCCCCTCCCCTCCCCAGGCTGGTTCAGAGGATACGCTCTCCAGAACAAATCCAAAAAGGTACGGCACCGCGTTCCGTTTCTTAGTTCCTTTGTCTGTCCACCAGTTCTCTGTCGTGCTGTGCGATCCCTTTATCTGCTATCTCTAGAGCGCCTTTGCTTTGATCTGGAGACAAAGACTTTGGCCCTGGTGCTCAGGAGAAATAGTTCCACGGATGTGTTTCCCTGGAGCGGATTCAAGGCCCCAGACTTCCTGCTGTCTACCCTTGAAGTCCAATAAAGCAGCAGGACAGTGATAATGCCCTGGGAACCTCTGTCAGGGAGGAAGGGGCAGGACCCACTTCTCCGCGCATCCTTTACGTACCCTGCCAGAACTGACCGTGCCTGTCACCCAGAGTAGTGGTTTCAGTCTGTGAGGCCTATGGAGTACCATGGAGTCATTTCAGTGAAGTGTAAACCAGCACTGCAGTGTAGTGGGATATTATTTGTATCTTGATAAGTAAATCTTGCCTGAAGACCAGAGGCAAAGCTGAAGCCACTAGAGGTCAGGTAATGGTGACACACACCTTTAATCCCAGGATTTTGGAGACAGAGGCAGGTGGAGCTCTATGAGTCCAAGGCTACCCTGGGCTGCGTAAGATCAATGCAGAAAAAAAAAATCAAGGTGGTGGTGGCTCACACCTTTAATCCCAGTCCTAGGGAGTCACACGACTTTAATCCCAGCACTAGTGGGAATATAAATGGGAGGAGAGAGACGCTTAATCGGCTTAGTTTACAGTTGCCCAGCCCAGGTAAAGGTAAGACTTCTCTAGTACCTTGGCCGGTTTGCTTTTCTGACCTTCAGGTTGAACACCAATTTCTGTCTCTGAGTTTTTATTAATTGTGCTGCATGGGAGCCAAAACAAGGCTAAACGAAAGAGACACTTATGACACATTCAGCTCAGGTATTAATGTTTTTATGTGGTTTGTGCTTTTTATTGTAGTTTTTGTTTAGTGCGGGACTGTTAATGTGTTTCTCGTGATTCAGGCAGAGTTTGAGAAACACTGGCCTAGATGGCTTGCTTTCCCGGTTGTCAGGGCAGCTCATCATCAAACTGAAGAAAGGCCAGTAGCTATGTTAACACGTTTCAGGATTCGCTTTAGACCCCGTCAGCACTTTTCCTTTGATGTTGCTTGCTGGGGCAGGGTACTGTGCTAGCACTTTCTTTTGCAAGAACAAAGTTGATAGGGCTTTATTATTACACAGTTAGCTCATGTGCCAGTAGCAGAGGGTGAAAAAGAATGAATTCATCAGGGCAGAAAGGGTAGAAAAATTCTTATTCTTTGACCATACTACAGGCCAGATGTAGTCCCATGCAGGCAGGTTTGTGAAACCCTCAAATCTCAGAAGCCGCCCGCCTGCTAGTTAGAAGTCACAGAAACCCAAAGGAGAGCGTGGCTGAGTTGATGACTCTTCAGTCTTAGTGTTTGCACACTTGTGTACACACACACACACACACACACACATGTGCGCACACACACATACACACACTTTATTCACTTGGATGTTTTCATATTCGAACAGAAAAAGGAACATTTGCCATCCCCGCGGGTGCCAAGTCCCCCTGATGTGAGTCCACTTGTCCCTGCCATGCCCACATTCAGAGTCCTGTGCCGCATGCTGTTTCCAGCTGAGCTGTTTCCGCTTCTCTGGCTGACTTCAGCATCCCCCAGTGTCCCAGCAGAGACCAGTGTAGTAGTCAGATGTGCTGGCGTGATGAGGGTTATGATTGAACTAGATTGAGGGCCTTCGGGAAGCTGATGCCTGGCACACGCCCTCCTGCTGTGTGTAGCTTTGGCCCTGTTAGTCGTTACTTTTACTCACAGCTGTGAAAGGTGAGTTTTCAGAAAGCAGTTACGAGTTCACACTTGGCTGGCAAGAGGGCCCAGCAGGTGAAAATACTCCTGCAACAGACCAGTAACCTGAGTTCCTTCCCGGGATCTCACAGTAGGAGGAGAGAGCCAACTCCTGAAAGTTGCCCTCTGACCTCCACCCGAGTCCTGTGGCCACCCCTAGACCTGCACAAGTTAGCAACTTTTTGCCTCAATTTTGTGAAAGTCAAAGAATACCCGGGTTAGATAATGCTTGGTCCTTTCCTTTTCCTTATTGTTATTTTAATATGCAAAAAAGGTGCACAGAAACTTCTCAGACAAATCATATGAACTATCAAGAACAGCTGGGCCTGGTCATACGCTCCTGTTGTCCCAGCTACTTAGGAGACTGAGACAAGCCTGAATGACTTACTGGTGTCCTGTTTCCAAATTATGTGACTGGCAGACACCCTCCTAGCATGCAAGAGGCCCAGGTTTGATCTCAGCCCAACCACTACAATCACAACGCAACCAAACCTAGTACGTACGTACTGTTAAAACAAGGTCTCAGACCTTTACCCTACATAAGAATTGGTCCAGCATAGAAGACCTTGGTTTCTAAGGCATTCTGGGCTTTCCTGATACGTCTCCATCCATCTAGCTAGTGATGTCCTCTGGTCTGACTCAAATACTAGATGGTCCAGGTAACAACTGAGGGTTGTGCTGGGGTTTTGTTGTTCTTGTTCTTAATTAAAGGGTTCTTTAAAACCTGGAAGCTTAAAAGCTTCACCTTTGGGAGAAAACTATTTCAGTTTTCTCTGTCCTTTGATAAAGAAAAACATAAACAGAATTTGTCACAATGACTGGGCTTTTTTTTTTTTAACTAAACTGAAATTTCCTTCTTTGTGGAGATTCAAGAAACAAAGATGGAATTAAAGGCCTCAGTCTTGAATTTTGCTGAGTGTGACACCCCTTCATTAAGAGATGCAGCCTGATAGAAATCCCCTCCTATGCTGGTCCCTTTTCCTGTCTCAGGGGAAGAGCTATTTGAAAGGACAATTCTTGTCATGGCAATTATTGGTGTCGTTTATAAGCCAAACTAGCCATTTGGAATGGTGGCAAAAGGAAGCTCGGCTTTGCAGAATGAGGAAGGCTCGAGCCTTGAAGAGACTGGTCATTAATCTTGGCAGGATGGTGGGTGTACAGACGGGATAGCACAGAGAAAAATCATTAGCTGGAATGTATTCAAGTGAGTAGGTTACACTGAGAAAAGAAAGGCAGAACTGAGAGACACCAGAAATTCAAGACCCAGGTTGGCTCTGGCCTTACCAGAGAAACAGGATGACTGCAAATGACCAAGTGCCACCATGACGCAGAGCTGCTGCAAGACAGCAGAGCAGTGGGGTCACAAAAGGAATGGACTCTGGAGAGCCATGCCTTTATGCTTTATCATCTGCCGTGGTTGTCATCCGTGTCTCCAAGTCCTCATTTGTGTATAGTTCTGAGGACCTGTGTCGTGGCTGAGATCAGCTTAGCCCCTCATGTTCTGGCCGTTTCCTGTTTTACTGGAGAAGGATGAAGAGAGAAAGAGAGAGCATTGTATAGACAAAGACAGTACACGAAACTGGCTGCAAAAGCAACCACTGTCAAAGTTCCGTGGTTTCTTGTCCGATTAAAGATTATGGGGTGCATGCACCTTTTAACCTATGGTCCTATGAACTGCGGACGATCTCCACCACCACCTGTGCAGTCAGCAATCTCTGACATTCACTGTCCACAGAGATCATGCCAGCCCTCTCTTGAGCAAGGCTGGGAGGAGTTGAGCCATGATGCCAGCTAGCTCGTCTTCTCTGCCGTGTGAACCATTCTTAAGCCAGGCTCAGTGGCTCCTTCTCCATGTGGCATCTTGAGAGCGTTGCACAGCGAGACGTAAGCTTCGGTGTTCAAGAGAACGCTGTGGAAAGTTCTTTCCTACTGAGAGATCGTTGGGGTGGCTCTCTGGTTCCCACCCAGGGGTTCCCACCCAGTGGTTTTATGCCCTTCCCTTGGGACTTTTTAAATTTTTGCCAATGGGCGATGACATAATACTGATATAGAAATGCCTCTTGGGGTTACAAAAGGAGAACAGTTGGAGGCTGTGATCAGGTGACTAGTGATTTGCAGTTGGTCTTCAATGAAAGTGCTGACAGGAATCATTGTAGGAAGCTACTAAAATGTTGACGGCTCCACTTTGATCATGATGAGAGGCCCTTTAATGGACGCACCGTGGCATGTTAGCTTTTGTAGATTCTAGGTTCTCACTCAGTATTACGTTCCTTGCCCTTGCTGGATCTCTGAGCTGGTGGGGCATTTTTGGCTCTTTATTTTCAAACCATCTTCTGCATCCTGAGCCCAAATCTTAATTTCTACTATTTCAGCATTGCTATCCTTCCTTGAAATGTGGTTGAAATATAGGTGGTCGTCATAAGCAATGCCCTGCAAACTCGCTTGGGAATTTCCTTTTGTCAAGGCGGTCATAGCTCTCCCCGCAGTGTTTATGCCCTTGACTTTGAGATTGTTTTTAATGGCTGTATAACTGGAGTTCTCTTTCTGTAGGGTATTTTCCCCGAAACATACATCCATTTGAAAGAGGCAACCGTGGAAGATGGAGGGTAAGTTCTCGTCCAGGAAGGACCACTGAAAAGGGATGAAGGTGTAAGATGGTCGTGAAAGAATATCCTCTTCCCATTGATGTCCTCCTTCACTCGTTGGTTTTACTTTCTCATAGAGTTCCTCATTCTGGCTTCTCTTTTTATACTGTCCCCTCCGGGTACCCGTCCCCAGAACAGTAAAGACAGCAGCGATGAACTCTGAGGGCCTTCCACTTCCCCTTGGAGTTCTCGCCGACCGCTCACTGGGTATGTGGATGTGAGTCCGTGTGAACATCTGGGAAGGAGGGACATCTGTCTGTCCGCCTCAACTCTGAACCTTGAATACATCACTGAGTTGTCAGTACACGTCAGAATTTTCACAGCTTCCTGGAGGAAAGCGCTGTGGTGGTCTTGCAGTGAGATCCTAGGGAAGCAGTGTATGGGAGCGTGCTGTGTGGTTAAGGTCCACTCAGCTTGGAGTATTTGTTTCTTGGTCAGGTCATTTGTCCTACAAAGGACTGACCCTGTGGCAGCCAAAGGAAAGCAGGACATCCAAAGTAGGAAGAGAGAATTAAGAAAGTTAAAACTTGAATCCATGGCTGGTGCCAGGGAGGCTGTCAGGGTCCCGGAACCTCTAAGCTAGATGAACATTATTGAGAAGTCCAAAGCCCAGCACCCACATTATAAGATAAGAGATAGAGACGTGCTCAAGTTCCCATAGGTTCTCTATAGCAGAACCGGCACCGGGAACTGCTCTTCTCCGCACCATTCCTGGGCAGCTTCCCAGTGTCACTTGTGAAGGCAAAGTAGGAGCCCTGTTCTAACTGGATCTGTCAGGTAATAGGCACGATGCCCAGTTAACTGTGTTACTCATTCAGCAGATACAGATACTCCTAGACTTGAGATGTGGTTGCATCCTTAAACCCACTGGGGTTAAAAAAAAAAAATCACAAGCAGAGCTGGGCGGTGGTGGCATACACCTTTAATCCCAGCACTCGGGAGGCAGAGGCAGGTAGATCTCTCTGAGTTCAAAGCCAGCCTGGTCTACAGAGCTAATTTCAGGACAGCCAGAACTACACAGAGAGATCCTGTCTCTAAAAACAAACAACCTAACATCATAAGCGGGCATCACAGGAAGGTCCATCATTTTATACAATTAATATATGCTAATAACAAAGGACAACAAGATATGCATTTATTTCACCTAACCTAGGAAACACAACCTAGCCCAGCCACCTCCAGTGTACTCAGAACACTTACAGTAGCTGACAGGTAGGCAAGATCACCTAACCCAAAGCCTGCTGTAGTATAGAGTAGCACGTCCCTCATATAACATGTTCAGCACTGGGTCGGAAGCTGAAAGCCAGCGCCTGCGTGCGTACACTTCCCAGACATCTTAGAGTTGTAAAATCAGACTCTCCTAAGTCGGGGACTGCCTGCAACTTTCCAGAGTTAGCATGTAACAAATGTGTCGTGAGCCACGTGTGCCCTAATACATTGCCTTACTTGACCTGGAATTCACGCTCAGCTGTCTCCCATGTTTGCATGTTCTCATGGTACTCCTGCTACTCTTGCCTGTGTGCTTGCATGTCCTTGCTGCCTTTCTCCTGTTGATAACTATAGGAGCACCAGGGATCACTTGTTGAGTAAATGCAGTTAAGCTTACTGTGAGAGAGGATGTGGGTTTGTCTCCATTTCCCATGTTGGGAAGCAGCAGAGGACAAGAAAACCCAGTCCTTTCTGGAAGAGGGCATGGATCAGTCCTTGCAAGCAGGTCTTTGGGTGAGATCACATGCCATGCCCCTCTCTACAAAACAGAACAGCTGCCCGATGGAAGCAGCCAATTACATGGCTTAGTCATCGGCAGTTTCAGAGAGCATAAACTTGGGGAAGTAGAGTCTAGGCTTCGCCTGTGCCACACATATAGACTGTGCTGGTCTCAGTTCTTTGTTTTTTGTTTTTTTTTTTTTTGCCCTTATTTACCCAGGTTCAAGTTCTCCAAACTATACACCCCTTCAGAGGCAGATCGGTTTATTTCAGACCACAGCAGCCACATTCCTGGCTTTGATTGTCAAGCGTGTGTTGGCCAGGAGAGGCAGCTCCTATCATGTGCAGTCAAGTGTACATCTCTTTGGTTCCTTGTAGGCAGCATGAGACGGTGATTCCTGGGGAGTTGCCACTGGTTCAGGAACTCACGAATACTCTACGAGAATGGGCTGTCATCTGGCGCAAGCTCTATGTGGTAAGCTTCCCCTGGGGCTTCCCTTGGGTGGTGGCCTTAGGTGCCATTTCTGGACCCTCAGTCTGACTGTTGGACTGTAGAGCCATCTTCTCCATTGAGCAGGGTGAGCCTTCCCTGGAGCCCACGATGCTGGAAGGCAGCTGACTCTCATTTCCCCAGAGTTGGGCCAACACCAATGGCATTATAGAGGGAAGTGGGTGTGATCCTTAATTCACTCTTGCTGGTTGTGAAAGTAATAGGAAGCTGTAGCTGCAAACACTTGCCAAGGTCTTCTTGGGTGCCTCAAACCACGATCCCTCACCGCATTGCTATAAAAAAGAAAAGATGCAGTTATATCTGCTAATAGTCTAGCAGGAACCCAAGGCACTTGCCATTAGCATCTCCGTTTATGCCAATAAATAGACATTTTATCAACAGCACAGTGCTCAGCCTGTTGGGGGGGGGGCATTAAAACCATGACCACTAGACCTTGCAGATTCCAAACCACATATAGGGTAAGCTGAAGTCAGGCTTGCTTCAGTCAGTATTCTCTCTCCCCACGCTGTTTGACCCCAGAATGCTAATACAAGATGCTAGTTCAATGGGAAATCACATAGGCACAGGAACATCCTCTGTGTGACAATAATCATGAGTTTCATGTGTGTTTACAACTGGGACTTTGTGGTTTAAATGTAACCTGCCATTTCTGAGGTTCACCTTAGAGTTTACTCCACTGTGAGGCATTGGAAGGATGAAGGCTAGGACCAAGGCGTGGCTTATCTAGTAAAGGCACTGGCATCCCAGCCTGACAACCTTAGTTGGATCCTCTGGACCCACATGATGGAAGGAGAGAGCCAACTTCTCTAAGTTGCCCCATGTGAATGCATAAATAGAATTAGGAAGGAGAATCTTTCATAGGTGGGAATTCAATCCAATTGGAGTGCTTGGAAGAGACTTGACAGGTGTCTAGGAGGCTATAAGAACATGAATGTGGAGGCTCGTGATGGGATTCCTGTGACGTCATGTGAAGAGGGAGAGAGGCCAGAAGACCCATGTACAGACTGTATGCCTCACCGTGTGCTGTTCTCTGCCTAGAATGCTATTGTCACACTAACTTTTTAGCTTTGCTCTAAATTGCACATCGCTTCTTTAAACACACCTGTCCTGTAACGCTAGGACTAGGGCCTGGGACTCTCAGCGTTTAACATCATCAGAATAAAAAATGCCTATTTTGCAAGCGCACAAGACACTTGAAGTTCCTTGCAGCATGGTGGACGCTTCTCCAGTCTAAACACTCTTTCCTTGACAATGGAACCCATGAACCGTTTACTAATGTTTCTTCTCCGGAGACTTTATTAGTGAGCACCAGTGGGTCTCGCCTGTGTAGGAGACTTCAGGCTTCTGTGGGGTGACTAGGAAGTCACATGGTGAGTAATATATTTTCTGACTAGACATGTGACTATAGGCTATATAGCTGGACCCGGGAGTCATTCTTTTCTTTGTGTGGACAGTCTGGCTTAGTTACAGCAGTAGCCCCAATCTTGTCCTTGCATACGAAAGCAGCAACCAAACCTCATTCCAGCGCTCGTCCTAAGAGTTCACACGGGATTTCACTCCATTCCGGGCTGTGAATTCCAGGATAAAGCATAGCCTTAGAAATCACCAGCCCTTTGTGGGGAAAGCACATGGTATTTCTCTTCCTACCCAAGCTTCAAAGCCTCATTTGTGTCCCTTCTTTGTCACAATGCATCTTCTAAACAAATTGGTCCTTAATGATCCCTTCTGGGCTACCCGAACACTTACTGCCGAATGCATTGTCTGGCCCTTGGGGCATTATGCCCATATTGAAGGTGATCTTTTGATCTCTTCGGATGTAGTTGATGAGAGCTCTAACTCTGAGCCCCTAAATCATTCACTCTGGGAGGGAAAGGATACGGCTGTCATCCCTGTGGCCTCCATTGATCAGCTTCTACTTACATTGAAAGCACTCTGCTTCTGGTTAATTGATTATGTAGTGGTGGATATAGAGGGCTGATGGGTGGGAAATTGCACGGACACGGTTTATTCCTTAATGTTCTCTCTGGAAATGGCCGCGTGGTGGAATGTATTGGGTAAGTACAGGCTGAGTATTCTGCACTGTCTATGTTCTGATGCTGTAATTTAATACCTGAGGCGAGGACAACTTATGAAGAAAAGAGACAGCATTACACCATTGTCCTGAAGGCTCAAGAGCCTGATGAGAGGAGATACTGGCGCGTATCTTGATGTCAGTGGTGTCGATGGCGGTAGCTTGTATGAAGGAACACTCACATGGCATGACAGGAGAGCAGAACACGGAGAGTCGCCTCATTGTCAGAGAACCCTCTCGAGATAGCTGGTGAGGCTGGTGGTTTCGGTGCTCTTTCATCAATCTCCACTCCTCAGGATCCGCCCCCCAACTTCTTAACATGGCTACACTGGAGGCGAGTCATCCAGCACCCGGCTCCAACTGTATCACAGGCAAACCAGAGGCATTCCGAATCTAAAACTCAAGCATCCAAAATACGCTCAAGATTCCAAAGCATTTGAGCACATGCGTGATAACACATGTGGAAAAGTCTGTCCTGCTCCTGACCTCGTGCAATGCTTTCTGTCTGTACAAAAATTATCCTGAGGCCATGTTAAATTATGTTGAGGCTGTTGTAGAAGGCAGAGATGAAGCATAAACAAATTTCATATTTAGACTTAAATGCCATCCCTAAGAGACCTCATCAGGTCTGTGTAAATGTTTCTTTAAAAATCGGGGAAAAAAAAAACAAAACAAAACTTCTCATCCCAAGCATTTCAAGTCATTTCAGATAAGGGGTACTCAGCCTGTACTTTGGAAGGAGTTTTTGTTGTTGTTGCTTGTGCCATGAATAAGAAGGCCTCTTTTCCCTCTCTAGTAGACGACTTTATTGCTCATTTTTTTTTCCACCATGGCTTCTTTATTTCCACAAGTTATCCAGGCAGGTTTCCCGGGGAAAAGAACTGAGAAACAGGGCTGGGAGTGTAGCTCAGTGGTAGAGTGCTTGCCTGCCGTGCATGAGACACTGCTTTCCATTCACAGACAGACAGACAGACAGACAGAGGCACGCAGAGTGCGGGGAGGGATGGAGGGAGAGGAATAAGCAAGACTGAGGAAATAGGACCTGTGCACCTGTCCTGTCGATGCCCCTGCAGTTCCAGGGCGGTGAGTCGATAAGTGCTTTTGACGTTTTCTTTGTCAGCTCCATACCTATTTAGTAGCAGAACTGAGTTGTGGGGTTTTTTTGTTGTTGTTGTTGTTGTTGTTTTTATTTTTTTTTTCAGAATTGAGTTTTAAGAACAAAGCCTAGTGAATTAATTGATTTTTTTTTTTAAATTTCCTCTCAGAGGACGGCACATCTTTTCCCCTTAGATCTTAGAAATCTGAGAAGATAACCTTTTAATGACTTGTAGTTGCCACTGATTGGATGGGAAAGGCGTGGACGGTGGGCGGTGCTTGGTTATTGTCTGGGACCCCGGTCTGGTTGTGCTGCTAACTGCTTACTCACTTAGGAATATCCACACGCAGTGAGTTTGATATTAATCACCCGCCCCCTCCATCCCCTTCCCCAGGGCATTGACAGTTCACCTCAGGCAGAATTTCCGAGAATTTTCTTTCTGGTGTTAAAGTAGCAGACCTCAAATACCCCGTTTCCCTGGGAAGTATTAAAAGGGGGGTGGGGGGAATCCCTCTAATATCTAGTTTCCAAGTCTCTCCTCCCTGCATATAATTTTATTTTTGGATTGTGCACACATGCTCCTTTATTCTATGTGAGCATACATATGGGCCCTGCCGGCATACGTTTCTACACTGTGTGCTCCTTTATTCTCTGTGAGCATAAGCATGGCCCCCGCCAGCATACGTTCATACACGGTGACATTAATACTCCCATTGATTTCCTCCCATAGATTAGATTTTTCGTCTGCCGTTCTGGGGATTGGACCCAGGGCTCTGCATGTTAGGCAAGTGCACTAACCCCAGGGCTACATCTGCACAAATTCCTTCCGTGAACTTTGAATCTGGCCTTCTGAATGCCATTGTTAGCCACCTCTAGGCTGCCCCCCCACCCCCCCACCAAACTCTGTCTCTCCCTAAATGTGCTGCTTCCTGATTCTGCTCATTTCTGTCTGATCTCACTAGAAATCTTACAGTGTTGATTCAGTGTTTTCTAGAGGGAGAAATACAACCTGCTAACCGGGTAAACCCCAGCCATGAGGACGCTGGAATAGTCCAGAAAGGAAGGATGTTTGTCTCCTGGTCTTAGCAATTATAAAGAGTGTAATCACCAGAAATACCTCACAATGGGGAGGAGAGACATCCATATTGAAGATATGGGACCCCTTACCCAGAGTGGCAAGAGGAAGGTTGTGTGTCCCCAAGACCCTCCCTCATATGGTCCGTCTTTTCTCCTGAGAGTATCTTACTGATTTCCTTTCAATTGTCCTTCCTGGCAGGTGTCGACCTTATGCTATGGGCAGGAAACAAACTATAGAAGCCAAACGCTGGGAAACAGGTTTTCTCCTGCATGTCCTGTCCTAGCTAGTTCTGTGATCTGAGGCAAGTCACTCAGAGTCCACAAACTTCTGCCAGATTTTGACACCTTGTAAAAGCGATGCAGAACCTCGTTCCCTTTCTGTCTTTAATCTTCATATCCTAGCTTCCCAAAGCTGGGAAAGCACGAAAGAGGACTGTGGCGGTGTCTTCCCGCCTGCAGGTCATCGGTCACGGACTCCACCAGTGCAAACCTGCACTGGTTAATGCTGCTGGAAGCAGCAGCCGCAGTCGATGGCCCTCCCACCAGACAACCCTGACTCAGCACGTTCCCTCTCACCCAGCTGTGGCTGCCAGGAGTGCAGGAGCCATGTGTACCACACTTATCCAAGGCCGCAGCCTTTCTCTCTTGTAATCATCTTGGGTAGAGTGGCCTTGAGCAGTGGGAGCAGGCTGGATTTCGTCTGCTGTAGATAGCAAGTCCTCTTGGTTGAGGTTCAAGTCCAGGAGGCACAGCTATGTCCAGAAGGCAGAGCACATGCTCACATCCGTTCTTGGTAAGCTCTGCCTGCAGAACTGCCCCTTGGTAGGGCCAGTCACTGGGTGTTTCCAGGGCTTGATCAGGAAAGGAGGAAATGTCTTGATCTGTGAGGTCACCTGGTGATGAGCCAAGACAGAAGACACTGGGGTTCGACAGAGCAAGCAGTTCTCAGAGGGCTCCCTCCCTTTCTGGGTATGGTTTTGTTTTTATTTTGTTTTTTTTTTTTTTGTTATGTTTGTTTGTTGTTTGGTTGGTTTTGGTTTTTTGAGACAGGGTTTCTTTCTCTGTATAACAGTCCTGGCTATCGTGGAACTCACAGAGATCTGCCTGCCTCTCCCTCCCAAGTGCTAAGATTAAAGGCATGCATCACCACCACCCAGCTAGAGTATGTATTTTTTATATTCAGAAAAATCCACAAAGCTGATAATAGTCACAGAAAACGAACAGCCCTTTAACAGGAAGAACATAGATTCGGGAGGCTGGTAGCCAATACTGCAGCCTAAGCACAGTCCTTGACCCCCTGGGTTCTTAGCTCCTCGCCTGTAATTGGAATTAGGTAGTCTGTGTGCCTTGAACACGCACTGTGAGACTTCAGTGAGTTTTCCATGGGCCTTCCATGATAGCACCTGGCACACCGCTTCTCCAAAGTGCCAAGAATCTTGAATATAGAAGCCTACCTCCAACACACTTGCCCAGAGAACACTAGAATTTGTCTGTCTACCCAGCTGTGCCCATTACTTCATTTTCCCTGAGGGGGCTGAAGGGACAGAGACCATACTATGGCTGGCTCCCTTTCAGCTGTGGCGTACTCCAGGCAGGTGAATTTGCACTTCCCGTGTATTCTCCTCTCCTGCCTCAGGAGACTGGTGTTCCCCAGCTGTGAGATACAGCCAGGGATCTCTGGCCTTTTGCTTTCCAGTGGCACCTCTTCCCAGCTTCTGTGCAAGTCCCCTTGCCATGCGAACAAGCATGCTGCCCTGACTTAGATATGCTTGCCAGATAGCTGTAACTTACCAATTAGTTTTGTACCCCAGAGAAGTCTCAAACTCTCCATCCTCCTGCCTCAACCTCAGGAGTGCTTTATAGGCATGTATCACCACACGGGACCAGTTATACCTTTTCTCTTAAAGGTTTTTTTTAAAGTGTGCGCTCACGTGTCTGTGTATGTGTGTAAATTTGGGTGCCTGCAGAGACCAGTGGCTTTGGATCCACTCAGAGCTGGAGTCATGGGTGGTTGTTGAACTCTTGATGTGGGTGCTGGGAACCAAATCAGGACCCTCTGCAAGAGCTAAGTATGCTGAGCCATCTGCCCAGCCCCAGACTGTTGAATATAAACAGCTGTACATCCCAAGTCACAGGCTGCTGTTTCTTCTATTGGAAATCACCAAACCAGACTGTATTGGGATAATAGTGAGACAGGTGTTTTCAAATACAGGACTCTTTGGGAAGCCTGAGACACTTGCTTATCACTGGGTGCAGCCTGGGGCTCTCCCCTCTTCCCACTGGAGAAGGAGCCCAGTGAGGTTGGTTTTAAGGCAGCCTGTTCTTCCTGTAAGTTTTGGAGCTGGAGTCTGTTCTGCTTCCTGAAGAGAAAGAGCCTGGCGTTAAGAGTAGTTAATACATGCTGTGGAATAGGGAAGTTTAGTTGTTAACCTGGTGTTCCTAGGAAGGACCCATCCCCCTTCACTTGAAAGTTGCTTCCAAAATAAAATCTTGTGCCTGCTATAGTTCTGGGGGACTTTGGAATAGAGAGTGGGGGTTGGGAACACGCAGGGCATACTGAGTCACCCTTTCTTCCTGTCACACCCGTGGTTTTATTTCCAGGTAGATGAAGGCCCGCCTCTGAGTTGTCAGTCATCAGTGATTGGCAACACAGACTGAAGTACAGTTTAACTGGTCTCCCTTTGGTCTCCTGTTGAAACTGGTTTCATCCTCAGGCAGAACACATGATCTGAGAATTAATTACAAGCTCTGCCTCCATGTAGCTTTGGCAGGAAACAAAACGTGACGTGGAAATGCTGGAACGTTTTCTTTAAAAAAAAAAATCAAACCTTTGCCTGGCAGACCAAGTTTTTCCGGGGTGGGGAGAGGAAGTAAGGATGGGTAGGATGCATGCTGGATACTTCAGTTGGCACTCAGTCTGCACCCCGGAGTTAACAGCTACATGGAAAAGACTTCTTGAGATTATTGTAAAGCTCCATCCTTGGGGACCATTTGTTAATTCCTACCAGTGTGTGCAGAGCAGGGCAAAGAAGTGAAACGGTCAGAAGCAGCCAATCAGGAAGCTTTTAGGTAGGAGGATACAAGGAGGTGAGCAGCTCTGTCTTAGACTGGAAGATGTCTCTGGGCAGGGAACTTTGCCCACAGTCACATAGCAAGTTAATGATAGAATTAGAAATAGAAGCCAAGTCTCCATATGTTCCCTCGGGCACTTTTCCTTCTAAATCATAAAACCCCATGGAAGAGGAAAGAGAAGAGGCAAGCAGAATTGGGGTCCTGACACCTAATAAGTCAACGTCGTGGCCTGAACAGCCTCCAGATTTCTGTAAAACTCCCGAATGACTTCTGCGTTCCTGTCACCATGGGAGGCAGAGCTATCTGTTCTTGTGCCTTGGTCTTTCCCTCCAGAAATTCTAACAAAGAAGGAAATAGGATAAACATCTGGATTAGAAAAATACACCAAGTGAGATAGAGGGACGTCTGTATTGTCTGGTAGAAAACAGTATCTGGGGTGTGTTACGTGGGGTAACAGTTCCTCACTCAAATTGAAACCAGACTCTTCAGAGTTTAAACCATCAGATTTGTTCTCAAGTTCCTACTAGATCCCAGGATTGTACTGACCTTTGCAGAAAGGATCAAAGAGATTACGTAATGTGAAAAGGCAAACCTGGAGAGGACCAAAGATGGAGGAGAGGCTCTGTAGAGGGCAGGCTTGGGTTGGGTAGGATGTAGGAACCAGAGACCAGGAAGGAAAGCCTGTTAGTCCTTCTGCTGCTGATAGCACAAAACCCCCAGAGTCCAGGTACTGCATAAAGAGAACAGGTTTACTTTGCTCCCAGTATTGAAAGCTGAACGAACGTTCAGGATCAGGGACCTGTATCCATCATCCCTGTTGCCCTTCATCTCGCAGAAGGTTGTTTCATGACAGGACTGTGTACAGGGCGAAGACCTCACAGGAGCCATTCCGAGTCCAGGTCTGCAGTCTTTCCTAACAGCTTTTTCAAGAGTGAACATACTGATCTCACCTTAGCCAGAGAGCTACCTTCTGCTTTGGTCAGCAGTTAGTAGACTCATCACTGGTACAAGAACTGAGAGGAAACGACTCTGTGACCAGTTACCAGTCTAGTAACTGTAGAAGTAGGCCGTTGAGAGTCCAGCCTAAAGGAGACATCTTTACTACATCACCTCCCCTACCCATCTCCTTCTCTCTCTCTCTCTCTCTCTCTCTCTCTCTCTCTCTCTCTCTCTCTCTCTCTCTCTCTCTCTCTCCATATATATATACACACACATATATACCTATATATGTATATATACATAAACATATATATGTATATGTATGTATGTATGTATGTATGTATCACACACACACACGGTTGTCACCAAGACTCAGAGAACAGCATCCCATGAAAGGGAGCAGAAAGAATCTAAGAAGGAAGGAGAGGAGGGCTGTGAAATGCTGTCTTCTGGGTGCGGCATGGTCACATCCGTGCTGCCCATGTTACCTTCAGGAACTCCCAGCAGCTGTGGTTATCCACCTAAGGCCTGCACAAGATCGAGCCAACCACAGTCATTGCTCAGTATTTCAGCAAGCTAAGTTAACTGGACTCAGTGGCTTACAACACAGTAAAACTCATGAAGATGGGGAGGGGGCTGGGGAGAGGATAGGCTTAAGATGTACTGTATCTATGTATGAAATTACCAAAGAATAAATCGATTTAAAAAAAAAAAAAACTAGCTTAGTCCCGGAGACCAGCTTTAACCCCTCCCACTAAGCAGCACCCCCTGTGGTTAAATTCCCTCCTACCTGGCCACTCAGAAAGTCAACCACCCCTATCATGGCTCTGCATAGGACCCCTTGGGGAGGCCAAGCCATAGCCAAATCCCAGCAGAGGACAACGGGAGAGACAGACGAATATGACATACTCATCCTACTTGGGGGCGCGGGATCTTCCTCTTCTGCTATTACATATTTCCCCCCAAAAAATGCGTGAGCAGCTTCTAGGATGCAAACTGCTTAGCCCTGAGCAGTTGGGGCAAAGCCCTACTCCTTGAAGAAAGTGGGGGAACTCACTTCCTCTGGCCTGTTCCAGCTTGTCTATTGAAAATGGATTTGGCACAGTGAGTGGGAGAAGAAAGGCCGTCTTCATCCTTCTTTGAGGGGAAGGACTTGGCACACGAGCCTGATATGGACAGGCAATAATTAAATTGCCACAGATATGTCTGATATAATTAAGACTGAGGACTTGTGAGTATGTGCTCCAGACAAAACACCCCATCATGCCGAGGATTCCCAGACCCCCGGAACCCGTTCTTTCTCAGAGTATGGAAATTAATATCTTAATTACAACTAGAAGACACTAAAGGAGTCTTTAGTCTTTAGTCTTTCCACCTAGCAGTTGTGAAAGGCATAGTCTGTAGGCTTAATCCCACCCCCTTCACACCCCAGTTTGTGAGACAATGGAATGGGAACATTTTGTGCAGAACTGAACTGAAAAGGCAGGGGTTTTTACCTATGCTGATTGAAGACAAGACCTTTACATATCTCCCTGTGCTTTCTAAGGGCCGGCCCAGGAGGAAGTAGGACGATGTAAACACCTTCCTGGTCACAAACAGGAATTGCCTTTTGAATTGTGAAGATCCGCAGTGTAAATAAAGCCCCTGGAGATCACAGATAACTGGGCGCCTCCTCCTCCATCTCCTCTTCCTCCTTTGTGCCCCCACGAACTCTGGACTTGTAGAGTTTTTATCGAAAGTTACTAATCTTATCTTTGTCTCTCACTGCCACACCTGTCGGCCAGGTCTCTTCTTTACAGATTTATGCTTTGGTCAGAAATACCTTGGGTGTTTCCAGCTCTGTTCTGGTTGATGTTTATGCCTGGGAATCTATTTATGCCTGGGTTGTTAGAGAACACCAACAGGAGAGAAATAGTGGCAGCCATTAGAATGCGCGCTCACCCACTCTCCATCCCCACCCACCCACTCTCCACTTCCTCTCACCACCACTGGCATCCTAGTCCATAAGTAACGAGGGGTGCTGTGCAGGTTTGTAATTGATATATTTTGAATATGGTGTGCTTTTCCTGGTCTGAGGTGGCCCTTCCAGCATTTGTACTTTTTGTTTGAGACAGGGTCTTGCTGTGTACCCTGACTGTCCTGGAGCTCACTCTGTAGTAGAGGCTGACCTTGAACTCACAGACACACCTCCCAAGTTCTGGAATTAAAGGTGTACACACCCAGTTTGTTCATCTTTTAAATTTTTTTCATTTTCTTTCTTGTACTCTTCATAATCTGAGATTATTTTGTATATATAGATATAGTAATATAAGCATTATTTATAAAGAAGTAGTGGGGGACTCCCAGGAGGGGCAGCGGTCGGTCACAGGAGGCCTAGTGGGTCCCCTGGTGGGTGGTCTGAGGCCTCAGCAGGAGACAGACAGATATGCCACGCGGAAAGAGCTTGTGTATAGAGTTTATTTAGTGGGTTATGGAGGGAGAAGGGAAAGGGGGAGAGAAGAGAAAGGTAGAAACTGCCTTTCCAGAAGAAGGGGGGAGGGGAGAGAGAGAGGACTGAAGAGGAGAGATGAGACAGAGGAAGGGGGAGGGAGGTTGGGAGTAGGCAGGGCTTGTCTCTTAAAGGGACAGGGTACCCAGGTGACAGGCCAGGCCAGCAGGTTACAATAATAAGTACTGAGGTTATAACTCAGTGGTAAGAGTACTTGTTTAGCATCTTTGAGCCTCCAAATTCAATTCCAGTGTTGCCAGGGGAAAAAAAATAACTTAGTATATTATACATACGTGCATATGCTTGCCTATTTATTATTTTTCTTCCCCTCAATAATGCTGGATTTTCCAGGGCAGAACCTTTGTTTCCAGTTCATTCTCACTGACTGATGGTTTCTTAGAGTACATAATGATCCAGTCAGCCATTTAGGTAGAACTGAGATGGTGATGGTCCAGACACCAAGTATTTGACTCTTGAAATTATTGAGATACAAATGTCATTTGGTTGCAACTTTGCTTTAGCTCAGTTCAGTGAGTTACTAGTGAGTACGATGTCCATTTGCTGGGGCAATTTTTATTTTTAAAAATAAAAAATTGAAATAGCCGAATAGAATGGCTCAGAGGTTAAGAGCTCCGGCTGTTCTGCCCAAGGTTTAGAGTTCGATTCTTGGCTGTGGTATCGATGATGGTAACTACGTCATCGATATATATAGGAAAAAAATAAAAAATTGAAGCCAGGTGGTGATGGCACAAGCTTTTAATCCCAGCACTTGGGAGGCAGAGGCAGGTGGATCTCTTTGAGTTCAAGGCCAGTCTGGAAATACAAGAGTTCCAGGACAGGCTCCAAAGCTACAGAAAAACTGTGTCTTGAAAAAGCAAATAATAATAATAATAATGAATACATAAATAAATAAAATTTGAAGTTATCTTTTCCAATATTCCATATCTCTGAAATTATTTCTCCCCTTGTAATTCTTCCTTCCGTGTATTTTGCAGATACAGACACAAAAGGGGTGATTCCTATTCAGGGAGAGAGCCAACCAGGCCACAGTCTTCCGGGACTCTGAGTACTGGCATGGGTTATAAATTCCAATCAGAGGAAGGCATGGCTAACTCATCGGCTAAGACTTCTCAGTTGAGACTGCAGTCAGAATTAGGCAGCTGGTGGAGCTGGGGATCCCTGCTGGCTCAGTGGATGAAGCACCTGCCATACAAGCAGGGGATCTGATTTTGGCTCCGCAATGCTCACACCAAAACTGGGCTTGATGGCAGACATGAGTAATCCCAGAGTTGGAGAGGTAGAGACCAGCAGATCCCTGGGGCTTATTCTACCTAAATCACCGAGTTCCAGGTTTAACGAGAGTCTGTCTCAAAAAAGTAATAAGGCGAAGTGTGAATGAGGAAGTGGCCTGCTGTTGATCCTGCCTGCGCGCGCGCGCACACACACACACACACACACACACACACATACACACACACACACACACACGTGTGCACGAACACTTCCACATATGAACATGTACACACAAAAGAGGTTTAGAAAGAGAAGAGCAGCATGGGTACAGGTGGGGGAAATTGTGACAGACTCCGGAACATTTGGAAACATTTGGAAGTAATGACCACCGTGCATAAAGGAAGCAGCGATACTGAGGTGTAAATTGATACAAAATATAGTTGAGAATGTGGTCCAGGCTGGCCACAAAAGGACTTACAGTGGACCCTCTTGTCCCTGGTGGGAATGCCTAAAGGGTTTTCAACAGAAGAAGGGACTTGGTCAGAATTTTCAGGCGTGTTCATGATATGATGGGTTGATGATTTAGGACCAATTTGAAACTATTTACTCATTTTAGAATTGCATTTTGGGACATATTTAGAGTAGCTTGGGCAAACTTATTCTTATGAACAAAAAATTATGCCTCAAAGTGTGCAGCTTACTATGTGACCTACTGAGTAAGTAATACCCTGTGGAAATTCTATGTGAAGATGTTCTTTCTCCATCACATCTTTTTTCCCCTTTCTGTCCTTTCCCCTGTTTTAGAACAACAAGGTCACACTATTCCGCCAACTGCAGCAAATGACATACAGTCTGATCGAGTGGCGCTCCCAGATCCTGTCTGGGACACTCCCCAAAGATGAACTAGCAGAGCTGAAGAAGAAAGTCACGGCCAAAATTGATCATGGGAACAGGTAACCCAAGACAATCCTATACCAAAGATGTGGGAAATGGTCAGCACCCTCACACTAGATATCATTCACACCTTTAATATCAGCAGTTGGGAGGCAGAAGCAGGCAGATCTCTCTGAGTTCAAGGCCAGCCTGGTCTACAAGAGTGAGTTCCAGAACAGCTAGGGCTGCACATAAAAACCCTCTCAAAAACAAAAAAACAAAAAAATCCTTTAAACAATGTCAGATTGAGGGTTGAGGAGGTAGACCAGTTGGTCAAGTGTTTGCTGAGTTTGCACAAAGCCCAGCACAGCACAAACTGGGTGTGCTGGTGCTGTAATCCCAGCTCTCTGAAGATGGAGGCAGGAGGATCAGAAGTTCTGGTCAAGGACGCGTGACTACCTATCAGGTTCAAAGCCAGCTTGGTTGGCTTTATGAGACCCTGCCTGAAAAATAAAACAGAAAATAAATAAATGAAGTGCGTATTATATATAATTATCCCTATTTACAAGGCACATGTATATAGTACTTATGTATAATGATGATTAATGAGGTTAAATAGCAACCTCAACCTCATCACTTTGGCAGGCATCGCTTCTTTGTGTTGGGAGCATTTTAAATCTTCTTTACTGGGTACTTTGATGGATAAAGTTAATTTTTACCAACCATAGTTACGTTACTATGCAGCAGAAAATTAGGAGTTATTCTTCCTACTCAGCTACACAACTGTACCAATGAACCACCTCCTTCCCTGTATTAGTGACTTTGGGGGGCTGGGGGGTTCTTGTACATGGCAAAATACTGAATAGAAGAAGAAACTAAAGGGAATAAAAATTGACTTTGGCTAGTGGTTCCAGAGAATAGAGTTCATCATAATGGGGAAGGTGCGGCCGAGCAGCTTGGCGATGGTGGCAGGAATCTGCCTTTTGCCTAGCACAGTAGAAATCAGAGTACGCCAACCTAGAATCAGAGGCCCGCCCCTAATAGTTCAAGTGCATCAGCTAAGCACTACATCCCGAAAGGTTTTGCAAGCTGTCAGACCAGTGTCACCATCTGACAAGTGTTCAAACCTGTGAGCATCTTGGGGACATTTCCCATCCAAGCCATAGAACCCCTAGTGTCCCTGAAGCACCCTAGTCTCACAACGACTTCTGATCTTAGGGTTGTCAATTATTAATGGTTATGACTTACTGTCTTTGTGTCTTAGAAAATATTTAATTTTGGTGAAAAGTGTCCTAGTCCCTTCCTTGGGTCTGGTGCTGTGTTGGCCCTCGATGCCACCGGCTGACACAAGAACAGAGAAAACAGGTTTTCTGCCCTAGCTTCTCCACTGGCAGAGAGACCAAGAGTAATCAGACACATAGAGAGAGCCCTTCCAGATGCCTGAGAGTATGCTTTTATTCCAGGGATGGATATCAAATTGTTTGCTGTCATTTTCAGCCTTCCCCCACTCCCCACCCCCCGCACTGGGACTAGGACCATGATTGGTAATGGTACGATTCAGATTCCCTGGTATGGCAAGCCATCCTTCCAACCCATTAATTCTATCTACACACTTGTTATGTGCCCATTTCTGCAGCAAGCTCCTAAGTAGCACAGGTAGCTTCTGGGTACCATTGCCTTTCACTATAGGAGAATTTCAATCCATTCCTCCACATGATTGTGGGTGTGGCCTGGGATTCACGCTTTCAGCCAGCCCCTTCCAGAAGACCTCAGAAGCCCTCTTTGGGCTTTTAGCTTTGCTGTTGTTTATTTGGTACTTAAGTGGTCTAGTTTGTGCTGATGTCATTTCTGTTTTGCCCTTTGCCCCATGGCTCCAGCTTTAGGACTCTATCATATCCCTGTTAAAATACAGTTCATTAGCCTATTCCGTAAATGCACTAGTTTAACGAACTGTAATTAGAAACAGTTGATGTCAACGTGGGATACAGGCTTCAGCTGGTTTCACAAACTGCCTCTGTTGTACACGCCACATACTTAAAACTAGGAAGTAGCTATGGTAAAATTAATTACTTTTTTCTAATTTTATTTAGGAGGAGGTGAACTTGACTGATTTCCTTCCAGGTCACAAAGGCAATGGGAAGGAATTAACTTAGTCACAGGCCCTGTCTCTAGGTCTGACTCTTCTTGCAGTTGAGATGGGACTTCCCTCCCTGATACTTGGCCTCTGTCCTGGTCAGTGTTGATGTCTCCTAGACAAGATCTGGAATCACATAGGAGACAAACCTCTGGGCATGTGTGTTCTAGATTAGGTTAACTGAGGAGAGAACCCATGCTTAAATGCAGGGCAGCACCATTCTGTGGAGTCCTGGAACTGAATAAGAGAAGCTAGCTGAGCACCAACATACATCTGATATTAAGTGACAATACAGTGTGACCAGCTGCCTTGGGTCCCTGCCATGCCATCTCTTGAACTGTGAGCCAGACTAAGCCCTTTTCCCCTTGGGTTGCTTTTGTCAGATATTTTGGTCATAGCAACGAGAGAAGTGTCCCTAGTTGATTGCAGCCACTGCAGCTGCGAAGCCTTTCCTGCAGTCTCCGGACCTTTCTTAAAGCCAGCCGAGGTAGGCTAAGGCTCTGTCCTTTTGTTATCTTGCCACAGTAGCGTTGGCCCGGAGGTTCCCCCAAGGCCTGGCATGGCATGTTAACGTCTCCCACATGGCAGGGCTCACCTGCTTTCTTTCCCACACCTGCCCTTGAAAGCGGCTCAGGAAACAGGGCCTCTCTGTCAGGACATCCATGACCCAGCTCTGCCAGCATGCCATCCCTCTCGGGTCTGGTGGGCTGTGGGTCTGGCTGCCATGGGAAAGAAGCTGCCAGTGCAGCTCACTCGCCTGGAGCTGCAGTAGAACAGGGAGGAGGAAACTGAGGCGTGGTTGCTTTCTCCCTGAGGACTTGCCGCCTCTGCTTGTTATCCCATGAGTGCTGCTGTTTGGATGTCTCAGTTCACTCGTACAGGTGCCTGGGAGGCAGACTGAGGGCTGAGAGCAGAATTCCGTCCCACCAACCTCTGAGTTCGTTCTACTTCTGTGCCCATTGCACACAAAAAAGCCTTGGGAGAGGGGTGTGGCTGTCTCCGCTCTTGCCCTGCAGCCCTCAAGAGCTTCCGTTGCCAGTTTTCTTGTGCCTTCCTCCGCAGTCAGAGCTAATGTTTATTGGTGCTCACTATATGTGTGGTCCTATTAGATGCTTCACTGCTAAGAAGTTCTTACAGCAACTGTAGAGGGTAGGAAACGTCTACCCATGAAGGAGTCCAGGCTTCGCAGGATGAAGGGGTCCTAGAGGGAGCAGATGTCAAAGCCAAGGTTCAGAATGTACCGTGAATGACAGCAGAGCCAGCATGGAGGTGGTTTAGGAGAAGGGTAGCCCCAGGACTTAACACTCTTTACTGTCTAAGTCCTCCTTATTGTCATCCTTTAAGACAAGATTGAGTAAGGAAGTCAGGGAAGGTCTTTGAAGGATGATGTACGGATTTGTCATTGTTGCCATGCCAAGTCACAGGGGACTGGGCCAGGGAATCGCTGAAAAGAGGGCTTTGGTCAGAGTCAGTGTCAATTCCACTGTTATTGCTTTGGGTCAGTTCCTTGGCACATGCTCACAGGTTTGGCTAGAATGGCCTCCTGAGCCATATTGCATTATTGCAATGTGGAAAGGGGTAGAGATTGGAAGGAGGGGTCCCTGGGCTGTGTCCAGCCTCTACCCATTTCTCCTGGTTCCCCTGGGCTTTCTGACACAGGCTCTTCTACAAAGAGTCTGGCAGTAAAGGGGAGAGCTTCTTACCACCTCCTTTCTCTTCAGAATGCTTGGACTCGATCTGGTTGTGCGTGATGACAATGGAAACATCTTGGATCCGGATGACACCAGCACTGTTGCCCTCTTCAAGGCCCATGAAGTTGCTTCTAAAAGGATAGAAGAAAAGATCCAAGAGGAAAAGGTGCATTTCCCCCTGGTGCAGGTCAAGCTACTAGGATTTTATTCTTTGCTTTGGTTTTTAATGCCAAAAAAAAAGTAGGCAATAGAACTAGAAATGCCTAGAAAATCACATGTGTCCTCATTTTAAAAGTGGGCAGAAAGAATGAGGCCAGTGTTTGTGTTCTGATTTGGAAAGAGAACAAAGGTAAGGTAGGTGTGTGTGTTTGTGTGTAGAAAGATGCAGAACTATTTTATAAAATAGTACTTGTATTTTAAAAATACAAAAGGGTATACACATGTCAGTGCTTGCATATACAAGAGTAACTGGAATGGTAGATTAGAAACTAGCTGCTAAAAGCTGCTTCTGGCCCTGGGTTCAGTTCCCAGCACCCACTTAATGCTTTTCAACCACCCATAACTCCAGTTCCAAAGGATATGTTTCTTCCTCTGAGCTTTGAAGACACCAGGCATGTACACGGTACACAGACGTATATGGGGCCAAAACATCCATACACATAAAATAAATGTAAAAAAATAAAAATAAAGATGCCCCTGGGAGACTTTTTGTAGTATAATCTCTGTTTGTTATAAATATTGTGCTGTCCAAGATAAAACTATTTTAAACGACATGTTTGAAAATTTTTGAAAGCAATGAAAACTTAGAAAGGTGGAGAAAAAAATGTCAGCCACATTCTGACCACGTGGCCTTCCATGTTGACATTTTTCTTTCTTTTTTTAAATTTAATTTTATGTGCATTGGTGTTTTGCCATGTCTGTCTGTGTGAGGGTATCAGGTCACCTAGAACTGGATCTACAGAGCCACCATGTGGGTACTGAGAAATGAACCTGTGTCCTATGGAAGAATAGTCAGTGCTATTAACCACTCAGCCATCTTTTCTGACCCCTCCCATGTTGATATTTTGGTGTATTATTTTCTGTTTGGAAGAGGAAAGGTTTATCTGCGTGTTGTTTATTTCTTTTGCTTTCTGGAGTACGGTCATGATAACATGTGACTGTGATTCTGCTTTGAGGGACAACCACACCCAAGGGCAAAGCTTTCTCGTGCGACCTTTGTTTGCTGTGAAGCTGAGCAGTGGATCAGGTGATTTAAGCTTGATCCTCCCGCATCCACATGGAAGCTTCATGCATCTTCTAAAAACTGAGTTATCACCTGTAGACAGCATGATTTTTTTTATGTGTGTGTACATGGTACGCATACGTGTAGGTATGTTTGTTTGCATGTGTGTGAACCCACATGAATATATACATGGATATGCAAGTGGATGTGAAAGCCACTCTTCAGCCTGTTTCTTGAAACAGGGTCTCTCACTCGAACCCAGAGCTTCCCAGCTACCCAGTTTGTTCCAGGTTCCTGTCTCTATCTCCTGTACACTGGAATTGCAGGCGGGCTGCTGTGCCCACTGGGGATTTACATGAATCTTGGGGATCTGAACTCTGGATCTCATTCTTCCACAGCAAGCACTTTCTATGGAAGCCATCTCTCCAGCCTCTCAGTCAGCATTTGTTGAATTATTTGGGCTCAAGAGCCTGAATAGGACTGCTCTGGTTATCTCATAATGCTGATGTGTTTGTTTGGCCGAGCGATGATTGGTCCACGTCTGCTCAGTTCTTAGCAGGTGCTTCTTGAGTATAGTAGCTGTCCCTTGTGTATAGGTTGGCTTCTTTGCCAATATTTTTTCCCGTTTGCTTAAGTCTTCTCTCCTATCCTCTGGCCCAGAGCATTTTGCAGAACCTGGACTTGAGAGGCCAGGCAATCTTCAGTACTGTCCACACCTATGGTCTCTATGTGAACTTCAAGAACTTTGTCTGTAACATCGGCGAGGATGCGGAGCTGTTCATGGCCTTGTATGACCCAGACCAGTCCACCTTCATCAGGTAATGGAGACCTCTGTCACTTCTTCTTGGCCTTGCAAAGCACAGTCTTTTCCTGCCCTCGTCCAGGAACCCCTCACTGGGTTTGAGGTCTGTAGGCTGGGCGTAGTCACCTCTGACTGTAGAAAATAAAGTCTTTGGGCTCTGGAACCTTTGCACATGGGTGCTGACACCGTGAAGCTTCAGGCTGTGTCCTCTGTGGGGTTTAAAGAGTGAAGGAAACTGCTCAGGACACAGACACAAAGATAAAGAATTCAGAAGAGCCTAGGGGTGGAACGAGAGAGATGCCGTGGAGCACAGTGGGGATTCATGGTCCTGAGACTAAGCCAGAGGATAGGGCAATGGTGAATGCCCGTCATTATGTTTGTCCACACCCATGCAATTCACTGTGCCAGCTGTGAACGCTCATGCCAGCTGTGGGCTGCGGGGATGAAGATGTGTCCGTGCGGGTTCAGCAGTTATAGCTGGTTAGATGGGGGCGGTGTGTTTGGGGACTCTGCTTTCAGCTCAACTCTCCCGTGAACCCAAAACTACTGGGGGCGGGGGGGAAAGTCCACATAAAGAAAGTTTAAAGGCTGCGATTGAGCCCCAGTGTGACCCTTCCCAGAGCAACTCAGGAAATGGAGATTTAGCTTCAGGAAGGTGGTGAAGAGTAATTCCTGGGGCCTAGGCATTCTTACCTGGTAGAGTGCCTACTTCACATTCTCAAAGTCCTGGGTTTAATTCCCAGCATTCCATGAACCAGGTGAGTTCCATAGGATTGTAATCCCAGCACCAGAAAGGTGGCAGCAGAAGGATCAGTTACATAGTGAGTTTGAGCCCATCCTAGGCATTATAAGACCCTCACTCAAAAAGTAAAAGCAGCTGCTAAGTCACTTGCATGATATAGACCGTGAAGGATGGATTGGGAAAAGTATAGAAAATGAAGCTTTTATAAACGTGGCCTCTTGAGACATGGTTTCCCTGACTAACTCAGGCGGGTCAGTTTACTATGTAGCCAGGCTGGCTTCAGATAACGATGATCAGCCTCCAGAGTGCTGAGATCACAGACCTGAGCCACCGTGCCCAGCTCTAAACTAAACTTTCCCTGTAGCAAAGCTGAAGCTTCTAGACAAACGGTCTGAGGTGGAGTGAAGACCCCAACGGAAGAAACTCGTCAAATCCCATATCTGAGCCACCCTGAGCAGTGTCTGCCACTGTGTAGCGTGTTCGTTACATCAGGGAATCTTTCAGATACAGAGTCCCCGCGAGTATGGCGTGTGTGCTTCCCCAGCGCCTTCTCACGGGGCACCTCTGCCCCTTCTTTTGACCCTTGCACGTCTGCGCTGTGAGCAGCCTCTGTTCCAGCTGCCCACTCACTAAGAGTAATTTCCTTTGTTTTCCTGCTAGTGAGAACTACCTAATTCGCTGGGGTAGTAACGGGATGCCCAAGGAGATAGAGAAGCTGAATAACCTCCAAGCCGTGTTCACTGTGAGTCCTTCCTCCTTCATAAAACATTTTTGGGTTCGTTTGTCTTCTGTGTCTATGTATATGCATGTGTGTAGGTGTGTTGCTATGGTGTGTGGGGGGGTCAGAGGCCAATTGGCAGAAGTAAGTTCTTCTTCCACTGGGTAGGATCCGGGGATAGAGTTCAGGCAAGAGCCTTTATCCATGGAGCCATCTAAATAGCCCATTCCCCTTTTCTGTTTCTTGATAAATATATGGAAAACATAAAAGATGAAAAGGAAAGCCATCGTCGTCCTCTGAGTAGGTGTCACTCAGTCATTGATTCTCTTAGTGAACACATACTAGGTACCATATACCAGTCTGTACCCTTGAGACCATGTGTGAACAGAACAGGGAAAGATGCTATGTTCTTGAGCAGCTATTGAGCTGATGGAATAGACAAACATATACAACAATGACACCCATGAGTGAATTCTGAACAGCATCAGCATCCCGAGGTGCTTCCAGGGGCTTCGCCACAGTATTGGTCAGGGAGGCTTATGTTTTAATTGTATATTTATTAATTTAACTTTTGTTTTCAACTTATAGTTGTTTGTTGATTTTATTATAATGAAAATGGTTTCCCACTCTTACCCTTTTTTTCCTTTTGTTTTTGAGATTATAATGTAATCACATCCTTTACCCCACTTTCTTTCCTCCCTGCAGGCCCTCCCATAGGCCTCTCCTTGCTCTCCTTCAAACTCCTGGCTTCTTTTTTCATCAATTATTGCTACATGCATGTATGCATATTTAACTTTTAGTACATATATGATGTATCATGTATGTGTGTTCCTGAGGTCACACGGGTGTCCTAGTTCGTGTGCAGAGGTCAGAAGACAGCGTCAGGTGTTTCTTCTCCCCTGCCACACTGCTTTGAGCTAGAGTCTCTTTGTTGCTTGCCTTTGCATGTTCAAGGCTATTCCAAAGATTCTCCCGTCTCCACCTCCAATCTTTCTTAGGAACATGAGGATTATACATGTATACCACAGTACCTAGCTTTACACGAGACCCGAGGATTTAGATTCAAGTTCTCAGCTTACATGGCAAGCACTTTACACATTGAGGCACCTCCCCAACCATGAAGCTTGTGTTTTTAAATAGTTGATTGATTAAGCGTCGGGAGTAGAGATGCGAGGTGTAGGGCCACGCCCCTTAGCATGCACTCGGCTGTGGGTTCAATGCCCAGCATGCTAAGACACATAAATAGAAGACATTGGAGGAAGACAGTGAAGTTGGAGAGAGGCGGCCAAGCAGATTACTAGGTGGAAGGAGAGCTCCTAGACCAAGGTCACGGTGAGGGCAAATGTGATCCAGACCTTTTCTGCGAACCTTCCTCTGTGTAGAGGATTCCCAGTCTTTGCAGGGTGCTGCTGCTTGCAGCTCAGGAGCCTGTAGTGTGTACCTGGCAACTGTCTTCCTCTTAGCTCAGAACTTTCTGAGCTTCTTTCACATATGTGTGTATGTATATGTATATGCATGTATGTAGATATACAAACACACACACACACACACATATATATTTATATTTTAGGGCACACCTTAGGGCTGCAAGGGGGACCAGGAAACCTTGATAGGTGGGTCCCCAGCTTCTGCTCTCTCTCTTTCTTCCATCAGTCCACACAATTGCTCTGTCTCCTACTCTTTCCAAGTCTAAGAAAGGAAAACTAAGCCTAAATTCCAGTGACAGATGAAGCAGTGGCCAGTAACAAACTGCTTGCCTGTCCCTCTGTCAGCTGCCTAACTCTAGGACATGCACAGGCTTCTCTGCCCCTGCACAAAGCCCTTCCTGTCTCTACCCCTGCAAAAGCAGACCCAGAACCTTCTGGGATTTTACACCAGACTACGTTAGTATTTGTTCAGTTTGGAAACCGAGCTGGGTTTTTCCCCGCTTTCAAGCGTCGTTTATCGGGCCGAGCGTGTATGTTTTAGGCACTGTTAAATCTTTTGTTCATCATTTAGTCAGTCATGACTTAGTACAGCTGTGATTGCTTTTTCCTTTCCTGCTCCCACACTCTCCCAGCCAGCCAGAGGATCATCTAGAATGTAAATTTTATGTCTAGCCTTTCCAGTGAAATAAAATGTGGTAGCCATTCCCTTGTTCATTAAACAGTCTTCATAACTCATTTATATATGTATTATGTAATGATAGCCAATATGCTACGGTTTATAGAACCTGCCACCCGGCGTCTTTATTTTTTTATTAGCGGAAGCCCTGCAGAACCTCAAGCAGAGATTCCGGGTGGGTGATTACTGGTGTGTATTGCTGTCTCAATGACATGTCTTTACCAAATTACAGGGCGTAGATTTGGAGTGATTATTTGAAAAGTAATTCTTGACTCAGTAAGAGGGCTGGGGCTGCTGTTTCATAAAAGGGTTCTGAGATATAATGAAGTTATTTCTGATGTTAAGTGAATGAGATATATGAGCTCATTTCCGGGTCACTCACCCCTCCTTCAGAACACACATACACGCACAGGAGCCTCAGCTACAAACAGGAACAATCCCGCCCCCACACCTCTTGTTAGCCAGTGTTTATGGAGAGGGCCTCTCAGGAAGCAGGTGAGGAATCTCACAAAACCATACCTGGGTTACACTTGCCTCCAGGGTTCTTTAGAAGATGAGCTGGGAGTGAGGAGTGGGGGGTGGTGCAGGCCTGTGATAGGAGCACTTAGGAGGTGGAAGGCAAGAAGAGCTGGAGTTCAAGGTCAACCTCAGTAACCAGCGTTCAAGGCCAGCCTGGGCTCTCCCAGGCTTCTGTGGATGCCCAGAGAGTGTCAGTATCATGCATTATGTCATTTGACACTGAGATGTGGCCTGTACTAAGACATGCAGTCAAAGGACCCAAAGTGTCAGGGAATGCTCCGGTTCCTAACACCTTGCCCACCTCTCTACTGCGGAGGTGGAGGCTGAGTCTGATCTAGTCTAGAAATGTGAATTAGGGACCAGGGAAGAAAAGAGCGCCCTTTTATAGGTAAGTAGATGGTCATTTTCTCTGTTGCCACAGTAGTTCTTTGGTGGGTGGGAAGAGAGGCACTGCTCTGGCGTTTCAATGTGGGGTAGTGTTCTCTGAGCAGGACATGACAGCCCACCTCTCTCATCCATCCTCTACCCACAGGACCTCAGCAGCACGGACCTCATCCGGCCACGCATCAGCCTCGTGTGCCAGATTGTCCGGGTGGGCCGCATGGAGCTGAAGGAGGGCAAAAAGCACACCTGTGGGCTCCGGAGACCGTTTGGAGTAGCAGGTATGACGAAAGCCAGAGTCCAAAGAAAGCGGTAGTTTCTGGGGACCCTGTTCTTTGCAATCTCTAAAAGACCTAATGGGGAATCGTCATATGATCCCATTTGGGGCATATTCCCAAAAGAATTGAAGAGCAAGGTCTCAGAGACACATCTGTATACTCATCTGCACAGTGGGATTATTCACAAGGGCTGAAGGAGACCAGTTCACTCAAGTGTGCATCACTAGGCGAGTGGATAAATGAGCGTGGTGTATCCATTGAAAGGAATTTTTATTCAGCCTTAAAAGGGATGGAAATTCTGACTCAGGCCACCGTATGACTGAACTTGGAGAACATTAAGCTAAGTAAAATAAGCCATGCACACAAAAAGCCAACTGCTATCTGATTCATTGATATGAGGAGTCAGAGAGTCAGACTCAGATGTTGGATAGGATTGTCGGGGCTGGAAGAAGAGGGGGAATTGCTTACTGAGGATAGGGTTCACTTTGGGAACATAGAGCTTTAGCTGTGGATAATGGTGATTGTTACAAGGGTAGTGTGCTTGCTTCCACTGAACTGTACACTTACAGGTGACTAAGGTGGTAATTTCTATGCTATATATATTTTACCGCAATTATAGCAACGAAAAGAGATAGAGAAAAGGAGCTAAATGGCCGCTGAGGGCAGAGAGATGCCAGGAGGGCCCTCTAAATACTGGAAGCCATGGGTCACGTTGTCATGGTTAGTCTTGGGCACACCATATATATGCCCTAGGATGACCAGTTCTCTTTCCTTGAGTTTTGTGTCCCTGAGTCTTTTAGCTACTGATGTTGTAGCCGCTGTTTCTCCTTTGTGCCCAGCACCATGTCTCATCTACAGCAGGACTACATGCTAGCAGGCGCACTGCTGATGCACTGTGATCCAAGGCAAACCTCTTGCCTGCTTAGGAGACTCCTTCCCAAAGGTAACTTTGTGTCCCTGAATGCCTTCAGAGAGGGTCCATATTGGCCTAAAGCAATCCTCAGGACCTTCCAAGCAGCCCTATACCTTTGGAGTTTCTCCTAAATTTCAAGAAAGATATTCTGTCTTTTATTGATGTTTGGATCAGTAGTGCCTTTGGAAAGTCACCAGTAAAATGTCAGAAATTTGCTCCTGGACCAGGGCCAGATAGTCCATCTTCTTCACTAAACCTTGTGACTTTTGTGGCTAAGGAGGTGGCCTCCCTGTCAGGGGTGACTGTCTATGTACCATGTCTTCTGACCTGTTCCCATCATACCTGCTGCTCAGGGAGTATTCAGGAAGCAGCTTTGCTTTTTTGAGACACAGTCTCATTCTGTAGTCCAGGCTGGCCAGAACCTTACAAAGACGCTCCCGTCTCTGCTTTCCCAGTGCTGTGATCATAGGTTTGCGCCACCCCGCCTTGCTTGGCATTGCTACTTTATCAGGAATTAAAGTGAAGTCTCAAAAAATACAAGGAACTCAGCTCTATTTAGCCATCCACATGGCGGTGTAAATGTATCTCTCTGTCTACGAAAGATGTATTTGAGGTCATTGCTGTTCATAACAGGCCAAAGAAACTGAAACATTATACCGGACGCTTTTGTCTGCTTTTCTGTGTTAGTCTATGTGTGTGTGTGTGTGTGTGTGTGTGTGTGTGTGTGTGTGTGTGTGTGTGTGTGTGTGTGCTTGAGAGTCAGGGAGAGTGTGTGTTTCTGGAAATTGCACGCAGAGAGGACTAATTTGCCAATGATGAGTTGAAGTTAGGTGTCCCGAGATAATGACATTGGCAGAGGAGTTTCTCACTGTTTTCTGGTATAGTTTTCATAAGGTCCTGTTAGGTAACAGCAAGCTGTATGTGATGCCCAGCTGGGTACACCTTCCTAGCTAGCACCAGCGCTATCCCCTGGCCTGGTGGGCCGTGTTGTCTGAGTTCTGTTTTGCGCATTATTGTATTTCTCAGTGTGTACTTCTCTCGTCAACAGACAGGCTGTCTGCTAATGTATGTTCTATGGCAGGGCTGTAATTTATTAACCAAAGTTTCACCGCTTAACCAGGGTGCTGCCTCCTGTCAGCCAGCAGCTTTGCACCTTGCTCATTAATCCTCCCCATAGCTGGGCATAGTGGTTATGTGATTTGGCTTTGCGGTCACTGTTAATGCGTACCCTGGCTTTGCTAAGGAACTTAAACTAATTGTGGGGATGTGACCCAGTGGTACCTTGCTTTCCTGGCATCTGCAAGGCTTTAAATTCAATCCCACCATTCCAAAATAAAACACACACACACACACACACACACACACACACACACACACACACAAAGAACAAATGTCCATAACCAACAAGAAAATCAAAACATGTGACCAAGGGCAAGTTAGCCCTTCCTGTGCCTAGGTGGGGCTCCTCTCCTCTGTGTAAGCGAGATAGGAATGCATCAGGCTTACTTCCAGGCTTTCGTGAAGTTCTCTCCTGGGTCAGGGCTGGGGGGAACCAATGACTGAAGGTTTGTTTTGTGAGATGCTTAAGGCTTGTGTAGAAACCAAGAGTGTATCAAATCAATGACACAGGTGGCCAGTTCATCTTGAATTTATCTCTAGACTTTGAATTCTTCTAACAGGCCTGCTAAAAGCATGTGTTTTCTATGGCTTTCACCGAAGACTTAAAAAAAAAAATCAGGCTTAAGGCTTTCAGGAACTTAGTGTCAGGAACCTTCAGTTCAGTCTGGCAGAGTTTTGAAGGTGTGTCCTACAGGGTTAGATGGACAAAGTCTGAGCCTTTCATGACCTTGTCCTGCTGTGTGTGGCACTTTAGGTAATCATTATGGCTTGGTCCCCGGTTCCTTTCTTCTTCTGGTGCTCTGTGTTTGCGATACCATCCTTTTCTGTACAGCTCAGTGAGGCATGGAGCCATTAGTGTCTCTAATGACCGTTATCTCTCTCCTAGTGATGGATATTACTGATATCATACATGGGAAGGTGGACGATGAAGAGAAGCAACATTTTATCCCCTTTCAGCAGTGAGTATCTGGCGTTGATCCCAGGTGATTCCAGGCCCAGGTTAGCCATCTGAATGGGGCGTGAATGCAGAAGCAGGTGGGAGGAGCCCTTTTGTTACTGGAGAAGAGAAGGTTTCTCTGCTGGAAGACTCTCAGCTCGGGCCTCTGCAGAATACTTTATTCAGGGGGCTTCCTGTTGGACTCGAAGAAGGGTGACTGAACATTCCCTGACTCAGTGAAAGAACTGGAAGAATAGAAAATAAAGGGCACGTATATCTTCCCTGGAACCCAGAGAATGACATCATTTGATTGTCAAAGATGCTTTGTGTCTGAGTATCTGTCTTTTGTTGTTGCACAGGTTTGACTAAGAATCACATGACTTCTCAGACTGGATGAGGTATAGGAGTTGTCAGGACAATCATGTTAGACTCACCATTTGCTCTAGTAGGTCTGACTGCATCCGACAAGCCTCTGAGTATTGCTAATGAATGGCTCTGGTCCAGGGACCACATGTACAGTAGGGAGGGGCTAGGCAGGAAGAGTGTGAACGGCGGGTAGGGTTCCTGCAAGGAACTGGGGGAGACGGTCTGGTAGTGCTGGGCAGGCTTAGCTCAGAACTTGACTCGGGGCTCCATCTTAAGCCTCTTTGCAGGATTCTAAGTTAATAGTGCAGAAGCATGTGTGAGTAGATTTTTTTCTTGTTTCCAGAGGCTGCTACTAATTACTTTTAAAATATACACTTAATCATCCTCACCCTACTTACCAACTTCAAGAGCGTGGAGGACTCAGTATTTCCCATAGTTCGGTATGGATCTTGATTGTCCAATAACTTTGATATCATGAACTATTGCCTCTTACCCACATGCGTGCACGCTCATGTATATACAGACATGTGTTGCTTAATGAGGGAACATGGTCTGAGAAGTTCATCTTTAGACAATTTGTGTCAACATGACAGAGTATAAAGTAAGGTAGCTACAATGTCACACAGTAACAGAGTCTTATGGGACCACCATCAAGTATGTAGCTTTTCAAAGGTGACTGAAATGTGATATTTGGCAGTGTACATGTGTGTTATGTGACATATGTAAATATGCTTAAACAGGTATATTAGATAGATTTAATTCATCACCAATAAATGGAATTAAATTTATAAATATATTAAATCTACTATAGTAAGCAGATAAAATGCATTAAATAAATATAAATATATAAAACAGAGTTGGGGACACAGTGCATACCTGCAATCCCAATAATTTAGAAGGCTGAGGCAGGAGGATTATGAATGTGAAGCTAGCCTGCGAAGCATAGTGAGACCTTATCTAAAAAAGTAAACATTTTATATAGAGATAGACAGATATCATAAATGTGACATTTACATATATAAAGCTTTCAGATCCATGAATACTACTACTCTTTCATATAGAAACTTATCAACATATCAAGATTCTCATTCACAGACAAAAAAATCTATGTGAAAAATTCCTTTATTTATATTCACCTTTATGGACTTCTTTATTCAGTATTATGCCTCCCTGCTCAACTTCTGAATCACCATCCACGTGGTAGCTGTGAACGCTGAGGTGGTCTTACTGTGAAATAGCACGTGCTTTCATTAAAGACCCCAAGAAGCCCAGCCCTAATTTGATTACTGCCCTGTTCAGCAAGCAGCCACTGTATAATGGTGCTCATGTTCCCTGTTGCAATCCCTGGCCCGTCCAACTACTTTCCTAAGCTGCAGTGGCTTATGGTGAATGGGGTTCATATGTGAATTCTGTTAGTACACCTGGGACAGCCATTCAAAGAAAACAGCCCCCCGTTTCCAGCCATGTTGCATTATATTTTATTTTATTGTTTACACCAAGAAGGCTGTCTGGTAGGCAGAGAAGGCTAGACACTATTGCACAGCAACAGGATGATAATGCAGTTGCCAGTGGCAACTTCAAGAGAACGGGTGTGTGTGTGTGTGTGTGTGTGTGTGTGTGTGTGTGTGTGTGTGTGTGATGTATTTGGTCCTTTGACCTCCCCATATGTGGGCCTCATCTGATGTGTTCATTCCATACGATCTCATTTGCTGGGTGACCATTGCAATCCTAGAGTTAACATCATTTTGAGCGGGGGGGGACCCCTTTCCAGTGTCCTGCACCCCTGCTGTATTCATGTGTCAGATGGCCATTGTGATGTGGGCCTCAGAGGGGAATAGCATCCTGCAGAGTCTACTGTCAGGTGGAGCTAGACCCAGGAGCCAGGATTCCCCGCCCCATGGCTCTCCCTTCAGTCCCATGCCAGCAGCCAAATCTAAGAGTCTGAGCATTGCCTCTGACTTTAACTGTTTAAGTGTCCTTCTTGAGCACTGACTCGAAGGAACTTCGGCTGTTTAAACACTTGGCCATTGCTGCCCACCCGTGCCTTCTTCTTTGCTTCCGGTCAATCCCAAGGCTTAGGGAAGAGAAGGTGGAGAGATAGGGCTAGAGGAGCAGGCAGTTCGCTGTGAGACTGTGTCTCCTAGGAATATAAGGAGCCACACCCCTAAAACCTCACCAACGTGACTGCTCCAATGTGCCCTGAACAAGGACGACACCAAAGGACATGCCAAAGTAGATGAGGAAAAGCCCCAAGGTCTCCCCTACACAAAGAACTACAGGCAGCTGAGGAAAACTGGGGCCGGAGAGGTGGCCTTCCCCAGGGAGGAACATACCAATTGGTCTTCCAGTGCCAAATGTCAGCCTTGAAAACATACGCGGATAGCGTTATATGAACTGAACAGGTTTTATTTAGGAATACACCTGTGTATACATATGTGAATGCAATGACAATGGGTGAAAAAAGAGGCTGTGAATTAGAGCAGAGACAGGTATATTGGAGGATTTGGAGGGAGAAAATGAAAGAGAGAAATGTTGTAACTATACTTAATTATATTATAATCTCAATTTGCATATGATACACATATGCATGCATGCTTGTGCATGCGCGCGCACACACACACACACACACACACACACACACACACACACAGAAAACAGAAGAATAAAGGGAAGAAAGTGTGCCAGGGACAAAGTTGTAACAGTTTATGTGGTTGACCTTATTTTCTGTTTTATTTCCCAATCCTTATAATGTAGGATTGGGTAACACTGCTTGCCATACAACAGAATAAGTGTGGAGTGAGCCAAGCAGAGGAGATTGGCTTATAGACGGAGCAGAAAGCAAACATGGCATTAGTCATGGCAGAGTTACTTTGCTTTTAAGGCAGTGACGGAAGGTAGAAGGGTGGCTAACTGGTGGGTCAGCATCGGGTCCCTTTTGTAGGTACCTTCTCTGAGGAACTTTGTTAGCACACTTGCTGGAAACAGCTTGTTTGGGGGAGCTGGGCAGTTGTCTCTCCATGCTCAGGTCTTGGAAGGTAGATATTCCACTTGACCTCAGCCTTCGCTACATTTGCGCCGTGGTGAGTGACTCCATGTTGGCTGTAGCCTGGTCTGCTGGGGGCCCCTGCAGGTATTTAATCCAAAGCAACCACTTGCTGTCATTTGTCATTGACATCAGAACCCTCTGGTGAGGTTTTGTGTTTGTATTTCCAGATCGTTCTTGTGAGACCTCCATGGTCTCAGGTCATGCTTTAGAGACTATCACCGCTTCTGGCTTTCTCCTTACATCTCCTGTCTTTCTCAGAATTGCCATGGAAACCTACATCCGCCAGAGACAGCTTATCATGTCACCCTTGATAACCTCACATGTGATTGGAGAGAACGAGCCACTCACTTCGGTTTTAAATAAAGTGATAGCGGCAAAGGAAGTGAATCACAAAGGACAAGGTACGTGGCTTGCCCAGGGTGAGGGGACTTTGGCTAGGGTGGAAGAAAACATCCTGAGCAAGGTCCCTGGACTGTGCTTTCACCAGCTCTCTGATACCGAATAGTCTTCCCTGGACCCCACCCTCCTCAGGCATCTCCTGCTGAAGATCCTCAATCATTCCCCCTCCCTAATGGAACCAGACTTGAATGTGGAAGGTTCTGTGGAACAGACTTCCCTCCCGCCCTCTGCCCTCTGTTCCCAGTGTTAACTCGAAGTAAATGTGCCAACAAACTGTGACTCAGGAGTGACTGTGCACTGTGCCCTCAATAAGCCTGTTCCTTCATACGTTTTCTGGAAGAAGGAGGTGGAAGCAACCCAAAGGAATATCAATTAAGAATGTAGAGGCTACCTTGTACCTGACTCTGGAGTCTCCATGTACTTGTCTTTTGATGACTTTGGCTAAGAGAAGTTCTTGTGGAAACGTTTCAAATCCAAATAATAAGAATTAGTTAAAACATCAGAATTCAAATGCCGAGGTGGCAACCAGATGTGAAAGAGTTTCAAGGCAGTGTCCGCTCTTCACTGCCCTGTAACTGCTCTTTAACGGGAAGACAATCAAGAAAACACACTGTTACAGTTATTCAGGTAGAAAGAAATAAGAGCAATAAATAAATCTGAAAATAATTAGAGTTTTCCCTTTTTAGGGTGTTTCTTTGTGTCTGCTTGTTTACATATGTGTGGGCATACAGGTAGGAGTGTGCATGCACGTATGTTTTTGAGCGTGGAGGTCTGAGTCTTACTGTTTCAGCTTGTCTAGTCAGCTAATGTAATCTGGAAATCCCCTGTCTCTGCCGTGTGGACACTGGAATTATAGGTGGGCTGTCGTACCTACCAGTGATTCATACGGGTGTTGGGAGTCTAAACTCAACCCTTCAGGCTCGCAAAGGAAGAACTTTACACTCCCAGCCCATCTCCCAACTCCCTGCTCTTTAGAGGTTTTCATTTAAGAATATAATTTTAATTAGAGTAGAACATTTTTATACTCATACTGTTTACATAGGACTTCCTTTTTGAGACAAAACAGAAAACAATGTCATTCCTTTCTTCTGAACAGAACAAGCCCTTTTCAGATGTCTCTTTATTTATCACAAGTGTGTGTGTGTGTCTGTGTGTGTGTGTGTGGTTGTATACCATTCGAATGTTTAAAATGCTCCAAACCAAATTTATAACAGATTTAATTTAAATATTTTGATTGAGTTTTGTTTCTCTTTGACAACCAGGCAACACTTCATTCCCCAAAGCAGGATTAGTTTTCTGACAGGCTAAGCAGGAGAGTGTGGGTTTTATAGATAGAAAAGGAAGGAGACAAGGAGAGAGAAAGAGAGGGAGGGAAGGAGGAGAAAAAAAGACAGTTGTTGTGGGCAATCAGATTATTTTTAATCTAAGGAGTGAAACAAAGGGGGCTTGGCAGGGGCTGTTTAGAACATCTGCTCATTATCTTTGCCTCCTGATTTCTCAGAAGGCCAGTTAACAATTTACTTTTCTTTTAAAGCCGTAGAACTTGACCACCAGTGACTCCACTTTAACATCTAGCCCCATGGGTTAGGGGTAGGCACCTAGTAAGTATCTTCTAGCTGGTCAGCACTGTAAATTGAAGCCACCCTGCCATGGTGAATTGACATTCTGTATTGATGCTTCCTTAATGTTCGGGAACTCGCAGAAGTAGGACTTCTGGGTTAGTGGTGGGTACCAGCTTCAGCCCAGATGAGGCCCAGGCATTGCCTGTGCTGGTCCTCAGGGTGTTTATCCTGCGTGCCCTGCCCTGTGGCAAGTAGACTCTGGTCCCCAGGTATTTAAACAAGCACCCTGAGTCTGTATTGTCTAGCAGCTCCACGAGTTTCCTGCTCTCCCATCTCAGATTTTATAAGGAAGATAATTATTCTTCTGTTTTCTTTAAGACACACTTTCCAGGTTTTGGTATGATAAAATGTCCACAGACTTCTGCTTCTTTGTGATGTGTGCATTCATGTCATATTTCCTTTTCTTCTTTTTTTTTTGTTTTGTTTGTTTGTTTTGGGGATTTTTGTTTTTGGTTTTGGTTTTTGGTTTTCAAGACAGAGTCTCTCTGTAGTCTTGGAACTAGCTCTTGTAGACAAGGCTGGCCTCTAACTCACAGAGATCCACCTGCTTCTGTCTCCTGAGTGCTGGAATTAAAGGCGTGCGCCACCACTGCCCAGCATATCATATTTCTTTGTGAGGATCTTTGTCACTGATGTTATTTTACAGCTTTTTACCTTTTTTTGTATATGAAAACTTCCAGTTTGTATGTGGACAATTATTTTGCTTTTAGAATTTGTTTCTCTGGCTTAATATAAGTGATTAATTCCAGGGGTGGAGCAATGGCTCAGGAGTTCAGAGCACTTCCTGTTCTTGCAGAGGACCTGGGTTCAGTTCCCCACACCCACATGGTAGCTCACACCATCTGTAACTCCAGTTGCAGGGAATTTGATCCCTTCTTAACTCTTTGGGTGCCAGGCATGTATGTGGTACAAGACACACATACGGGCAAAAAACACTCATACACATAAAATAAAAACAAATAAATCCATTTTCGAAAAGGTTAATTTTCAAATACTTAACAGCTATTTATTCCCGTTTATGCCCGTATGGGTGTTTGAGTATCTGCCACATGTGCGGGTGCCCACAGAGGCCAGAAGAAGATACCAGATTCCCTGGGAGTGACGAACAGTTGTGAGCTGCCCAACATTGGTGCTGGGATTCAAACTCGGGTCCTCTGGAAGAGCAGCAAGTTTCTTTAATCCTCACACCATCTCTCCAGCCCCCGAAACTCATTTCTTTACTTGTGGTTTTTCCCACCTCTGCCGTCACTTCTTAAGAGGCCACATGTTGTGTGGTAAATCCCACAGTTTCCGTTCATGTCTGTATCCTTTTTACCACGACGGATGCATGATATTCGGCTTGGAACAAACATACTTTGGTATCAACTAGGATAATGCTTACTCTTTGCTCTCCTCTGAAGTCAGTCGTCTCTGTTGACGTCTCAAGTAAGTCCGCTAGTGAGCTTGGAGGACGTGTCATTGAAATGGTGTCACCCTGGGAGGGTTTATGGTTATCATGAGGTGTCTGGTTGGTCTCACACAAGCTTCACTGTGTGTGTTGCAAAGATCATACAGAGAACCAGAAGCTTACCTTTTTTTTTTCTTACAGGTCTTTGGGTATCCTTAAAGTTACTGCCAGGTGACCTCACACAGGTTCAGAAGAACTTTTCACACCTGGTGGACCGATGCACAGCCATCGCTCGGAAAATGGGCTTTCCGGAAATAATCCTGCCAGGTACACATTTTGTTTGGATCCTGTTTTATGGTTCTTTTTCATGTCAGAAGGAAGGACTACCTCTGTTCGGACAGTTGAGGCAATCTGGGTCCCTAAGAGGACATCATTTAGGGTCAGTGGCCTCAAGAAACTGGTGACAGGGAGTTGTGGCATCCCCAAAGACTATTCAATGGGCAGGACCACGAAAACACCGTTAAGTATCACCCAGCATTCTCAGCTCACTCTTTCCCGTCCTGTTCTGCACACATGCTTCCCCAGCTTGACTTTTTGCTTTGAAAGCAAGCTGGCGATGCAGTGTCTGCAGTCCAGGAGATTAAACTGCTGCTTCACAGACAAGCGCTTTTCCCCCCTCGTGTCTTTGGCTATGCTGGGTTCCGGTGCTCACCTCCGTCTCTGTGAGATGCTCTGCTCTGCTCCCATGAGCTCTAACTGTGCTCTGCTCGCCCATTCGCCCAACGATTTCCCCATTCGTGCTCTGATCCCAGCTTTTCGCCAAATGTTAGTGACCTGCAGTTGTAGTCTCCTGAGTCCGCCGACTTCACACATCAATTCTCTAGTATCGATAGTAGTCGAAGGGAATCGTACTCTGAGAAACTGGATTAATAATCCTATGAACTGATTTGTAGTCATGAGACTTGTGGACAGCCAGTCATATCACATTTGAAAAAAATTCTAGAAAGCCAACTTGCTGCATACTGCATGAGAACAGATCTTTTGAGAGTAACTGGGGTCCTTTTTCATCTTTAGGAAGTTAAAAGGAGTGGTAGCTTGTTAAACACACATTGCCTGAGTATGAAGGGTGTTTTAATGTAAACTCATAGCATGAAGACTAAGAATTTCTGTAAAAGGGAGGCGGTTGTGTCTTTTTTCATAAAAGGACATCCATTCTTCTTCGATTGCAAACCTGTGCTCACCCAACTATAAACTCACCAGCATTTGGGGGAAATGTTTCGCTTTTTTTACTGTTTAGTTTTGTTCTTGAGACATGTTCTCAGAGTGAGCCCAGGATGACTTGGGCTTGAAGCCATTCTCCTGCCGCAGTCCTGGTTGTTAGAACTAAAGCCGTGCACTGCTACAACCAGCTGTCTTACTGCTCAAACAATTAGCTGTCGACAGTATTCTCTTGTAAAGACGGCTTTACTGTTAGGTAAGACAGGAAATCTGAAGCTAGAGAAATGTATTTTTTAGACAAGTTGACTTTATCTTGGAAATATTGAAATACTTTTTTTTATCAGCAGCATTGACTCAGAATGCCAGGGCTATAATGGGCTTTAAAACTCTGTCTAGGGCCGGGCGGTGGTGGCGCACGCCTTTAATCCCAGCACTCGGGAGGCAGAGGCAGGCAGATCTCTGAGTTCGAGGCCAGCCTGGTCTACAAGAGCTAGTTCCAGGACAGGCTCTAGAAACTGTCTCGAAAAAACAAACAAACAAACAAAAAACAAAACAAAACAAAAAAAAAAAACTCCGTCTAGGGCAATGGTTTCTGTGCTGCTCTGTGGATCAGCTCAGTAAGATCCCCTGAGGAACTCTACAAGACAAAGTGCGTGGGTTCAAGATGTCACTCGGTGGAACACTTGCTTAGTGTAGATGAGCCCTGGGTTTCCTTCCTAACACTGAAGAAAGAAAAAAAGAAAGGAAGGAAGGAAGGAAGGAAGGAAGGCAGGCAGTTGCTATTGAGTGGTGCCTGCCTGCCTGTAATCTGACCACTGCGGACACTGGAGGGTGAGTCAGGAGGATCATGAGTTAGAGGTCAGCCAGAGCTACCCCTGGTGATTGGTCATTCCCTCTTCTGAACATTGCCTTCTCTTCCCACCAGGGACCTCAGAGTTCCCTTTATCCATTCCACTGGGACCTTTTCCAGACACCTGCTGTTTTCCTTAGTCATTCTTCAGTGTCTGGCCCTTAAACCCTGCTTTAGTTACCAAGGGCCGTCTTAACAAACACCACAAAAAAGGGCCCATGACAGTGGGGATTTACTCTTTCACGTTTCTGGGGCTGCGTGTCCGAGACCAAGGCATTTGCCTGGATTCCCTAGGCTTACAGACAGCTATCTCTCTCAATGACTGTGCTCTCATTTCCTTTTATAAGGGCATCAGTCAGGTTAGAAAATGACCCAATTTCACTTTATTTACCTTTTAAGTAAATGTCCTGTCTCCAAACACAGGCATTCTGAAGGCCTTGGACTTCAACAAATGAATGGAGGGAGGCCCAGTTTAGCCCTTAATAGCTTAGCTTTCTCTGTCAACCCTATTCTGTCCCTGGGTGAGGGGACACTCATTTGACATATATCTGTCGATTGTCTTTTGTCCCCATCTTTAGCACCGAGTGCTTTGGACTTCAGACCATCTGGCCTTCTGTTTTCTCCATCAGGACCCCCTGGCTTACTCTTCCCACCCCCAACTTGCTCACGCTCTTCTTTCCTTTTAACGGATTGCTGCTTTCACAGTGGGACTGCCTGTCCCCGTGAGTGTCCTGCTGGTGTTCCTGGGTGGTATTTTTCAGGAACATGTCCACATTCAACTACCTGCAGAAACAAGGGGCCTGAAAGGCACTATTAAAAATCTGCTGGACAGCCTAGCGACATATAATATGTGCATATTATTAGATACGTCTTCCTAAATGTGACAGAGAATTACTATTGAAAAGAATTGGGTCTCTGAGGTGGCTCAGTGGATAAAACTCCTGCTACGCAACCCCTATGACTTGTAGAATCCATGTAAAAAGCCAGGTGTGGTGGCTCATATCTGCTATCCCAGACCTCCTCCAGCAAGACGGGAGACAGGAGAATTGCCTGGAAGCTTGCGAGGGCAGGGGCAGGGCAGCAGTTGAAGTAACAAGAGAGACACTGCCTCGAAAAGAACATGGAATGGGGAAACTGAGTCCAGAGAAGTTGTCCTCTGACCCCCACACTCACGCTGTGGCAGGAGCATGTATATTTATGTGTGCGTACACCACTAAAAAAAAACTTAATCTTTTTAAAACATGTATGTCAAAGACATCTGGATACTTAGTAAAGGTGGAACGAGAGAGCAGTAAAAGATTTCCGTGGAATGAATAGGTCACCACCATCAGACCATTTCCTGTTTAGTTTATCTTCTGCGTGTTGTGTCATGGGACTTTGGAGAGAGTTGTCAGCAGCACCCACCAGAGGCTTGTCATGTTGCAGGGGATGTTCGAAATGATATTTACGTCACCCTGATCCACGGGGAGTTTGACAAGGGGAAGAAGAAGACACCTAAGAACGTGGAGGTGACCATGTCTGTGTTTGACGAAGACGGCAGCCTTTTGGAGGTACACAGCGTCCCCCACAAATGTCACTGCCTTCGCACTTGCTCTGTAGTGGCAACAGGCTGCCGTTCAAGCTTCTGTCAGTGCTCCCCATCTCGGGGTTTAGCTCTTTTCTGGGGTTTTGTTCTCTGGGGGTTTGTTGTTATTGTTCTTGTTGTTGTTGTTGTTTTGTTTTTGTTTTTTTCCCGAGATGGGGTTTCTCTGTAGCTTTGGAGCCTGTCCTGGAACTAGCTCTTGTAGACCAGGCTGGCCTCGAATTCACAGAGATCTGCCTGCCTCTGCCTCCCTAGTGCTGGGATTAAAGCCGTGCGCCACCACTGCCTGGCTTTGTTTATGTTTTTTTAAAGAAGGGACTCGCTAGATAGCTGAGGCTGCCTCAAACTTGTGGTCCTTCTACCTCTGCCTCCTGTATGCTGGGATTATAGGCATGCGCCAGCACGCTCAATGTTTTTTCATAAGGAAAATACATAAAACCTGACAAAGCCATGGCTTTTCATGGCTAGTTTGATGCCTGGAGCCATTTAGGTTTATTTTGATAGTTCCCCTCTGCAGAGATATTACAGGCTGCTTAGCTGTAGGTTCTCTGGTTCTTTGACATTTTCAAGCTGTGTAGTTCCTCTACGCTTGAACACAGTGGCAAAAGTGTCCCAAATGTCTCGAAAGGCACACTGCCATTACCTGGGCCAGTCGAGCCAACAGTCACCTACATTAAGGAGCATTGCGAAGCTAAAGGCAGGCACCCTTGGGTGTAGGTCAGCTATTGGTGATTTCCAGTGTTAGACATTAGAAACCTACACCCTAGTGAAGTTCTTTTGTAGGGAAATGCAGACATTAGAGGCAGAGCCAGAAGGGGAGCCGGGTATGCTGACTTTCAGTCCAAAGTTCCTCGGACTCTGGCAGCTTTCCGACCTTATAAGCAAGGACATCTAACTTTGACTTCAGAGGGTCGGGAGGCATGGTGGCCACAGGAGGCCTGTGTCGCCCCCACCTGATTACTTTGGGATCTACAAGTCAAAGTCTAGGCTCCTGAAGCCTAGATGTCCTGGAATGATGCTCCCCAAGTATTCAGTCCTTGTGCATACATAATTCAGCCATTGTGTTTCTTTGGAAGCAGGAAATTTGATGCTCAGTAAAAACACTGCAGTTCATAGCATTCAGTACTTGGGGCTGAGGAGATTTAGGCGCGTTTGGTGGGTGCGGTGTGGTGTAATGCACGCCAGGTGCAAAGCAGACCTGCTGCGTGTTCAGAATCAAGGCTGCAGCCAAGTCTCCCAGTGCAGCGTGGATGAGCGCTGTCAGGCTCTCCTCAGGTCCACTACACCTCTGCTTTTGAGTTGTGTTTTGACTGTTAGACATTCACAAACATTTTTCTCTAGCCGTATTTTTCTTCACCTAGTATCATCTCCTAATTGTGTCTTTCCAATCAAAGAAAGCCATTCATCCCGGTGCTGGGTACGAAGGCGTCTCAGAGTACAAGTCGGTGGTATATTACCAAGTCAAGCAGCCTTGTTGGTATGAGACTGTCAAGGTGAGCACTCTGTTTCTAGCCCCTTCCGCTGTTACCCTTGTCTAGATTCCTGTCTTAAATCCCAAATCCTTCTTATCATATCTGAAGTAAGAGATGAATGTGATAGGCTGGGGTGCTGGTGGCAGGGATATGATCAAAATACATTGTATGAAATTCTCAAGGAACTCAACTATTTATTTATTTATTTATTTATTTATTTATGGATTTTCGAGACAGGGTTTCTCTGTAGCTCTGGTGCCTGTCCTGGAACTAGCTCTTGTAGACCAGGCTGGCCTCGATCTCACAGAGATCCGCCTGTCTCTGCCTCCCAAGTGCTGGGATTAAAAGCGTGTTCCACCACTGCCCGGAGGAACTCCCCTTTTAAAAAGCTAACTTGGTGGTTAAGTGTTCTTTCGAGTATCTATTTTTAAGAAACCCACCATTCTGGAAACATATTCTCATTCGTAAATCTATAGAGACTGGAATAGAGAAACGTGTGGCTGTAGGAAGGTAGACTGCCAGGATGCTGCGGACAAGCGTAGATGTTCACCCTCTACCATCAGCTTCCCATGTGTTGTTCTTGTTGGCCCCTGCTCACATGTTCAGTGCCTCTTCACTGTTAGGAAGGGTTTTGTGAATTGCAAAGTGTTGCAGGAGCTCCTATTGGCTGAAGGAGCAGAAGGAGCTCCTGCAACAGCAAAGTGCGTTTGGATCCTGCATCTCCTTGTAGGCTCCCAGTAGCCTTAAAACTAGACAGGCAAGTACGATATTGCCATGACCTTTTCCCCAGAAGGTAGTAGCCCCAGGAAAGTGACTCCTAAGGTCTCTGAACACCTTGGGGGTCAACCTGAAACAGGTCACTCTGAATGAGGGGCTGCAGCAGCACTTATTATGAGGTTGGCAAGGTTCTGTGAGGGTCTAAGCAGAAAATCCACAGACAAAAACATCATCTTCATATCTCAGGAAACAGTTATTTTTCACATTCTTCTATAGTCTGTATTTTTTATGATGCTGTTCATATGAATTTATATTGTGATTTTTTTTTTAAGTTCTTACTCTGTAACTCTGGCTTGACTTTGAGGTTTCTGTCCTGCCCGGTCCTGCAGCCATTCAGTCCCATAGAAACACACAGAGGCTTAGATTAATTATAAACTGGTTGGCCAACTAGATCAGGCTTTCTTATTAACCAACACTTACATCTTACATTAACCCATAATTCTTGTCTGTGTTAGCCACGTAGCTTGGTACTTTTTATCAATGAGGTGTTCTTATCTTGCTTCCTCTGCATCTTGGGTGAAGACTGCAGACTGAGCCTCTCCTCTTCCCAGCATTCTCCTGTTCTGATTGCCCTGCCTATACTTCCTGTCTGGCTACTGACCAGTGAGCATTTTATTAAACCAGTACAAGTGACAAATCTTTACAGGGTACAAGACTATATTGTCCCACAGCATCTGGCTATCCTAGAAACTGCCAAAAAGTCCAGGCTTGCCTTGAACTTAGAGAGATCCACCTGCTGAGACTAAAGGACATGCCACCACTCCTGGGCATATTGTGCTTTTTAAAGCTACTTATCTCAGGCATTGTGAACTCCTCTGGGTTTTAGACGTGAATGCTGTTACACTGTCCTCTGCAACTTACTATACTACTATCTACTACAGAAAACTTCTCCAACCTGGTATTTTGTTTTTCCTTCCCTTATAGATGCTAGTCACCACTGTATCTGTATGGGAATTCCTGTTGGAAAGGTCCTATGTAGACCTCAAAATCCAGGTCTTGTTCTTCTGAATGCCAGGCACATAATGTGTCTAAACCCCAAAACTATGATAAACAGCAGAAGGGTCTCCCTCTGAGATTCTTTCTGCCTGAGAATGGCTATGAGAATGAAGTCTGCTAGGAAGCCTGGGTTCTCTGAAGGAACTTGTGCTGAGATAAGATACAAACACCAAACCTAAGTCCCTTTTTCTCAGAATACTTAAGAGGAAGGATTTGTATATGGTCACCCAGAGCAAATGGTAAAAGCTTCAAGCAGTAGACAGGCTAATTGTCCCAACTGGAACAGAGCAGAATGTATGCAGAGTCAAGACATCCACGCTGTACCCTGTCCATGTGTATGGTCCTGCGTCAGAAACATGTCTTACAGTTGAGAGGACTTGACCCCAAGTCTGCTGTGACTTCTGACGCCTCCCCTTCCTGCAGGTCTTCATTGCCATAGAGGAGGTCACACGCTGTCACATCAGATTCACCTTCCGACACAGGTCATCTCAAGAATGTAAGTGTTAGGGGGGCTGTGGCCGCACATTCCCATTTCACACGGACTGTTTCCTGACGTGCTTTGTGAATTTGAAAAGAAAGTGAAAAAATTGGCCATTTTAGATCAGAATTCATAAGGTATCGGGAAAATAGAATAGTGTTTTGTCTCCTCCACCCCTCCCCCCCATGCTTGGGATTGAATCCACAGCCCTGTGACAGCTTTATTCCTTGAAAAAAAATAAAGCGTTGAAAGCATTATTCCTAGCCCTATACTTTTGTAGCTGCTTGTTTTTGAGACAGGGTCTCAATGTGTAGCCCAGGGTGGCTTTCAACTTGCATTCTTCTTGCCTCAGTTTCCCAAGTAACTGGAGTTACGAGTACAAGTCACTAAATTCCAGCTTTATTAAAGGAGTTAAGGCAGGCGAATGACCACAAATGAGCCTGATTTGAGAGTTTTCCCTCCCGCTATGTGGAGAAAGTGTTGGATGGCAAAGGCGTGAAGATAGGAGGAAGGATTTATGGGGTAAATGGATGGGGTGAGCATGCCTTGGCCTTGGGTAGGAACAGGGTGGGAAAGAGAAAGGGACCAGACTACATAGATATGTTGGGCGTGGCTTTGATTGACAGGACTGAGATTGGTCAGTACCACAATTCTGGTGTGGATGATTCAGTAGATGTAATGGTTTCATTCATTAGGCAATGTAGAAAATAGCCGATATGTGAAATATCAGGTATTCTCAGTTTGGGAGCAGCTGTGACATAGACAAACTTGCTGCTGGCCTGTGTTTATTATCCTGTGGCTGAACGTCACACCCCAGAGCGAATGTGAAATTAACCGCCGCAGCCGTCGCCTCTTGGCGTCCATCCCGATGGCTTAGGTATATACTTCTGTCTTTTCAGCCAGAGATAAATCAGAGCGAGCTTTTGGGGTGGCCTTTGTGAAACTGATGAACACGGATGGCACCACCCTGCAGGACGGGAGGCATGACCTGGTGGTATACAAGGTGATGCTCATAGAACCCGACATCAGAATGGCTCAGTACACACCTGTTCCCTTTGAATGTGGTTTTTTTCAGGCTTGTTTGGGATTTTTATAATTAATTTCTGAAATCTATTGAAAGTTAATGTGTCTGCCTTCTAAAGTCTAGAGGGCCTCAGGTCATACCTTTGTGGTTTGGCACCTCTCGTGGAAGAGTGAGTTGCATGAATGTTGAGTCTTCCAGGAGCATCTCACTGTGGGGTAGAGGGTGGGCCTTGGTCCTTATTAGTAAACGGTGGGGCCCTGATCCCGTTGTTCATCATCCAGATGACATAGACAGTGGAGGGCTGTGCCTGCCTAGAACCTGGCAGGGTGTCATAGTGTGTGGTTTTCATACCACTGTAACCAAGGCCCCGGTTTCTTTACTGTCTGGGTCCGGCTGCTTTTCCTTGCTCACTGTTCTAAGTCCTACATCTACTGAGAGTTTGGAGTTTAAAGTGCATACCAGGAGATCTCCGTTTCCCCAGTAATATTTGGCAGATCACAGCTGATGCATAGCAGGCAGCACGTCTGAGTTGTGCCTCACCCATGAACATTCTCTTTCCTTAGCATGTCTTTAGTCTCTGAATAGTTTCAGAATCCACAGGGAGCTACTCCTTTCTCCGTTGGCCCAATGAAGTATACACATGTCCTTGTATAAGTTCAAGAGAATCAAACTCAACCTATTCTGTAATGCATATCTTTACTTCTGGCAGAGAATGGGTTCTCATTTGTAGTTCATAACTTACTGCATTATTAGTCCATGATAAAGTTATTTCTTCTGCAAATTCTGTAGGAAGATAATGTCTAAATTATAGGGGATTATAAATGTAATTTGATAAAGTCACACATCTCCTACTGAGGATGGTCATGTTCTTCTTGGGGGAGCATCTTTCTTATTAGTGTGTGAGCCATATTGCCCAGTTTCTGCTGTTTCTAACTTGCTTCCCCTGCAGGGTGATAACAAGAAAATGGAAGATGCTAAATACTATCTGACCCTGCCTGGGACCAAAGCAGAGATGGAAGAGAAAGAACTCCAGGCATCCAAGAACTCATCTGTCTTCACACCCAGCAAGGACAGCACGAAGGACAGCTTCCAGATTGCCACCCTCATTTGCTCCACAAAGCTCACTCAGAATGGTAGGTGTGGGGACCCCCATGGGCACAGATGATCCTGATCTGGTCCTCCTAAGCTTCTTGATGAGACTCGTGGTGCTAGATCACTTGGCTCCAGGTCCTCTAAAAGAAGATGCTTAGCAGTTGGATTCTGCCCTCTGCTCCTTCAGTGATGTTCTAGGTGCTGTGTTAGTTACTTCACCGGGTGCTGGGAAAAAATGCTTGGCAGAAGCAATTTGAATAAGGAAAGTGCATTTTGGCTCCTTGCTCAAGGGCACAGCCCATCACAGCGGGGGGGGGGGGGGGGGGGGGGGGGGGGACAACAAGGAAGCCCTGAGGAGCTGGCCACACAGTCAAGAATAGATAGACCCTGATGAGTGCTGTTGCTTGGCTTTTGACTTTTCTTTCTACCTTCTATTGAGCCGGGGACCTTAGCCTGTGCAATGATAATGCCCACACTTTCATTGGGGCTCCCCGTCTCAGCGCAATCTAGAAACTCACTCACGGACATATACTCAGAGGTTTGTCTCCCCGGGTAACTCTAGATCCTGTCAAGCTGACAAAATAAGTTGCCATCACAAATTCTTTTGCATATCAGAAAACCTGAGCATATTTGTGAATAGGTGGAATTCAGACATCTCATGGTACCTGCCTTCCAGACATCCAAGGTAATGCTGGGAGTGTTGTTTGTTTTTTGTACTGGATGGCCCAGGAGAAGTCAGTGATGAGAGGCAGATCCGGCAGCAATCAGTCCCTTACCTAAACGGGGATGGTAGAGAGCAGCTTGCTTCTGTCACTTTTCTTCCCCCAACCAGGGTCTCACTATGTAGCCTAGACTGGCCTAGAACCAGTAGTGATCCTCCTGTCTCAGTTCCCAAGTGCTGTGCTTACCCGTATGAGCCCCATGCCCAGCGGAGTTCCTCTTTCTCCTAGTCTTCCCATTTCCATGGCTACAGGAAACCGGGAACTCTCCACAAAATCAGTAACATAGTTTAAATGAGGTTCTATTTGTTTCTCATTAAACCTCTGATATCTGTTTTAACCTCTTGTATTTAACGTGGCATGTGATAGCATCAACAGTTACTCATTGAACCTGTGCCAGGTAGAAGGAGCCCTGCTGGCCATCAAGCTCAGAATTTACTGCCCAGGGGTCTTCCCTTAGCAGGTCTGTATCCCAGCTAGTGTGCACAGGATCAGGCCTGTAAGCATGAGGCTGATTTGGGTTGGCGCGGGAGAATAGGAGCGCTGTCTTAGGAGAGTGCCCTGCAGAGGGAAGGCACCCTAGGGACTCAGATCCTGTGCTCTTGAGAAGGACTCAAGAAGAAGGACTGTGGGTATCTTGTTGATTTTGACCAATCATGGCTGGCTGGAGAATAAGGGTGTTGCTTCAGCTTGGGCCTCTGGGCTCAACAGAGTGAAGTTCAGAACTAACCTAGTGGGAAAGCAAACTCGCTTAAGGCTGAAAGCCTTCTTAGCTTCATAGAAGACACAACAAACTTGTGCCAGTCTCATAGGCCTGAGGGCGGCAGGGGTGGCGGTGTAATACATTGCCGACAGAGGGTAAAGGTGTAGTCGTCACGGAAGCTGCCTGTAAGTGTTAGACATTGAGCTTGGCACTCACGAGGTGGGCATCAGTACGTATGTGTGAGGATGCTTTCTCAGATTTACAGGGTGGACACACTGGAAACAGCCCAAATGACTGGTAGCTGGAGTCCATTTAAATTGTAAAGTTTGATTAAATAATAAAATATATGTGGCTACTGTATACCGAGTTCTAAAACATAGTTAATGGCGTGGTGAGACTGTTAATCTCTGTGTGTGATTCTGATTTTGTTTCAGTGTGCAGAAGCTAGTTAGAGCTAGATGACCTCTGTCAGTCCCAGCTCTGCAGTGACCTCCTGCGGTTTGGTTGCTCCATCTTTTTAACAATAGTAACAGGGCTGGAGAGATGTCTCAGTGGTTAAGAGCACCGCCTGCTCATCTAAAGGTTCTGAGTTCAATTCCCAGCAACCACATGGTGGCTCACAATCATCTGTAATGAGATCTAGTGCTCTCTTCTGGCCTGCAGGCATGCATGTAGGCAGAATACTGTATTTACAATAAATAAATAAATCTTTAAAAAAAAACAAGAGTAACAAATAGTACTTGGGACTAGAAATACTTTGGATTTCAGATTTAAAAAACAAATATTGGCATACATGGAGCGTGTTTCTCTAGAAGAAGTCTAATCACGAAATTCATTAGATTTCTGCATTTGATAGCTGTCATGTTTAGAATCAGATCAAACTGTAATTAAACCCCACTCCCGCTGCCCCCTTCAGTAGTCATGTGACCTAAAGCAAGTGATTTAGTGTCACAAAGCCTGTTCTCTCCTCTGAAAAACAAAATCCCTGCCATACAGTTGTGACGTCAGAGTGAACTGATGTGTTGTGTGTCGCTCCCTCCCTGGGAATCTGCCCAGACATGGACATCTATCAGGCAGGAAATTAGAGACTGGGAGTCTACGTTTTTCTTTTCGAATGATGATGTCATGGTTTGAGAAACATGAGTTCCTGTCAGTGACCATTTTATGTTCTTGTACATCAGTAGCTGATTTTTTTTTCCTCCCTTGAGGGACTAAAGAGGATCACAAGTTTTTCTCTGATTTATATGAGAAATAACAAATTGCAGTAACACCCGAGGTACTTCTTAAATTAGCTACCATGAAGGGCAGTTCACTTTTAAAAATCATGGTGTGTATATAGTATGTGTGTGTTCATGTGTGTGCAGGCAAACATATGGCACACTGTACATGTATAGGTCAGAGAACACCCTTGATGTCAGTCTTCCCCTTCCGTTATCGTTAGAGACAGGGTCTCATGTTTTCTACTGTGTTACTCAGGCTGTCTCATCACGGGAGCACTGGGCTCGTTAGCTTATGCCCTCCTGCAGCCAGACTTGTGGGCTCTCGAGATCTGAATTAAGGTCTTCCTACTTAGACAAGAGCCCTTTCACCCCTTGGCCCCTTGAGCCATTTCCCCAGTGTGGCAGCGGTCATCTTTCCTAGAAAATTCCGTAGCGATGTCTTCTAATGTCTGCGGTTTGTGTTCTTCCCAGTGGACCTGCTCGGCTTGTTAAACTGGCGCTCCAACTCCCAGAACATTAAACACAACCTGAAGAAGCTGATGGAAGTGGAGGGAGGAGAGATTGTTAAGGTATGCCTGTGTGTGCACGCAGCCGCAAATATGCCTTACTGTCTTGCTAGTTCAACCGTTCCAGTTAACCCAACATGAAATCTAAAACTTAGTATCGACATGGCCAAACCAGTGTGCCAGCCTTACCAAGATATTCGATTCGCGGCTATTCTCTTAGAACCCCGTGACTCTTCGCTTGTTTTTCTACAGCATGTAGGAGGACGAAACCTGAGTGATCTCTCTGTTTCTCTCACCTGCAGTTTTTACAGGATACCCTCGACGCACTTTTTAACATAATGATGGAAATGTCAGACAACGAAACCTACGACTTCCTTGTGTTTGATGCGCTGGTAAGCCGTTCAGCATATTAACCAGTGTTTGTTCTTTGACAGTTCGTTTCTAAAGAACCATGAATACCGTCAAGCAAAATTATTTGTATACAGCTCTCTGAGTATTTCTTTAGCCTAAACTCTGAGAAGTCCAGTTAGGAAGAGACATCTTCTCTTCCAAGCTCTTATTGTCTATTTGATCTCACCTCTTTGACAGACTTTCAGTTTCTCCTTAGGGAAAACAGTGGGTTTAATCACATTAGAGATTGGCAGGCACTTGAGCTTCTTATACCACTCTCCAGGCAAAGCCCTTGATAAAAACCGATGTATGTCTTTGTCTGGCCATGTCAGGGAGGCTGCCTTCACCATCGGAGATGAAGCTTAGTGTCCCGATGAACCGTGGGCAGCCTAGCAGACGAGTTTTTCACACAGTGTTTAAGCCTATTCTAACAACAGGAATCAGAACAGTGATACTTAACAAAGGGAAACCGGGAAAAGCAGGGGATGTCCTCTGACCGGGAGGAACCAGACACAGCTAAACCAGGCCTCCTTTCCTCACTGTTGAGGAGTCTAGGGCAGGATTTTACCTGAAGATTGGGGCTGAAGAGGCAGGTAGATTGTAGATGTGTGATGTGTACCAGCATGAGGAACCTGGTCTTGTTAGCAGCGGATCAGGGCATCGGGGCTAATGTTGGAAGATGGAGCCAGGCAATGCTGCCACCTTGAACTGTTCTCAGTCATTGTCTGTGGGGGAAAAGAGGCCGACCAGAGACCATGGAGTGAGCCAGTGGGACAGGGCAGCTGGCTCTGGGCATAGACGGCAGTTCCAAGTGCCACTCTTATACACATTCATCCTGTGTGCCTTCCATAGACATAAGGTGACACAGAGAGAGGAAACGGGGAGACCAAACTCTGACATTCACAGGGTATTCATACCCAGCGTGGGGGGGAAAACAATCTCATGGGAAATCGTGTTCGTTTATAATTCCCACAAACCACTTTATCTTCCTCCACCCTCTCCTGTGTTCTTCTGTGCCTTAAGTCACCCTTAGTGACATTAGCTTCCCACAGCCAGTGGCTATGTATGACCCATAGCAAAATGCCATGCACATATAATCTGTCTATGTTAAATGTAAACCCTGAGGCTTAACCTCAACCTGAATAGTAGAATGGAAATGCTGGAACAGCAGTCACGAAAGGAAAGGCACATAGAGATTAGATTCCTGTCCCTGGGCAGGGTATCTGGGCCGTGTAGTGCTGCTGCTAATGTTGGCCACCGTTGGCAGGTCTTCATCATCTCGCTGATAGGGGACATCAAGTTTCAGCATTTTAACCCTGTACTTGAGACCTACATATACAAGCACTTCAGCGCCACCCTGGCACACGTGTGAGTATGACTCAGGGCACTGGCGTGTGGTTGGGGTTCTTCCTGGGGCCGGAGAGTTGAGAAACAAGAGAAACCTTCATGCAGTCAGTGTGACTGGAGGGTGGGAGCATGTTCACAGCATCTTTGTGGAAAGAGGCTATTTGAATAATGTGAATAGTATGTCGGTGGACTAAGGTGTTGGACTCCATTCTTTCCTTCAGGATAAGGACACATTTCTTAAAACCCCAGAGCATGAGCTGGGGAGATGGTACAGTCAGCAAAGTGCTTGCTGCACAAGTACAAGGTTCTGGGTTTGATCCCCAGGACCCATGTAAAAAGCCCAGTATGGTATGTGCCTGCAATCCCAGCACTGGAGCTGGGGATACAGGAAAATCCTTGGGGCTCATTGGCTAACTAGTCCCATTGTGTTAGTGAGCTCCAGAGAGAAACTGTCTCAAAAATTAAAATGGAGAATGATTAAAGAACACACCTGATGTAGACCTCTGGCTTCAACACATAGGTGCTCACACCATCTGTGTATACATATACGTGTGCAAATGCACACAAAACCAAAAGGGCAAAAGCCAAGGGCGTGCAGTGGAGAGATGGGGACAGGCACAGAAACAGACGTCCAAGCGTAGGAGCTTATGAATCTGACGTCGGTGAGATGAGCGTGAGGCACCAAGGGGTCCAACAATGAACTGGACCAAACCAAGCCTGGTAGAAAGGCAGGCCACGCCCTCAGCCCTACCCTACAGAGCTTTGGGAAACCGATCACTTGTAGAACGTTAGGAGATTTGGTTTATTTTCCTTTTTACCCAAGAGGCAGTAGTTTTAGCCTTTTGCATAGAGCAGCCTCCTTCCCGTGTGCAGTTTTGGCTGGCTGACTAGAGGGACCAACCTGCGGGGACTTGGCTCCCATGTGACCCGCCAACCCCAACTCGTGAATTCCAGTTATTGTGCCAGGTGATGGGACATATCATGACAGGAGTGTAGCTGGGATTGGTTAGCTGTCCTCTGGACAGGGGCTTATGCCAAGTCATGAGGGTTACTGCTCTCTGATGTGTCAGGCCAGAGCATTGTGCCCCGGTGGCATTTTCTAAAGCAACCATTCATGAATATACAGATACACACGTCATACATAGGGGATGTTACACAACATACCCACTGGCTAGCCTTATGATCGTTCAGTGAGTGCCTCATGGGTTGAGAAGGGAGACAACACACCCAACATTTGGTGCATTTCCACCCAGCACCTTGATTTTTAAAGGGGTCAGCAACTACACCTAAGTTGTAGATTATAGCTCCTAAGTACACTGAGCTGAATAAGACCTTTAGGCAAACTTGAATTCCTGATTCTCCTGCCTCTGCCTCCCAAGAACTGGGAGGTGGGATTGCAGGTTCTCACTTTTCCACCTGTCTTCTAAAGGAATTTTCAATAGTGAAGACACAAGACCATAACTCAGCATATAGACCAGGCCGGTAAGGAGCTCAGGGCCAGACACATACCTGCCAGAGAGCAGCCAGATGCCTGCTGGGTTTATTTGCAACAATTAATTAATTCTCCATGTTTCCCTTGGATTTGGGGTAAATGGGGGGGGTTAAAACAAAAATAATTGAAATATAGGTACCCTCAAAAGTTCAAGTTACCCCAGTACCATGCTGCTAGGGAGATAGCTCAGTCCATAAAGTTCTTGCTCATGGCTGAGGACCAGAATGCAGTCTCCAGAGCCTAGGTAAAGAGGAGCATTGTGGGCACACATTTATAATCCCAGCGCTAGGGAGACAGAGACGGGCAGGTGTCTAGGGTTCGCTGGCCAGGCTAATCAAAGCTGTGACTTTAGATTCAATCAGAGGTTAGGTCTCAAAATACAAGGACAGTATTGTGAATACCATCAGTGGTTGGCCTTTTGCTACCACATGCATGTGCACACACATGCAAGTACATACATGTACATATACAAATAATAATAACATGTAAAGCTGTATAAAATCCCAGAAGGTGTTTGTCTGTTGGCATGCTCAGAACTATGGATGATACAGAGTCGAGACTGAGTCTGCTTTTCTCATCAGTGAAGACTCCCTCTGGCACCATACTGATTTCAAGGGGTTGGAGCAGGCTGGAAGGAATTAGCTTAGGCAACTGCCATAGACAGGCATCATCTGCCCTTCCCATCAGAAGATGTCTGCTTTAAATGCCAGAAAATCAAAATAATCCCCATAAGGTACATCCCTTCAACCCTTTGGTTCCTTCTTCATGTATTTGTGTATGTGGTATACCTGTGTGTGTGCATGTATATGGTTTTGTGTGTGTGTGTGTGTGTGTGTGTGTGTGTGTGTGTGTGTACTTGTGAGTTCATTTGCATTTAAAGGTCCAAGGCTGATATTCCTGGACCACTGCCCCAAAATATATGGATGTAGCTAGTTTAGTTAGATGACTTGCTTCTGGGAACCCCTGTCTCTGCCTTCTGAGTACCAGGTTACAGGTGAGCCCCTAGACCTACCTGGAATTCTCTTGAGTTGTGGGGCTCCAAACTCTAGTTGTCACGCTTGCTGTTTGCATAATGAGAGTTTTAACCACTGAGCCAGCCCCTAGCTCCAGCTCTGTCATCTCCTGATCCTTCTTTTCAGTTCTACCAATGGAGACTTGTGCCTTGACCAGTTAATTACTCCTAAATTTTCCCAGTATTTCCAAGAAGGGAAGTGTTAAAGCTAGACAGATGTGGAAACAAAATAGCAGTTAGCTTGCCTGCCTAGGGCATATTTGAGAGGGTGGACTTGAAAGCTGGGCCTTGTGCTTCTCAGTTCACCCCCATCTCTTTCTTGAGCAGTATTGCCCATGACAGTGTTACTTTCTTGCCTTTTTTTTTTTTTAGGAAACTCTCCAAGGTACTGAACTTTTACGTGGCTAATGCTGATGACCCTAGCAAGACGGAATTGCTCTTTGCTGCTTTGAAAGCCTTGAAGTACCTGTTTCGATTCATCATCCAGTCGCGAGTGCTCTACTTGAGGTAATGGTCCCAGTAACAGGATGCTGCTGGCACTCACCTACATCCCCTTGTTCCTCATGCTCATTGGTATCCAGCTTTGTGAGCAGTTGATTGGTTATAGGATAGGCAAAGTTCATGTCTTTAGAGGTGGATTAGGAGATCGCTAGAAAATGTAAGGACCATGTGCGAGCCTTCTGCATCCAGGACTCATGGTGTAAATGGTTCAGTATGCTGCTTGCTCTAAGAGTCTTGATTGGTGATGACGGCTGACTTAATATCTATCTATCTATCTATCTGTCTGTCTGTCTGTCTGTCTGTCTGTCTGTCTATCTTATCTATTTATTTATTGCTGTGAAGAGACACCATGACCACAACAACACTGATAAATAAAAACATTTAATTGAGGTGGCCACTTACAGTTCAGAGGTTTAGTCCATTATCATCAGGATGAGGAGCATGGCAGCATGCAGGCAGATGTGGTGCTGGAGCTGAGAGTTCTACATTACAACTCAGAGACCACAGGAAGTTGACCTACACATTGGGCGGGGTGTCCTGAGCATATGAAACCTTCAAGCCCGCCCCCACAAGGATGCACTTCTTCCAACAAGGCCACCCCTCCGAATAGTGCCATTCCTTTTGGGGAGGGGGCATTTTTCTTCAAACCACCCCAGTGACTTTTAGAGACAGGTCTTGTGACAAGCCAGGAACTTGGGACTGACCCAAGTATGGTGGCAGCACTGGGGGAGTTTGATTAATAAGATAATAGACTCTAGCTTCTTAATGATCATCTCATTTCCTGTGTAGAAATGGATTGTGTGAGGCTGAAAATGGACGTGAGTAGCCCCTGGTAGGCTGCTCACAGGTGAGACACCGACACTCCACCGCCAATGCAAAGGAAGCGCTGGGTTGATTCAGGAGGAAGAGCTGACCAGATGCTGTAGGACTTAATGGGGCAGCAATAGAATGGAAAGGACCCTAGACAACCTTGAGGTTAGGTTGGGCAGTGATAGGGTTTGCTGAAACAAGAAAAAGAAAGTGGATGACAGCTGGGGTTTGTAGACTAGGTTGGAGGGCTTCTCCACAGTGCCTGCGACCTCAGCTCAGATCAAGGCTCTGTGGCGTGAGACGGGGAGAGGAGGGAAGGAGGAAGGATGCTGGAAGAGGATCTGAGCAAGGCTGGTTTAGATCCCCGCAGAGTCTGCTCTGGAAGCCTACGCCTCCTGTTCTTGCTCATGAGCCGAGAAAGGCAGCCATGCCCATTCGCCCGCTACCTCTGCACAACGACTTTCTGCAATGTCCCTCCCGCTAGCAGTGCCCACAAATTTGGCCCGGGCCAAGTTCCTCTCCAGGCTTGGGCCCGTCAGACAGCCCCAGTTGGCAGGCCTGGTTAGCCAACTATAGACTGGGTTTTGGAGTCTTTACCTACAGGTTACCACTTGGCCATTTTCAGAATCTTGATGCCTTTGTAGTTTATCAGGCTGACTTTTCATCCCATAGAAACAGTCCTGGGGTGCCCCCACAGCTGTCTCTGCACAATCAGAGATGGTGGCCAGCAAGGCACTGACCTCTAGTGTTGCTTTTTGAGACCACAAGTCTATTGCACATTTTCTTTCTTACTAGATTTTACGGTCAGAGCGAAGATGGAGATGAATTTAACAACTCAATCCGCCAGTTGTTTCTTGCTTTCAACACGCTGATGGACAGACCACTAGAAGAAGCTGTCAAGATCAAGGTCAGCCTGGTGACCTTGTGGGTGACCCTTTGAAGGCCCCTCGTGGAGATGTAGCTTGGCAGGAGGGAAAAGTGCAGTATGCTCTTGGAGAACGGAGAAGCATAGTAGAACGGGCAGAGGCAAAGGAAAAGTGGGTAAGGCTGTGGCTGCTGGTAGCTTGCCTGACACACATGAGGTTCTCGGTTCAGCCACAGCCCTGCTGAAAACAAGCCCATGATAAAAGCAGCTCTTTTATATGCAGTTCTGTCTTCCAATGTCAACTCACCGAAGACAGGCCGCTTTAGACTCCACTCGAGTGACTTTTAGAAATCCTGCTTGATCCCTTGATTTTTAGCAAACTGATATCCCTGGTATCCCAGGTGGCAGTTTCTCTTTTCTGTCAATTCCCCCAACACACACACATACACACACACACACACACACACACACACACACACACACACACACGCTCACATACCTCCTTCTAGATGTGCAGAGTCACCAGCACAAAAACTGTGAGCCATGTAATCCTCAAGGGCTCCAGTTTGAAGCCTACCCGTTCCTCCGTCTCCATGGTGACTTTGTGAGAGAAACTTGAATTACTTCCCCAAAAATGTACTGCAAATGCATATAGCCTTTTGGTAGTGAAAACCAGGACCTTGGCCTCCTGCATTTTTAGAAGGAAGCTTGGGGGAGGCCATTCTCAACAACGCCAGCCTCTCATAGCAAGGGCATTTGCTGCCAGTTTCCCATTTAAACCCCAGGTCCTGCCCTTTCCTCCTGAGCTGCAACCGTGTATTCTGGGTTTTTTTTTGTTTGTTTCTTCTTTCTTGGCACTGATTGCCTCTGTGCTTCTTACAGGGGGCAGCTTTGAAGTATCTTCCTAGCATAATTAATGACGTCAAACTGGTGTTCGACCCCATGGAGCTCAGGTGAGTAGCAGAACACTGTCTGTGTCTCAAAACTGGCAGGGGCAAGCCCGGCTCTGGGCACAACCTGGCTGCTACACGTGCTTAGCTCTAGCAAGGGTTAAGGGGATACCTGTTTGTGTTCAGTTCTGCGGAGGAGATAAAAGAACACCCACAGCTGGCCCTTGGGAGAGACTTGCACTCTGTGGGAAAAGAAGCTGTGCAAAAGAAAGGAGCCTAGGGATGCAAAGTACGGAGGTCCTTAGAGAGGAGACCGCTAGAAAAGGCATTTTGCAGAAGCCGAGGCTTGAGGTGGGCCTGGAAAGTGCTGGTATGTGTGGGTGTGCCTGACTCTCAAGGGCAAAGTCAGTTCTAAGGCAGAACCCTCTGGGGAACAGGATCGTTTCCAGAGACCCTCTCGGATTCAGTCTTAGATCACCGTGGGCTTTACAGGCCCACTTCTGCTCAGTTCTGAGTGGAGATGTGTGTAAGGGTGTCTTCAGCTTGGTCCAGTGAGCACACTGACCCTGCGGCTTTTTTTCCAGCGTGCTTTTCTGCAAATTCATTCAGAGCATTCCTGACAACCAGCTGGTCCGGCAGAAGCTGAACTGCATGACCAAGATAGTGGAGAGCAGCCTTTTCCAGCAGCCAGGTAAGCCTCCCTCAGAACCGTAGCGCTTGGGGAAGGCGTCAGACTCATTGCGCTTGGCCACACGCGCGCCAGTGGTTGTCACAGAAAGCGGTTCTGTGTCCGGTACTTCATTTCTCTATCCTCTGTCTAGCTCAGATTAGATAAGTTTATTTTGACAAGTGATGCCTCTGTTTAGATTGAATGTGGCAGCGTGTTTGCAGAACATCTCTTTTCACCAAAGACCGAAAACTGAATACAAAAGCATTAACAAATAAGCTGATCAATGGCATTTTACAAATGAACTCTTAAGAAGAGCAGATCTCATGGTTTCCCCCCAGACCAGGCTGACGTCTATAACACACAGCACTTGCCTGCGTTTTCTTTCCTTGTTTAATTTGAGTTTTGTATCAGCAATACCCTTGGCAGGTTGCTGGTTCTTTCTTTTTTAAAATATCTATTTATTTAGTTTTGCTTTTTTTTTTTCAGATAGGGTTTCTCTGTAGCCCTGGCTGTCCTGGAACTCACTCTGTAGACTAGGTTGTCCTTGAACTCAGAGATTCACCTACCTCTGCCTCCTGAGTGCTGGGATTAAAAGGGTGTGCGCCACCACAACTAGCCCATTTTGCTGGGTCTTAAGGACCTCTTGGGAAAGCAGTTTAAGAGACCGAAGTTGGTTTAATCTTTCTTTTTCCTACTGTGTGTGTGTGTGTGTGTGTACAAGTGCCCAAGGAGGCCAGAAGAGGTGTCTGATCCCCTCGAACTGAAGTGCAAAGTGGTTGTGAAGCCACCTGGTGTGGATGCTGTGAATCAGGCTCAGGTCCTCTAGAAAAGCAGCAAGTGCTGTTTAACTGCCAAGTCAGTTCTCCAGCCTGCTTTAGTGTCTCTGTTAGCCACTATTGTTTCTTCGCTTTTTTACCGAAACGGTTTTCTCTCTGCAGTGTGGACTGACCTCAAACCCTAGATCTTCCTGTCTACCAAGGAGTGCTAGGATTGTCTGCATGCACACACACACACACACGCCACCACACCCAGCTAAACAGCTCTTTCCTTTGTATTTTATTTATTTACATTTTATGCGTTGGTGGTGATGTGTGTGTGCATGCGTGCATCTGCACACTCCCACACATGCAGAGAGGTCAGAGGAACTCGTCCAAGTCAGTTCTCTCCTTCGGCTATGTGTGTTCTGGGAATCGAATTCAGGAGCCATCTTGCTGGTCTCTCGTTAGGTAGTTCTGCTTGGAGGAAGCAGAACTACTGCTGAGAGTCCCTTTTGTAGCGTCCGGAGAACCTGGAGTCATCTTAGTAAGGTACCATCATGGGGGAGATTCCAGGAGAAGCATGTAGTGAGTGACACTCTTCATAAACCACACGTCCACAAAGACGTGTGCAAAACGTGCTAGTGGCACACATAGGAAGCTCTGTGGTCACAGGAATTTGACAATTAATTGTCTCCATCAAGTGCAAACGTTTCTGAGAACGTGGCTGACTTTGTTTTTATCTGGTTTCCTGTGACCTAGTGCTCATGTCGGCATTAAAACAAGCAAACAAACAGAAACCTAGAGGAGTTGATGGTGTAAAGCATGAGCCCAGCATGTGTAGAGCCATGACTTCAGTCCCTAACACTAAAAATCAAAACATAAAAACTTGAAAGCAAAATTAGGAAGGGGGAGCGGGTAGGCTGAGGAGATGGCTCAGTAGTTACGAGCACTCGCTGCTTTTGTGGAGAACTGAGGTTCAAGTTCAAACACTCACATGGCAGCTCACAACCTTCTGTAACTCCGTCTCTAGGAGATGTTCTTTTAGCCTTCATGGGCTCCTGCATGCATTTGGTATACATGAACTTAAGAAAGCATGCGCGCGCACACACATATACACACACACACACTCACTATATATATGTATAATATGTATACATATATAGTATATATAGTATTTTACATGCATATTAAAATTTTTGAATATTAAAAGCTGGAGAAATTGTTATATAATTTACACACTGTTAGTGCTTAAGTGTATGTCTCAGCTGTAGAGGGAGAGGTCCTCCATCGATTCCCCAGCACTGGAAAAAGAAGACATGTGGCCAATGCTCGCATCTGCCTGTGGTGGGAGTTTCTTAAACTATGAACTCCAGGGACAAGGTTGAAGCGTCACTCCTCAGTCCACGTGCTCTGTTGGCTGCGCTGACCTCAGGGGGTTCAGAGACAAGTATAATTGCAGAGAGGGTAGCGGGGCTGGAGGTAGCCGTGTGCGAGCCGCTGTGTGAGCCGTTTTCTGTTGTTCTTCAGAGTGCAGGGAGGTTCTGCTGCCGCTGCTGACTGACCAGCTCAGTGGCCAGCTGGACGACCACTCGAGCAAACCCGACCACGAGGCGAGCTCCCAGCTTCTAAGCAACATCCTAGAGGTCCTGGACAGGAAGGATGTGGTGAGTGCAGTGATCCTCTATGGCCTGAGCCTCTGCTGGTCCCTTTGTACCCAACAGGAAACTCTGTGGCCTTCCCCATCCCAGGCAGTATAGGAACACTGAAGTAGTAGAGCAAGCTGTGTCCCTTTTAGAACAGACTAAACATGCCGTACCTCACATCAGGTTGAGATACAAGCAAGTAACTTAGTGCGAGGGACCTCACTGGGCTGATTTTTCTAGTTGGCTTATCACTGAGGTCACTGGCCGTGGACTCTTAAGTTGGTCAGGCGGAGTAGTGCATACTTTAATCCCAGCATGAGGCAAAACCCCAGATCTCTGAGGTTGAGGCCAAACTGATCCTACCTAGTGAGTTCCAGGCCAGACAGGGCAACTTGGTAAGACTCCATCTCAGAACACAAACAAACAAAACAACCAATCTCTATGTTCACAGGCTGGGGAGAAGACTTGGTGGGTAAAGAGCTGGCTATGCAAACATGAATTTAGATTTCCTAGCACACATGTAAAATCTAAGCATGATTGTACATACAAACATGTAAACACAGCACTGTCATGTATAGACAGGCATACCACTGGGGCCCACTAGCCAGCCAGTCTAGGCAAAATAGTGATCTGTAGATCCGATGGGAGACCCTGACTCAGCAAATAAGACAGTGGGAAAGAGAAGGGCACTGACAGCTACATGCACACACACCCACATAGGCACACACACATATGTACACACACACATGCATACACACCCACTAAGATGATTTTCCTGCAGAAATTTCTTGAGCCTCTGACTTGGCATATCTTCTTCTGGACAGCGTTGTCATCTCTAGAGCCCATTAGAAATGTTTATTTTTTTGGTATTCTCTGAACTAGCCCCCAGCCCCACCTCTTGAATACAGGAGCTGACCCTGCCTGGATTTCCTGTGTGCTATGTTCAGGCCCTAGTGGAGATTCTGGGAAACTTCACAAAGTATGTTCTCTAGAGCATACAGAAGAAAGAGATTCACCCCAAATGTCAGGCTGCATTCCCTATGATGGTTGCTGGGGGCAGGGGTTCCCACAGGGTAGAGCCCCACTTGTGCCTTTTGGTCTGCACCTCTCAGCAGTGTCTTTAGATTCCATTCTGCCAGGGAACACAAAAGATAACTCATTTTGTCTCACAGCCAGCTCTGACTTCACTTGACTAGGTCAACCATGGCTCAATGGCCTACCCTATTCCAGCTTGTCATTCCTGTGGGTGCTTTTATATTTCTGCTAAGCCAGTCTTGGCCCCAGAAGCATGTGAGAATACCATTATTTTCTCTGCTTAAGCCCTAAATGTATCTTTTCCCTATCTTTGAGCCCCAGTAGTTGACATACTGTTTGTACAGTTCATTTGATATTTATTCATGATAGATAACCTTCCCCCTTTTATCTTTACACACACCTGTAGATATCACATTATAAAGTTGAAAACATTTTCCCATAGTGCTGTGTTTGGGGATTTGGTTCCTAACCAAGAACTTGGTAGTGGATAAAAATTGTGACCAATCAGTCATGTCTCTCATATGTGTGTGTGTGTGTGTGTGTGTGTGTGTGTGTGTGTGTGTGTGTATGTATATATGTGTATATATGTATATATAGTTATTTAAAAATATAACTCTTACCATACATCTCATAAAACCCTGCACAGGTTCAAGCTAGACAAGGTTCTGGCACTGAGAGGGCAAGTGGGCTCCCACTCCTAACCAAAGAAACTGTATTTGATACTATCGGCAAAGGGTAAATGGACGCCCTGAAGCTGAATGAGTGTAATCAACCCCAGGAAGGGAAGGGATTAGAGTGTGTACATGTATTCGGCGCTATTTTGCGTTAATACAGTTGAGCCCACTAAGAGCGCTGTTACCTCCCTTTGTTCTCAGTACTGAAAACTAAGGGTTGGCTAAGTAGAATAAAGGCTTAGAGTCACATGCGACTGTTGGGACATTAAGTCCTAGCCTAATGATGGTGCCCCGTCTTCTGTAACACCACGGGAGGGAGCCTTAACAGACCGTTAGTTCCTGGAGGTTCTCGAAGCTGAAAGTCTCAGGTCAGGGTGTCAGTAGGCCTGAGCTCCAGTGGACACTGTGAAGACTCGTGGCCGACGTCTCCTGTGTGCTGTTGTGTTCTCTACTCCATGAATACATGAGGCAATAGGCAGAGAATGTACGAGCAAATGCACACCCTCCCCCTTGGTATCTCTTCTAATAAGGACTCTAATCCTGTCAGATCCGGACCCCACCCTCGTGACTTTAATTACCTTTCAGAGAACCTCTGATATCATAGGGTGTGAGAGCTTTCATACTTGTATTGAGAAGGAATCACAAATATTGATTGCACAACAAACCCCTAACCTTTGTTTTTGTGTTATTGGGAGAGGGTTCTTTTCGTTTGGCTTTTGGTGTGCTTTTTCTTTTGCTTCCGGTGCCTGACTTCCCGGGGCACCCCTCGTCTGCTCTGTATCCTTAGCTGGGGATGGTGTCACAGCTGTGTTTCTCCTGCAGGGCCCCACATCAGCACACGTGCAGCTGATCATGGAGAGGCTGCTGAGAAGGATCAACCGGACCGTGATTGGGATGAGCCGGCAGTCCCCCCACATTGTGAGTCTCCTGGCAGCCCACACCGCAGGCACAAGGTCTCATCCATTCCACCGGTGACTCAACACTGAACCCGCGTTAGCCCCCATATCACAATTCTAAGTTCTAAGCATTTCTTAGCTTCTACGTGAGCCTTCTACCCCAGGTTGGATTGGATTTCCTTCAGGAAAACCAACCACCAACCTTTTAGTTCCAAGGAAAAGGGCAGACGTCATCAAGAATTTGTGATTGGTGTGTTTTTAGGAAGGCTGATATCCTATCCATTATGCTTAAATAGTTGCAGTAAAGGGTGAAATAGAGACCAGAATAATGACGGTGTCATGATTAAAGTGAGAAACTTGTATTGATTACACTGAAAGCTGAGGTTATATTTTAATTAGAGGACTTTTCTGTATGGTCTGAAGAATGATCTAGAAAAGCCATGGTTTTCATTTTGAATGGTTGACTTATTAAGAATAAATAGCAAGTAGCAGATAGTGAGAAGCAGCAGACAGATAGCAAGATGTCATCAAACCAGGAGGTTACAGGATCCAGCAGAGGCAACTGGAGTGATCCAATTGAGAGAGCAAACCAAGGTAACATCAAATAGGAGGCTCCCGTGCACCCAGCGGCTATTAGCTGCTGAAGTTGAGGCAGACAGCTGGAGCTCTGCAAGAGACTCAGCTTTCTCCCCAGGGCTGATCTTACGGCTTCCCCTTTCCCCCTGTAGGCACTTCTACCACCTGCTCTCAAGGGCACAATGTTCTTTTATAAGTTAGAGTTGTTTGTGTGTGTGCGCATGTGTGTAAGAGGCATACGTGTGCCATGATGCACTCATGGAGTTCAGAGAACAACCTTCAGAGTCTCTTCTTCCACTCTGAGTCCCAGGGATCAAACTGAGGCCATCAGGCTTGGCAGTGAGTGCCTTTCTGGCTGAGCCGTCTCACCGGCCCAAGGATAAGAGGTTCTCAGCAACTTTAGCTGTTTGTTATTTATTTTTCTCCCGGGACAGAATCGGGAGCATGGGCAACCCACCCCAGGTAAAAGGGTTTGGGGAGAACATTTGCAACCAGCAGGCCAGAGTCTAGGCAGTGTTGTATGTTTTTCATGGGGCATCTCAGTGTCCAGAATTGTGTTTGGCTCATCTTACAGAATTGACGCTTTTAACTGAAATGACTAGTGTTTCTTTGAAACCTGGAAAGGTTGACTGAGAAGCGAATGAACTAAGGAGCCCTTTACTAACTAGGTGGGTTAGAAATAAGTACGTTCAGTGGCCTTTCTGTCCAATGGTAGCTGCGCTTTAAACATTTAGAGGAAAATTCTCATTCACTGAGTCATGGTTACCCCAGCATGAGCGCGGAAATCAGTGAGATACATATAAGTGAACAGTCAAGTGTAAGTAATAACTTATCACATTGTAAAGAATAATTAAAGTCATATTAGATCACTGTGATTTAATATATGTGTATCTGTGTATGTCTGTGCATGTGCGTATGTTTATATGTTTGTGCCTGTGTGTGTATCTCTTCCTAAGTAAGACAGAACCAAGGGAGTTTACAGGTAGAATTTTGACTATATGATAAAAAAAAAACTGTAGATTTTTTTTGAATTAATATAACTTGAAAAGCAAACGAATAGTTTAGAAAAAATTTTTCTTTCATTTGGTGCTATACCTTCAAGATAAATGTCAAATGAAATGAAACATTCTATGTGAAAAACTAAATACTAAATCGGCCTGGATAAATGGGTGTGTGCCTGGTCCTCTAAGGAAAGGGTCCTTGAGTTTTCTAATATTAAAAAAGAAGAAAAACTGAATTTTTTTCTGCTCAAAATGTAGTCCCTATATTTGAAAATAGGTCTGTGAGGTCAAGGTCATCCACCACATGTAGAAAGCCATTAATAGACTTCATATACAAAGACTACTGTAAGCCAATAATAGAAAGACACTGTTTTAGTTAAGTAAATAAAGAATGTGAACAAACGGGATGGGGCACAGCTCGGCTGAGAGAATGCCTGCCTGGTATGCACAAGGTCCCGGGTTTGATCCCTCGTACTGAATGAACCAAGCATGGCTATATGCACCCAAAACCCAGTAGTGGGAGGTGGGACAGGAAGATCTGAAGTTCAAGATCATCCTCTATTACATAAGAAATAATTGGAGGTGAGCCCGGGCTACCAGCAACCCTTTCTTAAAAAACAAAAATAAAGAAGACTATGAATAAAGAGCAAAATGAAAATAAAAGAGCCCAAACCACATGGATGGAATGTTTAATTCAGAACAAAAGAAACACAAATCAAACAAAAATGAGATGAAATCTAAAATCCAGAGTGGGCAAGAGCCCAGAGACACAAATAGTGTTTGACTGTTGTATAAATGCAGAATATATGATAATTTGTAAACTATGTCTAAAGCTTGGTACAGTCAGTTTACATTGCCTTATGGGTGGGAACACTAAGCATTTTAAGTAAAGAGTCTAAGATGGACATCAGGGGAGTGTATGGCTGTATTTCAACATCTCTGTGCTAAATTCATTTACATTTGTGTGACTTTTGTATTTGCATGAGCACAGAGGGGCAGTACATCTTCCCTCTGGCTAGAAAGTGAGAGTTGTGGCCTAAATTTGACAGAGGAGTACCCTAAGTGTGCAGCTCGGACCTTTTCAAGTAGACATTATTGTCACCGTGGAGTTCTTCATCCTCTTTCTTAGAGTCGGTGCAGAATCCCATGTGATTCACAGATTAGATGTGACTATCCAGAGGGATCTAGAATCAGAGAAATGGCATGCATGGGTTCTTGTCTTCCTCACCCTTTTCCCCTCAGAATTGCTGCTGATTAAATATCCCTTGTCAGAAACAATTGGGACTAAGGGATTTCAAAATGTAGAGTTTAGGGTAGTTGGGCTATTTGCATAGATTTACTGATTGTGCATCTTTGACCCCTAAACCTCCAAACCTAAAAAGCTCCAGAAATCTAAAGCCACCCAGCATTGCAGATATCCCCTGACAGTCACTCAGCTGGCACATTCCGTTTCCTGTCCACTCTTCCTCCGCCATCCCACCTTCAGATTTGACTCATCTCTGTACGCCAGACATTGTCCCAAGAGCTTCTCCTCAGCTCTACCCCAGCCAGGGACTCAGTAACGATAACGTAGCTGATAACCTAGTTGAGATCTTAATGCCCCCACACCTAGAGGAATCCAGAAGTCACGGCTGGCTGTCAGTGGGATGCCTGAGGCTCCAGGTTTCCTAATTCACACTAGGATGTGCTTGATTAAAGCCGAATGGCGAAGCACGTGCCTTTACGCCTTTGGAAGTCGTGTTTCCAGTTCCAGGTGTTTTTGTGGATCTCAATCATCAAAGTCCATGATGCCCCAAGTCTTTTGTCATCAGGTACTCTAAGAAACCTTGACTCTGCTTCTCTCCCTGCAGGGCAGCTTTGTGGCTTGCATGATTGCCATCTTACGACAGATGGAGGACAGCCACTACAGCCACTACATCAGCACCTTCAAAACCAGACAGGACATCATTGTAAGTTGTCTGCTCTGCGCCTTGGCAATGCTAATGTGTTGGTTTGGTTTGAGATGATTCTTTTCTCATAGCCCAGTCCAGCCTCAAACTCGTGATCCCCCCGCCTCATTTCCTGATATCTGCTAGACCCCTCTGAGGATTTCGTACATTTCATGACCGGTAACTGAAGCTAAGCATCACGAGTTCAAGGCTTCCTTCCCAACCCCTGCAGTGTGAATGGCTGCCCACAGAGGGCACAAAAAGGAATTAATGCGTATTCAACCTGTTAGAATTTAAATAAGAGTTCATCACCCACACTAAATGATCACATGTGAACTTAGTGTGGGCCCTTCTTCTGAAACACTTAGGACATCTTTTTACTCTGAAAAAGTCTGAATCTCATCTAAGAGGAAGTTCCTTGTTCCATGCAAGGAATCTCCGTGACCTAGTGGGCTGTTGGTTCCTCAGAATGTGGTCCGCCACCGTCTCTTTCAGGAGGAAGCAAGCAGAGGTTACCGCTCTGTCCCTCACAGCATTTGGGAATGATTTCCTGTTGCTTTAAAAAGAAAAGTTATTTTCACAGTTTCTATAAGTATGCATCTAAGGTCTCCAGGGACCTTTTGGCGGGGTTAAGCTGTTGGTAAAGATGTTCTCTGATGTGCTGAGCAAACTGATGCTCGACTGGGTCCAGCCATCCACACATAGCTCACTTCTCTATGATCTAGACCGGTGGTTCTCTTCCTGTGGATTGTGAGCCCCTTTGTGGATCATGTATCAGATAGCCTACATATCAGTCATAAGACTGATTCATTGCATTAACAAAATTACAGTTATGAAGTAGCAATAAAATAATTTTGTGGTTGTGGGTCACCACGTCATAAAGAACTAAATTAAAGGATCATAGCATTAGGAGGGTTAACTGGTGTGCCAAGGTGAAGGATACAGTCTTTTACCCCTTATTCTCCTTCCTATAGTGCCCACGTGGTATAGACAAAAGAAGAAAATGGGTGGAATTTATTATTGTTAGTCTGACACCAACCTTCATAGTGTTGGTCCGTGTGTCTCAAGTAGATGCAGCATGATTCAGGAGTCAGCCATGTGTGGATGTCTCCAGTGACCGGTCAGAGGAAGGGAGGGGTGTAGGACACTGAAGCAGCCAGGTGCTCTCCTTCAGAACAGACGGTATAGCGGGTAGCACATGTCTGAACTGTGACCATTCTGAGTTCTTATATGAAACAAGCTACTTGATCTTGCTGAACCGGTTACCTCTTTTGTAAGATCCTGTCTACATGGGGAATTAGTGGGAGCACTGACTAAATCCATGCATGGTAATGCCTGGCCTTGTGCTGTGCTCATAGTCAAAGCCTGTGAAGAGTAGCTATTTGTAGCCATAGTTCCATTCTTGTGGGCTGTATGGACATACCCTAGTGACTTTCTTTTCTTTTTAATTTCCTTTGGAAGGCGGGTAAAGTAGGGATGTTCTGAGTTCGCAGACAGTATGAATCCACAATCCAAGGTTATCCTGTGCTACATAGCCTGGGATTACATGAGTCTCTGTCTCAAAATTGATGATATACATCCCCTCTCTCTCTCTCTCTTTCTCTCTCTCTCTATCTTTCTCTCTCTCTCTCTCACACACACACACATATATATGAGAGACATGCTACGTATATATTATATATATGAGATACATAATACGTATATATTATCTCATATATATATATACACATATTTAGAAAGGTAGGTGATAGGTAGGTAGGTAGATAAATGAATAGATAGCTGGGGGGAAGGGCGTCGTATCCTTCCTATGACCATGTTCCTAGCACTATGTGATGTCCTTCTCTTCATGGGATTGTATGCATAGAGTCTGAGAAGCAAACAACTCGATTTTCTTTTCAGCAATCCCCGTGGAAAAGGTCTAAATTTAGCTAAGTAGCAAAAATGGTTTCAAAACCTTTTAGGTTTTGTTTTCTTTAGCCTGCCTATTCTATTTCTGAGTTGCTTGTTGCTCACATCCTCCTTTGGACGAGACTGGTCCTTGCTTCTGCCCACTCGTGTTATTCCTTACTGCAGTTCTCGCAGGCCACTGTGATGCAGCCTTTTCTGCAGTATTATTAGCTGTCTTGTGTGTGCAGCCCGATTCTTCTGTCCTAACTAGTCAGGGAGAATTGAACTAGGATCTGTTAAAAATGCTTGACTTGAGGTTGGAGAGCTGACATGGACTACTATTACACAGGACCCAGGTTTGATTTCCAGCATCCACATGGCAGCACCCAATTTCTATAACTCTAGTTCTGGGGGATCTGACCCCAGCTTTTGGCCTTCATGCACTGCACGCCAGGTGTACAAATAGCATACAGATATACATGTAGGCAAAACATCCATACACATGAAATAAAAGGTTTTTATTGAAATGATTGTTAACTTCTTTTTAAGTTTAAGAGATATAGTCAGACAGCACATAGTGGGGGACCAAATAGTTAAGGGTTGTAAACATGAGGTCAGTGTCCCCCACTGTCGCTTCCTATTTTCTATGGCCATTTAGTTTTCCTCAGCCTTGTAAAACCATTCATAAAATAAGGATAATATTGTGTCCCTATTTCCCTTACAGAATCATGCTATGGGAAAAAATATCAAATCATAGGCCTGGGCACTATCAACCACCAACCATCACAACATTCAGGAGACTGAGGCACAGGGCCAGTTTAGATCACATCTTGTCTCATGATAAAGAAGCAAAAGCTAAATCCAATTGCCCAACAGTTATGTATAAGAATGCTTTGCCCATAATAACTTCCTGGAGAAGGCCACAACTATGAGACCATCAATGCGTCGTCCCAAAATAGGGGTCCTTCTGTCCACATGCTGAAAGACAGACTGTGAATGAGCCTGTTTTCCAAACCCTTCCTCCACTGTTCTCCACAGGACTTCCTCATGGAAACCTTCATTATGTTTAAGGATCTGATTGGGAAGAATGTGTATGCCAAAGATTGGATGGTCATGAACATGACACAGAGCAGGTGAGAGAGCCATGGTCATCCTGAGGCATGTGACCTTGCATGTACTGGTCCTCTGTACGTACTTCAAGTGCAGTTCTGCTTCAAACTGGCACCTCTGAAGAGCGCCTTCCCACTTCTGTGACCCTGATGTGTGTGCTTGGAAAGTCCCTTTCTCTAGGCTACCAATTTCTGTCTGTTTGCTGTCTCTGCTTGCCTGGGCCAGTGTCCTTACCATCCTCATATTAATCCCCACTGGCCATTGGCTCTGCATGCCCTCTCATGGGTCCATGTAAGCAACTCATCCTGGTGTTCGAGGTCCCGCCTACCTTTCCAGCCACGTCCTCTGTAAGCGTGTGGCTTGTGCACCAACTGGACTTCTGGTTCCTTAATGTGTTCCTTGTCTCACACCTCTGTTCCGTCCACCATGCCTCTCCACTGTCTCTGGACATCAACCACTCTTCCGTTCACCTCTGAAACATCACCTCCGCTGGAGACCTCTGTCCCCAGCTGTCACTGCTCTAGAAGCTGTGGGACCTGGGAAAGTGCAGCCTATTCAGAGCCTCAGACATTTTATGCTCTGAGGGTTGAGAAAGGTCACATGGGTGAAATTCTCAATAATTCAAACTGTGTATCATCGCAAAGACAAACCACATGTTTTTTCAGGTAGGGGCCTATAAAGGAGGGTTTAAACATGTGGTTGAATAGCAGCAGCAAGCAACCCTGAGTGATCTGAAGCAGACTCGCTCTTACCCACTACACCTGGGAGGAGCTCAAAACCACATCCCAGGGATAATTCCGTGTTTTGAAGGAACTGAGATCACAAGACCCTTGTCTTGTTTTCTTGGCATGTTCTCTCAGTCACTCAGAATTCTCCTCGCACGACGACTCCTTTCCGGGACCACATTCCAATACCCAGCCTTTCACCAACGTCTGTTGACCTTTCTTCTGGTTTCCTGTATCTCTTTGAAACTCTATCATGTAATTCTTTTTCATGTTCTCTCTTGGAACGCAACTAGATGTCTTATGAAGGATACCCACTACTGTGCTGAAATCTTCTTAGACCAGGACTTGGGTTTTGAGCACGGCACCTTTGTTAATACCTTAGAATAGCTACCTAGCAACAGATGCTTGTCAAATAGACATGAAATGAACTGAATATATATATATATATACATATATATATACATATATAATATTGCATTATAATATATGATAGCTTTAGAATGTTGCTAACGGGACACACAAGCCAAATCACTGTAAGCACTGTCATTTCTCTGTGAACCTGATAGAAAGTCCCTTCCCAATTAGATAGAAGGTTCAAGAAAATTTTCCTGAGAATGTTGACATGTACAGATAAGTGTCACAGCGGAATGCAGGCCAGCTGCTCTGGTGCACATCCTCGGTTAACGGGCGCCGTGACCCCCAAGCTCTTACAGGCCTCCAGAGAGACCAAGTTTGATCCCTCCTTCTGGCCTCTAAAGACGCTGTGAGGTTCTCTTGACTTTCCCAGCCGAGCCCAGGAGTATCAGTCCTGTGTCCAGAGGAGGTAGGGAAGCATCTCCAGAGGCACAGGATTGCCCTTCTCATCTGGTCTTTCCTCCCCAGGGTTTTCCTCCGTGCTATCAATCAGTTTGCTGAAGTTCTCACCAAGAGCTTCATGGACCAGGCAAGCTTCGAGCTTCAGGTAAGCATCCACCCATCTGGAAGGCCTTGGATCACAGCAAGAGGCCGTGCCAGCAGAAAAGGTGGCATTTCATATTTCATCACTGCCCTAAAGGGTTTTCAGGGGTCTGCCAATCTCCTAAAGCACACGTTCCAAAATAGAGTTCCCCAGACGCAGTAAAATGGTTTTGTTTTCATTGCACAAAAGTAACACAAAGAAAGGGAAATGTGAGCAGTACTGTCATTGAAAGTATATCTAAATGAAACATAAACACATTGTCCTCTCTGATCTCAGAGGTTCAGTCTAAGAGCACCAGTGGAAGCCTGAATCTTCGACGCTAAGCCTGTCATGACTGTGTTCCTATGCATGCAGACCTACGGGATGTTTAATTTGGCAGTTGTATGAGGTTAACACCAACAATGAACAGCAAAATAGAACAATTACAGCAGGACACTGTGAGTTAATGTGAGCAAGATTTGACTGAAATGCTGATGGTTTCAGACCACAGTAGACCAAAGGTCCTGAAACTTCAGGAAACGAAACTACGGATAAGTCTCATCCTGGGGGCTGCTCTCATCCTCGGCCTTCGTGGTTAAACTTTCGTGCTTATTCTGTCCACGTAGGCATGAATGTGCAAATCAGCAATTTCATAAGCACACGGTCACTATTATATGTATACCTGCAAAACAGGCTGAGTGGGTGGTGCACACTTAACTCCAGCACTCAGGACGCAGAGGCAGATGGGTCTCTGTGAGTCTGAGGCCGGCATGGTCTAATAGTGAGTTCCAGGACAGCAAGGGCTGTAAGGAGACCCTGTTGCAAATACAAACAAACCCAGGTTTCTGGTAGCTTTATCTTCATTATTCCTTCATGTGACCAATAGAAGGATATTTGTGTATGCACCCAGCAAAATACCAGTTCCTGGTGAAGGTACATCAGGCCCCAGATTTTGAGGGGATTTAATTTCAGAGAACATTTTCTTGGTGATGTACCTTTCTTGTCATGTGCTTTTTGTTTTTATCTTGACCTTTAAGCTAGAGATTCATAACCAGAGGGGGATGTATAAGTATGCGCGCGCGCATACACACACACACACACACACCGTGTACATATACAAACCAAAGTAGAAATGAGCCCATTAACTCTTTAATGATCCGTTCGTCTACTTTCTTTACTTTTTCCACAATCTAAGACTTTTTTTCCAATGATATTAAACATTTTTCATAATATTTTTAACTGCTGAATATGGTTCATTACATTCCTCGCCTGTGATATAGTATCTAAATTCTTCTTAGGAACATTCAGATTGTTCATTTTTTTTTTGTTGTTGTTGTTACATTGAATAGCTGTGAGGGCCTTCTTTGACTGAAATGTTTTCGACTAGCCACAGTTACTTTGTCAGGAAAAAAAATCAGGAAAAGTATTTACTGGTTCAAAAGTCTGGCAGAACCAGAGGGCTTTTGATACATAGTACCAGGCCACCTGCTATAAATAGGTACGTTTCTTGGCAGTATTTCTCCTGTGCCACCAGGGTAAAGAAAAATGTAAAGTTTGGATTGTTTATTTTAAGGTTAATATTAAGCCTCAAAACTTTTAGCAGTGAGTAATTGAAACCCCAGAAGGAAGGAGAAGTCCTTTGGGTTTTACTTGGGTGTTTCACAGTGTGATTCTCCCACATGTGAGTGTTTTATCTGGATCCTCACGGGTGTTGTTTGCTCCTTTGCCCTGCCCACTTGATGCCTCCTGGAAAGCTCTGGAACAATTACTTCCATTTGGCTGTAGCTTTTCTCACCCATGAGTCCCTCCAGCTTGAAACCTTCTCAGAAGCCAAACGCAACAAAATTGTTAAAAAGTAAGTGTCCTTTAAAGGTTGGGTGACCATGGGGGAAGGTGGTTCGTCTGTTTATGTTCAACAATATTATGTTGTCATAGAAATTACAGGGTCGCCGGGCGATGGTGGCGCATGCCTTTAATCCCAGCACTCGGGAGGCAGAGGCAGGCGGATCTCTGTGAGTTCGAGACCAGCCTGGTCTACCAGAGCTAGTTCCAGGACAGGCTCCAAAGCCACAGAGAAACCCTGTCTCGAAAAACAACAACAACAACAACAAAAAAAAGAAATTACAGGGACTTGTTCGTGTTGTTGATGATGTGGGTTTTATGTGTTATCACTGACCTGACCTGACATTCCTCCAGATTCCTTCTGTTTTTATTAATGCATCTCCATCGCCTCCTCAGCTATCCCATGCTAATTTGATGGAGCCTGTGCCTGGTGAGGTGCCCTTGCCTGGGATCTCCTGCCACCTGCTGTCAGTTTACCAAAATTGCAGGCACAGTGCCTCTTGACTTTGCAGAGAAGAAATAAGATCTAAAACTATCCTCTAGCTTGATGGTTTGGAATTCAAAATGGAGTTATATTCAGGAATGACAAGAAGTTACACATTTCATGGCATTCTCTCAGGTCTGTTTCAGCGTTTGTTGAGAGCCTGGAAGCTCAAAGCCTGTCATGGATAAGCAGTCTGAATTTATTACTTAAAGACTTTGAAATTTTAGCTCTGTTTCCACTAGCTGTGATAGGTGGGAAGCTAGGCAAATTACTTAACATTCCTCAGCCTGTGGTTTCTCTCTACCAAGACGGGTAACTAAGGATTAAGATTTAGAGACTTGTTTTAAAGATACAGCCTGTTTTTTGTAGGTTTCCCTAATGGGTAAGTAATAAGAGATGCTTACTTTTAAGGAGGATCCTTTGATCTTTCTCATGCATCTAAAACATCTTTGGTAGCAACAGGGCCTCTTTAAAGAAGGATTTGAATTGGATTAAGCAGCTACAAATGAAGATGATTGGTTACAAATCAGAAACACGCTTAGAGGGGGATAAGCGCCGAAAGGGGGGAGAGAAACAGAGACAGAGAGAGCCAAGGGATGGTGGGGAGCTGGGTGTGGTGGTACCAGTCTGGAATCCCAGCACTCAGAGAGGGTAGACAAGGGGATCAGGGGCTCAGGGCTAGCCTTGGTAACATACCAAACTTGAGTAACCCGAGACTGTTTTTAAAAGATAATCTAGTTAGGATTGAGTCTGTTTTTTTTTTTTTATCAAAGAAAAATAGACTGTGAATATAACCCATGTAAAAATATGTGTGCATATCAGCAGAAATAAAATTTGAGAATTAAAACCAATCGTATTGTAGTTAGAGAGGTGTGATTTGGGGTCTTTCTTCATGCATGTTTTTAGTAGAAACCAACCTACCACATCCTTATAAATAGACAAAATGTAGATATTCTTTGTTGACTTTAGGTTTCAGATTTTTTTTACATAAGCTTACCCGATATTAATAATGAAATTAGGCTAAGCATTTCTATTCAAATAGAATGGTAAGAGAATTTAAAATAGGATTGAAAATAAAAATCCTGGCTTCTGAGGATTTCCAATTAAGAACTTGAAGAAAATAATGTTTAGGAGATCCCTGGCATGAGGGGAATTATACAGGGCAGGGATTGTAGGACTAGGTGTGGCCTGTGTTAGTTTCCCAGAAGCATTGGCAATATCTACCTTTTAAGATCTGGCCATTACAGAGGATCTTGTTAGATAGCCCAGGCTGGCCTAAAATCCGCCATCCTCCTGCCTCAGTCTCGCCAGTGGTGAGCCTATAGGCGCACACTGCCACAACCACAAAACTTTCTCTGTGTTACCTTGTCCCTGCTGAGAATGTAAAGTCTAGACCTGGCGGCAGGACATCGATGGCCAGCATTCTGTGAGGTCATCCCTTGGTTGGCCGTCAGTCACGGCGCCGCCTCTATCCCAGACCTCGTTTATATGCTCACTTGGTCTCTGCTATGGAGACCAGGGCCCCTTTCGCTCTTCGCCATTGGGCAATCAGTTGACAGTGAATTCTCAGTTCTCTTTCAGCATTTGTGTTTGGTCCCTCCTGTTCCCGAAGCCCCTTGTCCCCCGTGTCGCTCAGCTCTCTGTTGGAGCTTGTCCGGGTGCTGACCTTACCTCTTACCTGTGGCCCAGAGGGATGGGGACTAGCCTATTTTTTTCCACTCCCTTCATTGGGTACTTACCTTTCACACCAGCAAACTCAGCACCCACCACTCAAACAGGCCAAAATACCTGGTGGAAAATGGCACCTTTCATAATGTCTGCAGACATTTCTCTTGTCTTAATTTTCAGTTAATTGATATAAAATATGTTTATGTAACATTTTGTTGCCTTAGGTATTTTCCTTCTTTTTTAACTTATAGTCAGAGAATTTCTCTCTCTCTCTCTCTCTCTCTCTCTCTCTCTCTCTCTCTCTCTCTCTCACACACACACACACACACACACAATGTGGTTTCTCTGTATAATATCTTTAACTCACTCTATAAACCAGTCTGTCATCTTGGTAACATTATGTTTTTTTTCTTATTTCCTGTCTGTAAATCGAAAAATTGACCTCTCTCTCCCCCCCCCCTCTCTCTCTTTCTCACACACACACACACACAATGCGTTTTAAGCAAATCCACCCCCATTCTCTCCCTTCCAATTCCTCCTATGTACCCCCACAATACACTCTTCTCACACAACCTCATGGGCTTTTTTTAAAAAACCTCCAGAGCCCACTTAGTACTCTTTGTATGTGGTTGGGTGCAGAGCCGTCTACTGGGCAATGGTCGTCATCCCACTGAGGGTTGAGTTCCTGAATAAAACTGACACACTTTCTCCCCAAGCAGCCATCAGCTTCCACGAGCCCTTCAGCTAGGGTGGGGACTTGGTGGTGATCCCCTCTTGCTGTCTGTGCTGGCATTTGGGCTGGCTTAACTTTGTGCACGTCCCATGGACACAGACACAGTGGCTGTGAGTTCATGTGTCAATGGCCTTGTCACGCCTGCCAAACGTTCTTCCACAGTAGCTGTCCCCTGGCTTTTCTTTGTGGTGCTGGGAATCTAACTCTGGCCTTGTGCACAATAAGCAAATGTTCTACCACTAAGCATCTTCCCCAGTCTTTTATATTAGTTATTCTGAGTCATCTAAGAGATCATTTGAGGTGCGGGGGAAGCTGTGTATTACTTACGTGCAAAATCCCTAAGCCAATGGTTCTCAACTTGTGGGTCATGACCCCTTTGGGGGTCAGCCAACTCTTTCACAGGGGTTACATACCAGATAACCTACTTATGAGATATTTACATTACAGTTCATAACAGTATCAAAGTTACAGTTATGAGGTAACAATGAAAATAATTTTTTGGTTGGGGGTCATCACAATATGAAGAAACTGTATTAAAGGGGTGCAGCATTAGGAAGGTTGAGAACCACTGCCCTGAGCCATTCTATATAAGGGACTTAAATGCATTGGGGGTCTGGGGAGCTTAGAGCCAGCCCCTGCGATGCTGAGGGGTGATTGTATTGCATGCTGCTCAGATCCACCGCAAATCCTTTTCTTAAAATCTTCTTCCTAGATATGGGGACATGAGGAAGGAAATTGGCTTTAGGATCCGCGACATGTGGTATAATCTCGGTGAGTGTCTGACCTTGAACAGGCCCCTCCATGAAGTCTTTATTTTTTGCTTTTTGTTCTAAAGTAAGATTTTGTTTTCAGTATAGGTTGCATTAAAAACACACCCCCTAAACGAATTCTTATTTTAATTTATATAACCCTGGGATTTATATGTGTGTATGTACAAAAGTAGACTTGTGGATTCCACACTCTTGCCTGGGACATTGACAGTGAGCCCTCGGTCACCATGTCATACACACACACATACAGAACAGTGGTCTGCCATCGTCCCTTGATTGACGTGGTGTGTCCACATGAACGTTCTCTTCTGGGACCCGTGGAGGAAGATTGTTAAGGCGGGACTTCCAGTGATGCGGTTTTCCTCATTTACTTTCATCTCAGGGCCTCACAAAATCAAATTCATCCCATCCATGGTGGGTCCTATTCTGGAAGTCACTCTGACCCCTGAAGTGGAGCTCCGGAAAGCCACCATCCCCATTTTCTTTGATATGATGCAGTGTGAATTCAATTTGAGCGGCAACGGCAACTTCCATATGGTAAGAAGCGTCAGCCCCTGGTCTTAGCATAGTGGAAAAGTTAATTCACATTTGACTTACTGAGGCAGCAGTTTGAATGAAAAATGCATTGTAAAACTTACTTTTAAATATTTCATTGTGTAAAGGCTTAGATGTATGGTTGGGTCCTCTGGCCCAGAGGCTGGAAGAAGTCTCTGCAATCCGTGTCTTTTTTTAAGTCAGCACTGTCTCAAGAGGAAGAAAAGCTGGACTGGTACATCTTATTCCTGTCTGCCATGCTACAGCCCAGCACTGAAGGTGTAACCTGTGGAGGCTGAGGGAAGGGTGCTGTGGTCCAGCTCCCATCCATCCCTGCTTGCTTTTGAGAACTTTAGTTTGTGGGAGCTTTCTTTAGACCTCCCTTTATTTGCCGTAGACTGTACTAGTCAGGGTTCTCAAGAGGAACAGAACAGATATGCTGAATGCAGATTACAAGGCACATTTATTACATTAGCTTACGCAGTACAGGTGTGGGCGGTCAAACAACGACTGTCTGCTCAGTGGAGAATCTGAGAGCCCATAGCTGACCAGCCCATGAGCCTGGATGCTTCAGCAGCCCTGATCTAGAGCTTAAAGCCTAGAGGATTTCTGGTGAACCTCTTGGGTCTTCAGTCCAAGTTGGAAAGCCAAAGACGCTATGCCCCATTTACAGTAGAGATAGTTGGTGTCAGTGGTGGCAGCGATAAGGTAGATGCACTCACCAGGAGGAGCAGCAGCAGGCAGAGGGTGTATCTTTTTACATTCACCTGCCCGCTCTTGGGGAGAGTCTTCCTCTCTTCTACCTTTGCAGACCTACCCAGAGGCTTCTCGCTAGCTGATCCTAGGTAGAGCCAAGTTAACAGCCAAGTTAAGCCAAGCTTCCCATCTCCAACATCTACAAACCTAGTATCACTGAAAGGAAGATTTTTGTAGCTATGAAGCTGAGCAAAAATAATCCTATCACCAAGACTCAGTCATGAAACAAAAATCAGATCGATACCCAGAGTAGTGATTTATACCTGTTGTCCTAGCTCTTAGGAGTCTGAGCAGGAGGACTCACGAGTCCACGAGTTTCCAGCCAAATAGAACTACATAACAAAACCCTGTGTTGAGTACAAAGGGGATTGTGGTTATGAATTTCTCTTATATGCATAGCAGTATCGTAAAATAACTTTCCAGGTGTGTTCGTACATATAAAGCCGAGGACTGATACACTAACCTGCTTTGGGATGTTTTGATAGGGCATGGTGCACTGTCTGAGTGGGTGGGATGTAGGATAACCCCCATCTACTTTGGGAACAATTTGAAATTGGAAAGGGGTTGAGCCAGATCTAGAAGGACTGGCCACTGTCTACCATGCATTCTTGAGGATCTGACATTCTCGTGTGAAATCCTATCTTTCAGTTTGAGAATGAGCTGATCACAAAGCTGGACCAGGAAGTGGAAGGTGGCCGAGGAGATGAACAATACAAGGTTCTTTTGGAGAAGCTGTGAGTATCTCAGGGCAGCATGTTAGGCCGGTGGACAGAGCTTCTGCTGCCCGCCTAACGGCCAGTGGGCAGGCTCAGCATCACCCCATCAGCAAGTGGTCCTCGGGGGTGTGGAGGGAATCCACATGGCTGATGGTGTTTCTCCACTGTGAGTTCATGCCTGTGTTTTCCAACCAGCCTGACCCCGGAGAGCACAGAAGGTGGGAGAGAGGAGGAGACACACACAGCAGTGGCCTCCTGCCCAGTGTCTTAATTACAAACTTTAGCAAAAGTGGGGCACCTCTAGCTGTGGCTTCATAGCAGCCATTTAAAGGATGTCAGGGTTGATTTTATACTTCAGAATACCTCACGTCCCATCAAAGAACTCTGAGAGCAGAGCAGTTATCTCTCAGCCAGCTTGGTCTTCACTCCATGAAGACATCATTCCTTCCTCTGAGCCCACGCTGTCCCTTTATCTGCTGCCTCCCCTACCCAGCCTCTACCTACTCAACCTTTTAATGCTGTACACAGGGTGTATAGTGTGGCTAAAGTCTTTGGATCATGGGACTCATAAGTTTAAGTACAAATCCTCTTTTCACCACATCCTCCGATCTTGTCTGAGCCAGTGATTCATCATGACAGATACAACCAACCTCCCCACCCCATCCCTGTCTGTAAGAGTAGTACCTACTTTTTAGTCTTATTCTTAGAAGTAAGTGAGGCAGTGCATCAACATGGGGTTCCTTGCAGAGTTCACGCTTTTAAACGTTTTAATGCACGTGGGCAACGTGGCTCAGCCAGGGAAGGCACTTGACAGTCTAAGCTCGAACCTTGAGACCATGTGGGAGAAGAGAATCAAATCCTGAGATTGTCCTCTGACCTCCACATATTTCCCGTGACATGCACCTACCTATACACATACGCAGAAATGTTTCTTCTTTGTCTGTTTTTTAAAGGCCAGCTGCAATTATTGTTGTCTAACCATCCTGTTCTGCAGGTAGCTGTGCACGTTGGCTTCCCATGTTCTACGAAGTTTAATACCCAACCATCTCTGTTGCCCCCCGCCCCCACCCCTGCGTGTCTCCTCTATGTCATTTGGTTATTCTCCTGTTCTTGGGATTTTTGGACCAGTCTGAGTGTGAACATGAGGACCACCAACTTTTCTCTTTTCTCTTAAAGACTCCCTGGGGAGGACTCAGCACACAGCACAGGGTAGTGGAACAAGATAGGAGAATTGCCTTCATCTTAAAGAACTGGATGTCTCTGTTCTGTTTATAGACAGAATAAAATAATCTTTCTATCCTTTTTCCATGAGATCTATTCACCTCTATCCTTCCTAGTATATATAGCCTTTAAAATTCTGCATTTGTCTAGAAGTTATGCACAGACAGAAACAGACATAAGATTTGGGGATTATTGGGCATGGTGGCACCTGCCTTTAATCCCAGCACCCTGGAGGCAGAGGCGGGAGAGTTTCTGTGAGTTCAAAGTCAGCCTGGTCTACATGGTAAGTTCCAGGACAGCCAAGCCTGCATAGTGTGAATCTGGCTTTATAAAAGTAAAGCATAATCCGCCCACCATACACATACTCACTATGTACAGATGATAAAATATTCATTTAAAAAAAAAATCTACCGCCAATCTTCATGAGCAAACTCACATTGTTTCTTTTGTTCATTCTGAATCATTGGCTCAGAAAAGTATGCCTGTACCAATCCCAGCTTCCTGAAATATTCCTAGGGCACAAGTTATTTTTAAGATTTATTTTAAGGTGTGTGTGTGTGTAGGTAGGTATATGTTTATGAGTACAGGTGCCCTCAAAAGAGGGCATCAGGTCCTCCAGAGCTAGAGATACAGGTGGTTGTGAGCTGCCCGGCGTGGGTGCTGGGAACCAAACCCAGGTCCTCTGAGTGCATTCTTAACCACTGAGCCATCTCTCCAGCCCCTAGTCTGGACTGATTCTTTAGACCTGTTTCCTTTTCTGAATTTTCTCTTAGTTACCCAAGAAGCCCCAAAACTTGGTTCTCTATGACCCCCAAAAGAAAGGATCTGAAGTGTAGCCCGGTCTGCCTGCTCACCGTAGAGCTTTTCTGTCTGAAGATGTTTTATCTGGCGTCACCTATCCAAACAGCTACCGAGTTCTTCTGGGTTGAGCTTCAACCTGGGCTTTTCAGGCTGCCTGTCCAATGCCAGGCCCTAGAGAGAACAAAGACATAGGACAGTGTTCTTCCACAGCTGAGTTAGAACCGTGAAAGCATGTGAACATTGTAGGCAAGGGTCCTCATTTCCGCAGCGTCCACTAGAGAAACTGTTGTTAACTGATGCTCAGAGGACACTGTGGGCTGGGATTCTAAATAGTGTTGGGAATTGATTGTGTCCCCAAGAAAGAGTAAAACTTGGGAAAATAGTAGATTCGATCTGGGCCCTGTTAAAAGTCCTAGGGCATTCTGGGTTCTACAGAGGATACTTGTAAGTCTATAGCAATGTTTCTCGATCTGGGGGTCACGGCCCCTTTCGGGGTCAACTGGCTCTTTCTCAGGGGTCACATAAGACCATCATAAAACACAAATATTTACATTGTAATTCATAACAGTAGTGAAATTACAGTTATGAGGTATCAATGAAATAATTTTATGACTGGGGGTCTCCACAGCATGAAGAACTATATTATAAAGGGTCGCAGCATCAGGAAGGTTGAGAACCACTGGTCTAGGGTTTCCTGCTGCTAGAACTTGATTGAGACCCACAGATGGTATCAAAAGTAACAGGGTGAACTGTGGAAATGATCTCTCCCCACTCCAGACTCTTGGAACATTGCCGGAAACACAAATACCTCTCGAGCTCCGGGGAGGTCTTTGCTCTCCTGGTCAGCAGCCTCTTGGAGAACTTGCTGGACTACAGAACCATCATCATGCATGACGAGAGTAAGGAGAACCGCATGAGCTGTACCGTAAACGTTCTGGTAAGGGCCTGCTCCCTGGGCTGGCGGGTGGGCACAGCTAAGCCACCCCTGCCCCAGCTGCTCGCCTCCAGGTTGATAGCACAGATGCCCAGGAACTCTGGGGCATCTACCCATGCCCTACTGAGTCAGACTCACAAGCAGTAGGCACAGACCCTTCCGGAATTTGGAAAGGGCGTAGAAAGTGCAACCTTGACCCTCCGGCCTTTCCCACACACCATCTCAGCCTGGCTCTTTATTTTAATTCACACGCGCTTGCATTCCTATTGCGATGTAGCACACAGAGACCTCAGCCATGAAATGTGAGTCTGTGCTGTGCTCCTGACAGTCAGACTCCAGTCTTCCCCTTGCCTGGGACTACAGACCTCCAAGGTTTAGGTTGCTATGCATTCCCATGCTTAATATAAACCAAGCGCAATACCCCTCCCCACCACTCCCTGAGAAATAAGCATTCCAGGTGACTTCAGGATAAGCCAAGCTCTGCTGTTCCCATAGAAAATCTTTTGTATGTCTCAGAAGCATGGTCTTTTTTGAAAAAAATTATTTATTCTTCTCTCATATCATACATCTCATATCGTACAGCAGCTTCCCCTCCCTCCAGTCCTCCCCCTCTCTTCTTCCCCAGATCCACTTACTCTCCCCCGACCCATCTCCCCCAGAAACGAGCAGGCCTCCCAGGGACATCAGCTGACCGTGGCACAACAAGATACGCTAATACCAGGCACACACTCTCACATCAAGTCTGGGCGAGGCAATCTAGTAGGAGGAAAAGGGTCCTAAAAGCAGGCAAAAGAGTCAGAAATACCCCACTTCCACTGTCACAAGTTTCCCCCTCCCCCGAAAACCAAGCCAACAACCATGACATATATGCAGAGGACCTAAGTAATGCGGACTTATATTAGACTTCAGGATAGCTGCTGCGGTCACTGTGGGCCCCTGTGAGCCCTGCTTAGTTGATTCTGTGGGCTATGCTCTCTCGGTGTCCTGGACCCCTCTGGCTCCCACAATTCCTTCTCCCTCTCCTTTATAGGGTTCCCCCAACTTTTGAGGGGAGACCTCCGACCTGGGCTCGCTCTCTCTGCCTAAAGTTTGGCTGTTTTTGCATCTGCTCCCATCAGCTTCCAGAGGCAGCCTCTCTGATGACATCTGAACTAGGCAGTGATCTTTGAGTATAGCACATCATGAGGAATCATATCACTGACTTTTTTTTTCCAGTCGTGTTAGGTTCTACCTTGGGTCTCTGGATATCCAGCCTCTGGTTCTTACTCATCCAGGCAGTGTTGAGCAAGCATGGGCTCCTTCTCCTGGTATGAGCTTCAAGCCAATCATTGGTTGGTCATGTCCACAAGTTTTAGGCCACCCCAATACATCTTGCAGGCAGAACAGATTGTAAAGCAAAGGTTTTGTGGCTGGGTTGGTGTCTTAGTCCCACCCCTGGCAGCCTTGCCTGGTTACGGAAGATGGCTGGTTCAGCCTCTGTATCCTCCATTACTACGAGTCCTAACTGGGGTCACCCTCATAGAATCCAGGGAGTTTCCACTGCACTTGGTTTTCACATCACCCCACCACCACCACCAGGTACCCTCCAATTCCAGTCTTCTCTTCCTCCCCATACTCTCTCCCTCCATCTCTCCCCACTCACTTTACCCCTGCTGTTCCCATCCCCACCTGTCCCCAGTCCACCCGCAAATTCTACTCTGTTCCCCCTTCTCGGGGAGGTGCATGAAACATGGTCTTAATTTCTCCACTTCTTTGTATCCCATCACTTGCTATGCGCGTAGAAGAGATTCTTAAAGGAACTAATGATGTCTCTTCAGAAAGAGACAGCATTGAGAAGCAACCCTCGGGGTAGAGATCGTTTCATGGTTTAGATTGTGCCCCGCTTTTCCAGAGACACAAGTTTGGTCAGTTGGCTCCAGCTCCAGATGGTCTGATGCCCCCTTCTGGCCTCTGAGGGCAACTACACTTACATGCAGGCACACTCTTGAAGTTACAAATAAAAGCAGAAGTTATGCTTTGGCTGTTTTTGTGTCAAGTTCATCGGCAGCCTTTAATTTATGCTGGTATTTTGTGACTTTCTTTATTTTTTCAGAATTTTTATAAAGAAAAGAAGCGAGAGGACATATACATAAGGTGAGTGAAGGAAACGCCTTGGTTTTGCTAGTTCTATCATGGGTTCGTGGTATGTTTTTAAACCAGGAAATACTGCCCCAGCAGCACCGTTGCTGTCAATAGACTCCTACAAATACAGGATGTGCACAGTCCTCCTTGCAGAGTGAGCTCTCAAGACAGAGCCCCAGACAAGTACAGTTTGAGGGAGTGTGCAATAAAGTCCCATCAGCATTCGAGGAGTAATAGGAGGGACTCCAAGGGACAGGAAGAAGTAATCCACAGCGGCCTTTGGTTTCAGGGCCATGAGGCTCTGATCCTGAAACCAATTTGTTCTCGGCAGAATTTCCAGAGCTTTCCATCACCTCCCAAAGAGGACCAAGACCTAAAAATAAATAAATACCAACAAAATTATAATAATAATAAAATTAAGAAGACCAAATAGAGAGACGAGGAAAGCCACAGGGCAGGAAGTGGTACCGTGGGCTAGAGAAATAGGAGGTGACAGAGTCTGTTGCCTAAGAGAAGGGGGCTGTTGCTGTTAGACGCAGAGGTCAGTGTGCAGGCCGGGACCTCGGGAATGCCAGCTCACCTCCCTGGTGACAATGGGCCTCTCTCCCCTCTTACCAGGTACTTGTACAAGCTTCGAGATTTGCACAGAGACTGTGAGAACTACACAGAAGCTGCCTACACGCTCCTCTTGCACGCTGAGCTTCTGCAGGTAAATGGGTCCTATGCGGAAGATCTATGTTGTACGTCGTGCATCTCGGGAATAAATTCTGGGAACTTTGTGATTTGGGCAGGAAACAACCTTATTTGAAGGCTGTAGTTTATCTAAAAATGTGTGTGTGCCAGGCTGTAGTTTATCTTAAAATGTGTGCGTGCCTTCTGGATAAACAGGGTCGCTTTCAGATCAGGACTGGGAAAATAATCCTTTGTTGTTTAATGCGCCTTAGGAAGCAGGACACAACCGAGAGGCCTCCGGTGATTGACCCTCTAATTAAATACACGTTGATGATGTGTAAAGAGATTAGTTAAGCTATAGAGATGACTTATAAATGAGGACAGCCCCTGGGAGAAGTATTTTCCCGTTTATCCTCTCTCCAAATCAAAGTATACTGAGGCTCGATATGAATGCCTCTGATTGTCCCAAATCCCAAGCAGTCATTTCAAGGCCTCTCCTCCTTTGGCTTTGGATTTCTATATAAGCATCAGTCTTTGAATGGGTAATAACTCAAATTTAACACGTCAAAACCACAAACCTTTGTTCCCACCCTTGTTCCTCCCCTTCTCTTTCTGGCCACCCCATCTGCGTGGTATCTTAGGCGATAACCTTGGAGTCACATTCCAGTCTTTTGGTCACTGACTCCTACACTCTCCATGAACAGAATGTGTAGTCCTCCTGTCTAGAACATGGCCTTTATCTTCTTTATAAAAAAGGAGAAGAGGAAAACTCCCTTGGTGCATTCCGGGTTCAGGCCCCTGGCCTCTCTACCCAAAGCACACTAGTGTCTCTCTATAGACCTTCTGCTTCCGTTCTTATACCCAACAGTTAATTTTCTCCTAGAGTTTGATTTGATTTGACTCTAAAATGATACTAATGTGTCATTCTCAGCAGTTAAACACAGGAATTTCCTGCCTCTGTTTCCCAAGGAAATCCACAGCCCATGTTTAAGGTTGGGACGGACACTAAAGGGTTTTCTTCTGCCTGTGTGAGGTTAGCTGTCCCTGGATATCACCAGAGCATGGTCCCCAGTGGCAGGCCCCGTAGGTCGTTTTATTCATGCTGCCTAGAAAGTTAAACCCTCAAGTTAGGCATGGTGGTACATGCCTATAATTCCAGTACACAGGAAGCAGAGGTAGGCAGGGATAGCGAATTCAGGGCCAGCCTTTATTTCATAGGATGAGTCTATCTCAGAAAATGAAAAAGCGAAAGAAAAGGAAATTAAATTGTCCTATCCTGGTGTAAGGTATGAAGTGTGGATTCAGCTTTTATTTCCAGATGGCTGTTCAGCAGAGATGTTATTTGTCGAATATTCTGAATTTTCTTCACTGGCATGAGATCGTAGCTTTATCTCTGTGGCAGAGGAGGTCTCATTCTAGGATCTCCTTGCATGCGGGCCTCCCTCTGCTAGTGTGCTGGTGCTACATTGTTGGTATGATTAATTCCTTACAGTGTTATCGTCTGGCTGGCGTAGTTACTCCCCATTGCCCCCGCCCCTAGGGTTGCCTCCTGCTCCTTTGTGTTTTTCCATCTGGGCGTTAGAATCCTGAAATTTCAAATGTCTTGACGCTCAGGGTATACAGCTCAGTCGTAGAGCGCTCGCTTGGCTCATGCCCCTACTTTCAGGCCCTGGAGGAAAAAGGAAGGAAGAAGGGGAAGACAAGGAGATGGGAAGAAAACAGAGAGAAATGGAGAGAAAGGGAAAGAAGGGACGGAGAGGGAGGGAGGGAGGAAGGGAGGGAGGGAGCTAGCTAACTTTGCAGGGCCTGATAGGCTAGACCTGTAAATCCCGCTGGTAGGGAGGAGGGCTAAGCTGGAGGATCCCTCTTTGAAGACCGGCCTGAGCAACTCAGCGAGTCCCCTTTATCTCAAAATTTTAGAAATGTAAAAGCAAGGCTGGGGTATAGCTCATACCTAGCCTGCAGAAAGCCCTGGATTCAGTTCACACAACCACCGAAGAAGGGCGGTGGGGCTGGGGGGAGGGCTTTAGTAAGAATTAACTTACATGTTTATGAAACAGCATTTCTCTCTCAAGGCATAGAGTCTCCCTTTATTCGGGGCTGCTGCTGTGTCTTTGATCGGCACAGTCAAGTTCCTTGCATGTCAAGTCTTGTGTAACCCTGGTGATGTCTTAGTTGTCTGATGGGCTTCGTTTTGATGGATCGTTTGCGTCTGCTGCCTTCTGTGTGCCTGTTATCTCTGTAGCCAAAGTCTATCCTCAAGTGTTCTTGTTGCTTTGCTTCTTAGCTTTCAGCGTTGTGTCTTTGGTTTTGCGCTGGACACCATGTACTAAGGAGAAGGGAGTGTCCGCGTGCAGTGATTGTTTTATCTGCTCTCCCATGGTCACAGACCTGGTGTACAGACTTCTCTTATCTGATAGTGTTCAAGATGCCTTCTGCACAGTGGTAGGCTGCTTTAGCTAGCTCTTTCCATTCCCCTCTTCCCGGGCAACGCTGCAGGTGCCTGGCCATTTGGCGTGACACTTGTTTCCGAGAGAAACTGACATATGGGGCATCTGCGTTTATGTCATTTTGTGTTTAGTAAATAACTTAAAACACAATATGGACGAGTTGACTGCGTGCAAACAAGTCGCTTCCTGACTTTTCTGATCCGGAGTTTCACTTCATTAATCTCTGCATTCCTTTTTCCCTTCGCAGTGGTCGGACAAGCCCTGCGTGCCCCATTTGCTCCAGCGGGACAGTTACTATGTTTATACCCAGCAGGAACTTAAAGAAAAACTCTATCAAGAGATCATATCGTATTTTGACAAAGGCAAAGTGAGTGCTGGGTTCTCTGGGTTTTTGGGGTTGTTTTTTTTTTTTTTTGTACTACTATAAAAAAGATTTTTAAAAAGATTATGTGGAATACATTTCTAATGCTAAGTGCTGAGTCAGCACAGAGCACACAGGAAAGGCCCTGTCCCCAACAAAAGCCCATAGGCTGGGGAGATGCTTCAGTGTCTAAAGTGCTTGTCATGCAAGAAGAAGGATGTGAGTTTCTGATCCCCAGGATGTATATATAAAAGCAGGGCACGGGGATGGGTACCTGTAACCCCAGAATTGAGAGGAGACAGTAAGTTTTCCCCAGGCTTGCAGGCCAGCCAGACTAGCCAAACTGGTAAGCCTTGGGTTTCGTGAGAGACCCGATATCAAAAAAGGTAAGGTACAAAAGTGATTTTGGAGCCGGATGTGGTGATGCATGCCTGCCATCCTGGCACCAGGAGGCAAAGGCAGGCCAGCCTGGTCTACAGAGCTAGTTCTAGAACAGCCAGGGCTACACAGAGAAACTGTCTTGAAAAAAAAAAATAAAATAAACGAACAAATGAACAAAATAACAATAATAATAGGTGATTCTGAAGAGAGATTCTAACATTTGCCTTTGACCTCCAGAAATACCTATACAGGCCAGCACACCTACACAGCCCTACCACATGTATGCACATACACACTCATGTATTCACAGAAGAAAAAAATAACTTTTATTTTTAGAAACTACATTCATTTATGACAGCAGCATTACTATCAGGGGCTCTAGATCACTCACACTTCTGCTGAAACTGGCTCAAAATTCTGAGGAGCACAGGCTAGCCCCCACAGGGTTAATAACAGAACTCAGGAGATTGCTGTATCTAATTGCTGCTGTGTCTCACACCAGCCACCTGTCTCGCCCAGCCACACTCCCACGCTCTTGGGTCCTAGACATGACTTCTCCTTTCTTAGCATTGCCATTGGTGCTTTGCTCTTTAAATGCCAAACTGCTTCAATGGAGTCTTGTGTGTCCTGGCTGATTGTCCGGAGGAGGCACCTTTTGGCAACAAACCCGCGATGCCCAGGTTGGGCACCTCTAATCCAACATGGAAAGTGTTCTGAACTCTAAGGCTGTGGAATATCAGCATGGCCTGAAGAAAGCTTCAGAGTCAGGAGCGTTCTGGATTAAGGGTCATTTGTAACCAGTAATGTCTGTGGAAATTATTCCAAATTTTAAAACAAAAATCCAAATTGGAAACACTGGTAGCCCCACGCATTTCAGAGAAGAGCTACTCACTCTGCCTTACCCTTCCATTCAGAAAGGAAGGGTTAGTTAATCAGGGGGTGTAGCAAGTCAGGGTCCCTTACAGATGTTCAGCCTGCCTGACTTCTGAGTACCAGTGATTCCCGAGGGAGGTGACAGCTCTGAGGACTGTGACTGTGGTGTCTTGCACATCTCACCCTGCTTTTCTTCTTCTGAAGATGTGGGAGAAAGCCATTAAACTGAGCAAAGAGTTGGCTGAGACCTACGAGAGCAAAGTATTTGACTACGAGGGGCTGGGCAGTCTCCTGGTAAGTCTGGGCCAGTGGGGCTGCTAACGTGATGCTTCTAAGAACAGTTTGGTATATGGGTTGCAAACCTTACTTGACTTCAAAATGAAGGTTGTGTGATCTCAAAAGCTTTTACCATTGTTCTCCTTGTGGTTCCCCCCCGCCCCCCCAAAGTCCCTTGGGACTGGGAAAAAAGACTGCCCTGGAGAGGAGGGGAGACAGTGATCCTGTGTGATGATGCCCTCTTCTGACTAACGTGGGCCATCAAAGTTTGCTTGTCTTGGGCCAGTGAGGTGATTCAGTGGGAAAAGGCATTTGCTGCCGAGCCCGACAACCTAAATTCAGCCCCCATGTTCCACATGTTGGAAGGAGAAAACAGAATATAAGTTGTTCTCAGACCATGGATCATGACACGTGTGTGCACACACACACTCACACTAAATAAAGTATAATTTTACAATGAGAAGGCGCCCATCCTTCAGGCTTTGTTTCCCCCACAAGAGTGCCACTGTGCATACAGTACAGGATTTGTGAGTGTCTCTGCCAGAATCGACGTGGCTGTGGCCACCTTTCTTCTTCCTGGTGTTGCAGAAAGGCTCAGCATTGACAGTTCCCCGAGCCTGAATATTAAGCCCAGCTGAGGGCACAGTTCAGCCCTTACAAACAGCTGCACACATGTGTAGCCACCCGCATGCCCACTGCATGGCAGTGGAGAGAATGTTCACAGCAGGGGCCTTGAAGTATCGGGTCATCACTGCCATAGAATCATCTTTCCCATAAAGACCTATTTGTCAGGAGCCTTTAGTGAAGACGTAACTCATGTACATTACCAGCTTCTGCCATTGAGAGTCCAGAAATTCAGTCAATAATTTCTAAGCTCACTTGAGTTAAGATTCTGACAACCCATTAGCCAACTAAGACAACGCAGTTCTGACAGACTGTCACCTAGAATGGTCACAGAGCATGTCAGCTGTGGTTGGGATGGGTGTGGTACAAGGATGATAATCCCAGCTGCTTGGGGCATAGGGAGTTCAAGTTCTGCCTGCCCTGCAGAGCAAGTTAAAGCAGCCTGGGAAGCTGCATGAGGTCTTTCTTATAATATAATATTCCTCAAAATACAAAAGAAAAGAAGAGCCAAGGATGGAACTCAGTGTAGAGCATCTACCTTGCATGCATAAGGCCTGGGTTCAATCCCTGGTTCCCCATAAAACCAGGCATGGTGGTGCATTTCTATAATCTCAGCACCTGGGTAGCAGAGACAGGAGGATCCTCAGCTATATGGAGAGCTAGAGGCTAGCCTGAGCTACGTACAACCCTGTCTCAAAGAATTCATAGTAAAGCATCAAAAGACACAGTGAGTCTAGAGACTGAAGAATGGATAGTTCACCTTTTGTTCCTCGTCCAAGCCCAAGGTGGCTATCCAAGTCACCTGCTCAAAGCAGAAAAGCCCTCAGCATCTCCTGTCACACTCCTGGTTAAGTGCAGATACTGCCTGTGGATCTCAGGAAGTGAGTGTAGGCCTCCCAGTCCCTACCTAGTCCTAAGTCCCCACCATCAGATCCCAGAACAGAATCACTCTGTGGCCTACAAGGTGGTCTCCAAAGACCTTCCATTTATCTGCTACATGGGAAAGCACAGCAAATGAGCTGACTGTTTTTCTCTTTTAATTTCTTCCCCTGACAGTTTCCTGGTAACCTCCTGGCGGAATGTGTTGTTTTGTCTTTCAGAAAAAAAGAGCCTCGTTTTATGAGAACATCATTAAGGCCATGAGGCCGCAGCCTGAATACTTTGCTGTGGGGTACTATGGACAGGGCTTCCCGTCCTTCCTGCGGGTGAGGAGCCTGGGGGTGGTCCCCAGAGCCATTAGGAGTGGGGTTTAGGGGAGAGAGAAGACTTATCTCTCTTCCAGATGGGCAGAAGCAGCTGCTGGCCTACGTTTCCACTGTGGGAGGTCGGGTCAGGGAGGGAGACCTCTTCCTGAGTGCTGGCCTCTTCACCCCACACCCCTGACACCACTGGTATCTGGCAGAGTCTCTGGGCGATGACTTTCCCAGGTGCAAGGATAGAAGGAAAAACACCATCAGCAGAATCCACTGGCCAGACTTGGACGATTGCGGGTGGATGTGTTTTGTTTGGTTGCATATTTTATTTCCAGTCAGGGCTACTTTGAAATCAGATCTCCCAAGAACAAGATGACCAACATTTCCCCCAAAGCAAACACAGTTTTGTAGTGGCAAGCAGGAGAGGCCCTTTTCTTCCTCTCAAAAGCATAAATACTGTCACAGTGACTTTAGAGTTGGAGAAACAAAAGACTTTAAAAAGAACGCTCTCAGACCTGAGCTTTGTTTAAATATATATTATCTCTCATAGTCTTAATTAAAAACATAGAATGGGATGGGGGTGTGATTCAATTGGTTGAGTACTTGCCTAGCATGCTTGAAGCACTGAGTTCAAGTCCCAGAACTGCATAGACTGGGTATGCTGATATATGTCTTAAATCATAACACTTGGGATGGAGGCCACAGGATCAGAGATAAACAAAGGCCATTCATATTCCTAGCAGGGCTTAATGAGAAAGCAATGGATCCTCATTCAGGGTCTACTGATTGCCCATTCTGTACCAGGCATCTGGAAAGAAGCAGAAATGTCCTGAAATTACTCAGACTTCTCTCTGCCCTCAGGGATTCCACAAGCGAATGGGGGACAGGTGGGGAGTTAAATGTTAACATAGTAATGTAAATATTAAACTGTGTAACCAAGGAAGATGGCCCATGCTGAAAGAGATGACCGAGATAGTTTACTCAAGTCAATAGAAATCTCATCATTCCAAAATACTGTAGGGATGTTCATAGCACTCTTAATCCTAATCACCTAGGTCTACATCCAAGGCCCATGTCCATTACCTGGGGAAAGAAGGGATAAACTAATACCCATCCAATAAACGCTGCTCTTGCCTGTTGGGTATGCAGAGGATGGCCACTGAGTGCTCACTTGGGGGTGGATTTAGCTTTGATGGAGGAGCACAATGGCCTTCTCTATCTTCAGCTCCAGGTACCCCCCCTCACCTTCATATCCAATGACTTCTTTTGGCTTTCCTGCCCTGCAGAACAAAATCTTCATCTACCGGGGTAAGGAGTATGAGAGGCGAGAAGACTTCAGCTTGAGGTTACTGACCCAGTTCCCCAACGCTGAGAAGATGACCAGCACCACACCTCCAGGAGAGGACATCAAGTCATCCCCAAAGCAGTGTATCCTTGCCACGAGGAAAGCAGGCCAGTGGCTCTTTACCCTGGGCCAGGCCGAGGCACATAAACTAAGAGCTGCAACTCCCTGCAGGCAGATGTGCCATGAGCCCGCAGACTCATCCTTCAACCATGCAGTGTAAAAGTCTTTGGGGCCTTTGGGGAAGACATGGTCCTTAAATGTTGAGTAGGAATGAATATACTTCCTAGTCAGGTGGGGTGCTTAAAGGAAGTTCAGGATTCTGTTGCAGACCTTGGAGCCGTGCCCAGTCATCCAGCAGCATTCTTGGTACCGTCCCAGCCAATGGCTCCAGGACATCCTCTGTTTAGGGTTTCTAGTGTTGTGAAGAAACACCCTGACCACAACAACTCTTGTTTTTTTTCTGTTTCCTTTTTTTCTTTTTCTTTTTTCGTTTTTAAATTGTTTTTATTGAGCTATATATTTTTCTCCACTCTCTTTCTCTTCCCTAACCCTCTCCCATGGTCCCCATGCTCCCAATTTACTCAGGAGATCCTGTCTTTTTCTACTTTCCAGGTAGATTAGATCCATGTATGTCTCTCTTAGGGTCATCTTTGTTGTTTAGGTCCTCTGGGATTGTGAATTGTAGGCTGGTTTCTCTTTGCTTTATGTCTAAAAGCCACTTATGAGTGAGTACATGTGATATTTGTCTTTCTGGGTCTGGGTTACCTCACTCAATATGTTTTCTATATCCATCCATTTATCACAACTCTTACAAAGGAAATGTTTAATTGGAACTAGCTTACAGTTCAGAGGCTTAGTCTATTATCATTATGGCGGGAATCAGGGCAGCATGCAGACAGGCATGGTGCTGAAGAAGGAGCTGAGAGTATTACATATTCATTTGCAGGGCAGCAGGAAGTGAACTGAATACCACAATGAGCATAGCTTGAGCAAAGGAGACCTCAAAGGCCACCCCCACAGAGACACACTTCCTCCAACATGGCCACAAGGCCACACCTACTCTAACAAAACCACACCTCCTAATAGTGCTACTCCCTTTTAGAGTCATTTTCTTGCAAACCACCACACCCTCCCAGTCCACTCTTCCCACCACTCCATGGACACCCAAGTCTGCAGCTGTTCAAGTCATGTATGGCATCGATTTTGCATATAGTCTATATATATTCTCTGTCTCTGTCTGTCTGTCTCTGTCTCTCTCTGTCTCTCTGTGCCTCTCTCTCTCTCTCTGTCTCTCTCTCTCTCTCTCTCTCTCTCTCTCTCTCTGGGGGTGTGTTTAGCTATGTGCTGGGGATTGGAACTCATGCCTGTACAGTAAGCACATTAGTAACTGTGCCATCTCCCCAGCCCCTCCTAGTTGACTTAGACTCCCTGATATAGTAACTACCCTGTAAAAATTGTCACACTCTGTCATTTAGAAGATAAGGACAAGGAGGGGAAGGTCTGTACAGGGCTGGTACAGAAGGAAATCTTCACGTTATCTGCCTTTGGGTGCAGTACCCATAGGTCCAGAGGGCAGGCTGTGTCTGCACTGATAAGAATACCAGGGGAAAGCCTTTCCAATACTAATCATCCCATCCAAGCAGGAGCCCTTACCTCACGCTGGTTTGGGGGGTCTGACTTTACTTCCCTGTTGTGGAATCTTGAGTTTCTACTTCTCACTGTTTCTGAGTTCTCCTCTGCTGAAAATAAGAATGACCCATCTTGTAGGTTTGCTGTGTGAAAGATAAAGTCAGAACACTTAGTCCCCATGAATGGACTCACTCCATCAACAATAGCATCTAAAGGTAGCAGTTCTGGTTCCGGCTCTTTTGGGAGAATGCATATCCAGGAGAAATCATGTAGAAGTGTCTCTGGCTGTCAGTCTCCTGATACTTTTCTGTTTCCTGGTACTTGTTTCACGCGTCAAGGATGTTTGCCAGGTGTCTCGCCACACGGAGTGTCCTGGGACAGTCCCTCCTTGGGACAGTGTATATGGGAGCACATCTCAGTGTAGTGCTGGCCCCTGCTGAGAGGAAATGAGAGGTGACAGCGGGAACTTCACTGCCTGTGGCCCCTGCAGGGCCAGCCTTTTCCTTAACAAGTCCCCAGACCTGCAGTGCTTCACTGTGAAGCCTGTGATGAGCTTGCCACCCAGCTACAAGGACAAACCAGTTCCAGAGCAGATCTTGAAGTGAGTGGTTCTTTTCATAGAAAACAGTCAGGTGGGCCTGGACGCATGCCTGTCACCAAAGCAGTGGAGGGACAGAGAGTGGCAAGTTCAAGGCCCGTCTGGGCTACCTAGCAAGACTTGCTTTGGAATGCATCAAAAGCAAAGCCTTTGTCATCTGTTGTGGTTTGGAAGACTTGCTCCTTATTGTTGTGCGTACAAGATGAGAGAGCTTATCAAATTAAAGCAACATGGGCTTTATCTTTGAGACAGAGGGAAAGCTAAACTTCACTTGGTGTGAGCACAGGATCCTTTAGCCCACACAATACTCGGGTATCTCTGAGGACCATATGGTCCCAGTGTTCGCGGTGGCTTTCTGCTCCTAGAGAAGCTAACGTGCCAGTGAGATTGACTGGCAGCTCTATAGCAGAGCTGCCGAACGTGGTGGGTGTAACATACCCTTTAAAACTAGGAGCCGTAAAATAAACTTTCAAGTATGAAGAAGAGGTTGTAGGAGACCCAGGTATGTACCTGTCCCAGGAGCTCAGTGTGGCCCTGGTGGCCGTAGAGGTAAACCTCAGTGTCAGGTGGTTCCGTGAGGTCCATCGCAGTCGCTCTGTCCTTTCCCAGCTACTACAGAGCCAACGAAGTGCAGCAGTTCAGATATTCCCGGCCATTCCGGAAAGGAGAAAAGGACCCGGAAAATGAGTTTGCCGTGAGTTCACTTAGTTTGTCTTCTCTGCGAGTGGGGTGGGGGTTGGGATTGCACATGAGCATTCGGAGGCCAGAAGTCAGCCTTGGGGGGTCATTCCTCAGGAGCTTCTCTACTTGTTATTTGTACAAAGGGTTCTTCCTTGGGGCTGCAGCTTACCAGCCTAGCTTGGATGGCTGCCAGGGAGCCCCTGGTAATCTCCCTCCATCTCTCCTCCCCAACACTGGGACTGCAAGCTTGTGCCACCACCCCTGGCTTTGTGCATAGTGCTGGGGATCAGTCTCAGGTCTTTTGGCTTGCTCAGCCTGAGCGATCTCTCCAGCCCTTTTGCCTTCTAGTGAGGCACAGTGTCTTCCCCCTCATCAGCAAGCACAGCAGGTTGGAGCTTTCCCTGCAGGAGAGTGTTTAACTGTTTATTACTGACAATAAGCAGGCTGTCATCTTGGGACTGAAGGTCTCAGATCGGGGCTCTACTGCTGGTCCTGCTGCTGCTATGACCCTAGGAGAGACACACCCATCCCTCCCGGACCTCAAGTTTCCACCTTTAGAATGAAAGGGCCCAAGGAGACTAACCCCAGGCAGACTCAAAGCCCACCATCCTTGGGTTTTTATGAAGAATTGAGTTCCGTTCCCTAGAAGACATATGAGGATGGATTCTCACCCAACTTGAGCTAGAGGTGTGGGGGTCGGATGTGACCTAGCAGCTGACCACCATTTCATTTTGTGTTTTCTTTTTTGCCCCAGACAATGTGGATTGAAAGGACCACATACACAACAGCCTACACCTTCCCCGGGATCCTCAAGTGGTTCGAAGTCAAACAGATTTCAACTGTGAGTCATTTGAATCTGTAGCTCCAGCAGGGTGCGTGTGGTGGGAACCTTTCTGTCTGCAGGAACAATGACCGCTTTTGTTTGGCTCCACTGCAGTCCACACCAGCTTGACTTGCCTCCTCTGGCCAACTCTGTTTTTCATAGGGGAAATAAGACGCTCCCTTGTATAATAGGGTCGCTTTGTAAAACTGATGTTACAACGCCAACCCAAAAGGTCACACTGAGAGAATGACTCTTTCATGGCCTAAGGGGCCTTGTCCCCATATCCCCCCCCATAAGGCTACCAGTGCCCAGAAGCATTGCTGGGATGCCTCTGGGGAGAGGCCTGTCTGCCACATCATTTTCCCCAAGGCCCCTTTCATCCTTAGCTCTTCGTGTCACTGTTACTGCAGCTCCTGCCCCCATGCCCCCCAAAGCTGCCATTTAGCCTTTATAATACTTATTCGATCTTGTCTTTCTTCCCGTACTGGTCTCTGAGGGGTACGACTAAAAAGGTCTCCTATGGCAATGCTCCTCACTACCTCAGAGTGTGGCTTTCACTGAGCAAACCAGGGTCTTTCGTGCATTCTTGAGTTCAGGCCCTCCTGTGGCTTCCTAGCTGCCGACCTACGGAGCCCATTCTCATTTCTATGCACCCGCAGTTATCTCTGCCTGTGCCCATCTACCTCCATTGGCTTCCGTCCGTCCCCATCCACGTGACCCATCTCCTTTCGTGTCTGTCCAGCTCTCTCCATAGCCTTCTTCCCCTTCTCTCACCTCTGCCCATCTCCTTCTCCCTCTCTCATGTCGTCATCCCTGCCCCTCCACCTCCATCTGTCTCCTTCTAAAAAATAGAAAAAAATAGACTTTGGTGCTATTTAAGGAGTTAATGGCATTGGGTCATTTAGGGGAGCTGGGCTTCAGTGTCCTCTGCCCACTGCTCAGTGTTGTTTCCCATCAAGTGTAGGATCCACCTTCTCCACGCAGCCAACGCTGGAACACCCAGCCACAGGTGGCTGTCCTGTGCGGTGTGTGTGCTCTTATCATTCTGGACATGTTTCTGGCCCACCATATTTGAACACCTTGAGTTCCTGCTAAAGCTACACACTCCTACCAGCTTTGAATTGCAGTGGACCCCCCCTCCTGAATATGTGGTTCTGTATTCTCAGCGACTCAGCCAACCATGGGTTTCTCAGCTGTGGACTGTGTGCTGTGTATTTAGGTCTAGCACGGCTGCTTCTATTCTGCATGTATACAGACTCTTCCCTTGCCTTATTCCCTGGATAATAGCCACCGCTATAGCTCTAGTTCCTACCATTCATCCAGAGATGAGTTAAAATATATGAGAAACCAGGTGTCGTGGTGCAAACCTTTAATCCCAGCACCCGAGAGCCAGAGACAGGTAGATGTCTAGGAGTTCAAGGCCAGCCTGGTCTACATGGTGAGTTACAGATTCTTAGATATTATGCTCCTGCAGCTTGTGGGTAATTTCTTTCCCTTGAGAAGAATGATCAGGTTTGTTCAGTCTTTGCAGCGGAGCTCATGACGGGTCCTTCTCCCATGTACTGCGTTCCTCAGGAAGAAATCAGCCCTTTGGAGAATGCCATCGAAACCATGGAGCTGACCAATGAGAGGGTCAGCAACTGTGTACAGCAACACGCCTGGGACCAGTCCCTCTCTGTGCATCCTCTCTCCATGCTGCTCAGTGGCATCGTGGACCCGGCTGTCATGGGGGGGTTCTCCAACTATGAGAAGGTAAGCCCAGCTCTTGGCTCTCTTTCCTCTGGATGGGCACGTGGAAATACACACAGGTTGTCCCTGGCCTCACACTGTCCTGTGAAACCTTGATGAAAGAGTGCCAGGCCCTGGTACCTCATTCTGTCCTCTGGAAGACGGCTCAGGGTGGTCCCAGAGCCCGGGACACGCTTCCACTGAAACTCTTTTAGGAAGAGTTAGAAACTGCTTTTAGGAAGAGCCGAGATGCTTTATGTAAACTGAATGTCCAGGACTCTCCAGCCTGACTTGAGCCAAGTTGTACAGACAAAAGACAGTTTTAGCGTGTATTACTTACTGGTGCCGGGATAAAATGCTATGACCAAAAGCAGAGTTTATTTAGCTTATGGCTCCAGAGGCATCGAGTCCATCATGGCGGGAAGGGATGGCCGGTTATCACGGCAGGAGCTGGAAGCTAGCAGATTGCATTTTTATCCATGCACAGAAAACAGAGAAAGGGGACAGGAAATGGGGTGAGACTAAACTCTCGAGTCTCATCCCAGTGATGGGCTTCCTCCAGCAAGGCTCCACTTCCTACAGGGTCCGTAACCAGCTGGGGACTAAGTGTTCAGATACCTGCGCCCATGGCTGACATTGCTCATTCAAACTGCCACGCAGCTTCACCATGCATTTGCTAACTGCATGTTACATCTGCTACTCTGAAATGGCATAAGAGCATCCTGACCATGTGTAATCCACTGGGTAGGGTTTGCTAGAGTGTCATTTATAGTGGAGGTCATGATGTCAGTCTAGGTGAAGGACAGTTGTTAGGGTCAGGAATCCTAGCTGTTATGGTGCATGTTCAGTGGCTGAATATTTGGGGAGTCTTCTTGAATATAAATATCTGTGTGGCCAGGAAGCCCATTCGAGGAGGCGGGAGATTGGTTGCCACTTCTTTTCCATTGGTACACAGTAACCCAGACGAGTGACGGCTCTATGACCTGTCACTCCTGTGACCTCCTTCTGCCTTTCTACTGGCCGCTGTATGCTCTTAGACACAGGTCATCTCTTTGAGCTGTAGGTACCTGCATAGTGAGAAAGCTTCCCAACTTAGGGGATGGCTTTGGGGATTAAGGAAGCCATCACATGTATAGGCAGGAATTTATTTAATATGCATTTCGGAATCATTCACTGTGCAGTAGAGGCTGTCCTGTGAAAGGGACCAGTTTTCAGGTAGACCTTCTATCTCTACATAAGAGGCTTCCTCTCTTCTGAAGCTGGCCGCCTCTCTGCGGGGATCAGGAGTGTGTCGTCAGTAATGTTTGTGTGTGCTCTGCTTTTAGGCTTTCTTTACAGAGAAGTACTTACAAGAACACCCTGAGGACCAGGAGAAGGTGGAGCTGCTCAAGCGACTGATCGCCTTACAAGTATGTACCCAGGGAGGCGTGCAGCTGGCCAGCAGTGCACAGTACTCTCCAGGGGGTCCACTGCACTTGGCACTAAGACAGGCTCCAGGGCTCACATGTAGCTGCAGGCCGCTTCCTGGCCTCCCTTTCTCTCTGTCTCTGTTCCTCTATCTCTGTCTCTCCTCTCTTTCTCTTTCCTTCTGTGCATATGCGTGTGTGTGTGTGTGTGTGTGTGTCTGTGTGTCTGTGTGTGTGGTTTTGGGGAGCTAAAGCAGGCAAATTTCATAAACTTACTGACCAGTCATCCTAGCCTCGCTGGTAAATTTCAGGTCAGTGAGAGTTTTTTTTTTTCTTAAAGAAAGAAAGAAAGTGGGTGACATCTGGGAATGACAGCAGAGGTTGTTCCATGGCCTCCATATGTACAAACACACATTTAAACACATAGACACACACACACACACACACACACACACACACACACACACTGGCACACACAGAAATTCTGTATTGGTTTACTAGCCAGTGTTTCTGTCTGGCACATATGGGTCTCATTCTTTTGTCTTATCATTTCAATAAAAACTGCTAGAAACAGCCATCAGATTGAGTCTAAGACCCCAGTCAGTGGTCAGTTGTATTAGCCTGGCCAGTCAGACTCTCTAGTCTTCGGCTCGTCTCTGTTCCTGTGTCACAGTTCCCAAGCCTCGATGGAAGGAGGCATTGTCTTCAGATAGTTCTGTGTCTGTCACTTAGCCTCGCCGACTCCATCCCACCTTGCCCCAGCCTCCAAATCTAGATGCCCCCTCTTCCCAAACCACGTCTCATCCTTTTCATGGCCTTTCTTCCAGATTCCTCTGCTCACGGAAGGGATCCGCATCCATGGGGAGAAACTGACAGAGCAACTCAAGCCGCTGCATGACCGGCTGTCGTCGTGCTTCCGTGAGCTGAAGGAGAAAGTAGAGAAGCTCTATGGGGTTATAACACTGGTAAGCTTTGTCTAAATAGCGCTCATGCTTCCGCTGGTCTCTCTCTGGCTCCGGGTTCCAGATGCCAAACGAGTCATACCGGCACAGGTGTGACGATACCTGTAATGACAGGAAAATGGGCAGGTAGGAGAGAGCGTGTTCCCCCTTTAGTCGTCAAGCCATCCTGCAGCCATAGAGCCTCAAACCTGACCAACTTTCTGAACAGAGACCTCGTTAAACACAGACAACTGACTTCAGAAACCACGGATGGGGCAGGGCCCAAGCTTACAGGTTTAACAAATGGCCAGCTGCACTGTTCATCAAGGTGGCTGGACTGGTGGGCACTCTGAGGAGACTCTAGGGCGTGTTCGTTTCCTTGGTCCACACGCTGGCCGTTCCTTCTGCTGTGCCTAATTTTTATGGCTTTTCCAAATCTTTTCCTACGTTGATAAAAGCTTGGTTGCCAGACCTTTTAAGGGAAGGAAGGGTTGTACACTGTACTTTATGGTGTGCGCACCTGACTGATTTCTCTGGCATTGTTGGCACACATCCTAAGGCTGCATCTTAGTGAGTTTCCTCCTCACCTCCCCCAGGAACTGAGGGGGAGCCTGGCACTATCCTATCCCTCTCACAGTTGATGGTGTGATTGGCTCTGGTTCATTACTGTAAGCCTTTCGTCCTTGACTCCCCCTTTCTCTCTTTAGTGGTCTTCTTGTGGTGAACCCCCGTCTTTCAGATTCTTTCCTCCAGTCAGAGCTCTGCCCATCCCCCCACTAGAGTTTCTCTCAGAAGATCTTTCCCACTACTTCATTGCCTCTTTCACTCATCCACGTATCCAGTCCTGCCAGGAGTGGTGGTGATGCATGCCTGTAATCTCAGCACTCAGGGGGCTGAGGCAGAAGGATGGCTATGAGTTCAAGGACAGGCTAAGTTACATAGATTCTGTCTCCCACCCAAAGTGTCCAGTTCATGCTTCTTCCTGACACTTTCCCTCCCTCTAGTGCTGTCTAGGTACCTGTGTCTTTTGTGCCCATGTTCCTAGACCACAAGACTGAGCCTTCTTTCAACCCGCTATCCTCTATCATTGCTAGAATGCAGCCCATGTTAGTAAGCAAACTTAATAGAATGCCACGTGGAGTCGGTGGTTCCCTGGTAGCATTTGGCAGGAAAGTGCAGCATCCTAGGCTTCCCGAGACTCACGCTGCTCGGTTTAGGTTCTTTGGCCTCCTTAGACTTTGTTCTTAGGTCAACATTCCATCCATTCAAAATATCAACCGGGTGGCTGCTCAGAGCTTGCAGGCTACATTGCAGGCTGCTGACTTTGAGCGTTGCCTGTGTTTCAGCCACCCAGCTTGACGGAAAGGAAGCCGAGCCGCACAGGCTCAATGGTACTGCCTTACATCCTGTCCTCCACGCTGCGCAGGCTGTCTGTCACCTCTGTGGCCTCCTCAGTGGTCTCCACTTCCTCCAACTCTTCTGACAATGCACCCTCCCGGCCAGGATCTGATGGGTAAGGCTGATTGTTACACTTACGGGGGGGGGGGGGGGGGGGTAAGACAGTACCTCGTGACCTTAGCTTTGGGAGCCAAGGTGAGACCTGTGTATCCGCACACCACTCCTTTGAGGAGACTAGTTTATAGCTGTCGACTTCATTCACTTCTCATATTCTTTATGAGGAACGTCACTGGCAAAGCTGTTACTGAAAATAGAGAAAGAATTAATAAATTAATATTTTACTACCTACTGAACATAGGTGCCTCCTAGACATAGTTTAATTTCTCCTCCTGTGCATCATTTTTAAAACACTTTCAAACTTAATTCGCTTTGTCAGTTAATCACAGAATAACATGGGAAAGATTCCAAATGTAGAAAATGATAGAACACACAACACACACACACACACACACACACACTCTTCATGCATGTTTTTAACATTCAGGTTATTAGAGGCATCAGTAGACAGTTTCATGTGTGTGTGTGTGTGTGTGTCTGTGTGTCTGTGTGTACAGTATGCACATGTAGATGTTCTCTTGCAAGCATGTATAGAGACCAGATTGGCATCAGGGTACCATTCTCGGTTACTCTTCACCTGATCCTTTGAGGCAAGGTCTCTCCCTGAGCCTGTATCTTACCTGTGACTAGGCTGGTTGGCCAATGAGCCCAGAATCTCCATCTTTGCCTATAGTGCTGGGGTTACAGGTGCTCACTGCTTTGCCCAGCTGTTCTTACATGGGTGTTGGGTCCTCATAGATACAGGTAAAGACTTCAGATCCTCACAGTTGTACAAGTATTTTACTTACTAAGATATCTTCCCAGCCCCCAAATCTCATCACTGAACCTGGCTCCTAACCACCAGTAACTCCTAACCTCAGAGTTGAAGTGGGTTTTAGGTTCCTACCAGCCCCCCCGCCCCCCCTCCCCGCTCTTCATAGGAAGTCGAACAACTGAATGCATGTTCCTCTCCATGCTTATTCAAATGGCATTCTCTCAATGTGGCTCTTTTTATTTATTGTGTCTTGACAAAGACTGTCCCAGAATGCAGTGCACCTCCTTTGGGTGCAGACATCCTAATGTGTATCTTCACCATGGCATCCTTCACCAACGGCCAGCCAAGGGAGAGCTGGCTGAATTCAGTTCTCCAGTACTTTTTCAACTGATAGTGCAGTTAAGAGAAATGTTGAGAGTCACTCCTTTATGTATATCAATTGATACCGTTTTTTTTTTATCAACAAATGAAAATAATTAAGGGTTTGCTATGCGAGGATGGAAAGATTAAATTATCTTGTTAAATTACAAAATCGAAGTGCAGAAGTTTGTTCAGCAAGTGAATTAATGAATGAATAGGAAATGCAAAGTAAGCAAATAGTTCGGATGAAAACTGTAACAACTGGAAAATGCCCTGAGGAAAGATTTGGTCATTTCAAGTATTAGATAGGTAGGCAGGCAGATAGACAGATGGGTAGATGCTGCTGATATATGATAAAATGATAGAGGGGCTCCAAAGCCACAGAGAAACCCTGTCTCGAACCGCCCGCCCCAAAGATAGATGGATATTGCTGAGATGCAGTAAAATGAGAGAGAGAGAGAGGAGAAAGAGGATAGACAGATAGATTAGATAGAACTTTTAAAAGGAGAAACTAACTTGAAATGAGATAAAGAACTTTCAACCATGTGTTATGGCTCATGCCTATAATTTCAATACTCAAAAGGCTGAGATAGGAGAATTTCTGAAATTTCAGAGCTATTGTTCTGTTGCTGTGGAGAGGCAGGCAAATCTTGAAAGTATTTAATTGGAGGCTTGCTGACAGTTTCAGAGAGGGTTATTCTATTATCATCATGGGGTGGAGTACACAGCCGGAGCAAGGTGACACCCATGGCACTGGAACAATAGCTGAGAGTTTTATCCTGATCCACAGGCAGAAAGACAGACAGACAGACAGAGTCAGAGAGAGACAGAAACAGATAATACAGACTGACTAGTGTGGGCTTTTGAACCCTCCAAGTCCACCCCCAATGGCACACTTCCTCCAACAAGGCCACACCCCCTAATCCTTTGCAAATAGTGCCACTCCCTGCTGGCTCAGCATTCACATATATGAACCTGTGGGACCATTTTTACTCAAACCATCACAGCTGGAGAATGATGCCTTGACCAAAAATAAGAGCAGCAACAAGAAACCTAGACAGAGGAGCTTGGAGTATGAAGGCACATCTGCAGAAATGTCAGTGCTGCCTCAGGCAGACCTCCCTGGAGTTTCTCCTTCCTACGTTCTCATAACTAGTAACAGTACTTAATCCTGGGAGACCTAGAGAATTAAGAGCTTAAGTGACCTACTGAGCACATCTACTAATGCAGATATTGCCTCCCGACTGGATCCTGATTCAGTGAAACCACCCATTTAAAAAAAATTGTGAGAGAATTTGGAAATTTGAGATTGTGTGTGTGATGAACTTGAAGATTGGATGTCTGATGAGATTGGGGAGTGACTCAATTGTAAGCATGATGATGGGGTTGTGGTTATGAAAATGAGACCTTGTCTTATAGAAATGCCCTCTGGACATATGGTAGAGAGGACAACTCTCAAGTAATTTAGTGAAGGGTGAGGGCTGTAATTGGGTATATAGACTAAACAAGACAGGCTCTGAGTTGATCATTGTTGATGACAGGGGACATGTACATGAGCTTATTATCCAGGGTTGGGCTGGGGTTTGTTTTTGTGTATGTGTGAGTGTGTGTGTGTGTGTGTGTGTGTGTGTGCTGAAAATAATAAAATGTAAAAACAAACAAAAACAACAAACAACAACAACAACAACAAAAACTACCCAATCTATTTCCAAACCCTTGAACTTAAGTGAGCCTCCTGCCTCAGCTGGCTGAGTAGCTGGGACTATGGGCATCTGCCATCATCCTCAGCTTCAAATATCTTATTTTAACTTATGTAGTAATAAATGAAACCAAACTTGAAAAATTTTGCACTTTCTTTTTCATGAAATACCCACTTATGTCATAATTTCTAAAAATTAGGCTCCTCTTTCAACTTTCGAATAGTAAAGATACCTGCCTTCCATCTACAATATGTATGTCATGTCTCCATCTCTCCCCTCTGTGTGTAGTGTTTGATCATGATGCTTGAGTGGACCCGTTTTCTTTATGGTACTTGGAAATCTATCATTACACCTAGAGGACATTTCTCAAACACTTGCTGGTGCCAAATGTTGTCCCATTTTTGTAGATAAGGAACCTAAGATACTGTGGCCAGGTTACCCAGCAAATAAACAAATTACTGCAGGCTTTCCAGCCCCAGACCACGAGCTGTGGCCCCCTACAGAGAGCTAGAGATATGTGCTATTCTTTTACTTTATGGGCTCTGTCTTTTATCACTATTTACTCCGAGTAAATAGTGGTGGGGCCTGAGGAGGTGGTTCCACCAGCAAAGTACCTGCTGCATGCGCTTGAGGACCTGGGTTTGAATCCATAGCACCCACATCAAAAGGAGATGTGGCAGCACACATATATAACCCCAGTGCCAGGGTCGAATGGAGGCAGGAGGATTCTGACAGCTCATTGGCCAGCAATCCAGCCAAATCAGTGAGCTCTGGGTTCAGCTAGAGGCCCTGTCTTGAGAAGGCGGAAAGTGATAGGGGAAGACAACCAGTGTTGACCTCTGACCTTCACACGCATGCTGACATGCCTACATGTGACCTGTACACATGCACATATTCACAAGAGAACAAATGATCAACACACGGGAGGGCAGTGGTAAATATTCACTAATATTTTCTCTCTTTCAAATGATAACCTCCTTTCTGTACGTTTTACCCTGAGTTATTTGTCTGGTAAATGGACTCTGAGAACTTGGGACGTTAGGTGACGGCGGCGTTGAGGGTCTTGCTGGTGCTTTGAAGTGAAGTCTGTCATTCTGGGATAGATAATCTGTGACTTTTAACCTTCCGGACTGTCAGGTCTATCCTGGAGCCACTGTTTGAGCGCAGAGCTTCGTCAGGTGCGCGAGTTGAGGATCTGCCACCCAAAGAAGACGGCGAAAACCGGATTAACAAGTTCAAGAGAAAAGACTGGAGTCTGAGCAAGTCGCAAGTCATTGCAGAGAAAGCGCCAGAACCTGATACGATGGTAAAAGAAAAAGAAGAAAAACGAAAGAAGAAAGAACAAGTGTGGTGGGGCACCCCTGGGTGGGGCACCCCTGGGCGGGGCACCACTGGCATGTAGTCATTGGCGGGGCAGTACTGCCTGCCCCCCAGCCAGCACATCTTCATTCACTGCATAGCAGTGAGTCACAGCAGCCTGTGGTGGTGTCAAATCACAGATGGCAGGAAGAAAAGTTTCAAGTCTCCAAGTCAATATTGGCACGAGATCTCATACCCACAGCGTAAACATGTGGGTGGCACTTGGAATTGCGGCTCTTGCCACCGTGTTCCGCGAGTCGGTGCAAACCTTTTCTCTGCACTTTTTGACGTTTTAAAAAAAAAAAGACACTTTTTTTGCCTCACATAAGCCACGTCAAGTAAAGTGTTTCTGAGACCCGCTTTTACTAAGAGTCAAGGCTGCTTGTTTCCAGCTTAGATGGCACAGTGTGTGGTCAGAATCAAGCCAGGGGCCAGACCAAAAGCTGTCTGTGTTTCGATGTCGTTCTCGACAAGTATGTACGCCAAGCGCCTGCTGTGTGGCAATACAGTGACAGTGGGGACGGTAGGGAGAGGGGTCAGCAGGTAAAGGACTCGTCGTGACGCACGCGATAGCCTGCACGCGATTCCAGCGCCTGGCTAGCCTAGCCCAAACATGGCACTTCAGGTTCAGCTATATAGTGGAGAGGAGTAGAAGAAAACCCATGGCCCTTCCATGCATGTGTGCACACACACTTGAGAACAGAAAGGAAAAGGCCCCTTGGAATTAACTAAGCCCTTCTGCTAGTTTCTGTCCAGCATTTAAGGCTGTTCAGGGTATTACTGAGATCTGCCACAACCACCTTGAAATTTTAAGGTTTTCGGTTTCCCTCTTTGTTTTCAGAGCCCAGGTAAGAAAACACAAAGGCCGAAGAGTCTGCAGCTGGTGGACAGTCGGCTGACACCGTTCCACAGTGCCTCACCTCTGCAGCCCGCAGTCTTGAGCCCCCCTCCACTCACTCCCAAAGCCACGAGGACCCTCAGTGAGTCTTTCCGTGTCTCCTAGATTCGTTCTCCCAGGGAATGGAATACACCTGTGAATCTGGGCAAGACTTAATCAAACCGGCCACAGATGGGATGAGGCTGTTGCAGAGTTGATTCAGTGGCTGTTGGAATCGCCAGAGGACTGGGGTTTGAGGCTGTGCTTATTTCAAGCGATCCTGAGGGTCTGCCCATCCCTTCCCAACCACTTACAAAGTTGCCACTGAGTAGCTAGACCCTTTCAGGTATAAAAAGACAGACCCATCCTGTATGCTGCTGTTAATCCAGAGCCAGGCATATGTAGCACTGCAGACTGGAAGGTTCCCATCGTAGGGAGGATGCATCCTTCCGCAGGTGCCAATTGAGTCAAGAGTTATTGTAGCCAGGTGAAGCTTCCTGCAGAGCCTGCTTATTGCCCTAAATACTTAGAGTCCATCAGAGACCAGTTTCCTAAAGTTAGAAAATGTTCTCCTCCCTGGCTTAAGAGCAAACACTGGAATTTATGCCCCAGAATTCCGTGTGAAGCTGTCTGGGGAATTAAAGGCAACCATGGTTGGGCAGGGTGCAAGGTCTTCTCCATTCTTTCCGAGGAACCTCCAGAATGGCTACAGCAATGCATATGAGGCCAGTATAGGGGTGCTGGTGGCAAGCATTACTTTTATGAAAATCCTAAGTAAGTCCTTCACTCTGTCTCCTTTGTATCATTTCCAGGCTCCCCATCTTTGCAGACAGATGGGCTGACAGCTTCGGTCCCTCCTCCACCTCCCCCCAAAAGCAAGCCGTATGAGAGCAGCCAGAGAAACTCAGCTGAGGTAAGAACCCGCAGGTTGCCGTCAGTGCGGCCACCAAGCACCATCCCTGGGGAGACACCACTGGACGTCCACTCTATGTAGAGTAGGTGCTTTCCTACACACACACAGAGCCACACACGGTAGCCAGTGCTTGGCTCACTCCTGAAGCCTCAGGGGTTGAGAAGGGAAATGTGTCAGAAGCCTGCTTCATTTGGTCGTGGGACTGAAGGAGGCATGTTCTCCGCTTCGCACACGGGAGGTGAGATGAGAGAGTTCAAGTTCACACCAAAGTGTCACTTCTGAATGGCGGGTGTTTGTTCTGTAGTAGCCTCAGACAGGTTTCATTCCTTCTTCCCACAACTATTTACTGAGTGCTACTTAAGTAGATGCCAGGTACCTAAGTGTTGGTGATGCAGCTGTGTGGTGTGTGTGTGTGTGTGTGTGTGTGTGTGTGTGTTCAGCTCAAGAGAACAGGGACCAATGAGTGTCATTCCCTTTCTGTCGTGCATAGACAGTGTAAATGCTCATCAACTTGACCATAAATCGATCTTATGGAATGGGAGCAGGATAGGTTAGAAATACTTAAAGGACTGTTTGTAACCCCACGTGTCTTCTCCCCAGATTGCACCTCCCCTACCTGTCCGCAGAGACGCCAAAGCCCCACCTCCACCACCTCCAAAGGCTCGAAAGTCAAGCATCCTCTCTTCTGAGCCAGGCCCTCAGTGAAGATGTTACTCACCCTGGCTCTGCACCTCTGAGTGCCTTGGACCAATGCAGCCCGAGAATGGCCCCCAAAAAGTTGGGTGAGCTACCGTGCAGGGCTCCCAGCCAGCACTGCTGTCTGCAATGAGAAGATTCTCCAGCCCAGAACTGTTTTGTCCATCTGAAGGCCATGTCACCTCCCCTTTAGCCCATGGAGCTTCCAGAAATGGCCATCCGTATGCATGACGTACAAGCAAGTGCTCTCCTTTTTCCGGGATGGCATGTTGGCCTCAAACACTGACTTGCTAGATCTGCGGAGGCCTCCGCCAGCTATCTTGCCAGTGGAGAGGAGAGTAGCCCCAGCAACTGACTCCTGGGTGGATTTCTCAGTGTGCTTCTGAACTGCTGTGTTTAAGATTTCCTTTCTTCTCTCCTGTCTGCATCCCTAACCTCCTGAAAGAGCCGGATACCAAGGACTCTCCAGGAGCGGCCATGGTTCTCTTTCCCTAGTGTCTACTGTCTCCTTTGAGGGAAAGAGCTCCTGTGTGTAGCAGAGGTGGGGCCCCTGGCAGGTGAGGAGGGCTTCTCTGAGATCCCGTGGACTCACATCCTGGCACTCTCCTGATGAATGGCCCCCACCAGGCAGCAGTGATGTACCTTGAGTTCCTTCGAAAGTCTTTTTGCAGGCTCTCATCCTCCTCTTTTCTCTGAGCTCAAACCCTGGGCTCTGAGGGACCTAGGAGCCATCCATGGTCCTGCCAGCTACATTTCCAGAACCTGTTGGCCTGACGAGGTGGTCCCTGCCTGCTACTTGATTTTACCATGGAGAACACAGTGCAATAGTCCCTTTGATTATTTATTCCTCTTGATCATAGAATTAATCTGATTGCTTGCTAATGGTACTAATGTTCATATTCCTTTCCGAAGGAAAAATTAGGGTGACTTGGATGCTCAAGTATTATGTCCATATAAATGACCACAAGGTGTACAGATCTTTTGAGTTACATGGGTTTTAAAATTCACACACACACACACACACACACACACACTGACCTCATTTTGTAGGTAAGAAACTCGGAGCTACACATAGAAAGTAGACTACAGGCTTTTTTAACAGCCCAGCTTGCTCACATAGGGTGTACCCAAGATAACACATAGATCCAAAAGACACCTCTACAAAGTCCTGAGTGCCTAGCCCCCTTTTAGAATGGTTTCTGAAAAATTGCAGATAGTTTCTATCAGACATGGGTGTTGATGGCAAAACTAAAATCTGCTGTGTGGCTTGGGTCTACCCTGAGCATTCTAGAATCAGTCGGTGGCCTTGTCCTGAGTCTGTTCTTCCGAGTTCAAGGGCTCAGAGGGATTTCAGCTGGGAGACTCTGCCCCTGTCCGCTTGCTGCTCTCTTTACAGAGCTCCTTTCAACACCACCTTCCTTAAGAGAGATGCACCTGGTTCATCACCAGGAACCAAGGAAGCAAGAGCCAGGGGCGTGCCTGGCACAGTACTGGAGAAACTAGCGTGCCTGCCCTAGAAATGCCATGCGGACGAATTGCCATTCTTTACTCCGTCAAGGAGCACCCACGTGCGATCGTGGAAAACACACAGGCTCTGACGTTTTAAACTACTTCAGACAGAAATCCAAAGGTGTCGCCATTAATGTCACATTTGATATCCTCTGGGCGTTTGCCTTCTCGTTTTCTAAAGTGGAGACATTACCTCCCACACAGGCACTTATGGGGTGCCATTAAGGTGGAACGGGTCGTGCAATCAGCAACTCTCTTTTTTTCTCCTGGACCTGGGTAAGATTTGATTTTTCTTCAAGGTCTTTGAGGGTGAATTCAGGTGTGCATCTCTTCCTTGAAAGGTGGTGGCCTGGGGCACCATTTGCATGGAAGGGCTCGTAAGAATTGAAGATCATTTGAAGGGAAAAGATGAAGAGAAGCAGGAAGGTCCCAGAAAGGTGACAGAGGGTACCCATGGAGCTTGGGACATCTGAGAAGAGCCTTAGCAGACTGACTAGGAAGGATTTGAAGATGTCACTGTGCTTTGCAGGCTGCTGTGTAGCACAGAGGCTGGGTAGGAAAAGAAGAGCAAATCCCGGCCCGTTCGTAGAAGTGAGTCTTGAGTTTGCTCTCTGAGCAGAGTTGGACCTGTCAACGCCCAGAGGTGCACCCTCCTTCCCCCCCCCCCCACTTTTTTTAAGTAAGGCATTTTCCCCGTGATTCCCTGTGCACATTGATGAAAATAATAGCTTTCTGCTGCCTTGACACACAGGATTCTGGGTGACATTGTAGGTACCGATTTACAGGGCACTGGGAGATTCACTTCTTTGGGAAGCTGTCTTAGGGTTTCTGTTGCTATGATTAGCTTGTATCAAGTTGACATAAAACTAGCCGTCACAGAAGCTATGAATGAAGAAGGGCTTACATTTGATTAAAAGAAAAATCTTTATCTGTTCTAAAGTTGAAGACTGCAATGGTGTTAAATATAGAAGGGGCAGGAAGCAGAGGGCAGGAAGGACCAGTTCTTACTGCCCTTGCTAACATTTCTGGAGTGTTCAAAGGCCCTTAAATCAGCCCTGAGATTGTCACAGTTTTTATGAATGCTGATGGATAGCTTGTGAGTTCATGGTATTGTTATATCACTTTCTTTTCTTTCCCTCTCTTCCATGGTGATATGGTAACTGTCTTGCTTTGAGACTGTTTTTATTTTTTTTTTAAAGAAAGATTTCATTCAATTTGCAGTTGCTGAAGGCCAGACACAGACACAGTACTTGCCCCTGGGCGCACTCGGTATAAACAACCTGCTATGCAATTCACTCTGGTATGCTATTGAATCTGAAAGTCAGCGCTAGATGAAAAGGAAAGCCCTAAATAAGGCTGCTTGGCAATGGGTGGCCTCCTCCCCGCTTGACTCCAGCCAGGGACACCCATTATACACTTGGCCACACTGCAGATCCCTTGGATCAAACAAGGCGTCTCACAAGAGCTCAGATGGAGTGATAACTCCCTTGTCACTGATTCCCAAGCTGACTCTTTCCCTTCCAGTTGCCCCCAGATTGAGGGCACGTTTTCATCTTGCAATTCAAATGCAGCTTATACTACTGCGAGCACACAAGTCACAGGAGTGCAGACAGAGACATCCTAAGACAGTTAGACAAGCATGTGACCTTTTCCCAGACAGACATGGCGTCCCTATCCCGGAAGGGGCTGAGTGTCAGTGGCATGAGTCTGTGAAGTGTAATAGGGAGGTCATTCCCGTTTGTGCCTTCACCCTTACCCTTCTCAGGTATAGCGGAAAGGGGATAAGACCCGCCCCATCAACACAAGACGGCAGAGATAACGTACCACATCACAAGTCCGTTTCCCTGTCTCTTACATATTTGAGACTGTGTGGTCAGGTTCTTTCTGTCATCGCCTTCAGTGGGTCTAAGAGAACAGATGAAGCAAGACTTCTGTCCAAAGGTTTTTGCTGTCTGAACTGAAATCCACATTTTTCATCCTCCTGTGGTGCTTTGACCCTCCCAGGCCTGGCTATTATGGGCAAAAGATTTTTGTGAATATTAATGAGTCTACTGTCTATTTTAGGCATTGGTACACACAGTCCTGATCCTCTGCAGCCGCTGATGGATCACAGTCTTCAGGGTCACCAACCTGGCCTTCTTGTGACTAGACCTCCAGTCTCTTGTTAAGGATCATACTTCGTTGGTGTGCACTTTGGAAAGCTGGCACCTATTACTTTCCTGGACATTTTCATTTCTCTCAAAGTGCGTTATTTAGAATTAAATTGAAATGCTGCAGTTGTAGCTCGCTTGCTTAGCTCATGGGAGGTCCTGGGGTCTAGTCTCGGCACAGCAGAAGCAGCAAAAAGTGGAAAAAGTGCAGCTTCTCTTTGGGTGGGTTGTTACCTGCGAGAGGAATCATTTGCCTTCTGTGATATTAACTTCTAGTTGACTCTTCAGACCCAACCGCTGTTGGTCTCCCACATCCATGCCCAAGATCATCTCTTAGCCACCTCCTATGGGTGGGTCACCCAGAGTCCTGTCAAAATTCCTCACGATTTTCTAAATAATTGGATTTCATACATGAACAGTTAAGGAGATGTGTGTTGAAGACTTTTGTTCATATTTGCTGTTATTTATTTTGTAAATTAAAAATGGAAATGTATTTTAAAGTTTACTATGTGTTTAGCTGGTTCTTGGTTTTAGATGATTAAAATAGGGTCATTTTAATGGCTTAATGGTTCTTCCCTGTTGACAGCTTCTTCAAGACACTTCACCCCCAGGGCCTCTCTGGCTTATCTCACGACAGAGCCTATTGGAATGCATACTGTGGGATCCCAGTGTCGGTCTTTCACAGAACTAATAAAATATGCAATCTTCTCATTTCTTTTTGCCCCGCCCACCCATGCCTTTGTTGTCTGAGCTGAGCTGAGTTTTCTGAAGAGAATTTCTTTCATGTGTGCAGGTTTTGTGTGATCTTCATGGGTAAATAGGCACAGGGAAAAAGGAGAAATAAAGTAAGGGTAGCTAAGCTGGCCCAGTTGATCTTACTTTTAACAACTAATAATGCCCTATTCTCTGAGTGTCAAAAGATTGTCCTATGTGCTTATTAAAAATATAGGTGGCTTTCATCCCAAGGCATGAGTGAATGTTAGGCTTGGTGCATTCCCATTAAGAAATTCTACTTTTGTTTGCTGTCAGAATCTTTTGAGTGTTATTACACTTGTTTTATATATATATATATATATATATATATATATATATATATATATATATATATATATGTAAAGTCCTCAGATAGAGGGAACAATTTGATATTTAGTAAGGGTAATGTTTTTACTCTTCTCTAATCCACTTGATCTTTTGGGCCATCTGTGGATGAAGTGGACCCAACAGACTTGCAAACTGCCATGCATCATCCCAAGTCTATACCAGCAACAGCAGCTGAATGAACACATTTTTATCCATGCAAAGAGTTCATTGCTGGCTCCAAAAAAAAGTTTCCTAGAGATGGTGTTTGACAGCAGAAACCCAATGCTCCAAATATATGTATAAATTAAGAAAGTCTGTTACTTTTTTAAAAAATGTTTCTTAATAGCAAGTTTGGGGCCAGTTTGAGCAATATGATGAGACTGTCTCAAACAAACTGAAACATTCACGAAGGATGGTAGGCTTTCACTTGCCAATCACGGTATTTTTTAAAAATAATCGAGTTCACAATATTCCATGGGCATTTGCTGAAATTTGAGTTTTTCCATTGTTTCCGTAGATACTTGGAAGTTTGTAAAATTCGTGTTCACACCCAGGACCTCAGTGAAGTGGCCATAGTAGAACCAAGTTGATGATGGGCCCCAGTTTTCTGTTTCCATTCCAACAGCCAAACTCTCCCATAGCTCAGCTTCATTGGATGTTCGCTCTGCAGTTTAGGGAGTGGTGAGCGCAGATCCAGCAGAACTGAGTGGGTCTCCTAAACCCTGAGCCTCGGCTTCATCACCTTAAAGTGAGGACAGTCATGGTTTCCCAGCTTGCTTGAAGAGACTCGTGCATGGACATCTAGCATGAAGCCTGACTTTGTCCTTGTGGGGGACAAAAGGTGGTCCAGGAAACAAGGGGGCACCAGGTTCTGTCTCCAACGGACTATGTACACTTCTGTTTCTTAAGTTAAACTCCAAAGTTCTCAGGAAGGAAAGCTGTGTTAGCCCTGGTCCCTGCTACGGATAGCATGTGTCGTGTCCTAAAGAGTCACATTCATTCTGGAAGCCTGTCCCCAAAGTCATCACACCTTTAGGAAGAGGTGGGTCTTTGGGGTCATGGTGAAAGCACCCTCAAAATGGACGAATGGCTGTCTCATGAAAGTGGGTCAGGTCCTGGGAGATTAAATCAATTACCGTAAGAAGAGGCAGTTATAAAGTGAGACCACTCAGTGTTTGGCATTCTCTGTGAACATCCCATTCCACGGTGATGTGTGGTTCCATGGCATGATACTGTCCGCCAGTTTATGATACGACATAATGGCCTCCCAAGTTTGGACAAATTGCCTCCAAAACTATGAGCCAAAAGAAACTACCTTTCTTTATCAAGAACTTAGCCTCGGGGATTTTGTTAGAACAATTGAAAACTGAAATAGTTTTGTACCCCATACCACCTGGCAAGACAATATGGAGCCAGAAGGAGCACTGGGCCAGGAGCCCAAAAGGCTCTCTCCTCTCCTTTAATGGGATTCTACCTGACTTCAAGAGGTAAAGGGAGGCAGTTCTTCCCAGCAGCAGGAAGCCATGGCCGTAGATGCATCTGACTTTTAGAGAAGGTCAAAGATGTAGTTATAATCCTATAGAAACCATGTGAACTAGCTAGCCTCAACCATATATGACCACTCTCTTCCCTTTGTGAATGCAGGGTGGATGTGAGCCATGGATTATGTCTCTTGGTCAACAAGACACATTACATCATTGTGATTTCTCTCCCATCTACCACATGTCCTCATCTAAAAACCTTTACCCACCCCGTCACTGCCCCTGCCACCTGTGGTGGGCGGGGGAGCTGGGAGCTGATGCCCCCTTACCAGCTACAGCACTCAGGAAGGTGGGCCCTGCATCTCTCCTGGGCAGCACTGTAGAGCTGACCCTATTGGCAGGAGCAGGTGCCCCTGAGAACATGAGCATAGGAGAGCTGGCCCTAAGGTCATCAGAGCTGGAGAGTTGTCCCTATCCCACCCTTCCTCCAGCTGCAGAACTTGGGACAGTGGCCACTGTACCTTGCCTAGGTAACACAGCGGAGCTGGCATTGATGGTGTGGCTGTGGGAAAACTGAGGGCATGAAAGCAGAACTGGTCCTGCCCCTTGCTCATCTTGCAGGGGGTGAACTTGACAGGACAGGGCTGGAGAGTTCACCCTGGTGGTGATAGGAGCCGGCCAGCGGACCAACCCTGTAACTACCCAGACCCAGAACCAGGGTTATGAGTTGGCCCACTCCAACATCCATCCCATCTATGATTTGCAGGAATATGTAAAGCTGCAGGATCTCCAACACAGGGCAACAACAGGATATCCAAGAAGACTCCCAGTGAGGGCCCAGCATCAATAGGGCAACAGAAACCAGAGGCCTTGAGCCAGACAATGACTCTCTGCAATGAATAATTTGCAAATAATGATATATGGACAAAGGGGTTTACTGCGTGACTCACTGTGTCACACTGCAGCTTCCATGATGAGATTTTTTTCCCTTTTTCTATTTTTTTCCCTTAAATTTTGTTTTATTGGGGGGAGGGGTAGAGGGCAGATATGGAAGGAACAGGAAATGAATGGGATCGAGATGCATGATGTGAAAGACACAATAAAAAAAAATTTTTTTTTTTAAAGCTGCATTCTGAGCTTGGAGTCAGAGGCACATCACATTTACAGTACTTGATCCACAACCCATTGCTTTATTATGAAATCTATGCTGCTGGGCATAAAAATGCTGGAACCCACACAAGTACAGATCTATAACAGGTCACATGTTTAAATGTCCACCTTATACTTGGGTGTTGTGGATCCTTCGGGGCCAGTGCATTTACATCTTCTTCTGCCTGGTTTCCTCTTCAATCAGACTTTCCTGGAAAATACATAACATACGCTTCAACGTTGGATTGACTAGCTAGCTGAACGTTGTTGTTTCCAACATTTCTATGTAACATGCCCATCAATGTTGGATTGGCAAGATGAATTTCATTGTTTCTGACATTTACTTTCTAAAACTCAGATCTAAGAACAGGTGCATTTGTTATGCACTCAAAAGAACTAGAAACATGGTGGAATCTTGTAGAGTTGTTGCCACCCCCAAATCCGCATTAACCGCTAAAAGGCTGGGATGGTGAGACATTCTAAAATCTGCATTAACTGCTGAAGGATGTCACTGTGAGGAAGGATTTGGATCAGATCGGCCTTTCCTTGGAGTCCTTCATGACATCATGCCAGGGAATCTCAACTTGTTTTGATTGGGCTACAGGCAAGATTAGAACAAGAAAGGAAATAGAGATGCCTGCCCACCTTCATTTTTGTCCGCTGGGTGTGGAATCTGAAGCCAATGGAAGCAATTTTTTTAACTCAACCTTATCTTCAGGCATGGTTTACTGAGGCTCTCTGTGCTCCTCTGAGGAGCTGGCAGTTGGCCGCATGCTTTCCGAGGATGGCTAATGAGCAGGAAAGCAGCTCAATGAATACTGACACTCACTTCCAGGTTACTTTCCCATTCAGTTTGCTTCATACTTCTAGTCTCATGATCAAGCAATGTTACAGCCTGAGTGTTTACACACTCCTGTAATTGTAGATTCTCTGGAGGCTGAAAGGGACCTCAAATTCAAGTCCAACTTGGACTGTGCCATGAGTCTGAAGTCAGCCTGAGAAAGTCAGTGAGATTCTGTCTCGCACAAAGAGATGTGTTTTTAAGTAGGAGGAGGGCTGAGGATATAACCCAGTGGTGCAGGGCTTGCCAGCATATGATCTTATCTGGGATGGATACCCAGTGCCAAGAGAGGAGAGAGGGGAAAGAACGAGAATCATGGGCTTTTAGGCCTAACAAAACTCCAAGTCAGATCTGTGGCTCTGAGTTATAAATTTTATAAGTTTTAAATATTGTAATCCCTAGTGGCGGAGTGACAGAGAGCCTTGTTCTTGGTTTCTACAGTTCCCGGGGTCCTGCAAGCAATGGCTGGATCAAGTGGAGGGTAGGAGTCAGCTCAGGCATGAGGAGCTAGGAGGTGGAATACTCTTTGGAAACTGGAGGATTACAGTGGGAAGAAACTTGTTGGTCATTCCAAAGGCTGGATCTGGGATTACTATATAAAGAGTATATAGACATGTTTAAATCAATTAAGAGAAAAGCAGTTTACAAACATGAGTGCTATCTGCACAGAGGGGACATGCTGTAAGATACTGAGGGCCCTGCCGCAGGAGTGACTCAGGTGGCTCTGAGGTGGTGGCCTTCCTGATTCTAGCTCTGAGTGGTGACCACGGTGACTCACCAGAGCTCCTCGCAGGTCCCTGAGGGGCGAGCGGGGCCAGTGGACAGTGCATTCGAAGTGCTGGGGTTCTGCCGGTTGATCCACCTCTTTGCCCATCTGCAGACAAAGAGTGAGGTTCGCAAAGATGAAGATACAGAAACAAAGCAGAGTTCCATTTCCACCAAGAGTGAGCACTGGGGGTCCTGAGGGAGCACTGGGGAGGCCCGGGGAACTGTGGGCCTGGGAGTTAAAGGATACACTTTTAAAGAATGAGCTGGAGTTCAGGAGGTGATGGGGACAACAAGAAAAGATCGTGTTCTCTCAGACGAGAGTGAAGTGCTCTGAGCCTCACAAAAAGGCAGGACATAAAAGCTGCACAAGCTTTATAGTCCTGACTGGGCTGGGTTTCTGTTTGTTGTTTTTGTTGCTGCTCTCATTTTATTTCAAACAGGGTTTCACTCTGTGTCGCAGACTGCTCTGAGACTCAGTGTATCCTGGTCTAGCCTTGATCTAGCTTAAAGTGGTGTGCTTGCGTATTAAATGCCAAGAAGCAGGAAGATGAAGCCCACTGTGGGCAGCACCATTCCCTGGGTTTGGGGCCTGGGAAGGAAGCCAAGTACTAGGCATGCATAGATTTACTCCCTATGTCTTATTGTCTCTGTTCTTGACTACCAGCATAACTAGCTGTTTTGAGTTCCTGCCCTCACCTCCCCACAGTGATGGACTCTCTGGAACTGTAGGCCACATAAACCATTTTCCCCTAAATGGCGTTTGGTCAGTGTGTTTTATCACAACAAAAATAAAACTGGGACAGAACTCTTCCTTTTTAGCTCCAAAGGACGGTGACTACAGTGTGAGCATCATACCAGGGAGGACGGTGATTATGGTGTGAGCACCACACCTAGGGAGGTTGGTAACTATGGTATGAGCACCACACCAGGAAGGACGATGACTACGGTGTGAGCACCACACCCGGGGAGGATGGTGACTACAGTATGAGCCCCACACCCAGTGAGGATGGTGACTACAGTATGAGCCCCACACCCAGTGAGGGTGGTGACTACAGTATGAACACCACACCCAGCAAGGCGATTTCCAGTTTATACCACATCCTAGTTCTGTGACATCTGCTTCACAAATAGCCCACAGAGCAGAGGCTTCAGATTCTGGGGCTTCGATTTACCTTCAAAACCAGACAATCCCTTGGTTTTAAGTTACTCAGCTATGTTTCTTCTTTGGATAATCAGCTAATGAAAAGCTTCTCTCATGTAATTCCCCTATCCTTAAGAAGTGAAGTTTTAAGATAAATGAAGCGTCCTACATCAATGCTGGTGCTAGCGCTGCAACCTAACAGAGAAAATTAAATCTAGTACATTTTTCACCTCACAACCTTAAATTTGATAATTCATGGAGTTAAACATTCTCCAAGTTCTTTACTTAACTATCTCCATCGGTGACAAGAAATAATAGCACTTATGCCCTTGATACAGTTACAGACACAGGAGAATTGATTTAATATCATGAGCATTTGAGAGCATGGTGCCTTGTCATGAACTTGGTGTTCCACTGTCTTCACATCTGTCCTGCTGTTTGTTTCTTTAGTCTCTGTCAAAACTGCAAGGAAGAATCTGACTTCCACTCCATGAAGTCTTTATCGCATTGGAGTCAGTATCCAGGGTAAGCTCAAAGTAGTGCCACCGGGGCTGGCACTGCACAGCTCACACAGTTAGGAGCCAGTGCGGACCAACTTACCTCTTGGAAAGAATCGACCAAGTGTTCCACGCTTCTCTTTCCTCCGGGGCGCAACCCATAGGACCAGTGCTGGCTGGAACAGCCTTCCAAACCCAGACTCAGCAGAAGAACAGCAGCTACAAGTTTGGGGATCATCTCGACTCTAAGGCACATCAAGACACAACCACGACAGACCCAGACTGAAGGGAGTGAAAACTGAGTGCTTAGCACAGAGACCAGCATCTGGCCCACTGACCCTACAGAAGCTGCAGAGGGAGTCATGCGGCTGGTATGCATTCCATACAGACAGTGAAATAAAGGGGCCTATGCCTCTCTTAAACTTCATTAGGGACAAACACCTGTAGTTCATTCTGGCATCTTCTATTTTTTTTTTTTGTAGCAACATAGCCCATTTTTATTTTTGTTTGGTTACCTGAAACCCATAATTCATCCCTTACCAAATTCACTTTGCCTGTACCCTCCTTATTACAAAGCAGTTCTCAACTTTGTCATCCACGAGGTTAGAGCTGGGCCATCTGCTCTGAAAAAGGAGGTTCCTCATAGATGTCTCTGGGTAATAAAAGGTTGCTTGACTTTAAATAGCTACCCTGTGGCACTGCTGACATGTTTCTGACTGTCACCTAATCTTTAAGGCATTACAGCTGGCTGGACCAGCTTCAAGACCAAGAGAGAACTCGATACTGATCTAGAGGGAGACACCTAGCTCAGATGCCCCTCTTGCCAAGTAAACCTAGGTTTGGTTGATAAAAATGTGCCTTTAAAAATTCATCTGATGGGGATAAAACTAAAACCAATGTCCAACACTGGGCCACGAGCTGCTGGGCTCCTCCAAGGTTGGCTCTCCTCCAAGGCTGGTGGTTGAAAAGGTCAGTCAGGGAAGGGCAAGGCTTCCTTGGATCCTACCACATCTAGACTTGATCATTGAGTGCAAAACACCCTTTAGACATAAATAACAACCAACATTAGAAATAATGCTAGGAATACAAGAATTTTACCTGTTGGGAAGTGAAAGCCAAAGAGATGCCAAGCTTCCTTTGGTTGGGTTGAATGCTGTGATGTTCCTGTTCTCCTGGCTTCCTTTTTATATGAACTCTTTTTCTGAGACACTGAAAATTTCCCCCGCTGGTGAATGACAAGATGGAGCGCCACACAGATGATGGCTTTAATAATAACATTTAGAATCCTCACAAAAAGCCTTTTAATGGCAAATGTAATTGGGACACCTGCTGGTCTATCTGTTACATTTACTTAAACCTGGTCATTAAAATCTTAGCTAAGACTTTCACAGCTGCAGTCCCCATTCTACGGGATTAGAATCCAGCTACGTTGTGTGCCCCTGAGGAAGCTGGCAGCCCTATGGAGAGTTCAAGGAAAATCAATGTCTTGGGTAAGGTGAAGTTAAGCGTGTGTACGCGGGCACACACACATACACGCACACACGCAAAGGGAAGTTAAGCAATAAATACAGAAAGTTGAGACAGAGTGCCTGGGAGCTAGTCTTGGCATTTGGGTCTCTGTAAAGGGAAAAATTTAAATCAGATAATCATAGTGTTGTTCCCAAGCTTAAAAAAAAAAAAAATCTAATTTTGGACCAGTGAGATGGCTCAGTGGGTAGAGGTTGCTGTCAATCCTGATGAACTGAGTTCAACCCCAGGGTCCCACAGGGTGGATGGAATAAGAAAACTGATTCTCTCAAGTGGTCCTCTAACCCCCATGCACATGCGGTGTGGCACATTCATACAAACACATGAATAAGTTTTCCTATCTTTATGCTGACTATAGTCGTGGAGCTCAGTTCTCTGCTTCTTGCCTGTTAATAACTCTTTGCATCTAGGCAGCATTCACCACACAAGGTTTCGCTGAAGTCACTGAATGAAGAAAGGGCCTTATAACAGGTATGGCAGACCAGCCTCGGTTTCTGCTTCCATGATATTTATACAGGATGAAACCTCTATGTGCAATACATTGTAAAATCTGTTATGCTACCCGAGCCGTAAAATGCTTTGAAAAAAACATGGTATTTGATTTTTATACAGCGAAGATTGGCAACATCGCTAGTAGGATGCTAATCCCATCACTCACGGCCCAGTGTTCTCTGAAATCATTTCATTTGCAAGGCTTTCTAGTAATGAGTATCAGGCCCAAATAAGAACCAGTGGCTTCTCTGGTGATCTTTGCCCAATCCTTATGGCAGGGTGGGGAAGAGGGACTTCAGTGACTATCATCTCATTTAGACACCTTCACTAACATGCTACTCTGACACCATGAGGGGGACCTCATCTCCTTAAGATATGCAAGTGAGGTGTTTTTTCAATAAGAATTCCTGACGTTTAAACAACTTTGCTTCAAACTGTCCGCTGTGTTTTGTTTGTTAGAGATGTGCTTCTCAGTGTCACTCAAGAAAAACAAAAACAGAACTATGTCATTTAGCTAGAGCTAGCAGAATGAAACAGATGTGGGAGGCCTGTGGTCAGTGAACCTCGATGTCTCTATATTCATTTTAAAAAATGTAAAACATTTCAAATTGTTTCTGACCATGGCAACACAGACTGAAAATATCAGATAAGCCTTGGCCTAAGTATACACTTAGTCTTGTCTCGGGTCACAAAAAGCCTAAGGACAGAAACCAAATCTGTCCTACTTTCTATAGCATCAAATAAGCTATTAAGCCATTATGCAATCAGGGAGATTTTGAGGCTTAGAGACAGAATTTTAGATCTCTCATGATTGCCTGCTTAAGTCAATTTACCAAAGATCTGAAATTGATCAACTGAATTTAAGTAATTGGACTTCATAATTGTCACAATTTTCTTTTTCTAAACTCAAAAGGACATTTTTATAGGGGAAAACTACTTCATTTTGAGCATTAAAATAGCTCAAATATAATCACAATGATTTTGTACCTTCCTAAATGACAGATGAACAACCTCTTTCTTGCCCTAATGTAAAATCTCAGCAGGAAGACTGGGGCTAAGGAGCTCACACCACTAGGCCAGGCAGTAAAAGGTCTGTGAGTGAAGCCTTGGGGAACATGCTTCATCCTGAAATAATGTAACCACTTTTCTTTGTACTCTGACACTTTTCATTTTAAAGATACTACTCTCTTGGGGAATTGAATATAATTCTAGAATTTTTCATGTATAAAAGATGACATAAAGTTGACTTGGGGCAGACTTATGACATAATAACATTCATAAAATGAACTGGAGAAAATAAGTCTTGATTAATAAAGAAAGCCATCATGATAATGAGTTTACAACATTTCTTAAGCAAAATCCCTTCAGATGGTTGCTGAGGAACTTGACCATATCAGAGTCTGACACATACTGCCTTAAATAGAGAACTGAATTTTATCAACGGAAATCATCTAACCGATGTAGGCCCAGACCTTTCCGCAGGCCTCCCACAAGGGTCTATTTTAACTTATATAGACACTTGATCATTGCTAGGGATAACACAAGTTTTACTATTTGGAACTCTTTCCTTTCTTTGAAATCTCTCTCCTAGACATCAGGCACAACCATATTTCTTGCTCAATACAGCAAATGAACAGTGATATTCATCAGCTATAGAGTAATACAAATCACCGGATGTCTTCCTTAGTGTAAAACCAAAGTGCTGTACCATGGTGGTCTCTGGAAAGAGGATGGTGAGACCATACCCAAGAAGTGAATTTGCTTTAATGGCTTTTCCAACAAAACACATCCATTAAGAGCACTATGCAGTTAGCTCCTGCATGGCACCATCACGAATAACTATGGGAAATGCAGAAAGCATTGACTTTCCAAAGCAAGAGCACACACAGCCTGCCAGCGTTCCACACCGTTTATTAACGCGGTTTACATACGATCTGAACCCTGCAGTTCCCAAGCACACTGTGTTTACATCTTTTTGGCTCCTTCTGCAGTCTCAGGTCTGTCTGCAGAGGACCAGTCAGTGAATAAACACAGTCTATAATTACTGAAAATAGAGTGCAGTGAAATGAGTTAAATATAATTTAGGCACATATTGATTATGAAAATAGGTATCTCTCAATACAATACTTCTCTGTCTTGGTAAAAATAATAACGCAAAGAAAATAATTCATTTTCAAAGTTGCTTTCCTTTCCCTGTAAAGGAGCGCTCTCCTCCCACTGTGCACGTGAGCTCTTTACTGTGAAGGAAAGCTTTGCATATGTAGATAGAAGAATAAGCTACAGAATAATGAAGACATGCCACTCTCCTGGAGGGGACAAGGTCACCTGTGACGATTCACTACCTCAAGCTGACAAGTCTGGAGGATCTCGAACCCATTTGGACACAGCTTATATCCCTGCTCTTAGAAAACACATAAGGACACGGGGACAGCCACTAAGAAGGCCCTGCTGCTGCTGTTGCACAGATAATGACTCAAGAAAACGGGACTAAATTTCATTTAAAAACAAGACAACAGAAAGTATTTTTTAAAAGAGCCACAGTTACTGACTGATAATGCAGCTTATACCAGTCAAATGTTTAATTTTTATTCATCAATTTTTTTGGTGGCTATAATCAAATCATCAGTTTAGAATTTCTTAGTTGCTACCAAGGGTTTAGCTGTAATATCTGACGCTGCATTCTCACAGGCAGCTGCAGGATTTACTCATGCTTTATAGCTCCAACTGCACGGAGTTTAGATTGGATGTCTGTTTTAAGCCGGTCCTGTATAAACTACTCGGCATTACATGACCTGTGCTGAGGATGCAGCTTGGTGTTTTGGCTCTGAAATATCTTCCTCTGCTTGTGATAACTGAGCACAAGAACTGGACTAGTGAATGGACAGAGCAGCCTAACGTGGTACAGCATGGAACTTGCCCGTAATGAAGCTGAGGCATGCTCACTGGACAGCTGCAGCAACTGGTGGATCCTTCGCTCTGCTGTGGAATGATATACAAGGTCTTTCCTTCCGTCCTGTCTCAAAGTGTGAGAACAGAGTACGGCTCACATTTAGCTCTGGTTTTCTCTTACACAGTAAACATTCTAGAAATGAATCTGAAGAGAGCTGTAGGGAGTCTCGCCCTCACCAAATGCACATGATGACCGGCGTCTGAGGAGGGAGGGCATACTAAAGCTATTTATAAACCTGAAGAACTCTTCAGTTTCCAAGACGTTTAACAATTTAAACATCCTTACTGCATCTAGGTGTTCAATAAATATATTTGCATATATTGTGCTTTTCATAAATTAAAATTCTCAAATGCATCTTAAACCAAGATGGCACTTCCACACAATGCCTATATAAGAGCAAACATAACAGATACTACTCCTGGTCAGAAACCAGACAAATGCCCAGCTCCACGAAAAACACTGCAGCATGGTCTACTTTCCCTAGTCTAGAAACAGAGTGTTCTTCTGTTACAGTCACAATGTGGGGGAAATTCAACTGTTTCCCCTTATGCACCTCTGGGAACAAGCATTTGCCGCAATTCCCTTACAATGTTATCTCCTCTAGACAAGCCGATGGACAGAGAAATAAAATAAGGACACGTTTCCATCAGAGACCTCTTCCTCCAGCTCTTGTCACTCTCATCTGACACTCTGGGACATATGTAATGGTGTCAGCATCTCTTCAAATATGGCACCCTTCACGTTGGAACCTCTCAGGTTGGCTTCTTGGAGGTCACACCCCGACAAATCACAGTTCTGTAAGACAAAGAAAGACTCATGGAGCTCAAGTGATTTAGGATCAAATTTAGGTCCCTATAAAATGATTACTGGGCATGGCAGGATGATATTTCCAAGTGTTCCCATTTTTGAAACACTTCTACCAATGCCCTGTGGTGATCTGAATGAGAATGACCCCATAGACTCATATATTTGAATGCTTAGTTAACGGGGAGTAGAGCTGTTTGAAAGGATTAGGAGGATTGGGAGGTGTGGCCTTCTTGGAGAAAGTGTGTCACTGGGGGTGAATTTTGAGATTTGAAAAGCCCATGCCAAATGCATGTTCACTCCCCCTACTCCCTCACTCCCACTCCCCTCACCCCTGCTTATGGATCAGGATGTAGCTCTAGGTGACTTCTTCAGCACCATGCCTGCCTGCCACCATACTCCCTGCCATGATAATGAATTCAGCCTCTGAAAGTGTAGCACACCCTGGTTCAATGCTTTTCCCAGTATTCATGGCAGCTCACAATGACCTCTAACTCAAGTTCTAAGGGATCCACTGAATGCCCTCTTCTGACCTCTACGGGCAACAAGCATGTATATGGCATATATAGCAGGCAAAATACTCATAAACATGAATAGAAAGAATGGAAAGGACTATACTAATGATGCAAAGTCAGTTCCTTTTGCCTTTAAAGAAATTTGTTGCTGTGATCCTAAGAACTATCAAGAGATCAAGGCTGAAAAAAAAAAAAAAAGAAAAGTCCACAGTAATCTAAATCTTCATATACAATTCTATCTCTGTCATGTGTTCAATATAACACAGCTACCAGATAGCTGGCATGATCCCACCAGTAATGCTCATCATTAAAACTCCCTGGAGACCGGAGCCTCACCTCCAAGTCGGTTCCTGCCAAAGTTGCCCCTCTGAGATTACAGTTCTTTAGTTTTGCATTTTTTAAGGTGGCAACTCGCAGGTTAATTCCTGTCATCTGACTTCCTTCCATATCCACGCCTTTCAGATTAGCACCTGCAAGAAGCAAGGTTTTGGAGGAGTTTAACCTACAAATATGTTAACTACTGAAAGCAAAAGTACAAGATTATTTAAGGGAGGGGAATGAGACAAGACCCCACAACTTTTGGAAATAAACTTGAAATCTGTCTTTTAACCAAACTGCAATATAGATTCCAATGGTGGTGTTTTATTCTCTTATGGCATAAAATAAAGTGTCTGAACAATACTTTTGAGGAGAGAAATCAACCTTGTCTTTTAAGAAATGGCACTTTTATAATATGCCTCTGTGAATTAATGGTCAGGGAGACCACAAGCACCATGTCACCTAAATTCAAGTAAATAAAGTGCCCAACTCACAAACAACAAAACACTAACGGAGTATTAAAACCTGACACTACACTGCAGGAGAAACTTAAATTCTTCATTTTTGTCAACATAAGAATATTTTATTCCCTTCCAAAGATCAGAGGTTGATATTTAACTTTTCAACTGAAGATCTGTGGCATTATTTCCTGTGTGCTGGGTGCTGACAGTAAAGTGATTCTCCAGGTCTGCCCTCAGAGGAGGCTCCGCCCACAGACTTCCTGCTTCACCTCTAACTACAACTTTTACTTAAGGGCTTCCTTCCAGGCAAGAGCAGGCAGACAGGTCCTCACCCTCTAAGTTGGCTTTAAGACCGGAAGGATCCTCAAAATTACAGAGCCTCAGGGATGCGCCTTCGGCGTTTGAGCAAAGCATCTTGACTCCCTGGAGATTTGCACACTGTGAACACAAGAGTCCCGGCTATAAGGGTTAAACTTGATAACATCTGTGCAAGCAATAAGAAAGAAATTAATAGGAAAAGACCCAAGTCAACGCATCTGCAATTAGTTATTTTGTTTTTCCTGAAGACTGCTTTAACGAAACCCAGTAAGAACTGAGAACATTTCAAAGAATTACGCAAATGAACAACGGCATGTTCACTGTACATAGAACAGGAGTCCAGAAGAAGCAGTTTATGTAATCTGAACTATGACAGCCATTTTCTGACTTTATAAACAGCCCTGGACATCATGAAATCATATTCAAAATGTAGGTGAAATGAGGACATAAACTCTGGGGATGGAGTTCTCTTCCTAATCATGAAAGGAATAAAAAATGAAATTCTTGGTGTCCCATTACTTTAGGAGTCATTTGTCTATATAATACTAGTCACCTGTTTGTTGAGTACTTCTGTATCAACCACTACTATATGGCATTGCCAAACCTCAGCACAATGCATAACGAGAGCAGAAAGTTAGAAAAATCATGTGTGAGTTTCAAGTGTCAAGTCATTGCCTTCAAGGCCTGAACTCTATGAGGTATTGATTAAAATGTCTCTGTAAAACTAACATTAATATACTTCTTCACAACTGTGGCGATCAAAACAGATGCTCAGTGTGTTCAAATTTAAAGTATAGAATCTACATGATAACTATTCTTGTCTCAAACCCTAAGACTTATGCATAAAAGCACACTCATCAAGGAAGAAGTTTGGTTGCAGGTGAAGTTTTACTCAGCTTACAGTCCCTTCCAGTAACAGGAGACAATTAACTTACAGTCCTATAACATTTCACTTTATCAGAAATATATACTGGCCTTCACATCTACTATTTAAGGTAGGCACAATGAGAATCTTGAGTCCTAGTGTATAGAGAACATTATGGCTCAGTCACAAGAACACCTTTATGAACTAGATCTAAAAAGCAGGTGTTTTGAATGATTAACTCTGTCTTTATCTTTTTCTGTCCCTACCCAAACCAAGCAGCCTTCCAACATTTCAATAAATGCTAACTCCTTCAAACTTGTCTTTATGCTAATGTCTATGCTTTTGCCTATTTTGAAGGAACATTCAGCCTGAGGTAGAATAGAGAAAGGAGCAGTACTTACAATGTGTATTTACTAATTTTTTTATTAGATTTGATACAGAAGTTGTAGTAAACAGGCTGAACTAATGAATAAAATCAAGATTATAATAACTCAAAAAATGACTATCAAAAACAAAATGCTATACCTGGTCAATTAATTGATAGACTAGAGTCCTGAGATCAAGAACTTAATTTATTATTGGTTCTGTATGTATTCTCTAATCCCAGATAACCCAGGCAACTAACTACATACATATATAGACATTCATATATATATATATATATATATATATATACACACACACACACACACACACACACATACATATGTGTATATATATATATATATATATATATATATATATATATGACAAATTCTCACATATGTGTAGAGAAAAGAGCACCATCGAGATGCTGACTTCCAGAACGTCCACCACACCCACTTCGGACCCCCTCCTCCAGATACTTTTAGTTATTACCTTTCCCATTCACATATGAGGGTCAATGGATTTCACGTTCTTTCTGGACTTACATATAAGTTGGCAAATAATACAAGTTCTGAAAAATTTAGTAGACGACTTTGGGGTGCTCAGGACCTCATCTCAGGATTTAACCTTTTATTCATATCACAAAGGATATGAATTAAACCAACCCATTCCACTTTTAGACCCTCCAGTGTCAACCACATAGTCAATTATCTGTGTTGAAGTAAACACACAATTCCTGCTTTTGAGAATACTCAACAGCCTAAATTTCAATTTTCCTTATGACTAAAGAAAGATTCTTACGTCGAGCACTGATCCAGATAGATCAGCTCGTTCAAGATTAGCACAGCAGAGATTTGCGTGTGCGAGGTTGCAGCGGCTTAAATTGGCCATTTTGAAGTTAATGTATCGAAGGTCCAAACGAGAAAGATCAGCACCACTGAAGTTTAAGCCCTGGAATTAAAAAGCAGACTGTCATGATGCTGGAATCGTCTGTCTGAGCTGAGTTTAATTAGTGGAACTAAGCACCAAGATTTACAGAAGCCTTTGGCACATGGAGCTTATTATCAGCATAAGCAAATGGAACTGAGACTACATGGCTTTCATGGGTTCTCACAGAAGAAACTATCCAAACATATTAGGGTAGAGATGGCCACACTACATTGAAAGGTGGACATCCTAAAGAGGGGCCATAGTCCGTCACATACCTGCTGATAGCATTACTGCGATAAACTAATCACTTTACTAATTCTAAAATCCAATCCTCTTATTTAAGGGGGAAAAAAGATGCATGCTGTGGTGTCTTCAAAATCTGTAATGCTTTAAGACACAAAAGTTTCTGCCACTGACCAGCCACACACATGCACATAACTTGAAAAACTGCTGCACTTTCCACCTTCCTCAAGGACTCCTACGCGAAGCACAATTAGACAGTAAAAGAGGCTATTCCATCTCCTCTGCACTAGCCACTTCAAAATTAAATCAGAGCCACAGCTCATAATTGAATTGCATCTTGCATTTAAAGGAAAAAAAGGACACTCAGAAGAACTGTGGAACTGCTCTTAGATTTGCGGATATGCACAGGCCATGCAGTGAACGGTCTGCGTGAGTTACCTGGCAGCGCAGCTCTGACTTGGTTGGAGTGGCCAGCAGAAACCGAACAAATTCTTTTCGGGATATTGGCGAGTGATCCTCTGGTGGTTGGGAATTCTTGAGAAAGAGGTAAAAAAAAAAATCAATGGGGTCTTTGGAGTTACACTTATGATAAGTGTAATACTGATCATGATTTTAAAAAATGTCTCACCTTTATGGCCACTTCTAGGTGTTCAATCAGTGAGTCAATACCAAAAAACCTGGCTTCTTCTAGCACACCTATCAAAATACAAAGGATGTGACTTTCACACAGGACAATTCATTCTGATATTTATATAGCATTTTTCTGTTAAAATCTCACAATAGTGTTGAGAGTCCACAAGTAGGCTCATTTGCACACACACATATATGAGTGCACAGGCGGGTGAAAACCAGTGTCGCTTGTCACGTGCTGATCACCCTTGGTTTGATTGAGAATGCCTCTGAGGACCACCCTCCTGTCTCAGTTCTTGCGGAATTACAGCTCAGGCTGCCATGCCCAACTTCTTAACACACTCTAGTTAACTGAACTCGGGTCCTGACACTTCCAGGGCAAGCACTTTACTGACTGTCCATCTCCCTAGTTAAAAAAGTAGAAGCTTGGGCAATAGCAACAAGTAATTGTAGTTTAGAATGCTCCCACAGAACGTTGAAAACTATTTTAAAAACAGGTTTTTCTGAGCCAGATTTGGATCTAATCTCATCAGTCAGGATGGAGAGGTAGGAGGATCCAAGGCCGGGGGTAGTCTAGGACACACAGTCAGTGTGGGTTACAGAGTGAGACAGAGGAAATAAAACAACAGGTTTTTCCACAAAAAAGAAATACATTACAACAAAAGTTGGTATATTTCTAGATTATGTTGGTAGCTAAGTAAGCCATTAGCAAAAAATCTTAAGTCTATATAGTCCTAAAATAATCAATTGAGTGGTGCTTTTAGTGTGAAATCCAATTAAAAATATTTCATTTGTTTTTGATAATTCATCTATTTTATTAACGGAGTAAATAAACTGGGTTTGTTATAAATATCTTAATGAATCAGAAAATAATACAAACTGTTAGAGTTTAAGTCAAATTCAAGAAATAACTCAAAATTGTAACTGAGACACTTAATACTTCTTTATTTCTAATAGTAAAGGGGATTTTATGCATCACACACTTTGCTCAGCATGATTAAATAGATACACATTTCCTCTCATTAGAGTACAGGTTAGCTTTATGCTCCAAATGAGGACTGTTAACTTGGCTGGCTAAACTCACTCAGGAATTACAAATCAAACAGACATAACCCCGCCTGCCCTTCAGACTGTAATAAGAAAGGCCAAGCAGTTAGCTGGGAGGAAGAAAATAATCTCTTCTGGGAAAGTCAATCTCCACTTCCAGCCATACAACTGAGGAGCAGAGCTCAGAGTGGCACACACTCATAAGCAACCTGGCATATGTTTCCTGCCAGTCTTAGGTGCACACTCACGGGGGTCACATGTTTCCTGCCCAGCCTTAGATGCACACTCACAGGGTCACATGTTTCCTTCCAGTCTTAGGTGCACACTCACGGGGTCACATGTTTCCTGCCAGTCTTAGGTGCACACTCACGGGGTCACATGTTTCCTGCCAGTCTTAGGACACACTTGTCGAGTCACATGCTCCCTGCCCAGCCTCAGTGCACGCTCACGGGGGTCACATGCTCCCTGCCCAGCTTCAGGGATCCTCTGCATCTTATCCCCAAGGGGCAGTGAGATATCAGTCCTTATAAAAACCCTAAATAAAGAGGCTCTCTAGGGCCTCACTCTCAGTTCACCAAGACCTTTTGTGTAAATCAGACCCTCTTGGGGAATGTGGTATGGCTTCCTTTCTAATTATAGATTTAGAATTAAAAGCTTTGTATACACAAAATGCCACATTTGGACAGCTGAAAGAATATCCAGTCTATTTTCCGCTAGCACCAGTAACACCTGGGCTTGAACTCCAGCTCCATTACTCCATTTCAGTCTCAGAAAAATTACTGTGGATTATTTTTAAAGTATTAGACAACTTGAGGGAACCTGGAGGCAATATAAAACTGTTTGGGTGGAAACTAAACGTACTTAAGATGATGAATAGAATGCACCCAGGAGCGTTCCTCATTCGCGACACAGAGCATAGCTAACACAAAACAGTGGTATCAGAGGAAGTGGTGTGATCGTGTGACAACTACTAACCACGAGGATCTAAGCTTTGAAACTAGCTTGTGGGAAAAAACTGGATAGTTGGAAAAGCAGGGTACAAAAACGCTAAAACTTCTGTAAGTGGAGTTTAGTAAACAAGACAGCTTGAAGCTCTGAAGACCAGACCAGAAGGAATGTAGATAGTTAAGGCCTGATTCATGAGACTTAGCACTCCACTAGAATTAGAATAAAAGTCGCTCATATTATATTCTGGCAAAGAATTTCTATGTTCTATCCATGATCCAAGAATTTGAGTGAGTGAGTTTAAAAACAATGAACTAATTAGTCTGGTGGAGAGCATTTCAAGACAGTATAACATCCAGACTGCATCCCAGGCAGCTGGCTACTCAGCCTGGCCTCCACTTGAGAACTGGAAGTACAAAACAGAAAAGGAAGATTTGAAAAATCAGTATATAACTTTGCAGATGAGGAGGGCAGCTTGATAAAGAGAATAGCACCATCTCAATGAGATCAAGTACTTTGATAGTGGACATCTCAGGAACTGACTCACCCACCACAGATCAAGGATATGAAGGTCTGACTTCATTTGAAAAACTTTGCTTTGAGAAGATAAGTACACTTAGCAAAGTGTTTCTTCAGATCCAGCCACACAAGTATTCAGCACTCACTCCACGCCATAGTCTAAGGCAGTGTTCTCAACCTTCCTAATGTTGCAATCATTTAATACAGTTCCTCATGTTGTGGTGACTCCCAACCATAAAACTATTTCCGTTGTTACTTCATAACCATAATTTTGCTACTGTTATGAATCGTAATGTAAATACTTGATATACAGATGGTCTTGGGTAACCCCTGTGAAAGGGTCACTCGACCCCTATGGGGTTGAGACCCACAGATTGAAAAGCACTTGTCTAAGGGGACCCAACTAACATTTGAGCTGGTAGAAGACATCCACATAACACTGTTCTTGCACAAATATAAAGTGCAAGGATTCTAGGGTCAGAGGTTTCTGTCCAGATTCCAAAAGAAGGCAGATTTAGAGGTACCAGGAACATGGAATTGTCTGGCAAGGAATGCTACCAGGGGTGAGCAAAGTCAGCCCAGGAAGAGAGGCCATGGGCAAAACAAATGGTAAGGTACAGCAGGGAACACTTAAACCTTTGAGAGTTCACACTTATGCCCTAGATGTTGCCAGACATAGAGCTAAAGGATTTAATATCTTCCTTGCTTGATTTGGTCCCATGCTTGAACGAGAAATGTTTATGAGAAATCTCCTATAGGCTCCAAGTATCTGAACGCTTGGTCCCCAGCTGTTGGTGTCATTTGGAGAGATTGTGGAGTCTTTAGAAGATGGAGCCTTGCTGGAGGAAGGCTTTGAGAGTTTATAGTTTGGCCCCATTTACAGTGCACGCTCTGTCATGTTTGTGGTTGAAGATGTGATCTCTCAGCCTCCTGTTCCAGCTGCCTGCTGCCATGCTTTCCTGCCATGAGCCACGATGGACTCTCCCTCTGGAGCTCTAAGCCCAAATCAACCTTTTCTCCTTTCTCTAAGTTGCCTCAGTCATTGTCACAGCTACAGAAGAGTAACCAGCAGAGCACGGGTCCTCTTTCCAATGCTTCAATTCTTCTCTGAGAATAGGGCTGTTTATTCTGTGCCATTATATCTTAAAAGTATGCAGTTTTAGTTTTGAGTTTTTTTCAGGGTCTTACCACTAAGAGATTGCTCTGAGTCTTAGTAGGGACTCCAGATTTGAGCTTCTGCACAATGCTGCAACTGATAAGACTATGGGAAGCTGTGAAGCTGGACAATGAATTTCGCATTAGGAGATAGCAATAAGCCTTTGGGGACCCAGGACAGAATGTTACAGCTTCAAAATGAAAGGATCACACAGACGTAAGGAGTGAATGTTGGTCTGCTGTTGGTATTAGTATTTTTGGAGGTTCTGAAAACTTAGGTTAATTTTCTAATAAATTGCAAACTGAAACATTACTATCATCAAGATCTAAAAGCTTTGTCTTTCCTTTTGACCACACTACTCAGTATACAGAAATAATACAAACCTATAAAAGTCCCTTGTGATAGAATTTAAATCTATTTAGAATCCAAATGAAAAAAGGTATGGCTAGACATATGACAACCAGACAGAAAGACAGCCTGTCTGTGCCAATACCTACACACCCATACTCACAGCATTCACACACGTGTGAGAAACTTACCCAATAAGTTAATGCCATCGTTTACAATGAGCTGTCCATGACGCAAGTAGTTCAAAATGGGTTCAAAGTACTCGGGACTTCGGTCAATTAAAAAAGCTCCTCTATGATCTTGCTTATTTCCCCAGACACCTGCGATATCATTTTAATGAAAAAAAAATCCCCCCATAAAAAGTCAGAATTTGTGGAAGGAAAAGAAAAAAAAAAACCTCACATAATATGTTATCAAGTCTTTACTTTTATAAAAATTCTTTTACTCCACTCTATAGTTATGGCATCAGCTGAGATAAAAAGGGCCAGAAAGGAAGTGAGAATGTGTCTACTCACCTCTGTCCTTGAACATGTGCGCCAGCATACTGTCAGGCTCTTTATTCACTAAAGTGCTCCTAAGAATTCAGGGAAAAAAATTGATTTCTCCATGTGTCTTTATAAACAAACATATTTAAGTCAAGAGTATACTTGAGTTCAGCTGCTCTCTCAAAAAGATGCATGCTATAACCTGGTAGGGTAATGCTGGGAAACAAAAATGTGCGGTAAGTTGCCAAAATCTCTTCTAATCTGGCAATTCCTTTGATTTAAAGCTAAAGCTGCATTATATCTTTTCATTAAAATACTAGCAAGACATTTTATTACAATATTCTTGACCTTATATTATCTAATGGATTTAAGCTGTTATTCTAGAAATACTGCTAATTTCAACATGCAATCAATTTTATTACAATCTAAAAAACAAAATTTTAAAGCTGAATTGATGCTTTATGCTTTCTCTGGAATGAAAGGTTAACTTCATTTAAAGTTTTTTTCATAAAAAGCTTTCTAAAAATAGTTTCACAGCACATAATATTCTTAAAAAGCGTTTTACTTGGTTGTGCTCTTTAAGACACACAGCATGCGCACACACACACACACACACACACACACCCCTACCTTGTTGTTGTAAAGTATCGCCCTCCTACATTTAATGTCAGCCAGTCTGTGTGGGATCCTAGTAATCCTCCAGGTGGTTTAGAATCTGTCTGAGGATCTAGAGATGACATGTAAAAAATAACAGAACTATTAAGATTGACGATTCTGGGAAGACAATGAAGTAATTTCTCAAAGCAAAGCCCTATAAGATACTTTGGATAGACAGTACCCAGACCGTGACAACAATACAACCAAAGACACAGAGTCTACTACAGTGCTTGGCCAAGGGAAGAAAAGTCCTTTGGCAATTAAGAATAGTCGCTTAAAACCAAATTTTGTGTTTTGGTTTGTTTTGTTGAGACAGGGGATCTCTGTAGCCCAGGCCATCCTGGAACTTAGTCTGTAGACCAGGCTGGCCTGGAACTTACAGAGATCCACCTGTCTCTGCCTCCTGAGTGCTGAGATTAAAGGCAGGCACTGCCATGCCCAGCTAAGACCACACTTTTTTGATGCTACGCTTAATGTCAGAACAAATACCCAAAATAAGAAAAGTGTGTATCAACAATTTTTACAACGGCTTTATTTTAAAACTGACATAAATGGACATATTTAAAGTTTATAATTTGATAAGGTTTGATGTGGTTCAACATCTGACTTTCAGGTACAGAGCTATAAACTGTCACAGTTTGCAAGATGCTGGAGAAAACTGGTCTCAAAGACTCTGGGAAAATTTTACTAGAGTCTTAAATGTCAGACAGTCAAACACTGGAGAGAATGATATAGGTATTGAAGGCAAGCATTAAGTACCGTTGAAAGACATGTCAATGGAACTCAGGAAGAAGAGGCAGTATACAATGGATGTACTTCTGACAATATGGAAATACAACCATTTTTAACAAAAAGAATGCAAGCAGCTATACAAAAAATGTTAAACTGTTGGCAGACCCTATTGGTACTGAAAATTATTATTCTCTGAAAATCTTATGTGCTTGAGTGGGATGGAGCATGAACAGTAATGTGATCCCATCGGTCTCTGCATTCCTGGAAATCAGGGTTACTGATACAGAAGGACATAAAGTCAAGACAGAAGGGGGAAGTGAAACCTTCTAATCCTGGATATACCCTGAAAAATTTAGTATGAACCCATGAGATTTTATATCATGTTTCATGGCATAAACATATCATTTTATAAAATATGATAAACTTCATAGCATAAGCATGTAAATTTTATCTCTAGCCATCAAAAGGCCTTTTAATAACTATAAACCAGACTGCACCTTGAACATGACATCAAGTCATAACCACAATGTTTCAAGTCTGTGACAGAAAAGAGTAAGATGAACACCTTACACGCTAGAGCATAAAGAAACCACAGACTAAACAGTTAAGTTTAAAGACAAACAGGTTGTCACTGGCAGGCCAGCAATGCATGCAGAGAATAAAAAACCTATCAACTATTCTTAGGCTTAAGAAGTCACAGGCAGGGGCCGGTCCTGCAGACCCAAAGCTGCAGGATCTTCAAGGTAGGGCAACAACAGGATATTCAAGAAGAGGCCCAGTGAGGGCCCAGCATCGATGGTGTTACAGAAACCAAAGGCCTAGAACCAGACCAACACTCTTGCGATTAACACTGGCAAGTAAAGATTATGGACAAAAGATTTACAGCGTGACTCACTGTAGCTTCCATGATGAGACTTTTTTTTTCCTTTCTTTTCTTTTTTCCTCTTAATTTTTTTTTTTTTTTTTTTTTTTGGATGGGGGAATTGCAAGGGCAGAGAGCAGATATGAAAAGATGGGAAAATGAATGGGAGATGTGTGATGTGAAAGACACAATGAAGAAATAAAAAGAAAGCTAAAAAAAGAAGTCACAGGAATAAACAAAAATCCTAGTAAATTTTTTTGGTTACCTTTTTCTTTCTCTTGGCTTTAGGGGATTGAACTCAGGCCTCCATACATGGCAGACACTACTTCTATTACTGAACTAAACCCCAGTCTAACTATTTACTACTTGGTGAATAACATTTTATTGCTAGTATGCAAGTAACCACTTCCTGTCAGGCCAAGGGAGAAAAGATTTGCTCAGAGTTTAAGGTGGAGACAGAAGGGGCTACACGTTTATTTTGTGGCTTTTTGTTTGTTTGTTTGTTTGTTTTGAGACAAGAGTCTCATCACCATGTGGCCTTGGTTGGTTACTACATAGAACAGACTAAAACTTACAGAATCCACCTGCTTCTGCCTCCTAAGTGCTAAGATCAAAGGCATGCACCACCATGCCTAGCACACTTACTTTTAATGTGGCTACTACCTGAAACAAAGCCTCATCAAATACAATGACTATGATATTTTTATTTGATTTTTTATTCATTTTTTTCATTTTATATACCAGCCCCAGTTTCCCTTCCCTCCCCTGACTGTGATTTTTTAACGACTTATTTATTATGCATATGGTGTTCTGTATGTATATATGCCTTCAGGCCAGAGGAAGGCACGACATCTCATTACAGATGATTGTGAGCTACCATGTGGTTGAACTCCAGACCTCTAGAAGAGCAGCCAGTGTTCTTAAGCACTGAGCCATCTCTCCAGCCCTGACTGTGATATTTTAAAAACACTTAAACACACACCCGTGAATGACTATAAGGACAAAATAACAAAGCACTATTTAAAGAATATTTGCTTACTCATATATTAGGTCTTTTCTTTTGAGACATTCAACTATATATGCTTTCTTCCATATGAAAGGATAGTGGCTGAAGCCAAGTCATGTTTTCACTGTTAGGATTTGATCAGCAGTAAAGGACTGTCAAGCACTATGCAAGGAATACATGGTTACAAGTTAACTTATATACAAAGAGAAGTACTAGCAAACACTATCAAAGATTTTTTAACAGTTCTTTGTAAAATCAAAATTATTTATCATGTCACAAATATACAAATCTAGCAAATCTTAAAGACATGTAAAGGAGGAAATATATACACTAAAATATAATTCAAATTGTTAAGTGTAATTTGACATAAGCACAGTGAAGAATAAAAAGAAGGTGAAGATCTGGGGTTGGTCATCATAGTTTTTCATGTTAAGTCACACAGCTCCTTGTAAAGTACTTACCATCTCGTGTTTTTTACTATGGCAAATAAAGTAGAAATTTAACAGAGCCACTTACCAATAAATGGTTCTCCTTCACATACAAACAACACATCATCATCCCTAGGGAAATCAAAATTTAAAAAGCCATAATCAAAACCTAGAAAGCATATTAAATAGTTGAGGACTAACTGAACCAATCCTTAAGATTATACAAGTAACAGGCTTTGTCACCAATCTACCTACAAGAAAACTGACTAGACTGAAATTCAAACATGATCAATACTGTATATCAAAGTATTTCTGAAATTGAAAAAAACCGGAATTCACTATCATATTTTGTGAATGTAGTCTTGTATAAGTTGAAGAAAGTACTATTTTATGTTCAAAAGACATGCTGAAGACAAGGCAAATTTTGTTTTATTTTAGTTCTTTACCCCTAAATAAGTCATTGAAGTGCTTTCTCAAAATATTAGCAGTTTAGAAATTAAAATAAACTGTCATATTAAATCCTGGGAAGATGACACCCTAAGCAACTCTAACACCTACTCACTGCACGTCTACCATGACTACAATAAAGTGTTTCAGGTCACCTACCCTCTTGGGTGGACCAGTGTGGCCTCCTCCAGGCCCACTTGGCACGGTCAGTGTAACTCAGTGACCAGAGGCACTAGTGCGAGCCTCGGCTACTTCCGTCACAGTCATATCCATCTGTCTTATAAGGATCACTTTGTGGCTCAACATAGGAATACATTGGGTCTTTCTTGGAATAGAATTTATGATCGAAAATTAGGATAATGTATACCATACAATGATGTTGGTCAATTATCCATGGAAACTGAGATAAAGAAAAAAACTAAGAAACTCTAATTTATTTAGATTTGTATTTTGCTTACTTTGCCAGTTAATGTTTCTAGATTAGAATGGAAGTTTGTCCTCACAGACAAAGAGCAACTGCTAAACTATGGCCTGGACAAGCCCCTTCACATCTCAGTTGCTCAGTCTCCTTGTTTAAAATGAAGAAACTAGAACCAATTGCTTTCAAGAAATCTACTATACTGAAGGGTCAGTCTGCCCTAGAATCGAGTGTAGATTCATCTTCACATACATCACTGAAAGCATCACGGTCTTTACATATTTTGCCAACCCATGCTTTGAGTTATCCAACTCAAGCAGAGCCATCCCACTGCTGGTGTGGTCTCTACCTAGAGTGTCTTCTTTATCATCTTCGTGCTAAATGACTTCCCTGCCTAAAAGTCATCTCATACTTTGAGGAATGAGGTGAGCTTGACACCTATTTTACACTGCGAAAACACAAAAACAATTTTAAAAAAGCAACATTATAGAAGACCCCGCTGTTATCTCTAGTTGGAATTTTGTAGTATTTAGCATCAGTTCCTTGTGATGTTTATAATTTTAAAAAAAATGAGTTTAACAATAAACAAGTGCACATAAGAGGTTTTTAAAATTTTGAACTGCTGTAAAGAAGAAATTGTCAGTGTCATATATGACCAATGCAGATTGTCAATATGCTGAAATATACTAAGGGTTCCCTATTTAATCAATAGACTTAGAGTCCAAGAGACTTAAATTTCAAACAGCTAACTCCAAACAACCACTTGGCAAGACCCAGCTTTCTTAGGAACAATGCAACTATTACATAAGCAAAACAGCATAAGAGCAAGAAGCCAAGGGCACACTGTTGAGAGCTTAATAAAGGTGAAGTTTACCTGATCAAAGCAATATCATCAATCAGTCCACCTTTCCCATTATATACACTGGTGGCTTTTATGCCGAGTTTACTGCTGGCCACTGAAAGCAAATCAGACAAAGTTCCATAGACAGCAACCACCTGTGAACACACCAGATTAATTTGAACAACATATACAATGAATGTCATCACTGACATTATAGACCATCACAGTCCATACAGATTAAAATATCAAAAGATCATGTAGGAGATTTTCAGCACTGCCTGGTACATAGTTATGTTGTGCCTCCTACTGTAGAAACTCAAAACTAGAGAATAAACTCCAAGGAAGAGACGAAGGAAAGACTGTAGGAGTCAGACAGAATGGAGGACACATGGCCCACCAAACCAATTCAGCAGGGCTCATATGGACTCACAGAGACTAAAGCAGTGAGCAGAGGGCCTGCATGGGTCTACACTAGGTCCTCTGCATGTATGTCATGGCTGTTAGCCTAGTGTTTTTGTGAGACTCCTAACAGTGGAAGCAGATGTCTCTGACCCTTTTGCCTGGTCTTGATACTCTTTTCCTCCTATTGGGTTGCCTTGTCCAGCCTCAATACACAGGCTTTTGCCTTGTCTTATTGTATCTTGTATGGTCCTGTTTCGTTGTTGTCTCTTGGAGGCCTGCTCTTTTCTGAAAGGAAGTGGAGGGGGAGTGGGTCTGGGGGAGAGGGAGGGTGGGGAACAGCTGGAAGGAGTGGGGGTGGGAAAACTGTGGTGGGAATACATTGTATGAGAGAAGAATCTGTTTTCAACAACAACAACAATAATAATAGAGAAATTGTGGCCAAACAAAACTAATCTAGAATCTTAACGTTCAATACAAATTCTGGTGATAGTATGTGACTTAAATTTAGATTAGCATTTTCTTTTTTTATATAATTTATTTATTATGTATACAGTATCCTGCTTGCCTGTATACCTGCAGGTCAAAAGAGGGCACCAGATCTCATTAAAAATGGTTGTGAACTAAATTCAGGAGCTCTGGAAGAGCAGCCAGTGCTCTTAACCTCTGAGCCTAGATTAGCATTGTCTGTCAACTTGTTACAAACTCTATGCTTGTTGTTTTAACTGGTAATGAAAAAAAACAGTGGCATCTACCTTAGTTTGATGAGGAAATGAGTTAATGCCTACAGCTTAGTAAAGTATCTAAGCATCTAAGTCCTTACTATGTTGTTCTATTATTATTATTTCCAATTCCTATTATTATTATTATTCCTTTGAAGCAATGGCTCATTTTTGGAATAGGAATGTTACTCACTATATCAACTATCATAGAAAAGGTAACAACTTCCCATCTCATGAATTTTTCAAAACCTATGGTTTCATGAAGTCCAGTTTTTAGCATCTAGCATTCTGAACACAACACTGCTGGGGTGTATAATAGGCAGGTGTGTCCTGCAGCGAATCAGGCAGGGTCTAATAAACAATAATGCAGGCAGCTACATAGAGGGGGCTGAGAGCTGGTCCACACATGGATTCTGTGCCTTGGTCAGCTCTGACCGGCTTCCTAATGGGTAAGATAACCCCTGATGGCGGCGCTGTCAGCAGGATCTCTGAAAGTTAGAAATAAAGAAGACAACTGTACACAGAAGGACAGACACCACCACAGCACACAAAATGGCTGCGAGAGGAAAAACATCTCCTCCCCAGAGCTACACCCTCATCCTTGACCCTAGAGCACAAGGAATTTTCTAAATCCTTCCTTTTCTCCTCTTCTGCCTCTTGTGCATCTGCATGATTTCTTTTGCATGACACCCCCTCCTTGCCCTGACATCAACTTTCTCTCTGCAGTTCTTTCATTTCTGTGGGCATACTATAAAATGGACACAAGACGAACACATTGACTTAAGTAAGCTCCTAACTTAAATGTGAGACATTGAGATTTATGTGACTTAGTTTTCAAAGCCAATCAAATTAAACTGCTGTCCACTTCCATATGATTGAATTGGTTTCTTCTATGCCTTGGTTATTTTCTAATGAACAGAAAGGCTACTAACCATACTCCAGTGCTACACTGATTACATGAGAATATTTAAATTTTAATTCAATAAGCTTAATTAAAAAAAGATTTATTATATTTATACAGATGGTTTTTCTGCACGTACATCTATCTGTGCATTAGAAGAGATCATTTGATCCCATGATACTAGGATTGTGAACCACCACAGGTGCTGGGAACTGAACTCAGGGCCTCTGAAGCAGCAGACAACGCTCTTAACCACGGAGCCATCTCTCCAGCCTCACTTAAATAGCAGTTTTACAAAGGCAGTTCATTAGCTGCACTGCTCGTCTGCCCAACACTGAGCTGCCCGCCCACAGGCTCATGCTCCCATATTCAACAGCACACATGTGAACTTTCTGCAGCCACAGTTCTACTGGACAGTGCTGTTCTAAGCAGCAGGGAAAGTAAGCAATGTTGAAGCACCTATTTCACCCAGGAAAGAGCAACTGTACTAAGTGAAGGCTTGGCTACTGCCATCTATGGTGGTCTGAATGAGAATGATCCCTATAGGCTCATAGGCTCGCATGCTTTGTTCCCAGCCAGTGGAACTGTCTGGGAAGGATTGGGAGGTGTGACCTTGTTAGAGAAAGCGAGTCGTTGCAGACGGCTTTCGAGATTTCTAAGGCCATGTCATTCCCAGTGTGCTTCTGTCTCTTGGATGTATCTCAAAATGCAAGCTCTCAGCTACCACTCTAGTGCCATGCCTGCTTGACTGCTGCCATGCTCTCTGCCATGCAGGTCATAATCTCTAACCCTCTGAAACAGTAAGCCCCAAATAAATACCTTCTTTTATAGGTTACCTTGGTCATGGTGTCTAATCACAGCAACAGAAAAGTAATCAAGGTACCATGTTCCCTGTTTTCAACTTCCCATGAAGACAACTTTGAACACATGACACATAACCCCCCACAACTGATTGGTAAAGCCTAGTCACAGATGGGAGACTTGATAGGGACTTTTATGTTGGCTGGAAACTAAGAAATCAAGGTATAAATTGAGTTCAACTTTTTAGTATCAATAAATCAGTTTGAACACAGCAGCAACATAATTTATTATTTCATCAATTATTTTTCTCTTTTCTTCTCTTTCTTTTCTGTTGATTTGAAACAGGTTCTCATTCTGTAACCCAGAGTGGCTTGAAATTTACTCAGTAGCCCAGGCTGCTGCCAAACCCAGATTAACCTTTCCAGATGCCACAGCAATTACTTTCTAACCTTTCTTCCTGCACTTGAATGTGCTGCCAAATGGCAAAGTGAATGTGACAGAAGTTGCTATTCATTCTGTGAATACCAACCAAGTACACCTGATGAGCAGAGCTAAAACATACGAAATACAGGAAACAGGGCAATGACCTCAGCTACCAGAAGGGTTGGCGGACTGAGCTAGAGGTCAGGGTAGATGGCATAGTAAAACCCTAGATTAAAAAAATAAAAGACGTGTCACCATAATCTTTGAAATGAAGAAAATGAATTCTGCAGTTGAAATGGAAGCCTCTACTTGGCTAAATGTTACATTACTTGCTTCAGTAAGCCCCAAATATTTCTTGAATATTAAGTGAAATGTCATTGTTTTCAGGGTTTTGAACTAGGTCACACCTTTTCTGTACATCAATTATATCTAAGTCTTTCATTGGAAGATGAAGTATATGGTATAACTGTAATTTAAAAGTACTATTCATAAGAGAGTTGAAAGACTATCTCTCAATAGTAGAACTACGACTGATTACTGAGAATTTTTAAACATTGTCTTCCAAATTATTATGAAGAACCTATATTACTTACACAGGGACAGGGAAATTTTTAAATTTATTTTGTAGCTTCCATATTCTTGATACTAGTTTTGGAAATAAAATGTGTTGTTGATAATCTAATAATTGACAACCAAAAGATCATCGATTAGAGAAAATAGAATTAATCTGAAAAATTGAAGAGTTCTATAAACTTAAAACTGTCCCCTCAGTTGGCCAATATACTTTTTACTTGGAGGTTTACTCTTAGCATTTGTTTATCAACTTAAAATCATTTGTGCAAACTAGCACCACCAAATGAAACTGAAATTATACTATAACAGTAATATTTTAAACATCTGTATTTTACATAAACAAACTGGAAACCAAGTTTTTAAAGTATAGCAATGTAAGTCAGACATGGTGAGAGGTGCAAGCCAGACATGGTGGTGCACACCTTTAATCCCAGTACTTGAGCAGTAGAGGCAGAAAGACTTCTGTGAGTTAGAGTCCAGTCAGTGTGTGTGCCTGTGTCAATGTATGTTTGTGATACACAAAGAAAAGAGTGTGAAATTGCTGAGAAAGTTTAAACACTGGGTACATAAATTTTTCTTTATGACTCTGCTGTAAAAAGGCAATGGAACTCTTTTATTCAAAATATTGGACTCAAATTGCTTATGGTTTTGGTGTTTTGTTTTTACCTGTTTGGTTTTTGATACAGGGTCTACGTAGCTCTGGCTGTCCTGGAACTCACAGAGATCTGTCTGCCTCTATCTCCCAAGTGCTGGGATCAAAAGTGTGTGCCACCATATTCAACATGATTTTTAAAAAAAATTTGCATAAACTTTACTAGTTGAATGTCCCTACTCTAAAATGTCCTCAAATCAGGATTTTAGATTGTTACCATTAGAAATGCTCAATGTGGGGCTGGAGAAATGGCTCAGAGGTTTAGATTACTCGCTGTTCTTCCAGAGGTCCTAAGTTCAAGTCCCCTACACGGTGGTTCATAACCATCTACAATGAGATCTGGTGCCATCTTCTGGCATGCAGGCATCCATGGAGGCAGAACATTATATACATAATAAATAAATAAATCTTAAAAAGAAAGACATGCTAATGGGTGCTAAGCTTATTTTAGTATTGATACTGTGCCTAAGCAGCCAGGCCCTTATAAAATGAAAGACTATGTTATCTGCTTTAAGTGTGTGATTCTTCCCTATGTAGACCTGAAGTTTCCCTGTCACTGCATCTGCTTTAAGAAGTTCAGCATCTCTGGGGTGGTGGCAGTGCAGCACTCAGAGGCAGGGGCACGTGGGTCTCCGTGAACTCAAGGCCAGCCTGGTCTACAGACTGAGTTCCAGGACGGTAAGGGCTACACAGAGAAACTCTGTCTCAAAAACAAACAAACAAAAATAAAACAAAGTCAGCACCAAGAATGCTAGCATTTTGTGAAGCAAATAGAGAAGCATGTCTATTAAAGTTCACCATGACTATATTATACTATTCAGACACACTTCTTTCTTGGTTGGAGAAGCCATGATGAGGAAAAGCTATCTGGTAGTTGAGGAACTGACTGCTATAACAGTACGAACACAGCTCATTTTAATTTGCCTTTAAATACCATTTTCAAATTGTATCCTATCAAAACACACTACTAGCATGAAATGGTTAAATTATGCATACTGATTTACCTAACCAAAATACCAATAATAATTTCTTACCTAAAATGGAGAACTCAAGTCACACTACCTTCAATTCTGGTAGAGTTTAAAAGTGAAGATGATTTTATTCCTATATCTACTACTCCTGAGGTCACTATTAAAAATTGAAAATTCTAGCTGGGTGGTGGCAGTACATGCCTTGAATCCCAGCCCTTGGGAGGCAGAGGCAAGCTATGTTCTGAGTTTGAGCTCACTCTACAGAGCAAGTTCCAGGATAGTCAGGGCTACACAGAGAAACCCTGTTTCAAAAGGAAAAAAAAAAAATATGACAGTATTAAATGGTGGAAAGGACACAACCAACAGAAATATTTAGGTACTACTAGTGGGAATATAAGTACCCATAATGACTTCAAAAACAATCTGCAATTACTTTATAGAACTGACCACTTGGGGGAAGGTGGAGAAATAAGGGAATGGAGGAAGACTTAACTGAAATCAAGAGTTTATGAAACAGCTGTATGGAAAGTTATGATCTTGCAACAGAAGAGTATTATCAGAGCAGATAGTGCACAGGCAACATGAGAGAACGGGGAGTGGGGGACTCTGGTGAAAGGTTTAGTGAGACAGGGAAGGTAGAGAAGGGAGTAGGAGTGTGCTAACCAAAACTTAATACTATGAAGAGGCTTTATATAAATCTACTAGTTTGTTAACTAAATAAAAATAATCACATGTGTATACATAAACTATATATGGGTGGACAATGCAGCTCTAGAACACATGGGTCACTAAATAAAAATCTCAGTGTCAGACATTGTATACCTACCTACTAATTATCTGGACCTCAGGGAAGCCCCAGAAGTAGCCAAAACAACCATATTGCCATCACTCCTGGTTAGCCACCATAATTAGACAGTAAGACTCTACTGCTGAAGATACCACTCACTTTAGAAACAAGAACATACGAGAAATCAACCCTGACTGACAGAGAAACATTCTCCCTCCTGACTAGCTTACCAAGTACTGAAAGGTGCCATGCAGGATGCTGGAGGAAAAAAGACAACAGTCTTAATTCAGTGCTAGACCCTACAATATAGACTTGCCTGGTAGGCTGGGCCCTGCTGTAATAGGGGTGTGACAGTTACAGTTGGGATAGCCCATTATGGGTACTTATATTTCCACTAGTAGTACCTAAACATTCTGATCGGATATGAGGCCTGCTCCAGCGGAGGGATTTTCATGCCTGGTACTATAAACCTGGTCAAAAGCTCACAGGCCTTAGAGAGGAATCTACTGCTGTTATGTTAAAATGCCATGCTGACAAACTGACATACATATTTATGTTTATATTCATAGATTAATGTTGCTCAACTTTGGTCAAGGAAGCTTCTTTTTGCAGTGGCTAAGAGTTGATAGAGAGACTCAATACTGATCAGAGTGCCAAGTATAAGAGAGCACGAGTACTCCATTGTGGGTGAATCATCGAAATAACCCCACCCACCAATGTCTCAGGAGGCCTCAAGGAAGAGTGGGCAGAGAGACTGTAAGCACTAGCAAATGAGGAGGAGCGCTGAGAAATGCCGACTTCTGGACATGACTGCTGCACACAGAAACTCACAGCAGCTACAGGTAGCTACAAGAGACCTGTACCATCATATCAAGCCAGCCAAAATGCAGCAACGAGAAACAAAATTAATGGCTTGTAATATCTTCCTTTCATTCTGATGCACACCAGTATTTTATATTATAATCTTCTGCTTACATCAAATATATTAAGAAACACACAGGCTGAGAGAACGGCAAGTTTTTGCTGAGGTTAAGAGTCCGATTTTACCTCTAACAACAGAAAAGTTCCAGTCTGGATACATGATACCAACAACACATTTCTGACCTAATATCAGATGGAAGGGAAACTCTTTCCTGACTAAGAATGCAAGCGTCAGTACAGAATCCAGGCATTTCCTCGCCTGCTGTAGCTGCAGCATTTGGCACGGAAGGTCACACTCAAACAGTAAGTGTGTAGCTGAATGAACGAACGCTGTATTCAGAAAGCCTATGATTTGCTCAACTTGTTATTGATGGCACTAACACGGGGTTACTCAGAACCACATGTTTCATTTAGATGTCTGAATCCTCATTTCATATTCTTTATACTCCCCTTTACAGGGAATAGTATGAGATCAAAGGGAATGGGAAGCACACGGAAGGTGTAGGCCTAACAGACCTTCCTGGAGCCAACAACAGCCCCCTCGTCCCCACGATTCAAACAAGGCAGCGTTCTGGGAGTATAATCTTCAAAGCCCATCAGTGGAACAGTTTAGGCTCGTGCTCAGTCAGCTGTGTATTTATTTAATCGTAAACTGTAAGCTACTGTCAGAAACGTTTTTCTAAACGAAATGAGGATTTTTATTTACTCAGATGACAAATTGGCCAGCAGGAATCTTTTAAATATGTATCACTAAATTTAGTGAGATTCTGCTAAATATAAGACTGTCATTAAACAATAAAGGTTTTTATTCTTTTTCTTGTGTGTGTGTATGTGTTTAGCTGTGTCTGCACCTGTGTGCACAGGCGTGTTGAGGCCCACAGTTGATCTGAGGAGGCTTCTTCCCCTGCTTGTCACTTATCCATTGAGGCAGGCTCTCTCAACTGATCCTTGAGTTTGCCACCAAGGCCAGCCTAGCTGACCAGCTTCCTCCTGTGATCCTTCATCTTTGCCTTCAGGGGCTGGAATTACTGGTGGACTCACACAAGTTGCTTGTGCAACGCTTTAACCCCTGAGCTACCTCCATAACACATAAAAACTAAGGCAAAGGAGAGAAAAACCCAAGACCATTTGCCAGCATGTACAGGAAAAGACTCTTTCTTACGTCTTAGTAATTAGGATGACCTCCTCATACCACTGGCTAATCGTTCAAAGAACAATATACCCTAAGGAAGAAGTTGATTATTAATGCCAGCTATTAAGTAAAACTTCAAATAATTTTCTTAAAACATGGCACTCTTTGGCTTCTGAGAGCCTTTTATATTATTATTAATACTGGCTTCAATCTGCAGTTTCTTTGCGGTAATGTTTTAAAGTCACTTGGCATAGTTGATGGCTAATTTAGTTCTGACTGAATGATGTAAATCTCTACTGTACTTGTAGGCTTCTATACATCCTGTGTCAAAGAGAACCAACTAGTGCTGGCTATCAACCTATTTACACATGTAGGCCTCTGTTCTGGAAGAAAACAAGCCCAGTTTGACAAGTTCAGTGACTGGAGGCCCCCAAGCTTTTCCTGATTAGAAAGGCCAAGTTTTAAAATGATTTTGTTTTTAAATGAAAACATAGATAATATACATTCCCCCCTAAATCCCAGTGGGTCATCTTCCACCACCCTCCATGGTATTACATTTCACGTAGGAAAAACCAGCTCCCAGCTTTCATCAACATTACAAGCACTTATCAGTTACACAAATATAGAATGTATGTTGATATCCTGATGCGTGCTGATGAGCTGTGTGCTGTCTACCTCACGGACCAGAGACACAAAGCAAGCAGTAAGAGGAAAACCCATTTGGGGAAAAAAAAGATTATTCTCTTGCCTAAGGGATTAAAAATAGCAACCAGGTAAGTCAGGAGACAATCTAAATGATATATTCTACTTTATAGACAGGACAGCAAACTATTTCATGAGCATCCATGTCATGTTTACAATGACCCTGACTAAATATAGTTGCTACATGTATGCTACATATTCATCCATATGCAGGCAGTATTGTGATCTTTGTCAAATAAGAGTCATTTAAATATTTTTCCATCAGCCAAAAGGAGAAAAAGCATCTTTAGAACATACTTTTTTTTTTTTTTTTTTTTTGGTTTTTCGAGACAGGGTTTCTCTGCAGCTTTTTTTTAGAGCCTGTCCTGGAACTAGCTCTTGTAGACCAGGCTGGCCTCGAACTCACAGAGATCCACCTGCATCTGCCTCCCGAGTGCTGGGATTAAAGGCGTATGCCACCATCGCCCGGCTAGAACATACATTCTTTAGTTTAGTAGAAAGGACTAGGGCATAGTTTCTCTTAAATATGAAAAGCTAGTATTCTTCAGTTTAGACTTTATCATCTTTGTAAAGTCTATGCACACACGTGCTTTCTCCAATCTTCTGAGATGAAAAGATTTTTTAAGTAAATACGACTTAAATTGGAAACCCAAAGCTGAAAACTTTTTCGAAGTTTTAAGAAAAATTAAATAAAACACAAAGAGCCACTCCCTCAATTTGTGGACAATGAAAGTCAGTGGACTCGGAAGAGAGGTACAGTAGAGTCGAGGATTTAGAAGGCCCTCCAAACGCTTCGACTGCATGGAGTCCAACACAGACCAGCAATGGCCAAAGTGCACACACTACAGCTCTCAACACTGGATACTAAATCTCTCAGTAAACCACGCAGACTTCAGTTTATGAAAGCCAGCCAGTTACACAGCTGGTTAAGGAAAAGTTAAGGATCAGAACTGATAGAGCCTTTGCGGCACATACTTCGGAAGCCCCAGCAGAGCTCATGCTATTACTATTTTTGTATGAATAGCCAATCTGAAGGAAACAAAGTTACAGAGCACAAACCTCACTGTGGTTCAGATTTCCAGAGTCAGTTTATTCAGAACTGCAGAGGAGTTCAAAAGCACCCGCCTCTCGCTTAATGCTTCTGAATAGTTTTGCTATGTATACGTGCAGGAATTAAGAGTACTCTGGCCATTAATAGAGTGGGGACCAATGTACCTTCAACTGAAACTTTAAAAGGCTTCATTACTTCTGAGACTTTAAACAGGCTGACTTATGAGTCGGGCAGTCATTTAACCACACATGACTAGCCCAGCAGAAACAGCCAAAATTTTCCAAAGAATAACTTTCAAGGGTGGGGCAAGAGGCTGCTGCAACATCGGAAAAATATTTAGCACCACGCCCTCCACGGAGGCCTAAACGCAGCTAAGGCTACTGTCAAATCAGTCATTCCGGTCTGCTGTCACCGTCCTTTAAGTGACCCAAACAAGGCAACACAATAAAACGTGCACAAAAGTTTTGCACGGTGTCAGGGCAGGGGGGCCCGGGAACCATGAAAGAGGAGGGAAGCATTCCAGACCAGTCCCCATTCTGAGGGTGTCACTCAACTGTCCCCCGGAGTTTCCATCCCCCGACCTGGCCAGGTCACCCGCCACGGTGATCTCTGCCTCCTCCCGGGGTTGAGCATTACTCAGCACGGGTAAGGGCAGGAGGGTGCCGCAGGAAGGTGGACTGGGACCTCGGCCCGCCGCTCAGGTGACAGCGGCGCCTCGGAGCTCCGGTGGCCGGGCTGCCCGGATCTGTCGGGAACTGAAGGGGTCCGCGGGTCGCGCCCCCGACGCCGCTTACCTTGCCGTTCCTCGGGCTGCCGTTTAAGAACAGCGTGACCCGCCGCATCGCGCCGCCCGCGCCGGGTCCTGAGGGAGCCGCCACCCTCGCCCCCGGCCCGCCACCCGCAGCGCTCCGCGCCCGCGAGACCCCTCCCGCCTCCCACCCGGACTCTCCGCCCTTCGCCACCTTCCTGGTCGGCCCCACACTCCTCACGCACGCACTCTCAGTCCCACACCCCGGGGTTGGCCGATCCTCCTTCCCACCCCGCCCCTAGGCTCCTTAGCCTGCTAGCGGCCCTTCCCCCAACCGCGCCAAGACGGACGCTGAGCAAGGCCAATCCACGCTCGGAGCCGGCCAGCATTCGGCCAATCAGCGTTCCGCAGAGGGGTGGGCTCAGACTAACGCCAGGCGGCGGAGGGAGGAAAGAGAGGCTGAAGGCTGGTTGACGGAAAGGAGGATCAGCGAATCAGAGCAAAACCTGCTGGCAAAGGGTAGCTCTAAGCGTTACTGAGCAGGCGCACGCTGAAGTGTTAGGGAGCGCTCATTTGCATAAAGAGACGGAGTCTAAGGAAGAGGCGGGACGCTGAAGTCCTATACACCAGTCAGCGCCTTGCTCTGCTTTAACCCCGCCTACTATCCCACCCACCAAGGTAACGGCTGGGGTCGGGATTGGCTAATGGGGTAAACTAGCCATCCTGCGGCTATGGCACGATTGGTCGAATGATTCATTTTCGAAGTTTGCAGCAGCCAATCCAAAGGTTAGGGGCAGGGTTCGACTAACTGACGTGTCGCTCCGCGGAACTCCTAGGTAGAGTCCCCGGGACACCGTATGGCCGCAGGTGTGTCTCGCTAGGGGACCGTTCAGGGCTGGCCGTGGTTCTCTCGAGAGACACGAAGGTCGCCCTGCGGCGTCCGAGAGCACGGCGGTGAGAGCCGGAGGGAGCGGGACGCGCGCTCGCACGTGGGTCCGGGCCCGGAGAGATCCCTCCGCGGGGGGCGTGGCCGCAGTTTGAATTTGCGGGCGGGTAGTGAAGCTTCGCCCGGACGTCGTGTGTCCGGGGTGTGCGGCGGCCTGCAGGAGGCCAACCCGGCTCCCTCCCCGGTCCTCTGGGGCTTTCTGTAGCGGAGCCTGCGCGACGCTCGTTGTCGTTGTCGTCTGAGAGGGACGCGCGGACCTCGGGCGGGAGAGGTAGGTCTGTTATCCGGTCGGGCTTGTCAGTAATGGTCTGCCTCGTTTTACTGAGTATCATCTCTTTAACCAGAACGCCCCGAATTCTTTCCCAACATGTTCCCCTAAGACAGATTTCGTTAGAGTTCCGTCGCATTCATTTTGACTTGTAGTGAGATTACTTTTCATTTTTTTTATTCTTGTTGGTCTTTCGCTCCCTCATCTCCAGATGGATACGAGTTCACACGACAAGCAGCTCTCTGAACTCAAGGAGTGTGTCGTGAATAATTCCGGTATGTCGGTGACCTGTTGCCCCCGTTAGATGGAAGGTCTGGGTGTTGGCCTTGTGTTGCTTAGCCCTGCAATGTGTTGTCCGTTTTCAGAAAATGCCTCTTTTACCTTGGGAACCGGGAAGCTTGCGACCCCTCAGAAGCGTGTAGAAGACGCGGCTCCTAATCTTTGTACCCCCGCAACCGTTAAGTCACCTTTGGACTTCTCCACCGTCACCGTAGAGCAGTTGGGAATCACCCCTGAAAGCTTTGTCAAGACCCCTTCAGGTAAGACAAGTTCTGGTATTGCATTTTTTTTTTTCAATTTTAAAAATAGCTAGAGTAGACCCCATTGCCCATGTCTGTACTGACTGACTATATTCTTGCTGTCTATATTTATACTGACCCTGAAGACTGGCTTGTTTGGGGAGACTTCTGTGCTCATCACAGCTCACCCATATACAGCAGGGACCAAAGAGATCTTAGGGCTCCCAACATGAGCTACTTTGCCAGTAATTCTGTAGTTTTCTGGAGCATGCATTTGCTGTTTTCCACTCATAGTGGTCCATTACCAGCATAGGACACAGTTACTGATGATTGCCATGTTTCGTTCGGGGCGTTTCATTGCAGGAAAGCCATCTTCCCTTCAGAAGGCCAGGCGACGCTCTACAGTCGGTGTCCGGGGCTCTCCAGAAACAAATTGCCTGATTCGGTTCATTGCTCAGCAGCGGAGCCTAAAGAATGCGACAAGATCCCCATTGGCACACAATTCCCCCTTTCAGGTACATTTCCTCCCCCATGCTCAGGAATTTTGTGAAGGGCATGTTCACTCTATTCCCAGGCTCTGCTTTGCACTTCTCTGTTTGGGTCTGGGGAGTAGTTGAGGAGGGGGCTGCTTCCTGTGTATTGCAGGCACTGTGAGGTAACATACATTGCTGATACCCAGCATGGCTCAGGTATGATTTAGGGATCTTTGACTTAGGGGGTGGGGGCTTTCTGTTTTGTAAAATTTTCATAGACTGAGGAAAGCTCCCCTCCTCCAGTGTTTTTCTTTCTTTAACGTCTCTGTATTTCTATTGTTTTCATAACTGTTGGTTGGGCAGAGAAGGAGAAAAAGAAATAAATGGCTTATCTTCTGGTGTTTTTAGCTTTATATGTTTTTCAGATTTTATCAAATTAATGCATGCCCTAAACAGTCAAATAGTTGAAGGCTTGTTATGAAAGATATAGGCCCCCACTTGGCCCTCTGCAATGGGCGACCAGTGTGATGCTGGCCTTCTTACTCTGGAGTAATTCACTTCTGTTATTTCTACTTCGCTCTTCTGCTTTGCAGCATGGTCTGTGCACAAGACAATTTCTTGCTCATGTAATACAACAGAACTTTGGGGTTTTCCTCAGTTCCTTTTGGAAGATCCATAAACTCAGTTTTTCTTATTTTACTAAATGTTATTTGCCTTCCCCCTGATATGTTGATATTTATACTCATGAAGCAAAACTAGCGATGAGCGGGACTATGGGCCTATTAGCATGGGCCATAGCAATGACATCACATTATTATCATATTAGTACTTTCTGGGTGTTCACAGAAATCATACTAGTTTCATTAAATATCTCTGAAGCATTAATCATGATAAGCTTCACTACGTACCATTCCTCAAATATTATATGCAATGAACTAGAAGTCTGCATCAAGCACTTCAGAAGTTTCTAGAAATGTCTATGATTGAGTTGTGTGGGCTCACCTGGCTTTGTTTGTGTTTTTTTTTTTTCACAGAGCATTATTTTTACTTGATGGATCAACTGATATAAAAATTGTGGTTTGTCAGGCTTGTAAATGTCATAAATAGACAGTGAATCTACCACAGAAACTAAAATCCACTTTACCAGTAAGAAGGGTTGCATTCTTAAAAGGCTTTAGAAAGTATGTACCCATGACTGCACTTGACAACTTCCTGACTGATAAGTGGGTAAACTTAAAATACTTTCATGTTGCCTTTTTAAAATAGATCACTTTTTGGAAAGTGAATAACAAAACGAGTATTTTCCAGATGATCATTGCACGCTGTTAAAACCTCTTGTAGGTAAGGGGTGCCCCACACTGCAAGACAGGCCAATAATAATCGCTGTGTGTATGTGGGTCTCCGTGTATTTATATGGCCCAGAGGACATCAGATTTTTCTCCTCTTCTGCCCCCCATCCTGTTTTTTGAGTTGGTCCCTTTACTGAACCTGAAGCTTTCCAGTTTGGCTACACAGGCTAGTGAGCAGGTCTCTGGGATATGCCTATGGGTGAAACACCCACCGACATTGGGGTTACAGACATGCACCATCATGCCTAGCTTTACATGGGTTTGGGAGATCTGAACTCAGGTCCTCATGCTTGTATGCCAAGCTCTTTGCTCACTGAACCAGCTACCCAGCTCCTGGATCTATTTAAAGATTTTATTTGAAAAATAAAATGCATATATGTGCACCACATGTGTGCAGTACCGGCAAAGGTCAGGAAAAGGCATCAGGTCACCTGGACTGGACTTCCAGGGTTGTGAACTCGGCCATGTGAGTGCTAGGAACTGAACCGAAGCCCTCTATAAGGGCAGCCAGTGCTTAGCCATCTCCAGCCCCATCCCCAAATGTCTTAATAAATATTCTGTTGTGTTCACTTGCCAGAGTGGACAGTGAAGAATTAGCCCTCTTTCTTTATATGCTGCCCATTCTCTCCAGCTTCCCTGTAGCGTGGCTGTGTCAGCCTTCACATGATTGCATTATTGTGGTTCTGTGTGTTAGTGTGAGCTGGGTTTTCTTTTGCAGTTAGCTTACCCTCCTTTCCGCAGGGTCAGCAGGTCACTGTGTTCTTGTTCTATGTATTAGTTACTTTTCATTGCAGTGATAAAATACCATGAGCAAAGCTGCTTAGTAGGGGAGGCGTGGCAGCTGAGAGATCATAACTTTTTTCTTGGTTTATTTTTCAAGACGGGGTCTGTTGTCCTGACTGTCCCTGAAACTCACTCTGTAGACCAGACTGGACTCATACTCTCAGAGATCCACTTGCCTCTGCTTCCTGGGTGCTGGGATTAAAGGCGTGCACCACCGCTGCTCAGTGAGAGGAGGCAAACTTGAACCCAGGCAAGGCTGTAAGCTCTCAAGAAAGCCGCTTCCTCTCATCTACTTCTTCCTGCCAGACTGTGTATCTGAAAGGTTACTTCCCAAAATTTCCCAAACAGTGACCCTGGCTGGGGACCAAGTTCAAACGCCACACCTATGGGGAACATTTCTCACTTAAAGCACCACATTCCTTTTCTGTCCCACCTCTGGCAAACTAATTCTATCTGTTCTATTTGACTCAGCCATTTCCCTCCTTGCCATCCTTTCCTTTGGTGGGACACCGAGACATCTCAACATGGTTCAGGCTTGTTTGGAGCGTAATCTTCCTGCCTCAGATTCCCAATTGCTGTGATTACAGGCACATGCTACTATGCCCTGCTCCCTGCCATCCTCTTGTTGTTGCCAGCCACTTTTAACTTCTCAGACTTTCAGTGGCTTTGGCTGTGTTTAATACATTGAGACACTTCCTCATATGGGTTAGAGGGCTACACACCTGCCCAGTTTTCTTCCTGTGACACTGGGGTTATTTCTGTTAGATTTGCAGTTTTTCCCTCACAAATGCTGGTGTGCCTAGATCTCTGTGTTTGTTCTGAGCATCATCTATGTGCTGATGACTCTGAAATGTCCTCAGCTGAGAACCTTAGAGCTCCAGAACTAGATACCAGCTGCCTGTGACGTCACTGAGTGTTGAGTGAAGTGTTCCAAGCATGCCCCAGCCTAGTTAGTTACTTGTCCCATTGCTATCACGGAACACATGAGAGAAGCTGCTTAAGAAATGAGTTTATTCTGGTTCACAGTTGTAAAGTACAATTCTACATGGTTGGAATGGCATGGTGGAGGAAGTCTGAGATCACATTGTATCCACAGGAAACAGAGTGACGAACACACTGCCTCCATGTTCAATGCGGTGGGACTTTTATTTCTTCTCCCACTCCCTCTCTCTTCCTTTAGTCTGGGGCCCCTGCACATGGGATGGTAGAAACCACGTTCAAATCAAGCCTTCCTCTGCTCTGGAAATGCTCTCACCTACACACAGAGGTTTGTCTCCTCTGTGGTTCTAATCCTGACAAGTTGACAGTCAGGAGTAGCCATCATACTAGCTAAAGCTGAACAGCAGATTTGTATTTCTCAGCACCTTATCCAGGCCACTTGGGCCAAATACCTCTTAGTCATCCTTGGTCTTTTCCGCCTCACGTGCCCATCAAAGTCCTTTAGGCTGCGTTTCAGAGGCCTGTCTGAGATTCCTCATATCCTTTCTGCCAGGGTCTTCCATTGGTCTCCTCCTTCCCTTTTTCCCAGTCCACCCACTATTGCACAGATCAAAGAGGTATTTTAGAATGAATCACTTATTGCTGCTGCTTTAAGCTTCTTATGTTTCCTATTTGAGACCAGTCTACTTTTTTGAAGTCTCTTTGTTCCCCTGGCCTGAGCCCTGTCCACTTATGGCCTCATCCCTGCTTCTTCCAGTTACTGGGCACACAGGCTTGCTTTCTTCTGATTGCTACCGAGGGCTTCTACTCTTGTTTTTTCTGTACGCCTTGTTCCCTTGGTGTCAAACCACTTCTCATTGTGGTTTCAATTCAAGTGCCACTTCAGATCTTTCTTTCCTAAGTAGCCAAAGCAGCATATTTCTTGGCTCAGCCACATTGGTGCTTTCTCTGTAACATCTTAGTATGTTCTTTTTAAATTTATTTATCTAACTTTATGTACATTGGTGTGAAGGTGTCAGATCTCGTGGAACTGCATTTTCAGACAGTTGTGAGCTGCCATGTGGGTGCTGGGAATTGAACCCGGGTCCTCTGGAAGAGCAGTCAGTGCTCTTAACCGCTGAGCCATCTCTCCAGCCCCCTTAGTATGTTCTTAAACCTTGCTCTAGGATATCACTCCACTCCCACCTGGACCCATCTCCACCCACGCACCCTACCTCAAGAACTTGAGCACCTGGAATAGTTTCTGTACGTGACACCAACACAACTCATGAGACAACAGCATGACAAAAGTTTTCATACTTTGTTCATGAACATTGTTCTATCAGGAAACAGGTTTAATTAGGGAAACGTAGTTTAAGCATTCTCAGGTGCTTTGAGCTCCTGAGACACTAAACCAGCCCTGACACATCCAAATGAGCTCACAGAAATGTGCACTCAAGATAATTTGTGTGCCTTTAAGATAATCTTAAATTATTAGATGAGTTGCCCACAGGCCTGTTGGCAATATTACTTGCCATTTATGTCATAAAGGTTTACATCAGGTACATTTCAGTTTAAAATGTTCCACTATTGTGTAGTAGGCAGTTTGTCATAGGACTGTGCTTAACTATGCAAATATAAGAGCAGATCATCAAACATGGCTTCAGGATTTTAACATCTTTTTCTCCATATAATAACGTAAAAGCAGGTAGCTTTTCTTTTCCCCTTTTCCTTTGCCCATTGGTTAGAGTGTTAAAATTACCACAGATTACTCATTAAAAGAAATGTTAGTGGCTCAAGATAAAAGAAAAAGCAGCCTGGAAAAAGTGCTTGATCAGTAGGTTGGTTTTTAGTAGTATAAATTCAGTTTTGTCTTTGTGTAGTACTTCATGGGCAGGGTTTCTATGTGCTCCTGGCCTTGTGTTTGTGTCTGAAGTAAATGGCTGACTTTCAGCCCTAAGGAAGGATGACGTTAAGGAGTTAGCCAGGAGGAGGCAGGAGTGGTACATACTGGAACTAGAAGGGGTCATCCTCGTCTTGTGGCAGTCTCCCCAGATGGAGGTCATCTGTGTGCTGGGCACAGTGCTGTGATGAAGATAATAACTTGAGTGGATGCTCTCTGTGCCGCTTTTGTCAGTATTTCAGATGGGCTCCCTTTCTCTTCCTTGCTCTCCAGCTTTGAGGTTGACTTTTCAGACACATTTGTTCTGAGCTGCTTTCTCGTTCCCTTTCATACTGCTTTGTTGACATTGTCTCATTGATGGCTGCCAAGGTTGTTCTTAAGCCCATTAGAATCCTTTTCACAGTGATTTATTCCCCCCACCCCCCAAATGTAGGGATGCATTTGGTCTGTAACCTCTATAACAACATCTACCCATTTCAAATTTCTGTTCGCCTGGCTTTGTAGCCGCCAGCATATTGGGTATACATCTGTGGGTAACCACTTAGCTATTCTTCTTTGCTCAGATTTTAGAAAACAGGAACAGAGGGGCACTAAGGTGGCCATGGCACACTAAATATTTAGACAGAAAATGTGTAATTCTGAGGAAAGGAAACTCTGTCTTACTAACTTGTCTTTATAAGCCTTCATGGGCTTTGTTTTGGAGTCGTTGGTAGCACTCCTAGCTAAGAAGCTGTTAGATTTACTATGCTCCTATACTTTATACACTTCACAGGGCTCCCTGGGACTCTATCGACATGCCAGTGCTTTAAAAGAGCGGATGGCTGCTTTCCAGTCAGCTTTTCACTCCGTACAGGAATCTGAGAGGATGGCCAGTGGTCCTGCAGTCTCAAAGGCAGATGGAGAGTCTCAGACATCATATTTGAGTGAGTAAAATGGGTTCACCAAGGTGGACTTTTGTGTATAAAGATAATCTTCTATGATAAGAAAAGATTTCTTTCCACAAGGTGAAAGTAATTTTTTTCAGAGCATAGTCGTTTCTGTAAAGGGAGACTTATAGCTAAAATCTGCAGTATTTACACAAGCCTAGATTTTTGGTTTCAGAGTTTTGTTTTAGTTTATCTCTCTATTTTGGTGATGCTAAGGATCATGCTCAGGGCCTCGAATGTATTAGACAGGTGCTTTACAACCGAGTCTCACTTAGGCCCCATGGTTTCTATTGAAAACTTAGACCTTTATTTTCATAGTTACACTTGTTCTGGATTGTGAAAGGCCAGTGTCAACTAGCTGTGTCAGGCTTCAAGTAGGGTGTAGTGATGAAGAGAGCAGACCTGCTTTTCATCCCACCCGGATCCCACATGGCTAGCTTTACACCCGAAATAACAACACACAAATAGTATTCATTTAAGCACTGCCTGGCCCATTAGCTCTAGCCTCTTACTGCCTAACTCTCGTATCTTGCTTAACCCATATTTAGTACTGTGTGTAGCACCACGAGGTGGTGGCTTACCGGAAAAGATTCAGTATGTCTGACCTGGCGGCTGGCTCCATGGCGTCTGTCTCAGAGAGGAGAGGCATGGCGTCTGACTAACTTCCCTTCTTCCCAGCATTCTGTTCTGTCTACTCCACCTATCTAAATCCTGCCCTATCAAAAAGCCAAGGCAGTTTCTTTATTAACCATTGAGAGTCCTCCATCAATAGGGCCTGCAGCAAACTTAGATTTGTATTCACTTTTATAGACTTCTTGTTAAACTTTGCAAAAACATATATGAATGGCAAATACCCAGCCCTGACATCACCACAGATTTGTCCAGTCTAATCATTGCGTTACTAATCTGTATTCTTTGCTGTGTCCATATAGTTCATTTGGTATTTTTTAGTCAGTTCTGGCTTTTTCAGTCACTAAGCTTTAAACACCAGAGCTTGACAAAATACTGGCTTTCCTGCAGTCCTGTTCTTCTAGGACTTTACACTCTAATTACTTCACAGATTCCATCTATTCCATGGTTCAGTATCTGTTCAGATGTCCGGATTTGTAGTTTGTAATTTACCTATTATTTGTTGTCTAGGTTTCAATTTTTTTACTTTATTATTATAATGTCATAATAATTTGTACATAGAAATAACTGAACACATTGCAGTTGTCTGCTTTCTTTTTTTTTCTTTTTTTTTAAATATTTATTTATTTATTATGTATAAAGTGTTCTGTCTGCATGTATGCCTGCAGGCCAAAAGGGGACACCAGATCTCATTACAGATGGTTGTGAGCCACCATGTGTTTGCTGGGAATTGAACTCAGGACCTCCGGAAGAGCAGCCAGTGCTCTTAACCTCTGAGCCATCTCTCCAGCCCTCTGCTTTCTTTTTTTGTTTTGTTTTCCCTATACACAAAAATGAAGTACAATCAAATTAGAATATAACTGTCTTTCTGGTTTGCCAACATGTGGTTTGCAGACCATACGCACCAAATGTAGTGTCTTAGGGTTCTCTAGAGAAATAGAACCCACAGAATTAGTATCTGTTACCACAGAGATTTGTTTCATTGGCTTGCATACTACGGGCTGGATAATATAGCAGTGCTGGCTGCATCCTGCAACAGTTGAGAACCTGGTAGCTGTTCTGTCCTTAAGGCTGGGTGTCTGTAGTCCCAATGTGCAGCTGAAGCCCTAGAGGGTTCTTGGAGGAGAGATATTGGTTATCAGTTTAAGTTGGAAAGCTGAAGAAACTGGTTCTGATGTCACTTGTGAAAGATCAATCACCCAAGGGCTGCACTGAGCAATGAGAGTAAAGATGGACTGGTGAGAACTGCACTCACAACCCTGGCTGGTCTCTCATTTGCTTTAGACCAGGCTGGCCTTGAACTTTCTGGTCCCTACTCTTAACCTCCCTGTGCTAGCTGGCACTACATGTGATGTGTCAACACACCTGCCTTCAGTTTCCCTTTTTAAGTGAAAGAGGTTAGCAGATTTTTGTTTTCTTTGAGGATTTACTTAGAGACATTAAATTGGCATTATGATGTTATAATGAATGATATTTTAAAATGATAAATGTAAAAGAAAATATTTATCCCCATGTCATTTTGTTTCTATTTTTGTTTTGTGCATATAGCCAAAAAACAAGGTCTTGTTGAATACCAGCATTCTGGGTTCCCTGTAAACTCATCTTCAAAACGGCGGAGAATATCCTCTCAGAGCAGCCCTGATGACCACCTCAGCAGTGCCAAAGGGAAAGTGGCACTCGTGCAGGTGATCAACAACCAAACCTGTGCTGTGGGCACCCCTACAGATCTGGCTGAGGTGATTATGCTTTCCACCCAGAGACAGACCAGTGGTTTTCTGCACAAGCAGTTTAAAGACTGTCAGGGCCCAAGATAAGAGTTGCTCGTTTTTAAAAGGAGAGAGAGGGAGAGGGGGGAGAGGGAGAGAGAGAGAGAGAGAGAGAGAGAGAGAGAGAGAGAGAGAGAGAGAGAGAGAGAGAGAGAGAGAAGAGGAGTGTAAAATTGTGTGACTTTTGTTGTCTCTTGGTTTAGAAGCTGTTCGGGGAGATTGGTTGTTTTTGACTGCTTTTATGAGAAGATAAAGCTCGAGGGTCTTCTGCATAAGCTGTTCTCCATAGTGATGGTTTGACTGTAGATCTCAGTTGGGCCTGAGATGGCTCTTTGTGTTCAGCCGGGGAGCACAGGTCCCTGAGCAGGTTGTTCATATATCAACTGGAGTAGCCGTTCCTGAGACAGGGAGCGCCTGTCCAGGTCTGTCCACCTAGTCTGTCCTAAGACTGCCTGAGAAGCAGACTGTTCTTAAAATTCATCTTTGCTTCTCTGCTTGTTTCAAGTAGCTTTAGGAATTCTTATGGATTGTGACAGCCTAATGTTGTCGAGGTTCTGGAAAAACAAAATCCTGCCTGAATTTTACAAAAGTAGGATCAAGAATACTAATGGGTTTGGTAACTTGTGCTCTGAGGATACAAAGCCAGTCACATGACCCTTTCTCTCTGTGTCTTCGTTCTGTGATAGGGTTTTCTTTCATTCCTGAGTGGAGGACACCATCACAGCTACAGCTAGTCTTTAATTTTCTTGTTTGAGGGTCTGAAGAAAGGATACAGGTGCCTGTAATAGAGACCAGATCAACTCTCAGGAGCTGGTTTTTTCCACCTTGAGTTCTGAGGGCTGAATTTGGTCATCCTGCTTGCAGAACAAGTATTTACCTGTTCAACCCAGCAGATGAAACAGTCTGTGCCACCTCTGCAACTTAGATCCAGTTTATGTCTGACCTAGTGACGTGATTGCAAGTCACTAGAGACTCCTTAGTTTCGTGCAGTGTATGTGGAGGTCAGGGGAGAGTTTGTGTGTGGGTTCTTCCCTTTTACCATGTAGCTTCTAGGAATTGAGCCCAGGTTGTTAAGTTGGAAGTAGGCACCTTCTCGAAGCCATCTATCTAGCTCACCCTAATTCTTTGTGATAACAGGAAAAGGCGGGGGTGGGGGGAAGTCATAGCACAATGATCCCAAACCACTTCTACAGTCCCTGTAATACAAGAACCACTTGTATTTCAGACTAGCTTATATTCCCAGTTTCCTCTGCTTCATTTAAGGTAATAGAAAATGATCATTTGGTAGAAGCAATAGTAGTTGTTTCTTTCCAGACTTTGACTCATTCACATAAATCACGAAGGAGAAATGATTTCTGAATTAATGTGGTATGCTTTTGAGAATTTCCTCTCTAGAGGCTAGCAGGTAGCACAGCTATCTAGGCTTCAGTAGGCAACAAAAATGAACCTCATAAACTTTTCTTCAGGGTTGAAAATCATTTTGTGGAGTATTCTGGGGTTAGTGCCCACTGTACTTTGCCCTTGCTGGCTCGAGACCAACTGAACAGCAGATTTTCAGTCACCCCAGTGGTTACTGAAATCTCCATAAAGGTGTTAGCAGAAGCACAGTTAGTAATGTTGTGATTTTTGTTTGTCCTTTCATCTTCTCCCAGAAGTCATCCGACATTGGTCCAGCCCAGCCTGGATGTGTAGTTGCTCCCCTTCCAGAGCTCATGGAGACTTCACCTGGTAAGTATATCATTTCCTTAGTGCAAACATTCATTGTCCCATTCATAGACATTTGTGATGTGTGTGTCCATAAGCTGAAATGAGTGAAAGCAATTATTGTTTTATACGGGTTGTAGGCAGAATGTTTTGGGATCATTGTGCTATGACTGTGTTTTTTTGTTTGTTTTTTGTTTTTGTTTTTTCCTGTTATCACAAAGAATTGAGGTGGACTAGATGGCTTAGAAAAAGGTGCCTACTGCCAGCCTAACAACCTGAGTTCAATCCCTAGAGCCTACGTGGTCGGAGAGAACTCACACAAACTCTTCTGACCTCCACATGCGCTCCATGCCACACGCCCACCTCCGTACACTTACATTGTACACATGCACGATAAACCAGTAAATTAGTTTTGAATTTTTAAAATAAAGTTAGTAATGCACTTCCAAACTGGTGAGCTAGTAGTATGATAATAATAATATATATTACTATAATAAAAGTATAAGGATAGGGCCAGCAATTCATTGTGGTGCATGCCTGTAATCCCTGCTGGGTTAGCAACTAACTGACAGGAAGCAGTAAGGAGGAGCCAGGAGGAGATGGGTTTTTAAGGAGCAGGCCATTTTGAAGAGATGGGAGAAGGAGAGGGGGTGATCTGCTTGCTATTCAGCCTCTCCCAGGAGCAGAATCCCACCTCAGCCTTTGAATCCTGAGTCTTTAGAGGGACAGAACCGTTTAGATAAGTTCCCTTGGTAACTTTAGAAGAGTCAGTGCCTGGGGGAGCGGGATTCCCTCAGGCTGCGGCTCTTGCTGCCCTTTTGTCGCCTGTTGATAGCATGAGAGTTACAGCTGCTGATTCAGACAGCTGAGCTTAAGAGGCAGAAATAATTTGAAAAGAGAACATCCTCTGACTCAGATTTCTGTGGAAAGCAAAACCTCTTATCTTTATTTGCATACATGTGTACTAAAATGTATGGCCAGTGCTACTTCTGTCTTATGATCATGTCCAGATGAAGTCTCTGGCGTTTCCTCTCTGAGCAGGGAGTGTTGGGATTTAATTTAGTGTATGCTGAGTAAACACTCTACCACTGAACTATACCACTAGCACTTGGTTTTGTGAAACAGGGTCTCACTGTGTAGCCTTGACTGCCTTAAATCGTCTATCCTCCTGCCTCCATCTCCTGAGCACTTTGCTTACCGAATTTCTAAATATCGTGTTACAGTCTCTGCAAGTGTGGTGAGTATCTCATGCCTTAACGATGCAGATTCGGATGATCCCACTCTCTTTCTCATTGAAGGACTTGGAGTTGCTGACTGTGTAAAGGGCACACAGTCGGTTGTTGCTGTTCCAGTTGTCATCTCAGACACAGCCCCTGCCATCAGGTCACCAGGAACGCTTGTGTGTAGGAGCAGCAGCCCTCCCACTAAGACCTTTGTGCTTCGGTCTGTGTTGAAAAAGCCTGGCAAGCTGTTTGCAGAGAACATAAAGGTAAAAGTTGCTCTTCCTATGGCAAAGGAGTGCCAAGTCCTTTTGTGTCAGACCAATAACTGAAGTTCACTGGTGTTGAGTGAAGTGCATTGTTCCCACTTGGTTTTCCTTTTCTTTTTAGCTCACAATACTAGTCTGAGATTGGTCTATTTTAAATTACTGTTACGTTGGTAATCAGAATGTAATGTAGATAGACTGTATAAATATAAAAATGTATCCAAATTATAACTATAACTATTTGCATTGCCAAATTAGTTCATGGCGAATGTCTCAGTCTGTAACCTAGGCATGCCAAACATGTGGGCTTAACACCTCTTCAGACGGCCGTGTTTCTGTGAGTGCAGTAACCCAAGAGTAGTAGCATGTACTGAGCAGTTCTGTCAGCGGCCTTGGCACGTGTACATGTGTACATGTTAGCCCCTTCCCTGGTCAGGAGAAAGTACTAACTTGGGACGGTGCTGATTAGGAGTCTTGTTTGGGGCAGAAAACTATTCTTAAAGCAGGTGCTGATCTTGGTGGTTATAGCACTCAAAACCTCAAACTAGGAAGGGTTCTAGGTGAGGTTGAAATGTAAGTGAGGATTAACCTGGACTTTGATCCTGCCTGCAGGCCTGGCTCTCTTCTGCAAGGCTTGTTCTCTGTGGATTTATGACATCCCTTCCTTTATAGTGTGCCCTCTATAATCTTTTGGATAAACACAGACAGAAACTTATTTCTTATTTCATCCTCAAAAATATGGATATTCAAGAAATTACATTATTAAAAGTGCTGTTCCTATTCTTACAACAAAGCTCCCTTTTAACATCATTTACCTCACCTGTCATTATTTTAGCGCAGTTCTCGTGCTCAAACTGTTGTAAAATCTGCCTGAGCTGACAGCTGGTATAATACACTGAAATTTCCCCACTCACATCTTTCTTCGCTTACTAAATCAAAAAAGGATGATTTTTAACACATACTTAGGGATTTCTGTTCTCTAATATGGCCTATAATACTGTTTATTAAAATATAGAAGCCAAGGACTGAGCTATGACTCAACAGTTAAGAGCACTTCTTCCTCTTACAGAGGACCCACGTCCAGTTCTTGGCACCCATTTGGCAACTGACAACTGTCTAATGCCAGCTCCAGGGGATCCAGTGGCTTCTTCTGGCCTCCACAGACACCTGACATGTGGTACACATACATACATGCGTGCAAAACACTCATACACTTAAAATAAAAATAAATATTAAAAAAATATTAAAAAACAAAAAACCCTACATTTTTCTTGGGCATTTTCAGTATGGTGTTTTAAGCCAAAGCAGTTAAGAAAATAAAGGTACTCAACAAAACAATTTTCCAGTCTCTTTCTAATGACTTTGTGTGTTATGGAAGGAGTAAAACCTTTGATTGGTATTTATTTCGATTAGGAATACAACCTTTGTGATGACGGGGCTCATCTAATCCCAGATCCTTCTGACTGTTGCAAAGAACAAAGAGCAGGTTTGTTATCCGTATTTATTTTTAAGCCTAAGGATATCATTTTCCTTCTAGAACTTGATGCAGTTTATTAGATATTTTGACAATCTACTCATGCTTTCCTGCTTCTGAAATTACATGGGAATGGAGAGCAGTGGGGAGGGAAAAGTGTCTTTTCTGGAGCCTTACAATTGGTCTTGGGCTGAGGGTGTGGCTCAGTGGAAGATCATCTCCCTGACATGACTGAAGTCCTGCGATCGGTCCTCAGCATCGCTTTTGCCTACCAATTTTTACTTAATGGTACAGCTAGTAAAGAGCTCCAGAGATTCCAATTTTATTAACACTTTAAGTAATTATATGTAACTTATTTTAAAATCAGTACTATTTTAGTTGAAAGTATGGTTTTCTTCTATTTGCATTTTCTCTACAATTTTTTTTACACAAATAGCAGCTAAATATACCATATTCAAACATTTTAGTATATGCGTCTTAGATAAAAAAACAGCTTAATTTTACTGTATTCTCATTTATTATCTATAGGTAGGGAAAACTGTAAAACACCAGACTTTCTGAATCTGAAGAAAAGGAAAAGAGTTACTTTTGGAGAGGACTTAAGCCCTGAAGTGTTTGATGAATCTTTACCAGCCAATACTCCATTGTGTAAAGGAGGAACACCTGTCTGTCAAAGGAACATAAATGCTGCCAGTCCCCTGCAGTCTCCAGTTCATGAGCCGTTACTTCAGCCAAATTTTGATGACAATGAGGAGAATCTTGTAAGTGGGGAAAGCATAGAAAAAGCTATTTTTCTATTGTTTTTATTTCCATGAGACCTCACTTATTTTTTTTATGTGAAAATTGTGATTTGAAATTATGAGGTAGACCAAATGACATGCCACATTTCAGTCTCTCTTGTTTTTTGTTTTTTGTTTTTCAAGACTAGGGTTTGTCTGTGTAGTTCTGGCTGTCCTAGAACAGGCTCTGTAGACCAGGCTAATCTGAAACTCTCAGAGATCCGCCTGCCTCTGCCTCCCAAGTGCTGGCATTAAAAGCGTGCACCATCACTGCCTGGCTCAATCTCTTATGTACATTTTTTAAAAAGACTTTTCCCGATTAGACACTACTTTCATGGGACCTAAGTGCTATTGATTGTAAGATACCTTTTTTGTATCAAGAAAAGATACTCAGATGTCTGAGAGGCATTAAAATACCAAAGAAATAGCCACCTTAGGATTAAAATAATGTATTTTAAAACAGTGGTAAACACATTTTAGTAAACTTTCAGATTATTTCAGAGGCGGGGGGAGGAAAAAATGCCGGTGTCAAAAAGCAGAGAGGGACATTACTGTGTCCTTACAAGTTTTCAAGGACAGCAGGGATTAACAACTTCATGTTGTCATTTTAGTAGCTCAGATAAATCACATGCAGTCTTTGAAATTCATCAGCCTTCAGTCAAGGAATACATTGTTTCAGTAGCCCCATGTTAAAAAAATTTAAATTGTCACTGAAACTTCCCCACAGAATAATAGTTTTGCTAAGGAAGTCTACAACATATTTAAGCAAACAACAATATTGGTTATATACACACTTTTCCAAATAGGACAGAATGCTGTGTGGTCCTCCAAGTCCATGCAGAGGGGGCCTTTTGTGAAATTTAGCATTTCTGATTAAGTATCAAAAGTGTGGGCAAGCTGGTGAGAAAGGGGAATTCAGATTGCCATTTTTATCTATGAATGAACAATAATTGCTGTCTTACTGGGAGTTATGTGAAAAGATTTGAAATCTATTCTGCCATCTTATAGTGAATTTTGTTAAAAAAATATTGTAATTCAAGATGGTGTTTCTTACTGATTTTCTTTAATTTGCTTTGTAGACATTAAACAGTGGGATTTTAAATAAATCAAAATGTAGTTTGTCATTGATTAATATGACCTTATTTTGGGTGGTTGCAATTGGAAAATTTGTTAGCATTATGAAGATAACCAGTGTTCTAAGGTTATCTTTGTTTTGCTTAGACCTTTTCATTTTCTACTGATTTTTCTTTTAATTTGTGTTTGCAATTTTTCCTCCCAAAATAAGACCTTGTTTTTTTCCTTTGGGGTATATTATTTACATATTCACTGAATTCTCTTAAGGGTATCTTATTTGTACTTCTTTTTCCTTTGTTTAGGAAAACATAGAACCAGCTCACATATCGTTTGCAATCCTGAGTCCTAGTAAATCTTCACCCTCCGAGACTCTTCCAGGTATCGTGTGTTTATCTTTTGTTGGGGTAGTTGTGTCAGGGTGTGCAATTGCTCATGGACCAGGGGGTGGGGGTGAGAAGAGGACATAATCTATGCTTGCTGTCTGCCTTAACCCCTTTGAGACAGGCTCTTACTGAATCTGAAGCTAGACTAGTGGCCAGCGAGCCCCAGTAATCCTGTCTCTATGCCCTTGTAGCATGAGATTATAGGCGTGCACACAGCTTTGCTTGGCTTCCACTTTGCTTTTTGAGACAGGATTTGTCATTAGAATGGAACTTTTTCATTAGGTTTATGTGATTGTCTGGCAAACTCTAGGAATCTACTTATCTTTGCTCTCTATTGTTGGGATTGTAATATCTTATACCATAACCTGCCTCTTTAACTTTAGATTTACTTATTTTAGATGTATGTACCTATATTTATATGTGTATACCACATGCTTGCTGAACCCGCCGAGGTCAGAAGAAGATGGCAGATCCCTCTGGACTGGGAGTTTGGAGCCTCCCAATGTGGGTGCAGAGAACTGAACTTGGGTCCTCTGGAAGATAAACAAATTCTCTTAACTGCTGAGCCCCATCTCTCCACCCTCACTACCTGATTTTTCATTTGGGTTCTGGGGATCAAACTCAGTTCCTTGTGCTCAGTGAGCACTTTACCAGCTGAGCTGCCTCCCTGGCCCCTTAATTCTTGTTCTCAGTACATAAAACTTAATCTCTTTATTCTTAAATTTTTTAGAAAATATTTTTTATGTATGCAGTGTTCTGTCTGTATGTATGTATACCTGCATGACAGAAGAGGGCACCAGATCTCATAGATGATTGTGGTTGCTAGGAATTAACTCAGAACCTCTGGAAGAACAGCCAGTGCTCTTCATGACTGAGCCATCACTCCAGTTCCTATTCTTAAATTTTTATTTGTGGTACAACAATATGTTCTTGATTTTAAGAAAACCAAATACTTTGTATGAGAAATTACTACATCTTTCTTTTTCAAGTCTCATACTTCATAATCACCCACATTTAACTTAAATGCACTTTCTCTGCTTCAAATTGATGTACAAGTGCTGTTGATCTCTTAACCTGTTAAGGATCACTAGGAGACTTTCATCTATATTTGCACAAGGGGATTGTAAAGAACATTCCTAAATGACTAACATGGCATTTTCAGTGTATGTACTTTCCAAGTATGTATCTTTTACGATCGTGATGAGACAAAGATTTTTTTTCTGACACCACATTTGGCTGCTGAAGCCATGATGCAAGTTCTTGGAGTATAAACCTTTGTGTTTTCTCCTTTCGTGGATCCTTTGATCCCTTCCCATTGCTGCAGCTTAGGCTTGTGAGCATAGACTCCAAAGCCATAAATTACCGAGTTACAAGTAAAATGGCTATAGTCTATCATGTTCTAAGCTCTGAACATACTATCATTTATGCCATTAAAAAACACCAGACATGTCTAAGGTTGTGCAGTTAAGTGATTCCTTAATGTGTTTGTTCTTATTGCACTCACTCTATTACATTCGGTAATGTGAAGCCTTCTAAAGATTGCTCTAGATCTTCATCCATTGCTCTTGCTAATTATTTGTGTCTAAATATGATATTAAAAGCAACAGTGACTCAAAACACTATGTAATTCTTTAACTCTCTGGGTTGTATTAATTTTGTGCTAAGAACCTAATTTTCCTCATTTCTTGGTATCAGGCACAGACACTTGCGGTTCTTTAAATAACCATGAGGAAATAAGTCGTGTCGGTAGACCAACACGGACTTCTCACAAAAGAAAGGTAAGTGCTTATATAAATTTCATGGTATTGAAAAAAAAATCATTGGTAGATCTCTGAGTTCAACGCCAGCCTGGTTTACAAAAGCAAGTTTCAGGACAGCCAAGGGATACATAGAGAAGCCCTGACTTGAAAAAAATAAACAAAAAAGAATTAATACTTTGTCTTACTCAGTGTGTAAACCAAAATAATGTCTTGCTGGTCTGATTTTAATTCTACTAGAAGAAAATCCATTAGAACAAGGGGTTTCCTTCAACATTTTGTTTCTATAGGAAGCAGCCTATTTGTTAGCTTAGCTTTAGATCTATATGATGATAAATTTTATTGTAAATGTGGAGAAGATCCACATATAATTAAGAGCCAGAAAGTAGCATAAGTACATGCTTTCTTAAACTATGCATTTAGTTTGTTTTTATGGTGGCATTCCACTAGCAGGGATAATCATTGCTTTCATTGGCTCCATGTATTTTGTTTTGGTCATTAAGTTACATGTAATTGGATTTTTGTCTATAGCTTTGTAAATATAAGTGTGCCTATACTATTACTGAATATTCACCTGTCTGATTAGATGAAAATCTTTTATTTTAGTAAATTTACATTTTATGACTTGTTATAAGCTAGTAACAGTTAAATACCAAGTTGATATTTTCTTCATAAGTATCTGATGAATGAGCCATTAGTTCTTAAATCATTTTTCCTAATATAATAAACCTTCTTATTTTATGCTTAATATGTTAGAGAATGTTAATTAGTAATTCCCTCTTTTAATTTTGGTTACTGTACCAGTAATGGCACTTGTTACATTAAGAAGCGGTGGCATGTAAAATGGTAAAAGTAGATAGGAGATGTGGCTCAGTGATAGTGTGTGCACCAGGCAGGGTTTTAACACTGAGCACTGAAGGTGGGAGCAGACAGGATGAGCCTGTCATAGGAAGAAAGGCTAACATGAAACCCACCATGCAGTGAAAGGTGATACCCGTGCTTTATGTGTCCTTACAATGATGTTCTTTCTTTATAGCGGTTGATGAGTTCTGCAGAAGAGGATGTTTGCAACTCATATGCTACAGAAGCTGAGCCCTGTGAAGAGAAGAAAATGAACAGAAGGAAATCTCAAGAAAGAAAATGTACAAGCAAAGCACTTCCTAGAAAGAAACAGGTAAGGATGCTTTTCACAATTTACATGGTGTAGTACATTTCTTCATTGGCTAGGAAGGAAACATGGAAGTAGCTCTGCTCATTACCTGAGACCAGTTCTGTATCCGCTTCATCTGTGTGTGCATCCAGCCCAGGAAGCAATAGACAACACATTATTGCTCCTCTTCTGAAGTATTATACTTTTTTCTTTCTTCCTTCCTCTTTTTCCTTTGTGATTCACTATGTAGCTCAAGTTGGTCTTGGACTCATCATCTTCCTCCTTCAACCTTCCCATGCTGGGAATACAAGTATCACGCCCAGTTCCTAAAACTGTCATTGGATGCACATGTCTTTTTAATGCTTATGATCCTGAGAAGACAGGGTATCTTCACCAGTTCCTTTCTTGTTTAGTCTTCAGCTTCAGGTCTCCTCTTTCAGGATTGGTTTCTGGGCTTGGTTAACTGAAAAATATTCAATGCTAACAATTTATTTGTTTTCACTCTGGGTGCTTTTAACAGATCTCCCAGCTCAGCTTAGTCGACTTTCGAGCCAATTTTTTAAGCACACACTTATCAAACTGCCTGTTAATTTGTGATGGTGACAAAATGTCTATCACAAATAAATGGCTTCAGGCCCAATCCTTTATGATGGGGCCCACATGCCTTCTTCTTCACACTCTACTGCCACAAAGTGTGAAGCTGCACTGTGCCAGTCTGATCTTAGCAACCCTGACACTTAGGGTTCCTCAACCCCTGCATCTTTGTAACTGACCATGAGTGCCACACTTTGCTGTACATGCTTGGTTATCTCATCAAGAGATGGGTGACCTTTAATCCCAGCACTCGGGAGGCAGAGGCAGGCGGATCTCTGTGAGTTCAAGACCAGCGTGGTCTACAAGAGCTAGACCCAGGACAGGCTCCAAAAGCCACAGAGAAACCCTGTCTCGAAAAACAAAAAAAAAAAAAAAGAGAGAGAGAGAGAGAGAGAGAGAGAGATGGGTGAACCAACTGCTCCTTGGACTTCCAGCCACGGAGTTACTTCTGTATCTAAAGAAAAGATTGGAAGCCAACTTAAAGGTGCCTCACTCTGTGTGTGTTTAGCCAACCCTGCATCTTTCCACCATTTCTTTACCCTTGCTGTTCTGTTGGTCTGGACTGTCCGCCCTCTGCTGCCTGCTGTTTGTTAGTGCTTCATTCACACCATCTCCTGTCTAGAAATACTTGCTTAGCTCTGACCTCAGTCTGTGTCCATCCGCTTTATTCAGTCCCTTAATTACGTATCCAGTCTACCACTAATAATATCCTGGCTCTCAGGCTACTCCTAAGCATTCAGATACCCACAATTCTGTGTTTCCTAATTTGTCCTGAACTCTTTGAACTATTGCATCCATTCTTATAATAGTCTCATTTCTGTGTCCTTTTTACCTGCCTTGTCTGCTTGGCAGTTTCAACCCCAGGTTTCTTACTCCTGCCATGTAATACCACTACTGAGACACAGGTGTGGGGTTGTTCCATTTAGAGTCGTGGCTTCAGGTGTTACCTAAAATCCCCTCTCATCTTCTGCTTTACCTGCATGATTTTTCCAATAAATATGGTCAGTTAGTTACTAATCTATTAAAAGTTGGTATTTTGCCAGATGGTGGTACATGCCTTTAATTTCAGCACTCAGGAGGCAGAGGTAGGCGATTCTCTGAGTTTGAAGCCAGCCTGGTCTACAGTGTGGGTTCCAGGACTGCCAGGGCTACACCAAGAAATCATGTCTCAAAAAAACAAAAATAAAAACATGGATATGTTTTCCATACATTCTTACCTATGCATTCTTTAGAATTCCACTCTCTGCCCTTGTAAATCATTTACTTGTGGTGATTTCATATGTAGCATGTTTATTAATGGCAAAGTCTTAAAACCAAATCTTCTTGATCTGTTAAGTCTCTGTCCAGCTTCCTATTGAACATACCTTCTAAAGCCATCTCTTACGAGCCCTTAAAAGTCAACATTTTCATAATTAGTTAGTGTTACCCCTCAGGAAACCCACATAAAAGATTCCATGATCTTCCTCTTATTCCATGAAATAAAAAAGACTATTTTTCCTTGTTGATTGGCTCAGATACACCCGAGTCATCAAATTCAGAAAAAAACCATTTTCCTGCTTTGTTTTCTCTTTTAGACTTAGGGTAATGGTGAAAAATTACCAAAGTGTGTGTATGTTCAATCAATGGTATGCATACCACTTGTTGCAATGAAATTTATTTTTTTTAATCTATGGCTTTAAGAAATACAGTTAAAAATAATGCATATATATTTTTTTCTTAGCAAATCAGTGGCCAGACAATTCAGGAAGACTAAACATTAGATTGCTCTAATCCCTTCTAGGACCCTGCTGAATTAATGTAATTGATGTAATTTAAGCAATAGAGGTAGAATAGCAATGAGAAGGGGTGTTAAGCAACAGATGACAGCCTTCAATGAATTTCTAGAAGACAAGGCAGATGGGAGCATGTTGGCGAATAGAAGAGGTGGAAAGATTTACAGTTCAGAATATGCTAGGGAAGAAACTAGAGGGGTCTGGGAACCAGCTTGCTTGTGGGAATCCCAAGAGACTCTGGCCCAGAATTGGCAGGTACAATGGATGGGAAGCGTGAGAAGTAGTACTGCAGAAAAAGATTAATTGAAGTCTTATATACGAATCAGTCTGCACCAGTTGGCATGCTATCCCTCTCTCCCGCCCTGATGTTCAGAACAGATGTTGTCATCTAGGTTAAAGCCCCATTCTGGCATCTGTAAATTCCCACAGTCTTAACAGCCAGCTCTTGCCCTGACACAAAGCCTAACATCTGAGACACTTTTGTACTGCACTGCCTTGCCCTGTCCCTACAGGAAGTTTCCAAGGAAAGTTTCCATACAGCAAGGAGACTGAGCTAGAACACAAAGGAAACTCGTGTTCTAGTCTGTTCTTAATTAAGAATCAGATAACATTGAGTGGAATCAATATTGTTAAAGAGACAAGTTAAAATACTGGTATGTTACAAACAAAACAAAAACCTGACCTCAGAGAAGTCAACTATGGACTGGAAGAAATAAATGTATTTTGTTAGATTTAAGAAATTAAGAGGGGGATTCTAAAAGAGAAACAGAAAAATAATTGGAAATTTAGGAAGTTGCAGGTTGTTCTGAGTCTTCATCTGTCTTCTCTGCTCTGCCAACTTGGTACTGGCCCTGCTGAGCCATTGATCTCAAGTAATCCGTGCCTTTGAACCTGTTAGAAGTAGAAATGGTCACAGTGCTCACTATATGTCACCTATACCAGGGATCTGCTGATGTCCCCTAGATTTAGAACAGACTCTCCACTGTTGTTACATGGGATGATTTCAACTTGAGGAAATGCTGTGTCTTGGTCATAAAGCACTTGGGTGCTCCCAGCAAGCAGTTTCTTTCCCAAATACAGGGCAAGGCACTGTTTCCTCGTGGTCAAGAGGAAGGGCAGTGTCTTAGTCAGTGTTGTATTGCTGTGAAGAGACAACCATGACCAAGGCAAAAATTACAAAAGAAAGCATTTCATTGGGGCTTTTTAAAGTTCTGAGGTTCAGTCTGTTATCACAGCAGTTCGGAACTTGGCACCATGCAGGCAGACATGGTACTGCAGAGTATCTGAGAGTTCTACATCTGGATCAGCAGGAAGAGCAAGACACTGGACCTGGCTTGAGCTTTTGAAACTTCAAAAGCCCTCCCCAGTGACACACTTATTCCAACAAGGCCATATGGCCTACTCCTTTCAAATAGTGCTGTTAAACCAAGCCGGGCAGTAATGTGCACGCCTTTAATCCCAGCATGGGAGGCAGAGGCAGGTGGATCTCTTGAGTTCAAGGCCAGCCTGGTCTGTAAGAGCTAGTTCCAGGACAGGCTCCAAAGCTACAGAGACACTCTGTCTCAAAAAACACACACAAAACAAAACAAAACAAAATCAAATAGTGCCTCTTCCTATATAGGGGGCCATTTTCATACAAATACCACAGCCAGTGACATCAGCAGAGCCAATTTCTGATTTTATGGCTCTTAGGCCTCTTAAGGACTTGGGTCTGTGCTACTGCATCTGGCTGGTTCCTGAGCATTGCAGGCGACTGAAGCAGAAGAAGCTCGCTCCGTGTAACTGGCCTACAGACCACTGTGGTAAACTCAAGGGCAACCTTTCACAAAAAGCCTTCCTAGGATTCCATTAAGGGGCCCAGTATAAGTTACCAGGCTAAGTGAGATGAGAATGTGCCGGCACTGAGAGCGACTGTCCAGGAAGTGTTGGGTCTGGAGATATACGTGCTCCTTAAATTCCTGACCACTTCTTCAGTGATAACTTGTAGAGTTCCAAACTTCTGCATAGAGACCTGCACAAAGTGGGTTACCCATGACTTCTTGCTCTCTTTACTCACTCAAGTCATGTTCCCTTTTTTATCTTGTTCACATTGAGCCTTATTTGGGGGATTAAAAACAAACAAACAAACAAATAAAAGGAAAAAAATCTTAAGTAAAAGACCATATCTGAAGGAAGGCAGCAAGGAATCACTAATTTAGGCATTAAAAAAGAGAATTCATGGCTTCTGCTTTGATAACCCTGACACCAGAGTTGGACACAGTGGTCTTCTGGTAGGGATGTTCATATACTGTTTCTCCACAATACGACCAGAAACTCATGTCTCAGATGGTTTGATGGCTGTCTGTATGCTGATCTGGCGCTCTCTCTCTCTTTCTCTCTCTCTCTCTCTCTCTCTCTCTCTCGCTCTTTCTCTCTCTCTCTCTGGTTTGGTTTTTCAGGACAGGGTTTCTCTGTGTTTAGCCCTGACTGTCTTGGAATTCACACTGTAGAGCAAGCTGGCCTTGAAATCAGAGATCCACTGCACATCTGATGTGGTTCTTTTGAAAGAGCAGCAGTAGAGAAGTGATGGGGAGAATGGCCTTGTAGCTATGGAGGCCTGGCCTTCCATCTGTGTGTGGCAGGTGGCTTGTGAGAAATACTCAAGTATGCTTTTTGTGCTTGTTTGGTTCATGCTTCATCATTGGTTGAAGAAGAATAAATCTGGAGTTGTTTAATGTTGTATTAACTCACTGTTTGCTTATATTTAAAGAAAAGGATGAAATCCATTTTCACCACACCTCTCCCCCCATATACATACATATATACATATACACATATGTAATATATAGCAGTAGTCAGACTGGAGAATAAAGGAATTTCTAAAAAGTAGAGTACAAGAAGGACTTATAGGAGAGTTATCCAAGAGACTTTCCTGGAGCTCAGAAAGAGCAGGGGAGGGGGGAATTTTAGTAGAAGAAATTGAAAATATATTATTTCTCAAAATTGAAACAAGGACTTTTCGAGCTAAAGGGACCTAGGAATGCTTGGTGTCTTAGTTACTTTTCAGTTGCTATGATGAAACACCGGGGTAACTTATGAAAAAGTTTAATTGGTCTTAGGATTTAAGAGGATTAGGGTTTAACATACATTATGTAATGACAGCAAGTGACAGACAGTTGGAGCAGTGGTCAAGAGCTCACACACATATCTCCATCTGCAAACAGGAAGCAGAGAGATCTGAAATAGTGCATATCTTTAACTTCTAAACCCACCCCAGTGACATGTTCTCCAGTACGGCCAAACCTAATCTCAAATAGCCGCTAGCAAGGGACCAAGAATTCAAATGCCTGAGACTTATATGGGAGACATGTCATTCACATCACCACGCCTGGCGCATTAGAAAGGCAGGGCAGTGTGAAATAAAGAACATAGATAAGAAGAGTGGACTTTGCTTATAAAGAAACAATCCAAGTGGCACCAAATTACTCAGAAATTAAAATGATTCCTGGGTGTACAAAGATGCTCAAACTGCACTTTTGGGACCATTTGGTCATCATAAATCCCCTTGTGGCAGGAGTTAACAGAGATTTAGAAGGTGGAAATATATATACATTGCTAGTGGGCCAAAAAGATGCACTCAGATTTCTTTGAGTGGTGCAGATCTGTGCAGAAGTGAATTTGAAAGGATCTGGCTGAATCTAATATTCATTTCCCCTTCTACTTGGCATTCCTGGTTCTGGGAATGCCTCAAAGATCCACTGACAAAATACAAAAGGATATGTGTCCAAAGTCATTTATCATATCACTGTAAAGCAGAGGATTAAATAGAAGCCAATGGCATCAGATATGACACTTGATTGATAAAGTAGACTGACTGTCCACCAAATAAATTTACAAAGCTGTAAAAATAGTGAAGAAAACTTCCATATGCTGCTATGGTGTGATGCCAGAATACACTTACTTATATACTTAGCAGAAAAAGGCAGTTATAAACAATGTGTATAAGAAGCAGTTATTGCTTGTCTCTCACTAAGTCACATTTTCAAGTAGCATTAAAATGAGGTCATTGGAGTTGGACTCTGATCAAATGTGTTGTGCCTATGAGAAATAGAAATTTGGATACTAGAACCAGGGATGCTTACACACAAAGGAATGGACTTGTAAGGACACAGGAGGAGACCATCTACAAAGCAAGGAGTAGTTAGGACTAACCAGCCAGCATGTTGATCTCGAACTTCAAGCGTTCAGAATTGTGAAAATAATTTAGCTTACCAAACCTGCGATGACTTTGGCAGGTGGGTCTAACAATTAGACTATCATTATCTAAGAAAACAAGAACGTGTACATATTTATGCAAACATGCATATGCTAAGTGTTTTAATTCCTTTTTTTTTTTTTTAAGGAAAAAAAAGCTCAAAACATGTTATCCAAGTATGGCAGCACAGCTTAATGGATAAAATGCATTTACCACCAAGCCCAAGGGCTTGAGTTTGATTCTCCTGGTGGAAGGCTTAAAACCAGTCCCTTCAGAGATGTCTGCTAACATCCACATACATGTCATGGCACATGTGTGTACACACACAGACACACACACACAAGTAATTTAAAAGAAAAAAGGGGGGCTGAAGAGATGGCTCAGTGGTTAAGAGCACTGGCTACTCCTCCAGAGGTCCTGAGTTCAATTCCCAACAACCACATGGTGGTTCACAACCATTTATAAAAAGATTTGGTTGGGCTGGAGAGATGGCTCAGAGGTTAAGAGCATTGCCTGCTCTTCCAAAGGTCCTGAGTTCAATTCCCAGCAACCTCATGGTGGCTCACAACCATCTGTAATGGGGTCTGGTTCCCTCTTCTGGCCTGCAGGCACACACACAGACAGAATATTGTATACATAATAAATAAATAAATATTAAAAAAGATTTGGTGCCCTCTTCTGGCATACAGGCACATGATGGCAGAATATTGCATACATAATAAATAAATGTTTTTTTAAATAATTGAACTTACTGTCCTCTCGAGACTGGTAGCTAGAATAGAAAAATGCATGCCATTTTTTAGTTTTGACTTTAAAATCATGCACATGTTTTACATGACAACAAATCAAGAGGATTCTTAAAAATTGAGATCAAATAAACCAATTTTGCTGTTTTGAGTTTGCAGCTTAACCTTCTTTAAAAACTTTTAAACCTGCAAATTTGTATATGTTATGATATACTTAAGGACCAAAAATAACTGTAAAGAAGCAGTGTGAGACACTCATTGATAGAATTTGGTTTAAAATATAAATTTTATTGCCATTAAGAATTAAGACTTCACCTGGCAAGCTGGCTGAGTGATTAAGAGCACTGATTGCTCATCCATAGGACCCAGGTTCAATTCCCAACACCCTCATGGCAGCTCACAGACATCTGTAACTCAAGCTTCAGGGCATCAACCCCTGTGCTCTAGCCTCTGAAGGCACCAGACACATTCGTAGTACACAAACACATGCATACCAAAATGCTCCTATGCATAAAAGAATTTTTAAAAAAATATATTAAGGCTTCACTATGAGACAGAAGACTGTAGATCAAAGTTAATTTGAAGGATTAGTATTGGTATGAATTCACTGATATTTTCCACTTAAAAGAATTTTCTAGTCTTTTCCATTGAAAATAAGGAAGAACAAATGACTCTGGTCCCACTGCTATACCTACCTATAAGAGACCAGGGTTTCATGGAGAAAAGGATTCTCAAATTTAGAGTGCCTTGTGTAGAAAGTGAGCCTGGGTCTCTGTACTCTAGTGCACAAAGGAAGCTCAGACAACCAGGGTGTTAGTGAAGAAGACCAGTTGAGAGTCACTACAGAACGCTGAAACACCGGCACGGCACAGGAGACACCACGTAGACTTGTAGTGACGCTTTCTCTAAAAGTGTGTTGTCATACGAGTTCACTCTTCTGAACACGGAGAATGAAATCTGAGCTCCATTCAGGTAAATAGGTGATGAGTTGGTTTAGCTCATGCGTGAGAAATGATCATCTGAGGTGCTAAAATTAGTAAATAAATTGGTGGGACATCAAAATAAACATTCAGTGAGTACGAGGCATTGTAGAGTAGGAAAAAAATATGTTCAGACTACATATGACAAAGGATATCCAAAATATTTAAGGAACCCAAAAACAAGAAATTAGCCAAACTTTAAAAATGGAAGAGGGCCTGGATAGTACTTGTCACAAGATTATATACAAATAACCAACAAATACATGAAATGGTGCCCAGTGATACTAGTCGGGGAGAAGGGATTTGAAACGGATGAGATGCCACCTCACACCTCTTGGGCTGGGCGTTGTAGAAAGATATTGGGTTCTGTTGAGAATCTAAAGGAAGGTGTGGAAGACACTGTATGACCCAGCAATCCAACTTCTAGCTGTTGAGAAATGAAGTCAGCTTGTCAAAGGGAAGCTGTACTTCCATGTGTGTTATTCCTACATCTATTTAACCTAAGTGTACATGGAAAGACAGGTAGGAAAAAAGGTGTGTTTAGACACTGGGCCACACCTTCTCGTCGCAAACATGAACTGCTGTCATCATTTGAAGCAGCATATTTTTGAGCCTGTGGGATGTTGTGCTAAAAGAAATTATCTAGAGACAGAGAAACAATTTAGTCTCTGACATGGGATCTTAAATGGTCACACTCAGAGCAGTGAGTCAAATAGCAATTGGTGAAGGCTACAGGTTAGTGCAGATGGGGACTTGTTAAAGGGTACAGTTTACCAGGCATATTGGCACACACTTGCTAATCCCAGCATGTAGGCTGAGGCAGGAAGATTGCCAGCCGGGGCTATATGGAGGCCCTATCTGAAAGAAGAGATTATCTTCTGGAGTAAACCTCATAAGGCTGCCACAGTAAAGAATGCACTTGGAAATTCCTGACCACAGCTTAACTGGGCTCAAATTATGTGACAGATCTGTTAATTAGTTTGATTTAATCACTGTAGATGTGTGTGTGTGTGTATATATATATATATATATACATATATATATATATATATATATTGCACTGTACACTGTATTATATGCAGTTTTAGTTTGTCAGTTACACAGATGGTACCTGCTAATGTTTGTCAAAACATAGTTCAGGCTTCTGGGTCCATGTGATAGTAGACACAGAAAGCCACCCAAAGCCAGACTTCAGATAATTCCATGAGAATTACCAAATAAATGGGTTGTTTCTTTTAAGATCCCTCACCAGCACCCCCAAAGTAAAACTCCACAGAGTAAGAGAAACTTAGAATTGTATTAACCAAGTAAGTAGTGTTTAGACTTAATTGGGATCCTGAATTGAACAACTACAAGGGTATGTGTGGGCCAGCTAGAGGAGTTCAAATTGAGATAATTAGAGGAAATTGCTGAGTTGTAGATAGTTAAATGTGAGATTACTTTTAGAAACATGCTATTGTATGAAATAAAGAAGGCTATCAAGGACTTTTTGGAAAAACTGTAGAAGAGCACAGCCAGCGTGTGAATGCGGTTGGGATGCTAGACATCTTATCGACAGATCTCTGCTGCTGCTGCCTTCTTATGGTTGTATCCACTTCGTCCATAACCTCGCAACCATCACTCTCTACATAATTTTATCTTTTGAGATTGTATAAATAGGAGACATATGCTATGCTTTTGGAAACCTGTCTTTTTAACTTGGCATAATTCTCAGTGTTTTTCTAGGTTGTATGTATCAATACTTCCCTTTTATTTCATTTTATTTATAATTATTTCAAAAAGAAAACAATTTGTATTCAGTACAGGGCAGGATTCTTTCTGGTGAAATGAATATAATATTTTAAGATGTGCTTTAAAATCTAAGGGGAGAGGATTATAAATGAAACTTAATTGCTAACGTTACTTGATAGGTATTGGGGGTCAGTAGATTTTACTAAAGTTAAAAGTATAGCAGTGTAGTTTGAGTGGGAGCTGACCACAGGAACTAAAACACAGCATCAGAGCAGAGCTTTTTCATTGTCTCTTTGCTGGCCAGTTTTATCAGCTGACGTGCCAGGGTTGTGGGTTTTAGTTTTTTTGTTTTGGTTTGGTTTGGGTTTGGGTTTGGTTTTTTGAGACTGGGTTTCTCTGTGGCTATGAAGCCTGTCCTGGAACTAGCTCTTGTAGACCAGGCTGGCCTTGACTCACAGAGATCCACCTGCCTCTGCCTCCCAAGTGCTGGGATTAAAGACTTGTACCACCACCACCCGGCTGCCAGGATTGTTTTTATTCTTCAGGTTTCTTTTGAGACCAAAGTTTATCATGTTACCTTGGCTGGCATTGGACTCCTGGACTCCAATAGTCCTCCCATCTCAGCTTTTTTTGTGGTGGAACTACATGCACTGACTACACACCTGGCATTTTTTTGTTTTGTTTGTTTTTAATGTGTTTGGGTTCATGTATATATGCATAACATCTTGTGCCTCATGCCCACGGTGGCCCTGTTATGACAAATCTCTTATTATTTTGCTAGTATATTAGCTCATGATCTTAAAACAAAATATTCATCCTTATTCACATGTCTTAGGTAGGGTTTCTATTACTGTGATGAAACACCATGACTAAAGGACAAATTGGAGAGGAAAGGGTTTATTTTGCTTACACTTCGATATCACTGTTCATCATCGAAGGAAGTCAGGACAGGAACCTGGAAACCAGAATTAATGCAGAGGCCATGGAGGCGTGCTGCTTACTGACTTGCTCATCATGGCTCAGCATGTTTTCTTACAGAACCCAGGACCACTATTGGCCCCTTCCCCTCAATCATTAATTAAGAAAACGCCCCACAGGTTTGCCTCTTATAGAGGCATTTTCTTAACTGAGGTTCCCTCCTCTCAGATGTCTTTTTAGCTTGTGTCAAGTTGATATAAAGCTATCCAGCACATTAACATTTAGCAGATTTTGGGCAAGCTCAACACAGTTCATTTTGTTTGACATTCATGTTTTCAAAGTATGTAAGGTCATAAGTATGCTAATTAGCTTGATGGAGCCATTCCAGAGTATATACATTATCAAAACATTGTAAGCCATAGATACTTATTTGACAATTTGAGTTTCCTTATGGTATTTTTCCTCTCTCAAAGTAACAGAGAAGAATTTGGAAGATTCCTAATAGCTAGGTGCTGGCTATTCTAATATGGGTATTGGTCAAGGCCTGTGTTAATCAAAATCAATTCACATTCAAGCTCCTTTTATTACTTATTCTTAGAGAATTTCATACAGTATAGCTTTATCATATTCTTTCCTGCACTCCCTCCCCCAGCTCCTTCCAGAACCTCCCCTCTCCCTACCCGCGCAAGTACATTTTTTCTCTCTCTTAAAAAAAAGGAAGAAAAAAGCCACTAAAAATAGATGGAGTCAGATTTGTGTTGTCCATCGACTCCTGAGCAGGAGGTCTGCCATGTGGCTGACAAACCCGGTATCCTCTGTCCCTTGAAGAAAACTGATTTTTTTCCTTTCCCTACCACCTATCATTTGCAAATAGCTTTCTGGCTAGGGGTGGGATTTACCCACTTCCCCTCCTTCATGCTGGGATTTTTGCTGGCTTGAGTTTGTGCAGGTTTTGGACATTCTGTCTTGATGACTTAGCCATGGCCTATGCAGAGTATCCTGCTGTGACTCCCATTCTGCATGAAGGGACAATGGGGTATTCATTTGACATTGCTTGGCAGCTAAGTGATAGACTCTGAACCCAGAATCCAAATGTTTCTCTTCTGTAGCACATCTGTGAACCCCACCTTAAAATATTTCTTTTCTCTTGGCTTCCCCATCCACTGACCAAGCCAGATTTCCTCATCTAGTCCGTGAAATGTCAACAGATGTTCCATAAAAAAGAAAGTTTAATGGAAAAATATTTACCCAGTGCTTTTCTTATGTGCATAGAGATTATTTATGCTGAGAACTTCTCACCGAATTATATGTTAAATGTATATTGCATATCACCAAGGGGAACATTCATCTTGTAGCATTCTAAAACTATTTTTGTGTGGAATGTTGTATTTGGTTTTATTTTTACAAGTTATCTTTAGATATCTTGAGGAACACATAGTTCTGTGCCATTTCTGTGTTCTTGAATCTCATCCATTCCCTTACACTATTAGTTTCCCCTAAATCTTGTAGGCTGTTTCTTGAGTATAAACTCGCAGGGGTGTTTGCCCGCCTTAGCCTACAGCAAGCAATGCTTTTCCTGGAGTCACTGTATTATACAAGGTTAATTATGTCTGCTTAGCTACTGTTCCTGCACGGATGCCAGGGCTGCCTATGCCAGCTGCCACCTGTGGTCTGTGTTGAGTACCTGCAAGTATGTTTCCTGTGCTGCACCACCAGGACAGTTGCCCCAAGATTACAGTGGAACATTGTGCTTTCTGTGCGTTTTGAAAGCCTGTCAGCAGCAGGGTCCTCCTCTATGTGCCTATAGTCTGACATGGTGTCTACGTGTGGTGACTTCACTCTTTGACCAGGAATCCTTGAGGCCATATCCTGTTTGCTCCAGTTCGCACAGCACACGTTAGCAACTAGCTTTGCTTCCATAAATGTTTGGATGGATTCAGTTTCTTGAAGTATTAACTGTCAAAAAATGTTTTGTATTGAAAGTTTGAGAATATATTTCATCCCTTTTGTTAGCACAAGTCTTGTATTTCAATATAATGTTATAATGTCCTTAAAGTTTTTTTTACCATTTGGAACATTTTTTAAATAAAACTATTTCTCAGTATTGGTAGTATTGATTATGAATCAAATATAATTCTACATTCCATTAGTCATTAAAGTATTTTTTAAAAGTCTGGATACTCACATTTTTTATAAGTCAGATGTCTTATTGTGGCCTCTTTTACTGTACTAGAGCTCATAGAGCCTTTTGCATGGTAGGCAAGCACTCTTCCTCTGAGCTCTGTCCCGAGCCTGTGTGACCTCTTTGTTTTAATCATGACTAATTCATTTATTGTATACATAAATTAATCCAGATTTATGTTACCTTTCAATGTTATCTAAGCACCTGTTGTTTCTTCAACCAGGTTTATGAACAGAAAGCAGCCTCCCATAGCACTTCAGTAGATAATTCATGCTAGATTAGATATTTTATTACATATGTGTTTTGCCTGTGTGTGCCAGGTGCCATTGGGTCCCGTAGAACTGGAATTACAGACAGTTGTGAGCTGTCTTCTTGGGTGCTGGGAATTGATTGATCTCAGAAGAGCAGCCAGGGCTCTTAATTAATTAAGTAATCTTGGATTATCATGCCTAGTTACAAATAATCTCATTAATTAATTCTGTCCAACACTATACCATCTAATCTGACATTTTGCTCTGACAAATAATCTGGAAATCGAGAAAGTTTGTGCATTATCAATTGAGTTTGGATTCATATTTTATCTGACTTTATGTAAGTTACCTTTCTCTTGCTGTCATTGAACTCAATTTTTTAAATGGAATAACTGATTTTAAGTTTTTCTATAAAAACAAAAAATGTACAACTTTAAAAGAATTTACTATATAAATGCTAATTAGAAATATCTTATGTATGAAAGGGTCAGAACTGAGCAGGGCCTACATCATTCTGAGTCACAGTGTCTGAATACATATCTTTCCAGGTTCTAAAAAGTTACAGAAAAAAGAAAAGAAGGGGGAAGAAGAGTGTTGAGAAATGCTTATATGGGAAAAGAGACATCGCATCCAAGAAGCCACTCCTGAGCCCTATCCCTGAGCTGCCTGAAGTCTCTGAAATGACAGCTCTGGCTGAGTGCACACAGAGGACATGTTCAGGTGCGTCTCTCAGTCTGAGCTTATTTTCTTTCACCCTCTCCATGTACTCTCTCTTACCTTTTTCCATTCACTTTTATTAAAAAAAAAAAAAAAAAAAAAAAAAAGACTGAATTCATTATCAGTAAAGGAAGTTGTAGCCTGTAATCTGTGAGGGGTCTAGGCTCTATCAGAGTCTGATGAAATCCTCATCATTTTTATCAGAAAAATTTAAACACAAAATTTGCATGTAATTTTGTGGGAGATTATTTCTGTTCATCTCCTTTTTACTGTACTTTGATTGTGTGGCTCATCACAGAAAGTAGGCAAGATGATCGCTTTTTAATATATACATCTTAAGAGTTAATGACAGCACCAGATGGTAGCAGTGCACATCTTTAATCCCAGCACTCGAAGACAGAGCCAGATGGATCTCTGAGTTCAAGGCCAGCCTGGTCTACAGAGATTTCCAGGACAGCCAGGGCTACACAGAGAGCCCTGTCTCAGAAAACTGAAGAAAAAAAAGAGTTAATATCAGAAATAGGAAAATAGAAAAACTAGCCTTATAACATTTCCTTGCAATTATAATCTAGAGATGTTTCTTTGTAAGTTGGGCTTGATTACCTTGAGAGTTACTGTTACAAACAAGCGAAGACCAAGGTGATTTATATCCTAAGATTTATTCATTCTGTGTGTGTGAGTGTTTTGCCTACATGTATGTATATTCTTCATATACATGCCTAGTGCCTGCTGTGGCCAGAAGGAGGGCATCAAATCCCCATAACTGGATTTGCAGATGGTTGTGGGTTGCCATTGGGGTGTTAGAAACCAAACCCACATCTTCTGCAAGAGTACCCAATGTTCTTAACCCCTTAGCCATCTCTCTAGCCCCTTTAATGTATAAGTTTAAGCTGAGTTTTTGTGCTTAAACTGTTATAAAAAGTACCCCCCTTTAGCATGTTGATTTTTATATGTAGCCATTTTAAAGTAGTTACCTTTGTCCAGTTTCATATCACCTTAGCATGCATTTTTAAAGAATTCAAGATGAATGATATGTGTGTCACTGTAGACTAGCTTCTGCAGGCATCTCAACTTGAGGACAGAGCAGGAGTTTAACAAATACTCAGAATAACTCATTCCTGGCTTCTTTCTTTTGCTCTTGTCCTGTTGTATGAGTGCTGTGGAATGGGAGGTCTGCCATTTCTACCTTCTTTTAATCTGGCCTTGATTCTTCAGATCTATTAAAATGTTACTGCCTTCATTACAGGAAAATACTTTGACTTTCAGTGGTTTTAATCTGTAATTTCTGTTGTCACCTGAAAAGAGGGTTTAAGACAATTTAGTTTATTTTCATCTCTATAATGTTCACTCCCTAACATCTCTTTTTTTCTCAGGATACTATAAAAATATACCAATACTAATTTTAAAGTAATAAAAGATCCTAGCTAATATGGTTATTGTAAGTCATGACTTGTGTGAATCTCTAACTTTACATACTATTTTACATACTCTAATAATGAATGTATTTTTTCAGATTGAAATGTTTTTGTTTTTTTAACTTTAGGCTCAGCTATATTTTATATAAATCTTCCGGCTTTGATTTAATTTAAAACATTTTATATTCATTTGAATGACCAACTAAAAACATTATTTTAGATAATAGAGATAGAATCTAATAGCATTGATTTAGAATCATAAGAACTGGATTCCTGTAGGACAGTGATTCTCAACCTGTGGGCCGCAACCCCCTTGGGGGCCAAACGACCCTTTCACAGAGGTCACCTAGCACCATTAGGAATCACAGATATTTACAATTCATAACAGTAGCAAAACTATAGTTATGAAGTAGCAACGAAAAGATTTTGTGTTGGGGTCACCATAGCATGAGGAACTATATTAAAGAGTCACAGTATTAGGAAGGTTGAGAACCTCTGCTTTAGGACGACATGCCCCTTCTCAATCTCAAACCTTACTAATGGCTTTCTCACCTATGAAGTACTGCAAACATACAGAGCTACATGTGATGTTCTTGCCTGGAGGATGAAGCTTAGTCGGAAAGAAGGGGACAGAGCAGGACTTTGAGATTGGGTTCCATGGCTCTGTCTACTTTTTATTTTTTTATATCTACTTGAATATATTTTATGGGAATTCTTAGAAGCCATGACAACTGCACATTTCAGCTGCTATTCTTCATGTACCCTAGAATTCTGATTTTTATCACCTTGTTTTAAGAAGGCATTGATAGAAGAATTTAAAAAGTGTGATGTCTGTTTTTTCAGTCAGTAGGAACTGTTTCACACTAGTGCACCTTATAGTATGAGAAGCACATTAAAGAAAAGGAAACTAACACAGCAGTCTGATTTTCATAGTCTGAAGTTGTGTGCTTTATTATTCCATGGTTGAACACTTGTTTTCTTAACCTATGGACTGGACGGTAAGGTACGGAGAACGACAGATGTGAGCAAGAACAGTGTGATGGTTATAGGTTGTGTACGTTCTGAGAGCTTAAAAGACAGTGTTGCTAGAGCACATTTGTGTAAGTCACCGACTGTCCATTTCATAGGCATTCCACTGTTCCTTTGTAATTGATAGGTTTCTGTCTGATTGACCTGTCCATTGGTGAGAGAGGAGTGTTGAAGTCTCCTACTATTAGTGTGTGTGGTTTGATGACTGCCTTGAGTTCTAGAAGTGTTTCTTTTACATAAGTGGGAGCTTTTATATTAGGGGCATAGATATTCAGGATTGAGACTTCATTCTGAAGGATTTTTCCTGTTATGAGTATAAAATGTCCCTTTCCATCTCTTCTGATTGATTTTAGTTTGAAGTCAACTTTGTTAGAAATTAGTATGGCCACACCGGCTTGTTTCTTAGGTTTCCTTTGTAATTGAATTGAAGTGTGTTTCCATGCCATAGATGACTTCAGCGTAAGTGGTGAGCTGGAAGAAGTGATCTCTCTTGAAATTCCCGTCAAAAGAGAGACGACACTCTTACCTCTGGAGGAAGGTTCGCCTAAGCTGGATCCAGCCTTTGACCAGTCTCGTGTATCTGAATTGTGCTGCTGCTTGCTGCCGGGCACTGCTGCTTCTGAGGAAGGCACAAACCCCAACAACAGGGACACAGGCAGAAACGGTAACTCCAGAGCAGAAAGTAAGTGTCAGCATGCAGAGGAGCCAAAAACTGAGACCAAGACTGAAAGCAATCCTGTGCCTTGTGCTTCTGTGACCCAAGAGCACATTGTGTCAGATAGTCCAAAGCCTCTGTGTAGCCCTTGGTGCCAGGAATTTTCCAAAGATGATCAAAATACAGAAAATCTTCGTGAGATCCTTACGGTTTCAGAGAATATGAATATAAAGTGTGAGAAAGAAAGTGCATGCTCAGCTCTAAAGGGGAATCTGCAGTGTGACCCTTTTCCATCTGACTCAGAAAGGGAGCGTAATTGTTCAGAAGATATTCTACTTAAAAATCTAAATGAACCTACAAGCCCCAGTAAGAACGCAGGAAGAAAACGTACAGAGATCGGCCATATCACGAGTGGTAAAGGAAGGAAACGAAGATACTCTAGGAACTTTTGTGAGAGACAGAGTTCATACCTGGAACAGAACGGTAACTCTGCATCTTCCCGCAGCGGGGAAAGCTCTTCAGAGGTTAGTGTGGGGAATCCCCAGCTTTGTGAAGATTTATCTGCCGCCCTAGAGCAAAGCTTTCAGAGAGCAAGCACTAAACCCAAAGTGCGACGCAGCTCAAGGCTCCAGGGAATCCTGGAAGATACGGGGCTTATATGGATGTTGCCTCCCACTCCTCCTACATCCCAGAAAATGAAAAGGAGGAGGACAATTTGTGCCTTTGACAGCAGAGGATTTGAAAGTATGTCCTCTAGAGAAGAGACTCTATCCTCGAGACAAAGCCTAGATGCCCTGCCGTCCATCCCAGACAATGAGGGCCAGGGTGTTGGTTCTTCTAAGCTACCTGGGAGGAGGAGGAAGAGCATCTGTGTGTCTACACTCCCAAATGCTGAGAGTACCACTCTCAGTGAGAGTACCACTGAGCCATCAGGTTTCAAGAGAAGATCCTTTCTCAAGAAGGAAGAGAGCTCTCAACTGCCATGAGGGGGCTGGGCACAGGAGAACTGGTTCTGGAACTGACAGTTTCACCTAGCATTGGCTCTTAAGAGCAGCTTCCTCCCTGCTACTTTCATCCCTGTTCAACTTCAGTGCATTGCTTGTTTCTAATAAAAAGCATTTGAGTTGTAATGACTTTGAGTAGAAATAAATGAATTTCTTCATCATCCAAAAGAAAAAAACCTATTGTATATCTTCTCCCTCCAAATGCTAAGTAGGTTTATTAGTCTTACTGAAATGCTCATTTTTAAACTCAACAGTGTTTCTGCATTTTTTTCAGTTTCACAGAGCACATTTAATCTTATACACTTGAAAACAATACACAAAAATAAATACATATAAATAGTAAAACTGAGGATCTAAGTTAGTGCTTCTCTGTGTTCGAGAGATGACATCTAAATAAATGATATTGTCTCATAATGTTGCCCGTATTTAAAATAAAGTCATGTTAACTAGTTTGGATGTCTACCCAGGAATACTCAAACTGCTTTTTTTAAGAGTGTATAGTTGTCTTGATTCACCTGGTTTCTCAGGGACTACTTACCACAAAATTCTAGAATGATACTTTAATGCCCGGGGTGGAAAATGCTGATGATGTGTTCCCTTTCCTTACTGAAATGAAAACGGCATGAAAGTAAAAGTAAATCCCTCCCCACAGCACAGTCTTTACGAGCACCCATTTCCGTCTACAAAAGTCTCAGCTCTCTTCATTGTTGGCAGCGTTTCCAAACAAGGTCCCTCAGCATGAGATGACCATGACGGTGCTAAGGCCTGCCACTCCTTACAGTACTTTCTGAAGACACTGAGGATAGAGTCTAGTCGTGGCACACTCAAAATGGCTGCCAAGGCCCCACAATCAATCGGGTCTCGTGCACTTTCGTCCACTGGCAAGCAATGTCGTCAGACTGGTAGAGAACTTTTCCTACTGGTTCTGAAGATGTGTTCTTCTACAGTCCCATGAGTAGCTTGGACAAATAAAGGGAGCTTATTCTGGAAAAGTACTAGCTTCAGGTATGGATTCCTAGGTTGATCACATGGAAAATCCTTACAAGTCTATTTATTTAGCTCTATCATAGGCGTCTACAGTAGACACGCTGATGATTTCTACAGGTTCCAGCTATGTAGTAGATGGAGTCCTTGTACACAGATGCCAAGCCCTGGGCTCTAGAAACAGTCATGGGGCTTAAAAATCCCCAGTAGTCTTTTTGCGGCTCAAAAAAGAGGAAAAACTCCCCCCTGTAAAACATAGATCTTTCCTTTGTGTTCCACAGCATTGTGAAACTCCCTGCAACCGGCATGGCACAGACAACCTCCGACAGTTCTGTCTGCTGTAGCACTCCACAGACTGCAGGGAGTTTCTTCCATTGCCTTCATACACACGCCCTCCAGTTGCATACATTTTATTCCGGCAGTGCATGAGTTTGCAGCCTGTTCTGGCCTGAAGCAAGGATGGCTTGGATAGCGATCTATTGATGAAATGGCCATACATCCAAAAATCATTTTCTGCCTTATGATCAATGGAGACCTCACTGCTGCTTGGCCTGCATTGTAAATGTCATTATCTGGTGATAGAAGGAACCCAACTTCTCTTAAGTCATTTGGTGGTTTACATAGTTTAAACACTTCTGTGACTATATCTAGACAAGGCACTGTTTGCTTCTTTCGTGTGTGTGTGTGTGTGTGTGTGTGTGTGTGCAGCATCAAAACATCATTTCAGAAGCACTCATTCCAAGCCTCTGTATACTATGGCCTGTGCAAACTGAGGGGGAATTTTCTCGATAAATATATTTTCCATCAAAAATTTGGCAAAAATTTCTGGAAGGTGTACTTCTCTTTCATTCTGCTTATGTTCACACCATCTTATAATGCTCTCATAAATGTGTTCTTCCCGGTCAGTCTACATTTAAATCATCGCTATCTAGTATACTTATGAGTTGGTCTTTTGTCAGCTGCAGAAACTGTTTCCTTTGGTGACACACAGAAACTTTTTACGGATGTGTTGTTTTGATGACCTGATGACCACAATGATCAGCAAAGATAAAGACTCCAGTAGAATTTTGTGGGTCCAAATGACTAATCATATTCTTAGTACATTAGTCTTGTATGGAAGGAATTTGGGAGATGCTACCTGTAGTGAACAAGGCTTGAACATTGGCCTCTGTCAGAATAACTCTAGACGTATAGGCATAATTCAATACTAAATCCATTGATTTAGTTTCAACACTGATGATTCGAACTTTCTGAGTACTTTCTGTAGGGCCGGTAGTGAACATGGATCTGGGAGACCAGAAAAGGGAGAAGGCAGATTCTGTTCTCACATGCTAACTGATGTATGGGGCTGAGTGCAGCAAGAACGTCTCTGACAGGAAAGTGTCTTCCACCGTGATCCACCTCCACTACAATGTCTGTCAACTGAACCATGAGTTTAATTGGTTTTTTTTAATTGATATTTGTTGAGCTCTACATTTTTCTCTGCTCCCCTCCCTGCCTCTACCCTCCCCGCTTCAATCCTCCCCCAAGGTCCCCATGCTCCCAGTTTACACAGGAGATCTTGTCTTTTTCTTACTTTCTACTTCCCATGTAGATTAGATCTATGTAAGTCTCTCTTAGTGTCCTCATTGTTGTCTAAATTCTCTGGGATTGTGGTTTGTAGGCTGGCTTTCTTTGCTTTATGTTTAAAAACCACGTATGATTGAGTACATGTGATAATTGTCTTTCTGTGTCTGGGTTACCTCACTCAAAATAATGTTTCCTAGCTCCATCCATTTTCCTGCAGAATTCAAGATGTCATTTTTTTCTGCTGTGTAGTACTCCATTGTGTAAGTGTACATTTTCCTTCTTCATTCTTCGGTTGAGGGGCATTTATGTTGTTTCCAGGTTCTGGCTTTGACAAACAAAGCTGCTATGAACATAGTTGAACACATATCCTTGTGGCATGATTGAGCATCCTTTGGATATATACCCCAAAGTGGTATTACTGGGTCTTGAGGAAGGTTGTTTCCTAATTTTCTGAGCAATCATCACACTGACATCCAAAGGGGTTGTACCAGCTTGCATTCCCACCAGCAGTGCAGAAGTGTTCCCTTTCCCCCAACCACCTCTCCAGCATTAGTTGTCATCAGTGTTTTTGATCTTGGCCATTCTTACAGGTGTAAGATGGAATCTTAGAGTTGTTTTGATTTGCATTTCTCTGATGACTAAGGATGTTGAACATTTCCTTAAGTGTCTTTCAGCCATTTTAGATTCCTCTGTTGAGAGTTCTCTGTTTAGGTCTTTACTCCACCTTTTTATTGTTCTTTTGGTGTCCAATTTCTTGAGTTCTTTGTATATTTTGGAGATCAGACCTCTGTCTGATGCGGGGTTAGTGAAGATCTTTTCCCATTCTGTAGGCTGTCTTTTTCCTTTGCTTTAAAGAAGCTTTTCAGTTTCAGGAGGTCCCATTTATTAATTGTTTCTCTCAGTGTCTGTGCTGCTGGGATTATATTTAGGAAGTGGTTCCCTGTGCCATTGTATTCAAGTGTACTTCCTACTTTCTCTTCTGTAAGGTTCAGTGTGGCTGGCTTTATGTTGAGGTCTTTGATCCATTTGGACTTGAGTTTTGTGCATGTGATATGGGTCTATTTTCATTTTTCTACATGTTGATATCCAGTTATGCCAGCACCACTTGTTAAATATGCTTTCTTTTTTCCATTTGATATTTTTTTTGCTTCCTTGTCAAAGATCAGGTGTTCAAAGATGTATGGATTGAAATCCGGGTCTTCTGTTTGGTTCCATTGGTCCTCCTGTCTGTTCTTATGCCAATACCAGGCTGTTCTCAGTACTGTAGCTCTGTAGTAGAGTTTGAAGTCAGGGATTGTGACACCTCCAGAAGTTTTTTTATTGTACAGGATTGTTTTGGATATCCTGGGTTTTTTGCCTTTCCATATGAAGTTGAGTACTGTTCTTTTGAGGTCTTTGAAGAATTTTGCTGGGATTTTGATGGGCACTGCGTTGAATCTGTTGATTGCTTTTGGTAAGATTGCCATTTTTACTGTGTTAATTCTGCCTATCTAAGAGCATGGGAGATCTTTCCAATTCCCGGTGTCTTCTTCAATTTCTTTCTTCAAGGATTTAAAGTCCTTGTCATACAAGTCTTCTAACTGTTTGATTAGAATTACTCAGATATTTTATGCTATTTGTGGCTATTGTGAAGGGTGTTATTCTCTGATTTCTTCCCCAGCCCTCTTATCATCTGTGTACAGGAGGGCTACTGATTTTTTTGAGTTAATCTTGTATCCCTGCTCTCTCCAAGACCTTTATCATGAAGGGATGTTGTATTTTGTCATAAGCTTTTTTGGCATCTAATGAGATGATCATGTGGTTTTTATTTTTCAGCTTGTTTATATGATGGATTATGTTGACAGATTTTCGTATGTTGAACCATCTCTGCATCTGTGGGATGAAGCTGACTTTATCATGGTGGATGATGGTTCTAATGTGTTCTTGGATTCATTTTGCCAGTATTTTATTTAGTATTTTTGCATCAATGTTCATGAGTGAGATTGGTCTGTAATTCTCTTTTTTAGTAATGTCTTTCTGTGCTTTTGGGTATCAGGGTAATTGTAGCCTCATAAAAAGAGTTTGGCAATGTTCCTTCTGTTTCTACTGTGTGGAATAATTTGAGGAGTATTAGTATTAATTCTTTGAAAGTCTTGTAGAATTCTGAGCTGAAACCATCTGGTCCTGGGCTTTTTTTGGTTGGGAGACTTTTGATGACTATTTCTATTTCTTCAGCCATTTTAGGTCTGTTTAATTTGCTTATCTGGTCTTGATTTAATTTGGTAAGTGATATCTTTCCGGAAAGTTGTCCATTTTCTTTAAGTTTTCCAATTTTGTGGAGTACAGGTTTTCAAAATATGACCTGATGATCCTCTGTATTTCCTCCATGTCTGTTGTTATGCCCCCCTTTTCATTTCTGATTTTGTTAATTTGGATATTCTCTCTCTGCCTTTTGGTTAGTTTGGATAAAGGTTTGTCTATTTTGTTGATTTTCTCGAAGAACCAACTCTTAGTCTCATTGATTCTTTGTATTATTTTCTTTGTTTCTATTTTGTTGATTTCAGCTCTCAATTTGATTGTTTTCTGCCGTCTAGTTCTCTTAAGTGAGTTTGCTTCTTTTTGTTCTAAAGTTTTCTAATGTTCTGTTAATTCACTAGTGTAGGATTTTTCCAGCTTCTTTATGTAGGCATTTAGTGCTATGAACTTGCCTCTTAACACTGATTTCATTGTGCCCCATAAGTTTGGGTATGTTGTGTGGTCATTTTCATTGAATTTTGGGAAGTCTTTAATTTCCCCTTTATTTCTTTCTTGACCCATTGATGATTCAGGTGAGCATTGTTTAATTTCCAAGTGTTTGTAGGTTTTCTGGAATTAGTATTTCTGTTGACTTCTAGTTTTAAAGCATGGTGATCTGATAAGGTACATTGGGTTATTCCAAATTTTTTGTATTTGTTGAGGTTTGTTTTGTTACCGAGTATTTGGTCAGTTTTTGAGAAGGTTCCATGAGGTACTGAGAAGAAGGTAAATTTTCTGTTTGGATGGAATATTCTATAGATGTCTGTTAAGTCCATTTGAGTCATAACATCTGTTCTCTTATTTCTCTATTTTTTGTCTGATTGACCTGTCCAGTGATGAGAGGGGAGTGTTGAAGTCTCCCACTATTAGTGTGTGGGATTTAATGTATGATTTAAGCTTTAGAAGTGTTTCTTTGACATATGAGGGTGCCCTTGTAGTTGGGGCATAGATGTTCAGTATTGAAATTTCCTCTTGGTGGATTTTTCCTGTGACTAATATGAAACAACCTTCTTTGTCTCTTTTGACTGATTTTAGTTTGAAGTCTATTTTGTTAAATATTAGGATAGCTACTCCCGCTTGTTTCTTAGGTCCATTTGATTGGTATATTTTTTTCCCAACTGGTGTAGGAGGTTCTTTTGTTCATGTGTTGCTTTCACTGGCTAATGAATAAAGAAACTGCTTTGGGTCTGATAGGGCAGAACTTAGGTAAATAGAGTAGACAGAACTGAATTCTGGGAAGAAGGGCAGAGTGGCAGATGCTATGGATCTCCTGCCTGAGACAGACACTGGTTAGAATCTTGCTGGTAAGCCACAGTCATGTGACAATACATAGATTAATAAAAATGGGTTAAATTAAGATGTAAGAATTAGCCAATAAGAAGTTAGAGCTAATAGGCCAGGCAGTGTTTAAATTAATATAGTTTCTATGTGATTATTTTGGGTGTGAGCCAGCCAGGCGGCTGGGAAAAACAGGTGGGCCCTCTCTCTTTGCAACACCCAACCCTTTACTCTGAGACGATGTCTGTCTTTGAGGTTGAGATGAGTTTCTTGTATGCAGAAGAAGGATGGATTCTGTTTTCGTATCCAATCTGTTAGCCTGTGTTTTTTTATAGGTGAGTTGAGTCCATTTACATTAAGGGATATTAATGACCAGTGATTGCTATCTCCTGTTAATTTAGTTTTCATTGTCAGTAATGATAATTTGTGCATTTTTTTTTAGGATTTGCTGTTATGAGATCATCAATTGTCTGTGTTTTTGTTGGTATAGCCATCTTCCTTGGGTTGGAGTTTTCCTTCTAGCATTTTGTGTAGGGCTGGGTTTGTGGCTAGATATTGGTGAAATCTAGCTTTGTCATGGAATATCTTGTTTTGTCTTTCTATGGTGATTGACAGTTTTGCTGGGTATAGTAGTTTGGGCTGGCATCCATGGTCTCTTAATGTCTGCATAATGCTTGACCATGACCTTCTGGCTTTCATTGTTTCCAATGAGAAGGTGTAATTCTGATAGGTCTATCTTTATATGTTACTTGGCCTTTTTCCTTTGCAGTTCTTAATATTCTTTCTTTACTGTGTATGTTTAGTGTTTTGATTATTATGTGGTAAGAGGACTTATTTTGGATCTAGTCTATTTGGTGTTCTGTAGGCTCTTATCTTCATAGGCATATCTTTCTTTAGGTAGGGAAAGTTTTCTTCTATGATTTTGTTAAATAAATTTTCTGTGCCTTTGAGTTAAACTTCTCCTTCTTCTATACCTATTATTTTAAGATTTGGCCTTTTCATGGTGTCCCGTATTTCATGGATACTTTGGGTTAAACTTTTGTTAAATTTAATGTTTTCTTTAACTGATGAGTCTATTTTCTCTATTGTATCTTCAGCACTTGAGATTCTCTCTTCCATTTCTTGTATTCTGCTGTTCATGCTTGCCTTTGTGGTTCCTGATCTTTTTCTCATGATTTCTGTTTCTATAATTCCTTTGGCTTGTGTTTTCTTTATTGTTTCTATTTCAGTTTTCAAGTCCTGGATAGTTTCTTTTATATGTTTGATTTCTTTTTCTTGGTTTTCTTTACGTGATTTGCTGATATCTTCCAATTTTTTGTTTGTCTTTTCCTCCATTTCTTCAAGGGAATTTCTCATTTCATCTCTAAGAATTTCAAACATTCCCTTGAAGTTATTTTTTAGGTCATTTTCTTCTGGCTCATCCATATTTGGCTGTTCAGGTCTTGCTCTTGTAGGGTCTTTAGGTTTTACTGGTGTTGTGTTGCTCTTTGTGGTGTAGCGTGTGATCTTACCTTTTCTACTCATCTTTTCCTCTAATAGGTGTGGCTGGTGCTGTCTGAGATTCTGTTGAATAATCTTCTAGATGCCAGTGAATCCCAAGCTCAGATAGTTGTTCCTCGTGGTACAGTCAGTGTCACAGTTCTAGTTACCCTGTTGGTTACTCCTGTTCCTGGAGATAACTCAGCGCTCCTGTGCTTTGCTCTGCTCCCTTAGTATTTGCTGTCTAAGACCTACTTTGGCCTAGGCTGCTGGCTTTGATCTGTTTCTGTAAGTCCTTGTCTGGATCCCCTCCAGCAGAAGTCCTTGGCTTGGAGTTGGACCTGTTCTGGTGGAGATCACTGACTCTGGATCTGGTCGCTGGCTCAGTCCTGATCCGCCAGTGTTCCTGGACTGGGTTGGCTCCCAGGACTGGATTTGCTCCTGGCTTCTGCCTCCAGTGGAGCTTGTTTCCTGAGGCCCTCTCTGTCCTAGGTGGCTTATTTAGTCTGTACATCGTTTTGAGTTGTTAAGAATACTGCAAGCATGCAGGGGTCCATGGTTTCGTTGGTTGTATCTGGAGGTGGATTCCCATTCCTTGTTGGGGAAAACATACTTAAATGGCCACCTTCTTGGGTCAGGCCTGTAACCACACTCCTGGTCCCCTCCTCAGGCACCCCTGTGGCCCTACCATGCCAGCCATCTGCCGAGGTGGCCATCTCTCCAAGGGGCCCCTCAGCAGATGTCATTGTGCTTCCTGGATTCCAGCTCTTCTTTCTGCACTTTTATTTGTTGTAAGTGTACATTGACCACTGAAGGCTTAAGCTGTTCTGGAAAACATCCTTTAGATGACTTATTCTTTTCTTTGGGTTCAATTTAAGACCAGTTTTGACTTGGTTGTCCTTCTCAAACCAAAGTTTTCCTTTGATAATTAAGTGAAATTGAGGCCCTACATTGAAACATTTCTTCAATGACTGTAACTCTCTAGATCCATTGTTATAAATGAAATATAATTAGAAATGACTATGCCATCATTCTTCCAGATTGTTCAAATCAATCACAAGTAAGTCAGAATTTAACTGTTTCCTATTAACTTTATTTTCAAAAGTAGAAACTTAAATGTGTTCTAGAGAACTTGTTTACCAAAGTAAAGGATGGTGTGGGTTACTGATTTTTTAACAGCATTTTCCAGCAGTTGAAACTTTTCGTTTCCTAATATCCGTATGCCTGTCCCTTCTGAGCTTAGCTTTCCCAACTCCCTAGCTTTGGTGACAAAAATTTAAAAATCTAAACTGCCATATATCTGGAATCTGTGAATGTACATAAATCATCTTATCATTAAACAATGGTCCCAGAAATCCTTTAAATCACTAGCTCCCCTTCAGCCTGATAGCAGAAACATGTTAACAAATAGAGCTCCCTATAAATAACACAGCAGGGAAGAAAGCTCCTGCTGGGCGGCCCATTTCCCCCTCGGAGGTGGAGCTAAGTTGTTACCGCCTTGGCACCGCCAGGTCTGGAGCCCCCGCTGAGAAGAACCTGATGTATTTTACATTAACAGGCAAAGTGATCCCCAATTTCTTCTGCTCAAGGGTGAATTGTCCAAAACTTTGTTTTATCTCTACACGTAAATCATTTATGGACTTTTCCCTACCATGTATGTGGTCACCAAGTCAGTACCACTAAACACACACACACAGACATACCAAAGTGATAAAGAATTAACTCACTTGGAAACATTTTGGATTGGGGGATTTTTTTTTTTAAATGGTCGGGGAGGAGGTGTCCCAAACACACAAACTGTTAGAAGGTCTTGGGTTTTAAAAGGAATTTTCGTATTCTGTCCTTATCTGGGATGAAGCTCAAAAGCTGTTGACTGTTATTTGCCTCCCTATTTTATGGTGGCGTCAACTCAGCTGTATCTCACTTGGCAGTGCTTCACACACTGTCAGAGCACTCGTAAAATGCCCGCTGACTGTGATCCCGTTTGTCTGATGTGAGCGTGTTCTCGTTTTCCAGTGCCGAGATTAAATCTGTAAATCCACTCTGTAAAGTATGTTCATCTGAAATGTTTCATTATAAATGCTTGGTTGGTGTTTATAAAGCAACTTCTCTTAGACCAGTGGCTCTCAGCCTTCCTAATGCTGTGACCCTTTAAATACAGTTTCGCATGTGGTGGTGGCCCCGAACCATAAAGTTATTTTTGTTGCTATTTCATAACTGTATTCTTACTACTGTTATGAAATGGACTGTAATGTCTGGGACTGCGACCCACAGGCTGAGAAACACTCCCTTAGTTTTGTAGCACTTTAAGGGGCATGATGTAACTACCATGGGAAGTCTGTAAGATGCATGCCAGTTGAGCTTCCGTATACAGAAAGTTGTTTATACTTCTTTTAAATTATGTGTTCTCCACTTTCTTCCCAAGCTCTCTTCATTCCCCTAAAAAAAAAAAAAAAAAAAAAAAAAAAAAACAACAACAACAACAAAACACAAGTACAACTATGGGGAAATCTAAGCACCTGTATCGGGTGCTTATTTCTGTATTTGATCATGCTTTCTGCCTCCACCCTCTCCCCCATTTCTTTTCGTTAATGGATACGCTGAAAATTATTTTTCCCTGCCTTAACTTTTCTTCTAGAAAAATTAGTAACCCTGGATACTTTCCTTAGTATTGGCCTTTCCTGCTTCTGTCCTTGCAGATTCTCATTTCTTCCAGAAGATGGCAATGTGGCCCCTGCAGTTTTCCTTCCATGTGTAACCAGGAAGGCCAGGGCTGCTTGTAACTGCTGTTGCTTTGATTCCCCCATAGTTGTACTTGTGTTGTGTTGTGTTTTGTTTTGTTTTGTTTTGTTTTGTTTTTCAGGGAATGAAGAGAGCTTGGGAAGAAAGTGGAGAACACATAATTTAAAAGAAGTATAAACAGCTTTCTGTATACGGAAGCTCAACTGGCATGCATCTTACAGACTTCCCATGCCCGTGCAAGTTTGGTTGCTTGCCAGCGTGATGGACATATATGATATCCTGCCGCCTCTATCCCACAGCATACCATGACTGTGTCTGTAGTTATCTCTAGTTGTAGGCAAGCGTTGTCACCTGCTTTTGTGACTGAAAATGGTGTCAGAGGTTTTGTGAGACAATGGCATTGCTGAAGTGGTGCCTGGGTTCTCCTGCAGGTTCTGGAAAATTCCTCTGACTACAGCTGGCGTCTTGGCCGTCTTTCATTTTCTCCCATCCCACAGTGATATCTTGTGCATATTCTTTCTTACTCATCTACTCTGACTAGAGCTTCAGCATGAGGGTGCAGCTCTGGACTGGCAAAGCAAGCAGAGGATGGTTGATAATACCTGACTGACTCACACCTGAAAGCAAGGTTTCAAGAGTCCAGTGGGTTTTGTTTGTTTGTTTGTTTGTTTGTTTGTTTCTGACGTAAAACAACTTGCAAGAGTTGACTTTAGAAAGAACATAGTGTTTGAATTTTGGAAAATGTGTATGGTCATACACCACTTTGACAGCAGAGTCAGTATGTTTATCAATCCAACCTCCCTCCCCAGCTCTTCACAGCTGATTGTATGAATTCTGTTATACTTGTTGCCTTTTTTAGAATGTCACAGACATGGAATCTCAGATAGGTAGGTAGGTAGGTAGGTAGGTAGGTAGGTAGGTAGATTAAGATAGATAGATAGATAGATAGATAGATAGATAGATAGATAGATAGATACATGATAGGTAGGTAGATAGATAGATAGATAGATAGATAGATAGATAGATAGATAGAACCTTTGTACCTATTTTTTTTTGTAAGTGATTGTTGTTGTTTGTTGCTGGTGATTAATTTCACTCTGGATATTTGGGTTATAGGATTTGAGGTTTTGTTGTGGATAAAGCTGCATCCTGTTCTCACATGGTTCTTTTTACAGATTCATGCTTCCAGTCGTCTTGGTTACATGCTCAGCGGTCAGACCTCGATTTGTGTTTTCCAGGATGGTAGTGATGAGCATTTTCTCTGTTTATTTAGCCTTCCTTTTACCTTTATCTATGGCATGTCTTACCCAGGGTTTTGTTGGTAGCGCTGTCATGGTTTTACCGAGTCGAAAGAGACTGTTTGCATGTTTGATACAAACCTTTACTGAGTGTTTTTCTTACAGATGTCTCCCCAGCCCGTGGCTTGTTTGTTTTCTTGGTATTTTTTCCTTTTTTCTTTTCTTTAATGATTCACATCTTTTGTGTCCCAAGAAGAACCAGGCATGGTATTTGATATCTGTAATCCCAGCACTGGGGAGGCAGAGGTAGGAGGATTTTTGTGAATTCAAAGGCAACCTATGGCATTTAGCGAGTTCCAAACTTTCCTAGCTTGTCTCAGGTCAAATGACAAAAATATTTCCTAAACGCAAGAGCACAAAGATTTTCTAGAAGTTTCATGGTTACTTTTCCCCATTGAGTTTTCTGTCTGTTTGAATTAATTTCTGTGTGCCCTTGGAGGCGTGGGTGACTTTTTGTTTGTTTTGAGTGGAAATCAGCCAGCATCATTTGAATTTGAGTTGAAAGTCATTGATTGAATTGTGTTGATACCTTTCTGGAAATCATGAGTCTGTATCTGGACCTCATTCTGTTGGCCTGCGTGTTTACTGTCACAGCATCTTGAAGCCTCTTTCCCTTTTGCTGTGAATTTTATCACAGTTTACTTATAGGGAGTGGGATGGACCAGAGGCCAGAAGAAGCAGGGTTAACCAACTCTCGGGCCTTCATCATGCCCAGAGCACACTCCCTTTTGGAGACCATGAGTCAGCAGTGAAAGCATCCAGAGAAAGGGTGGGAGGCTGGCTTCACTGGAAGCCTCTTCTTGAGCCCAGTGAGTTTAGTGCAGTTCATTTGCATCGTGACCTTGAGTCCCTGGCAGTTGGTCAGAAGTAATTTGCTTTATTTGAACGTTGTCTTCTGAAGTTCAAAATTAGATTTACCTTTGTTGTTGTTGTTGTTTATTTGTTACAAAAGGTAAATTTGGCTAATTTATTTTCATAAAGTGTGGTAGTCTAGTTTAGTGTAAAAGCTGTCATAACATGCTCAGGCAGTGATGTTAAAATTTGAGAATTGCAGGGCAGCGGTGGTGCGCACCTTTAATTTAATCTCAGCACTCAGAGAGGCAGAGGCAGGTGGATTTCTGTGAGTTCAAGGTCAGTGTGGTCTGCAGAGTGAGTTCCAGGACAGCCAGAGCTACACAGAGAAACCCTGTCTCGATAAACCAAAAAAAGAAGAAAGAAAGGAAAGATTTGAGAATTGTTCCTTACCATAGGCAAATTTCCCTGCACCAAGTAATCCCAGGTAGGAAGACTATTAACTAAGCATTCACCAGCGTTTATCCAGCAGTTGTATACAGACATTTGTTTCTAAGTCTTTGGATGCTCTGTTTTCTCCAAGAAGCAGAGGAACCACGGAGGGCAGGCTGGTAAAGGCATGGCCATCTCTGTCAGGCCTCCAGGTGGACCAGCTTCAGTAGGGTGAGGCTCTTGTGCTGCTGGAGGAGGTCTTTAAAGGGCACGTTCTTTGCAAGCATCTTTTCATTTGTATAGGGTGGAAGCTAGGAGTGCAGACTGGCTCCATCTCCTGTACACTTCTGTTGTGTATTTCTCTTATATTTTTAACCAGGGAAGGGCATTTTGGTGAGGCATAAATGTGAAAGACTAGTGGTGAATTGAACATAACAAAAATATAAAGTTACATCTCAACTTTTTACACCCTTGAAAGTCCTGCTATGTCTCTGCTGCAGCGAATCTTACTCTGGATTTGGAAACTTAGATCAAGTGAAGTTGGTGCTAAGCTAAAATAAGTGTGTGCACTCTCACAGCAGAAGTTTGCCATAAAGTCACTGGGAAGTTGCATGACCTTGATTTGGCCGTGCGTAGGCTGATCATAGCATGTCCTAACGTGACGACCTCAAGGGTGTCGAGTGTGCTGCTGTGTTCACTTTTGAACTTTCTTTAATTCTTTTTTATTTTCCTAATGATTCAGCCATAACCTTATTGCTGAAGTGAGGAGATACGTAATTAGTTATTGAATGAACATTTTCCCCCTACATCTTCAAGTAAGGTCAGATCCTAAAGGTTATGACCCTAAAAATATGTTAGAAAAATAAGAGATTAGGACTTAACTGTTTCCTGGAAGTTTCTATGTTTTGTTATGTTAAGCATTATGCTATATATGAAAAGAAAAAAATAAATGGGCATGAATACAAAAGAAAAATACATTTGTGTTCGGAAAGGGTTGGATGGAACGTCATCATAAAGATTCTCAGTGTTCAGTCAGAAGTTCTCTCCTTTAAGTCTTTTCTCTTGTGTCGAAATGTTTCAATTCATTAAGTACTGTGCATTGTGAGGTCAGAGTGGTCTGTAGAGCCATAAGCAGCTGGTATTTTAGGGTCAGATAAAGGAAAATTCAGATTTTCAAAACCTTACATGTAAACCTAAGGTTTTGATCTTTGATATTTCAAGGAAGCTATTAGACATGTTTATTAAGCCTAGTAGTTGATTTTTATGACTTTAGTATCCCTACTTAAATTTACTTTAAAAATTTCTACGGCTCTGCAGTAATTTCTGATCTTAACAGTGGTTCGATAGAGTCACTGCCTTTGTCAAATCCACACTGCACCTCCAGTGTTCAATATCCTGGGTGTTTGGCGGTGAACAACTCAATATCTCCTCTGAAGGCGCCTTGGTGCTTACAAATATGTCCTTCCAAATGTTACTTCAAGCCCGGTGGTGGTGGCGCACGCCTTTAATCCCAGCACTCGGGAGGCAGAGGCAGGCGGATCTCTGAGTTCGAGGCCAGCCTGGTCTACAAGAGCTAGTTCCAGGACAGGCTCTAGAAACTACAGGGAAACCCTGTCTCGAAAAAAACAACAACAACAAAAAAGTAGCAACCAAATGTTTCTTCAAATAGTAAAATAATTTTTCAGTATAAAATTGACATCAGGCATTGAAATTTTCTTGCAGAAACCGAGCAAACAATTTTCAGAAAGAAAGGCTGTATGATTTTTCTACTGATGTTTCATTTGAGCAGATAACATATCCATTTTCCGATGTTCATGCCAGTATTGTCTTTTCTTGTCTTAAAGCTAAAAATCAAGAATGACGATTTTGAGAATATTCTCTAGCTCAAACCTGAAAAACCTGGTGTTAGTCTTGGGTGGTTTCCAGTGACCCTCTGCCTCCTTCTTCCTGCCCCCTGTGTCGATTTGGAACTGGGCAGCCATTTTTGTTTTTGGAAGGGAAAGGAGACAGATATAATGAATGGCTTTTATTGTGCAATATTTCAAGCTCTCTTGAATGCATTCGAATGGGATGGAAACCGTTCTGCCCTATGTCATAGCCAAAACAAACATGACAGATTCCCTAAACCTGGACGTGCGTTTCTCTCAAACTGGCAGCAGAGTTCAACTCTTGGGACAAGAATTTGGTTTGACAATTTTTAGCCCTTGTTCGACTGAATATTAGGAGAGGTCACAGCCAAAGCAAATACCATGGGAGAAACCTAACGCACATATTTACAGCCTGCAGGTGACTTTTTTTCCTTAAAAAGTTAGAAATTTGTCTTAAAGAATTGCATTTGTGGTAATACTTTTATCCAGACAACTTTTGCTAATATTTTAAGAATGAACTGTCTGATAATGCTAACTCCCAATGTAAATAATTCCACAGAGGTCCCCAAAGAGTGATAAATGCTTGAATTTAAGTATTTAAACATTTAGAGACCACTAAGAATCTGAGAATTCTAAGGCCATCAAGCCCAGCAAATACGCACTAGAGGCCCCTTGACGGTAGCCTTCTGTGCCCCCCCAAGACTCCCCTCTAAGAAGTATCAATGGTTCCTTTATGAGGCAATCTCCAGGACTGTGTACTGACTCCGGTCGCCCCCACTTGCCTTTAAGTACCCCTTCGCCTCCACAGGGAAATGGGATTGTGCCCAGTCGATAATTCATTTTGTAATATGCCATTGCGCTTCGTGACCCCGACAAAGTACGTTTATTATTAATCACAGTAATAACTTGCAATTTATGGTTATTTAGCATCCACAGATTCTCAGTTTGTGTCTTAACAAAGACACAGTGGAAACTAATTTGTAAGCCAGGCAGTCTGTCAGGCCGAAAGCACTTCAGCCCACCTTTCAGATGCTCCCTTGAAACTGAAAAATACTTTCACCAAGTATTTTGCATAATGCTACCAAACAGTGGTGTGAATGGGAAATAAGTCAATCATTGCTTGCCAACTGCTAACTACGGAAACTCTCTACCTGCGTCTTGCATTTTAACTGCCTCTCCATGCTGCCGCTTCCTGGATACTGCCAGTCCAGTTACATTCCTGCAGACCACCCCAACTGGTATCTTTTGGACAGACAAATCCTCTAACATCGGGGTGTTGGTTTTTCTGTGCTTTAACTGCCAGACAAATTTGATTGTTAGTTTCAAAAGGCAAAAGGGGGTGAATATATATATTTAAAAAGCCTCAAATAATAAAATGAAACACAAGTTCCAACTTTAAAATGTCCACTTAAGTTCTTAGTATCCTTGAGTGATACTGGAGCTAACTGGTTTGTTTATCCAAACTCTTATTGTCTTTAACCCTCTGAGAGCTGTAGGGTCCCTTTTTAATCGAAGTAAACTTTATTTGGGATTTTAAAACAATTGACTTCTAGTCAAATGTGAGCCTTTTAAACAAACCCACTCTTGCCTTTCCTCGCAGAGATGATCCATCTTCTCTTTAAATAACCTCGCGGTCTTAATCGAGGCTTTGTCCGGACCTTTAAAATCTTTCTGTTGTTTTGCAGCCCACACTATAGTAAAACATACAGGACATCCTTGATGAAACTGTACTGTGTCGTCTGAAGTACACAGAGATGGGGCAGTTGAGGAAGTAACAGGCCAGAAGGCTTGGGAAGCGCCGGAGCCTTCGGACTGCACTTTTTCAGCTCTTGCCTCCACCTGGCAAGTAGGCGCTTAAGGAAGTCAGATGTTTGGGACCCTGGCATGCTGTTCAGGGGAGGTTTAGCTGGAGGAGCCTTGGAGTCCACAGCTACAGCCTAGTCCCCTGAATCTCAGAAACTATCCCAAAGTCTATCAATTGCCATTAACCGAATGCTGAATGATTTGCTGTTCTCTCATAGAATGTTTTGTGGGGTGGGAGCTCAGAAAAGGATCCAGAAGGAGCTGTTGCCATTGGAGCTAAGTTGGAGTTTGTAGCAATCTCAGCCTGTCACTCACATGTGCACCCAGCGCCACAACTCTGCTCCAAGTGGATTTATCCCCTGGATTCTTCCCGGAGATGGAAACTATCCCAGGCATCTACAGGCACTTGGACAGGAGGTGGCATCCCTGTCACATACCCCTGGCTGCCCCTTTCCAACTATGCCACGCCCCAGTAAAGATCAGGGGACACAGGGTCCAAAAACTGTAGCAATTTTAAGATGTTTTCTTCAACCTTGTCCCCAGAAAGATACTCTGTGTCCAAAAGATTATTCTCCCCGAGGCATTACATCATGAATTGATTCAGTTCTTGGAGGAAGAAGCTGAACAAAATATAATAGATTACCTCTGGGGGGAACATTCTGAGGTGGTTAAGTATTCCCACGAGAAAACTAAGAAACTGCTTATATATTACTATGCTGTTTAACCTTTCCCCTCCATGGAGCTGAGCAGAGCTTATTTATTTATTTATTTATTTATTTATTTTCCCTTCCATAAAGGTTTTTGTTTTAGTGGGGAGGGGGCATTTCTCTTTTTAAAGAATACAAGTATTTTTTTTTTTTATTTGCTGTTACTCTTGCCTGGTGCCCAGAGTATGTTGCCAGAGCCCAGAACAGGTTAATCTGCAGCAGTCACGGGAGTATATGCTTCCCATGTATAAACTTGGTCTCCCAGTGAGCACTGAAGAAGGAACAAAGGGAACAACCAAGGCTGGGGTAGGTGCTCAATATATTTAATTTAATTATTGTTTTGTTTTTCAAGACAGGGTTTCTCTGTGTTATAGTCCTAGCTGGCCTTGAACTAACTCTTATAGACCAGGTTGGCCTTGAACTCACAGAGATTTGCCTGCCTCTGCCTCTCCAGTACTGGCATTAAAGGCGTGCAGCCACCACCTGCTGGCTGAATTTTCTTATTAGTAAGGAGGCCTGAACTATCATGCCCCCAAGGGAAAAGAAGGAACAGGGGCATCTGAAGGTATTGACTCCCATGGCCTCTGTGGCTAGTGTCTTCTGAGAGTCTCCTTGATTGAGAAAAGGACTGTTTCCTCGTTTTTGGGAACTGGCTCTTAGAGAAGGGTGTTAGTTATTGATGAAATAACGTCCATCCAGGAAAATAGAACGCTGAGAAGTGTGGGAGCTTTTCTCTCCCAAATTCCCATGTAGAGAAGGGGCGGGAAAACTTGGCCAAAAAGATGGCAGCTTGGAAGGAAGGCCTGAGAAGCTGTAGTACCAGAAAGCCTTTCGTCACCGCGTACCCAGCTGGCGAGTGGAAGCTCAACACTGTCTAGAGCCCAGTTAACAGCTTGTTGGGTCGTGAAGGAGTTGGCCAGCTCTGTTGGAAGGGTTGATGAAGACTGGGTGGGGCGTTGCTTTCCTGAGCATGTCAGCAGATCTCAATTGTCTGTCTCATAAATCTCTAGTCAAATTAGCACGGTCTCCCCCGGGTGCGGCTCCTTTATCCCCATACAATCCCTCTGTGGTTCCAGCCGGCTCCTGACTCAGCCTTAGAGGGTCCAGTTCCGTTTCTGAGCTGCGCACCTGAAAGATGGGCAAAGACCTGTGGAGGGGGGACTCCTACTAATTTCTCAACTTCCTGTGGTTATATAATCACTTCAAAATAAAAACGGTTTCAAAACAGTCAAGTGCTTAAACCACCTGTCACAAGTTTGTGAGTCGCAGTGACCTCTTCAGCTACATGAGGGCGTTAGTGCTGCTTCCTGGCTGCTGTCGGGATGCAGCTCCGTGCCAGAGGCTCCCCTAGCGTCCACGAGGTCCTGGGTTTGAACCCTAGCACTCCAGAATCGCATATAAAGATAAAAGCAATACAGATGCACATCCTGACTTTTGTCAGCCAACACCATGTTCCAGGTGTTCACGTCCTTTGGATAGAGGGTTACCAGAGGAGTGTTCTGCTGCTGTTTGCGGCAACTGTCACTGCACCCGGTGTTTCCTCATGTGCCTTCACTCTATGTGACTGCACTGTTGCACCCATGTCACAGGTCAGGCAGCTGAGACTTAGGGGCCATGGGACCCACCCAGGATCACAGAGTTGGGCCGTAGCGGGGCTGGATTAGGAGTCCATCTGCCTGCTTGCCTTCGATGCAAAAGCTGTCGTTTGGGGGAGGTTACAGTGTGAGAATGGTGGAAGAAGAGAAACGCTACAGGGAGAAGGGGATTTTATGCTGTGCCTGAGTTGCTGGTGTCAACAAGACTGTCCAGTGAAGAGCTTCTGTCTCCTGGACTCCCAAGGCTTGATCTGCTTCTGCTTCATTGAGGGGGAATGGGATTGTCTTGTCTGTGTCTCGGCCCCATCCTACCATTTCCCAAGGCTCCCAACCACTGCACAGTGCTGCTGACTTAAGAGTTTCGTCATCAAAGTGCGGTGAGGCTTATGTGTATTCTAGTATTGAGTACCGGCTTTGCCTAGGCTTTTATGCCCTCCTCTTTCACCTCCTCCCCTTGAAAGACACTCTTACTATGGCCTTGAACTCATAATCCATCTTCAGCCTCCAGAGTGCTGAGATCCAGGAATGTGCCACTGTGCTCAGCTCCTTTTATTCCATCTATTGAGAACTCGTACCCTTGCTATTCTCTCCAGCCACGGAAATCACGGCACCTGAATCTCTTTGCTATGACAAGTGTGTCCACCTGCAGTTTGGTGGGCAGTGTAGGGTATGTGTGTTAGCCAAGGATGGAGAAGCTAGGAGGTGTTTGCCAGTGACTGGCAGAAGAACAGAGTTGCCATCAGGGGGTCCTTCCTGACCTCAGAGTAATTAAGCTGAGCAGTCACCCCTGCATCCTGCAGGGCAAGGTCTCCCAAGTCCAGGAAGAGATCTGTGAGCCATGGGCCGCTGTTGCTACTTCTGATGGGAGGTCCAGGTGTAGCTGGCAGTGGCACGGTTCTGTCCTGAGGGCTTGGGACAGCAAGTGCCAAAAGAAATGTTTGCTAAGTAATAACTGCCAAGCGTGAGTGGGACAGGATTTGAGTTGGCATGTCTGCCTTGAGTTGAAAGGCATATTAACGCAAAGGGGTCTCCTCAGCTCCTCATTCCGGAAGCTACCAGGAAGTTCCAAGGGAGAAGGAGACTTCTAAAAAAAAGAGGAGCCTCCCAATTTAGGAGGAAAGCCACCCACCTTTCTCTGACAGGGTCTCTAAAGAGCACTGAAAGATCCATATTTTTAAAAACTTGCTTTAGGTAAATGGGCATTGGTACATGTCCAATCCCAGTCTCCTTAGCCAAACTAGCCAAATTGGTGAGCTCCAGGCTCAGTAAGAGATTCTATCTAAAACAAATAAACAAGGGAGAGAGCAATAGAGGCTTCTTCTGCTGACTTCTGGTCTCCAGGGGACACACACACACACACACACCACCCTCCAGGGGACACACACACCACCCACCCTCCAGGGGACACACACACCACCCACCTTCCAGGGAACACACACACCACCCACCTTCCAGGGGACACACACACCACCCAACCTCCAGGGGACACACACACCACCCAACCTCCAGGGGACACACACACCACCCTCCAGGGGGCACACACCACCCTCCTCCACAAAGAAGTGGATACCATGTGCTCCTGCGCACCACAGGAAAATGCCAGCTAATAATGTTCCAGGACGTATTATTTTGTTCTAATAATTTGGAAGACGGAAAACAACCCAGCAACTGTATATAATTGGAATGGTTGAGGTGAGAAAAGCCCGGGGTACTAATTTTCCAGTTGTCTCACTGAGGGACGAGCAGACAGCTAAGCTGCACAGCTCCTAAGGGTCCAGTGCTACGCGTCCTCCTGCTTGGAGCGCATTGGTTTCCCCTCTTTTCTGCATTTGTGTGATTTCTCTCTGGGAGTTTCTTTCTGCTCAGTGTTGGGCAGGAAAAGCCTGCCCAACAACCAGTTTACTGCTGGGTGCATGGGAAGGGAGCTCTGAATGCATGCGTTTCTGCTGCGAGCTGTGTCAGTTACTCCTGTCCTACTGCAAAATCTACAGGTGTTCAACCCCCTTGGGACAGTCGTGGGAGTGGGGCGCACTGGATAAGCAGGCTCCACCATTGCAATATTTCTACAGCATTCCTCACTTAGCGCAGGCCTAGGAGTTTTCTCCAGTAGTGTGAGGTTAAGCGACATGAGGTTCCTATTCTAGTGCTTGGCTTGTGGCTGAGAGTTGACTCCTTTTGAGTTTGATGGAATGTTAGGGTGCAAGAAAAGCTAAGAGCACAAATGACATTCACTAAGGTTCCCCAAACATTAACATTTTACTGACAGCTTTTTAGATGGAGGAACGATAGCTGATAGGTATAGAATGATAGACACGGAAAGGTAGACCTCTGCTTAGTAGACGTCTCTGCCTTTCTCCGCTGATGTGAACCTTTTAAAATAAAAGAGTGGGCGTAATTCACCCAACCCTGTAAAATATGTGTCTCCTAAAGTATCAGGCCACTCCAGAGGTGATTATTTGATTAGCGCAGTGAAAGAATTTCCAGCATTCCCTAGCGAGACTCAGACTCAGACACAAGCCAGCCAACTTTAACTGGGCACATAGTACGTGTCACCCACAGGACTAGGTGCTTTGGGGAAAACAGTCTTGCTGATCTCTCTCTGCCACATCCTGAGGCAGGTTTATTAATGCCTCCATTTCAAAGATCAGAGCAATTAAGACTCGAAGACTTTTGCATGCTGCCTCAAGGACCTTAATGAAGTGGTAGAAATGGGATTTGAACTCAGGTCCTTGGGCTCCAATCCTGGTATTTTTTCCAAAACAACAGATGATACTTTTTGCCGCCAGTTACGTGACAATCACACTCTATGCTAAAAATGGGCTGGTATGCAACTCAGGGTGAAGAGCTTGCCTAAAATACATAAGGCCCTAGATTCAGATCTCCAGTACTACAAAATAAACGAGAATGTTACAAAAGAAAAACTGGAAGGAAAACAAGAACGACCTTGGCTCCGAATCAGTGCGCACTGACCCCCTGCCAGGCTGCCACAGCCTTGATCTGCTCTGTTGGTTTTCCTGGTTCTGCAGAACTCTGAAGAGCTGGCTGGAGCTCTTTCTGTCTCACCACACCCCTTTCACAGTTCCACCACTGGCTGCTGAACAATTTCTTGTCTTCAGATACCTTGAGTCAAGTCTGTATTTGAAATAAAGGCTTATTTCCCCAGGGAGTGCTGATGATATTGTTAACACTGGGGATGGTGGAACTTCCTGCCCATTAGGACCTGGAGATGCTGGCCTGCCGTAGGCTCTGCTCAGACAGTAGGGGCAATAAGAGTTGCCAATGGATTCTCCCCATTTCCATCTGCACGGGGCTGATAGGTCCTGCCCAATCCTCTTGTGCCTAAAGACAGAGAACAGGGCTAGAGGGATGGCTCAGAGGTTAAGAGCATTGCCCCCTCTTCCAAAGGTCCTGAGTTCAATTCCCAGCAACCACATGGTGGCTCACAACCATCTGATATGGGGTCTGGTGCCCTCTTCTGGCCTGCAGGCATACACACAGAATATTGTATTCATAATAAATAAATACTAAAGACAGAGAACAGCAGAAGGAACCCAGTTTATTGGGATGATAATCCTTTGGGGAGTCCTGCAGAATTCTGGCAGGACGCTTCTGAAATCAACACTAATTCTACCTCAATACAGTCCTGTGCTTGGATCAGCAGCCCTAGCTATGAAAACTCAATGGGAAAGGAATTTTAACTCCCAGCCCAGGAACTTGGTGAACTCTGAGTAGCTTGAGAACCATTGATTGACCAAGCTGAAAACGGCCCCTGGGAATACGTCTGGGTCTATGAAGCTTGAATGTGGAACTTCTATATGGAGGTTCATACTTCCAGCTGTAGGTTCAGACTGACATGAATTTGTATGTGTTTTGCTTGTTTTGAGACAAGGTCTCATGTATCCCCGGCTGCTTTTTGAACTTACTCTACAGCTGGGGATGACTCTGAAATCCAGATCCTCCTGCCTCCACCCCCAACGTGATAGGATTACCACCACCTCCGGCTTATGCTGTGTTGAGGACCAAACTCGAGGCTCTGCTTGCACTAGGCAGGCACTCTATCAACTAAACAACATCCCAAGCCTCTGAGCTGTATTCAGATCCCAGTGGCCTTGAGCAAGTAAATCTCAACTTCACCATTGGAAATGGTAGTAGTGTATCTGGTTAAGGAGTGGAAGTAAAGAGCCTAGGATAAACTCTGGTCCTTAGAAGCTCCTCATACTTTGTGTTTGGAGAAATGGCTTAGTGGTTAAGAGTGCACAGTGCTCTTTCAGAGCACCTGAGTGTGAACGCTCCCAGCATCCACATCAGGGGCTCAACAGCCACTTAAAGCTCCATCGTCTCAGGCCTCCATGGGTACCACACTCAAGCACACATACTCGCACAATACACATAACTAAAAATAAATCTGAAAGAAAAGGAAATTCTCATACTGTGTGTTCTGCTTCTTTCTTCTTATGACATGAGCTAGAGTCGTCTGGGAAGTGGACCCTCAGTTGAGAAAATGTCTCCATCAGACTGCCTCTAGGCAAGTCTGTAGGGTATTTTCTTAATCATTGCTATAGAGAGGCTCAGCCCATGGTGGGTAGCATCACCCTGGGCAGGTGGTCCTAGGTTGTATGAGAAAGTGGATTGAGCAAGTGAGCGGCAGTCCTCAATGGCTTCTACTTCAGTTCCTGCCTCCCAGTCCCTGCCTTGAGTTCCTGCCCTGACTTCCCTCATAATGATTATGGCCTGACAGCTGTAAGTTGAATTACACCCTTTCTTCCCCAGATGCTTTCGATTTGGGTGTTTTCTCACACTAATAGCGAACTAACTAAGACACCATGACATAATTTAAAATCAAGTCAAATGAGGCAAAACTGATTTTTCCTTGTTTCCTTTCTCTTGTTGGCTTCTTTCTTTCTGCCTCTCTATTCTTCCCTGTCTCCTTCAACACCCCCTTTCCCTCCCCCTACTATCTCAAGTCCTATGCTGGCCCATAATTACTAAAGAACATTTAGTTCTTAGTGTTCTATGGAGACAGCATCCCTGATGCTGAGTCCCATGTAGAGAATCTCTGATTTCTTAATGCTTCATAAAAGTCAGCAATCAAACAAAAACTTTTCCCCTTAGAATCATTTTATTCTGTGTTCCTGAACATCTGGGCGGGTAGGGGTGGGGTGGTACAGCTTTTCGCTTGGGCCTCTTCAAAACAACTTCTTGGGCTGGAGCGGTGCCTGTGTTTATGCCTCATTAGGAACACAAACCATCATTCCAAGACTTTCTTGCTGGGACTGCCACTAACTGTGTGGGTGAATTATTTCCCAACTTTGAACTTCAGCTCTGAAAATGGAACAAGTCAGACGAGACTTGCTGTAATTGATGAAAGTCAATGAAAATACCACTCCGATTTAATGCTTAATCATATGTACTCTTGTGTTGGTTTCCTGATATCCATCTTGGCTTGACAGTGACCCCTCAAGCGTGGAGACAGCGTCCCACTTCCTAGAGATGAGCTTAAGCCAGAGTCGGGGCCTGCCTCTGTGACCTTCTGCGAATGACGGCTCCCCAGCCACCGGTGATGTTCTCCAGAATGAATCGGCTGCAGCACCCAGCGCAGGGTGGCAATGAGGACTGTCTAAGGTGGAATTGACATGGTACTTGCTAGGTGTTTACTGTTTTCACTGTCTGGGAGCCTCCCACCACGCAGTGCTCAGCAAGTTTTTGCCCTGGCACATTTTTTCCTGATGCACAAATAAAGAGTTTGGCTTTCTTTGATTTAAAAAGGTACTGAAGAGTCAAGTTGAAGCTAATTTCGTCTTCAGTGCCATAACATTAATAACCTAAAATACAGGCTTTTAGAATTAGAACTTTGTGTGGTTTTATAGAAATGATATTGGCGCTATACTCTTTGGAGTGCCTTGAGATTTATGTGGAAGTAAAAATACCAAAATTAAGCTGGAAATGAAATATTAATGTTCTCAGTGGGATTAATTCTGTTAGGTTTTCTTTTTTTTTTCTGTTAGGCTTTCTTTACATGGTTCTTAAATTTGCATGGCTTTTAAAAATTTGCTTTTTAAGTATAGGAACAATGGGAGAGAAAAAAATGTGTCAACACCTGACTCTCTGTATCAGCCAGGGCTCTCCGGAGAAATAACAGGAAGCGGGGCTGTGAAAGAGATTCCTTAGGAGAAAGTGGTTGTTGGCACTTCTGAGGCTGAGATGTCCCTGCGTTTGTAGACTCTGTAGATGGAAAGGTGGCACACAGATGGCTTGTGTCCAGAGCAGAAGATCAGTGTCCTGTCTGGAGATGGGCAAGAGTGGTCATCCTGCTCAACCAGGGTTGGTTTGCAACCAGGGTTTGTTTGCTATCGGTTTTTCAACTGATTAGGTGAAGCCCACCTACACTAGGAAAGGACCATCCGATTTCCCCATCTTCCTATCCAAGGGTTAATCTTACCCCCAAACACCCTCTCAAAATGCCCAGGATAATGTTCAACAGAATATCTGGGCATTTAAGACCCAGCGAAGTTGACACATTCAATTCCTTATCGCGCTTAGGTTATCTGTGAGATTAGCAGCTCCAGTGGCACAACTGCTCAGCTCAACGCCTGTGAACAAAATACTTGGGAAATGCGGGAAAGACGACAAAAACCAGGTTTTGCCACACAAAGATTATCATTATGACAGCTGGGGCACATTTCCTAACAGTCGTTTTCCTTTTAATCATATCACAGATCGATTTTTTAATTGTTCATTGTCTTTGGCGAGAGATGTGGTGTTTGCTCTGTTATCTGGGAGGCACAAGGACTCCCATAATGCCTCCCACTCTCCACTTACAGAACAACCATGAGAAAGTCCACCCTGAGTCCATGAAGCAGTATCACTATAACTGAATAATGGGAACCTGGACCCCAGCTCTGTTTCCTCAGAGGGAGAGAAGTGGTTTTCTCCTTTGTAACTCTACAACTAGGCTAAGGGGGAGGGGTGAAAAGGCTGGGTATCAGTAGTTTCCAGAGATTTCCAGAAGTGCTTGCTACTCTGATTACTATGCACTGTGCACACATTAAATTATCATAATGTACCCTAGAAATATGTCCAAATAATGCCTGTTAAAAAAAAGAAAAGAAAAAGACAGCTGTTCGAGAAGCCATCCCCATGCCAACCCTCCTGCTCTCCAGAACACAGCACCGAAGGCGTTAATAGCTCATCTTGCCTTTCTAGGGCAGGAGGTGTGAGTGACTAGGAAACCCCTCATAAATTAAAGGTGGCAGCTTCTCTGAGGAGGGGAGGAGGCTTGTTCAGCATTTCAAGCCTTTTAGCTAGTGTCCTTTATCACTGACTGATTTATTGGATATTTATGTAGTGGGCAAGGGATTTGAAATATAACATAAGCGCTTCCTGCAATGTCAGTACCCAACGTTAGTGGTCTGAACAAGGATGTAATTCATCTCTGCAGGTGCTTACTCCAGTATCAAGTACTTCAATAACATCATGCCTGTGGAATCCACGGCTCCCTGGGGGCCTATTTGTATCCTGATATGCCCGTGTCCTTCCTATGTGTGTTTTCCTTTCTTAAGGAACCCTCATTTCCTTCAATAGGGATATGTTTTATTTCATCCCCTTTCCTGCATTTACTCATATTAATGTCACCATATTCACTGGTAATAGCCGGGCCTGGAAATAACCCACATAGCCATCTAAATACCAGCCTGAAACACCACGCCTGGGATACATTATTAAGCAAGAAGGGGTGAAATACTAGTGAGAAGATCCCGTCCTTCCTTCGTGAGTTCTACCGACACAGGGCCCTGAGGGGGACAGAGGCGTGCATCAGAGAATGGAACTTGGAGTCTCTCCCCAGCCCCTGGCAGAGTGGGGGACCCAGGAGGAAAGACAGAGAGCCCTTTGGACACCTTGTTTCCAGTGAGGGAGTCACTGGTTGGAAGACACAGCGCAGTTGGAAGATCCCTTTGCCTTTGGCTGTTTCTTGTTGTGGATAAAGAATTGATGTTACCAACAGGGCAGAGCAGAGGTGTTCTTTAGTGCAGCCTCCTGGGCCTCACGGTAAGACAGAGCACTGGCTTTGAGGAGGGTTTGCTTCCCTCCTCCTGCTCCCCTCCCCCTCCTCCTTCTCTTCCTGTCTCTTTTCCTGCTCTTCTTCCTCTTTCTCCCTCCCTCCTCCTCTTCCTCCTCCTCCTGTTCCTCCTCCTGTCTTCTTTGCTTATTCATGTGGGAGATGAGTTTGCCCTGGCAAGGCCGTGCTGCTTAGTGGAAGGAAAGGTTGCTCTGGCCCCTGGACAGTTTGGTTTTGCTTCATTTGTGCTCTCTCCCCAACACTGTTCACCTGTGAAATGGAGTTAGTACTTGGCTTGCTATTTATGCCGGGGAAATATGGGCGGAAACCATTCTTTGCAATAACTACTGGAGGTTCTATAAAGGAAACTGGATTATGTTCAAAGTTACTTATTCAGGGAACAGAATGAATCTTTTTCTGGACACTATTTTATGATGTAGGGTGCAGATAATTGCATACCTCACTAGAGGTATTACTACTAATTACTATGCTAATAGGTGCTTTAATTCAGCTGGTATTGGCTGATTCATCCCTCTATCTGCCAGAGTCCTGCTTTATCAGCTATAATGGATATTGGCCAGAGGGACCCTTGTCTTCTTGTTAGGAGACTGGGGACATTTTAGGGAATGAAGGAGACAGGCAACTATTCATAGGCGTGAACTACTACTCAGAGGAAGCAGGGGACAGGGACCAGATGCATTACCTTACTACAACCTATGACAACCACATTAATCCCTTATGAGGGTGGCTAAGATTAAGTCACTTGAGCTGGGCATGGTGGCACACGCCTTTAACCCCAGCGCTTGGGAGGCAAAGGTAGACAGATCTCTGAGTTCGAAACCAGCCTGATCTACACTCTAAATTTCAGGATCATCAGAGCTGCACAAAAAAAAAACCCTGTCTTGAAAAGCAAACGACAACAAAAAACCCACCACAATAAATGTGTGTGTGTGTGTGTGTGTATTTTAAGTCCAGGAGTACATCATGGAGCATGCTATCACATATTATCCATAATGTATATGCTCCTATTACATTATAATATGGCTGAGGCTTCTGGGGCTTGCTATGGTTGGGCAGCCCCCTCTGAGCCTGCTGGTGACAAATGGTTCCTTCTTGCATGAACTGCTGCCACATCAGTTGGGAGAGAAGAAATACAGATATGGTGAACATGAGCCCTGCCAAAGAATTCATCTTGGGATGTTGGAAACACTGCGAGAAGTTTCATTTTTGAAATGAATTTTTGAAATGAATGGTTTGAAGGAATTTTAGAATAAAAATTCTTCCGTTGTGAGAAGACCAGTTCATTAGACTCTCAGTTTTACAGTGTGAATACTTTTCCCATCTTGGAAAAGAAAGATTTCAAATAGGTTAGAGATTTGCAAGAGAAGCTGTTCTGCAGTGATATAAAATGTCTTCTTCTGTAGGCAAAGTTAGCAGCAGACACTCTTCCTTGTAGGAAATCTCTCTTCCTGTGAATAAGATCCTTACCTCACCAAAATAAATAGAGGGTGCCTGTTAAAGCCTTTCCTTAGGAGGTGGTGAGGAGCCAGCCTTAGCTTATGCTAATGGAGGGGGCCCAGGATCGCCCCCATCCTGACCTCTCCAACCTCAACATATGCAACCCCTCTGGATATTAGTCCATGCTGAAGAACATGGCCCACCAAGGTCAAAAGGAGTTGGATCACCTGCTTTCTAAAGGCAGAAAGAGATGTAAAGTTAATCCCCCCACATCTCCCCTGCGCAATAGCCAGTGTCAGGAATGTCATTCACCCAACAATGGCACAGAGTCAGAGGTACAAAAATAAAAGACATAGGAAATATTGGGGTGCTGAGAACATACATTGCCTGGGAAGGAGTAACACCAGAACACCTCACGGGTGCTTTGGATTCCATCTTGACATCTGCTTCGTGGACCACTCAAATGGAATCCATCATATCTACACTACCCACCAGGCATCAGCCAGATACAGTTTTCCTTTTCAGGGCTGCTCCTTTTCTCCACAGTCGTTAGCCGTGTTCTTCACTAACACAAGCCTACAACGTGTTCCATAAAAGCACAGCAACTTTGCTTCATCACACGGGAGGGGTCCCTTCACATTATGCCCCACCAAGAGACTTTCCAGTTCAAAGTTAAAGAATCATTCATTTGACTGACCTCTTTTAGAGCTCTGCCTGCCAGGTATTAGAAGACACTGAAGATAGGTCAGTCCGGAGTTCATAGGGTGGCAGTCCCTCCCTACACTGTGATGATCAAGTAGGAGCTTGTGGAGAGTCTGTAAAATATGGGGTGCCAACCGTAAGTGCGAAAGGGGCCTGGAGGGATGGGGTGCAGGAATAAGGCTTTTAAGGATACAGAGCTGGGGGTGTAGTGGTGCACACAGAAAGATTTTTGTACCCTGATATTAAGTCTTTCTGCTGATGCAATAAATCAGATCCAGCCGAATTAAAGTTCAGGGTTTCATCTGAGCAAAGCATGCCCCGGTGGTCCTGGGGAAAGAGGAGAAACCATGAGGGAGAACCACTTGTCAGGTCGGGAGACCATGCCTCAAATAGCCTGAGCATCCCAGGTGGAGAAACTGACCTCCTACAGGCTTTCTTTGGGCAGGGTCTGGAGAGGGAAGATCCCCAACATCCCAACCTTTTCGGGTATATTTGGATGCCAGTTTAAGTCTGGCTACTTCCTGTTTGCAAGGGATGAATTGGGGAAGGGAGTTGGGAGTCAGTGGGTGTCATGCTTAATGGGAGGTATGGGTGGAGAAGCATTCAGTCAGCTGTCATCCTGGAGACCTCAGGCATCTGTTCCTTGAGGAGGTGGAGAAGGCGCACGCCTTTAATCCCAGCACCTGGGAGGCAGAGGCAGGTGGATCTCTGAGTTTGAGGTCAGCATAGTCTACAGAGCGAGTTCCAGGACAGCCAAGGCTACACAGAGAGACCTTGTCATGGAAAAAAACAAACAAAACAAAACCAAACCCAGAGAAGTGAGCAGAGGAACAATGAGAATAATGGAGTGGGACTGGGACTAGGACTGTTACCTACTAGTATAAGATTAGGATTAAGTAGGAGCTCACTGACTCCAGACTGACAACTGAGTGGGGGAGGGTGGGAGGCGGTGGGTGGAATCAGCATAGGACCAAACTAGGCCCTCTGAATATGGGTGACAGTTATATGGCTGGGGCAGTCTGTGGAGCCACACTGGCAGTGGGACCAGGATTTTTCCCTAGTGCTTGAACTGGCTATTTGGAGCCCATATTCTTTGGAGGGATACCTTGTTCAGCCTAGATATAGTGGGGAGGGCCTTGGTCCTGCCTCAAAATGATGTACTAGACTTTGTTGACTTCCTATGGGAAGCCTTACCTTCTCTGAGGCGTGGATGGGGCAGGGAGCAGAAGGAGGAGAGGGAGTAGGAACTGGGATTGGTATGTAAAATGAGAAAAAATTGCATTAAAAATTAGTTTTAAAAAGGTTGAGATTGTGTGGTTGCCGGGGCTGCAGAGAAGGCTCAGAGATTAAGAGCACTTTTTTTTTTTTTTCCCAGAGGGACCAGGTTTATTTCCAGCACCCACATGTGGCTCACAACCATCTAGATCTCCAATTCCATGGAATTCGATGCTCAATTCTGATTGCTTTGGGAGCTTCATACATGTAGTACATGTATGTGAGCAAAACATTCATACACATAAAATTAAACAAATCATTAAAAATTAAAAGAGTATGAGTTTAGGTTTGAATTCTAAAGCCATTGTTATTGGAGCTAACCAGAGGTGATCGAAAAGTCTTTATTCCAGCAGGCTGGGACCACACTCCAGTGTTTGGAGATCTAGGTGTGGCCCCAGTGTCCTGAACATGGGGGGAGGGGAGGAGGTTTAAGAGCAGAGTTCTTATCCAGGCGCCTCACCCAGAAACTTCAGGGAGCGCTTCTCAGAGTGAGCAAGTGGTTTGAAGAGAGCAGTTTCAACAGAAGCTAAGATAAGCGGTTAGCCAGAGCATAAATGAGCAGTTTTTACAATGGCTAAGATAAATAATCTAGGACAGCCTGTCCTTGGGTTTCTAGAACAGAGTTGGGTAGTTCTCTATGGGATTCTCCATCAAAGAAATCAAATAGTAGTTAAACCTGAAATGGCCTCAGCAAGAAGACGAGACGCAGAAACCTTTACACTGTCTAGCCCCATCGCATCATTATTGTTTTGGGTTTTGATTTTTAGGTTTGAAACTGGGTCTTATTATGTACTCCTGGCTGGCTGAAACTAGTTATGTAGCTCAGGCTGTCCAGGAATTTAAAGAAATCTTGTCTCTCAAGTTCTAAGATTAAAGGCATATACCACTATGCCTAATAAATATACACATATATGTTCATATATCATTATATATCACCTTTATGTACATATATATGCATATATATTAGGTATAGTTGTAGACGGAGGTTTCTGTCCTGCCCGATCCTGAAGGTGTTCAGTCTCAAAGAAACACACAGAGGCTTATATTAATTATAAACTGTTTGGCCTATTGCTCGGGCTTATTACCAACTAGCTCTTACAACTTAAATTGACCCATAATTTTTATCTATGTTTGACCACTTGGCTTAGTACCTTTTCCCAGTAAGGCATTCTCATCTTGCTACCTCTGGATCTGACTTGTGACTGTGTCTCTGCTTTTCCTTTTCCCAGAATTCTCCTTCTCTGGTCACCCTGGCTATACTTTCTGCCTGGCTACTGACCAATCGGCATTTTATTTTATTATTTTATTTTGAGACAGGGTTTCTCTGTAGCTTTGGAGCCTGTCCTGGAACTAGCTCTTATAGACCAGGCTGACCTCAAACTCACAAGAGATCCTCCTGCCTCTGCCTCCCAAGTTATCAAGTGCTGGGATTAAAGGCATGCACCACTACTGCCTGGCTAATCAGCATTTTATTAAGCCAATATTAGTGACAAATCTTTTTTTTTTTTTTTTTTGGTTTTTTGAGACAGGGTTTCTCTGTGGCTTTGGAGCCTGTCCTGGAACTAGCTCTTGTAGACCAGGCTGGCCTCGAACTCACAGATATCCACCTGCCTCTGCCTCCTGAGTGTTGGAATTAAAGGCGTGTGCTACCACAGTCCAGCTTAGTGACAAATCTTTGCAGTGTACAAGAGCATTATCTCACAGTACATAGTGCTATATGTCTTTAATCTTTTCATTTATTTCTCAACTTACATTTTTATCTTTATTACTTATGAGTCAATTTTCATTGATTTTTTTTTAATCTTCATCATTTTGTTGGTATAATTCTTCACCTTTACCTGTCTGGTAATTTTTAGTTGACCAAAAACATTGTACAATGTACCTCAGTGCTGTGTGTGTCTATGTTCCAGCAGACAGCATTGCGGTTATTCCTAGAAAATTACCATTACTTACAAGAGATTTGGTCTTTAGGTTCTTGTTCTTAAAGTTATTGGCTGGGACTGCAGCAGTATTTCCTGAGAGATTCTGTCTCCTGTAACAAGGCAAGTACTTTTTAGTGCTCTGCAGCCTTATATACTGGGAAATGTCTGTTCTGTTTTGGAAGGGGGCCGCGCTCACCCTGTGGGTGTTCCGGGCATTGTCTCCCTATGCTCCTAGCAGTTCCTTTCTTTGTATCGTTAGTTTCCTCACATAGCATTTGACTCAAGAAGCCGTGCAATTCTCCGTGGACCTCCGGATCCCAGATTTGGAGCATCTACAGGGCACTCCCATCCCTTTCTGACTCTCTTCCTTCTGTATTCTCCTGGGTGTAATGAAATCGAAGGAAGCCTCAAACTGGGGAATTAATACGGTTTCGGTTGTGGTCGATGTGGGTGCATGCAATTCTTCCGGGCTCCAGCCTGTGACTTCCAGCTTCCGTTCAAGGGTTCTGAAGGCCTCAGTCTCCATCAGCCTCGTGTGGTATCTGTTAGAGGCAGGAATTTTGTCTGTGAAAAAGATTTCTCCGAGAAACCTTGTGGGACTGAATGTGTGATGAGGGGCAACTTTGAAAGCAAATGGGGTTCACTTTCTAGGGAGCAGAGCTTGGCTTTCTTTGTTTGACTAAAACCTCTAGTAGAAGAGGGAGCTGGAGTGGGAGCAACCAGCTCCACGGGTGGCAGAAACCCAAAGAGAAAAACAATTCATCAACTTTAAAGCAACTCATTTAAAAGTGTGAGTGTGGTTTATTTGACCCGCACCTGGGAGCAAATATTAATGAAGAAGTAAAGACAGCTTATGGCTTTTTCAGTTTCTTTCATTTCCCCCTAGATGACTTTGATAGAAACTAATTATCAATGCTCTTGATTTAATTTGGGGTAAAAATTGGATGAAGGTTTCTCTGAAGTCCCACGTTAGTGTTCAGAACCCAGGAGAAGTGAAGTTAACCCCTGATCTTTCTCTCTGCAACTGCTCTAGTCAGTGGGCTCCAAGGAGTCCACGTTAGAAAAGTAAAAAAAAAAAAAATACTATTATGGCAATTATTATTTTTTCAAAGAAAAATTTCTTGTGGGAATGTTGGCTGAATGACCAGGGGAAATTTTCCCAGTGCTAAAGTTGGTCTTGTTTTTCTTTTATTTGTTTTTCCACTAGATACTACAAAACTTCCACTAATTTAAACCCAAATAAATTTGAACTCCCCCCCCCCCCCCCACACATATTCTACTTTGAAAGGGAAAAAAGGGAAAAAGATAAGGTAGTTAGAAAATTATTCTGCAACAAATTAGGATATCTGTACCTAGGGTTCATTACTTGCATATGCCAATCACATACACCTCCTTCCGTCTGCAGGCTGTTCTCAGCTCTTGTTCCTCACTAGACATAATGTGTGTCTTTGTGTTCTTTTCCCCTGGCAATATAAGATTAGGATGAAGAATGTGGGTTTAGGATTTGAGTCCCAGCACCATCATTGGTTGGTGTTGTCTGCTCCTCGACAGAATGTGGAAAATAGGAACACCTGTTTGTAAGAGCCTGCAGGGGCGGTTCAGCCTTTTACTGCTTGATGGTGTCATCTTCAACGGTTATGTAATTTTGTCTTGAGCTGTGTGATGAGACTTAGAATCACCATGGGAAGAAATCTCTGGGCATATTCATGGAAGAAGTTTCTAGATTCAGTTAGCCGAAGTGAAAAGACTCACCCTGAATGTGGGCGGCATCTTCCTAAGGGCCTAGGGTCTCAGAGTGAATGAAAGGGAGAAAGTGGGCACCAGCATTCCTCTCTCTCTGCTTCCTGAGTGTGGATGCCATGTGACCAGTGACCTCCTGCCATGGTGTCCTCCAAATCGTAAGCCAAACTAAGCCCTCTCTCCCTACATGACTGTGTCAGGTATTTGTCATGGCAACAACACGAATGATTCATAGTCTACATTCCTAGTTTTCCTCTTCATGGACCGGGAGTTCCATGTGCCCGGAATCAAGCTCATGCATGTAAAGAAGTAGAACGTGAAGGAGATGCTCAAATGTCTGTAATGACGATTGTGTCATTTGATAGCAACCTCTCCTCCTCTGCCACCATTACTCTAACTTTTATTTTTGTGCTAACATTGATAATGCCCATCTATGAATCAAATACTCCTGCTCCAATGGCAACATTAGCTGTGGGCCAACCCCTATTGTAGGAGCTGTGGACAGAGTGGCACATGCTTCCACTCGGGATCTAAGGCAAAACTTAAGAACTGACTTAAAAGCCAAGTAAGATAGCGGAGAAGAGTAGATGTGCTATTGAAGCTAACTTGGAAGAGTGGGGTGTAAGGGGTTGAAGGTGTGCAGGGCTGGAAGGTCAAGGGTGTTGGAGATTGAACCCAGGGTCTCACATATGCTAAGCTAGTGTTCTACTTCTGAGCTACACCCCAACACAAAGCCTACTTCAGACAGAAAGATCACAGGAGGTCTCTGTGAGGTGATGGGCTTTAAACTGAGCAGAAGAAGATCTAGAAAAAGCTGGTAAGCATGGACCTCAAGGGACACCCAAATCCAAAATCTCAGTAGTCAGTTGCTACTTTTTTGCTTGGTTGATTGGTTTTGGTTTTTCAAGACAGGGATTCTCTATGTTGCCTGGCTGTCCTGGAACTCACTCTGTAGACCAGGCTGGCCTCGAATTCAGAGCTCTGCCTGCCTCTCAAGTGCTGAGATTAAAGGTGTGCACCATCACTGCCCAGCAAGAATGTCAGTTGCTACTTTAATGCAATAATTTTATAAAGAAAAATCAATGCCTATAAAATTATCATTTTAAATGAAAAGAATCAGTAAGTTTAAGTTAATTAAAAATGACTTATGATCAACACTTGGTTAAGAAATGACAAGTTTGACAGTTTATGTAAATAAAAATGAATTAAGTAAAGAGACAGACTGTGGAGAGACTACTGTGTTTGCCTCTGTTGAAGCTGAGAGAGTAAAATGGATTCAGTTCTGATTATAAGTTTAAAAAAATTAAACTTTAAGGTGATGGCATAAGTTCTAAAATGCTTCCCAATTTTTCAACTACTTTAAAGTTCTGGAAAAATGTTAAGCATATAAAAGATATATAATTTTTAAAAAAGATTTATTTATTATGTTTATAGTGTTCTGTCTGCATGCATGCCTGCAAGCCAGAAGAGTGCACTAGATCTTATTACAGATGGTTGTGAGCCACCATGTTGTTGCTGGGAATTGAACTCAGGACCTCTGGAAGAGCAGCCAGTGCTCTTCACTGCTGAACTGATGTGGGATTCCCCTCTGTATGCTGTGAATACCATTGGTTAATAAAGAAACTGTCTTGGGCCTGCACAAGGAATAGAGGTAGGCAGAGAAAACTAAACTGAATGCTGGGAGAAAGGAGGCAGAGTCAAAGAGAAGCCACGGAGCTGCCACCAGAGACAGACGTGCTGAAAACTTGGTGGTAGGTCACAAACCTTGTGGTAAAATATAAAATAATGGAGATGGGTTAATTCTAGATGTAAGAGTTAGCTAGCAATACACTTAAGTAATTGGCCAGTTTCTGTGTGGTAATACATTTTGGGAGTCTGGGCAGCTGGGAAATGAATAAGTGACTTCTTACAACACTGAACCATCTCTCCAGCCCCCATATAAATATGTTTACCAGAGAGCATAGTTTTCCTTTTGTTTATACTCCTGCACAGTGCTGGAGCTGAGACGTGTAAGTTCAAAGCCAGCCAGGTGGTTGTGATTGGAAAGAGCTTTCTAGAAAGAGGGGCAAGCTGTGAAGGTCCTTGGGGTGTAAGGAGTGCATTGATGACCAGGGTAGAAATGAACCTCAGATGATGCCAGAGGCCAGCAGAGCCAAGCAGACCTGCAGAGCAGAGGAAGAAGTAGGAGTGAGCCTCCCTCATCATATAAGGCAGCCATACCAAAGTTGTAAGGCAGAAAGTGATGTAATTGGATTTAGACTTATAAAAAAATCTTATTTGCTGTTGAGTGGAGCATGGACAGCATCAAGTGTCTGAGTAGGTACTGGGGAAGATGTGAGCTGAAGGAGGAGATGTTATATAGATCCAAACCTTTTGTGAGTAGACACATTGTGAAGACGTAGGCAGGGAGTTAAATGTTAAATTTATATTGGTAGCTATGTCTCCTGATGGTTCAAATTCCCTTGAATGTGGCTAGACATCCTTGAAGGTACAATTAGGTTTCCATTGTATCAGAAAGTAAGGTGCTGGGTTACTTTCTATGTGGCCATCATGTGCACCAACAACCATCCTGGTGAATAGGGAATGAACGATCCTAGAGATGTCTTCACCCTGGAGCTAGCACGTAAAATGGGACTGAAAAAAAAAAAGCAATACTCAAGAGAAGGAACTTTATAATGACATCACCAGGGGCAGGCATAAGAACTTTTCTTCCTTCTTTCCTCCCTTCCTCTTTTTCTTTTTCTTTCTAAAGAAACATTTAAAAATCCTCCACTTGGAACTCAATGGACCGCCATGCACACGCCTTGTGACACACTCCTGCCTCTCTGGAATGCACCCACGTGCCTCATTTTGTTGAATAAACTGTTCCAACTGTCTGACTCTTCTGAGTCCTCCTCTTTGAAAAGATGGGAACTGAGAACTCTGAGCAGATGCAGGGGTAGAACTGGGGGGGGGGTCCTTAAGAGGTGGCTGCAAACTGCAGAAAGGAGAGGAGAGTAGCAGATGCTCCTCACAGCCCAAGACCCAGGGATGGAGGCGAGCCCAGCAGTATTACAGCCGTGCAGGTACATGCCTCATAGACTTCACACCACAACTCCCCTCCTTCCTCGGTTCCCCTTCTCATCCGGGGATTAACCAAAGCCCATCGGGTCATTATGTGGTTTTCAGTGACGAGGAAGCAAGGCCTCCTCCACCAGATTGGCTGAAGTGTCCTGGACCGCTTCCCATTTGTGTAGGGAAAGGCTTGGAAGAGAAAATGATCTGTCATCCCGAGTCTGATAACAGTGCAGGCTTGAAATCATGCTTCCCCGAACCCAAGGGAGCTAGGGTGGAGGCTAAGGTTGCTAGATAGGAAGAGGAGAATTTTGGACATCCCAGAAGATACTTACCAGCTGTATCTTAAAGAAGAAGTACTCCTGGTCTTCCTCAATTTCCTCTCTCTGGCCTCGGGAGCTTAAAAAGAGAGACTGGATCTTCTTCATAATGTATTTTTTTTAAGGGTAGATGAGAAGAAGGGGAAATAGCGACAGTTAAATCAGATGTGTAGCTATAACATTATACAAAGTGTGCACTTTAAAGGACCTTAAAGATTTCCTACTTGGTGCCATGTTGGCTCATGCGCGTACAATAACATTACAGGGAACAGTTCCCTTTATAGCTTCTTTAATAACAGAGACTCCAGAATGTCCTAAGGTTGCTCCAGCCAGCCTCAGATGGTTGTAATTGTTAGCAATTGTATGACATATGGTTCCTGTAGCTTTCGCCTTTGTCTAATAGAGTAACTAACCCCAACATCTTCACATGCAAGCCTGGAAACCTGCAGATAATGATTGACGTGTCAAAGCAATGAATCGGAACTTGTCAGACTTTGCTTCGTTTAATTGGTTTTTGTTTTTGAGTCAGGATCTTGATGAGTCGTGTGTTCCAGCCTGGCCTCAGCCTTGCTATGCAGCCAAGATTGACCTCAAACTTCTGTTCCTCCTGCCGTCACCTCCCAAGTACCATACTCAGTTTATATACGGTGCTCAGGATGGAACCCGCAGCTTAGTAGGCAAGCACTAGACTAAGGCATCTACATCCCCTGCCCTCTTAGCTTGTTTTTAAACCTCTCGATTCAACTAGCCCTTCTTCTCCAAGGAGTTTAGTTGTATTTCTGCTTCCCTACATGGTACCCAGCAGAAGCTAATCAGCACAGAGGAAACAAGACAATTGCTCCCTCAGTGGCTGTGTGTGTGTGTGGGGGGGGGGTGACTGAGACTATCCCACTTAAGCTCGTGGATTTGTGTAGGAAGTACAGCTTAGATGCCGCCTTGGAGAAACCGGGACTGCCAATCACATGGACCCGTTTTCTTCAAAGGGAGGAAATGAAGGATGCCTGGTCACCTGGAATGCTGGAGTGATGTGGCCACATAACCTGGCAGTCCTTTGCTGTTCTATTAGAAGCTAGTCTCCAGCTGAATCTCTCCACTATCCTGAGTGTTGTCTCTCAGTGAACAGAACACATCCCGGTGAAGGAGGGCCCATATTGCATTCTCCACCAATAGAATCTGTTCTTAGGCTTGTCACAGATCCTTCCTCTAGGCCCTACCCCTAAGCTCTGTTTGTTAACCAATAGAATTCACCCTTGTCGTAAAGGTCATAGGTCACACATTCCACTACGTTTAAATGCGTAAGAAAAGTAAACCAGGGGGTCAGTCCTTGGGGCATGACCCAGTGCCAACAAAGATGGCACTGTACACCTTGTATTCTTCATCTCTTGGGGATCGTCTCCCCACCAGCCTTGAGGCTTGTGAGGATCCCCGACAGTTGACAGTGCCGTTTGTGGAGGTTTAGGCATTGTGGCCTTGCTGGAGGAACTACATCACTGTGGGTGGGCTTTGAGAGTAAAATAGCCTCACCCACTTCCAGTTTGTGCTTGTAGTTCAAGGTGGGAGCCCTCAGATGCCTGCTCCAGCCACGTGACTGCTGCTCATTGCCATGCTCCCCCGCCATGGTTGATTCTTTGCCCTCAGGGGCTATAAGCCATATAAATCCTTCTTTCTAACAGTTGCCTTGGTCATGGTGCTTTATCCCAACAACATGAAAGTAGCTAATAGATTCACTGTCCCAAAGGTTGGAGCCCAAGATCTCATGAATTTTCTGTTCATACTAAGATGAACATGGGGTACGGTTCTTTGAGTGTCTGTATGATAGGGGTCTGAACCCTTCAAATGCTGTCCTTTCTCACAGGGGTCTTCGTGTCAGTGCTAATGGTCTGGAACCTTCAGATGCCATCAGAGATCGTGCAGAACGTGTTGGGCGTTGTCACAACAAATCCAAGTCCTTCTAGACAGGAACCGAAGGCTCTCCAAGTTCCAAGGCAAACAAAAAAGAATTACCTTTACCAGGAAAAAGGCTAAGTACCGTGGGTGTAACTATGGGTAAGATTTAGAGACTTCTTCCGGGACAATGGAGGATCAATACAAAGGACTGGGGAGTCATTCTGATTGATCCTAACAAGAGCTGAGGGACTAAACAGAGTGAGAAAGATAAGATGTGCATGTTCTATTGACCACAGAGCAGGACAGGTCAAGACCAGAAGCCAAATTGTTTCTGATGCATTGATCATGGGAAACGGTGGCAGCTGGGTTTTGGTGGTGGTGGTTTGGGGACAGGATATCACTATGTAGCCCTAGCTGGTCTAGAACTCCCAGTGTAGGTACGTTGGTCTTGGACTTTCTGAGCTCCTAATGCCTCTGCCTTGAGGTGTTGGGATCACAGGCTCGTGTGACCACGCTGAGCAGTGGAATTTTTTCCCATAGGTATATAAACTATTTCTTAACCTCAAAGGCCCAGGGACTCATTTCTTCTTGGCTGTACCCAAGAAGTAAGGCCCCCCCCGCAGCCAGTGGTCTTGGTGTGCTGACCTCGGACATGAAGGTCCCCAAAGTGGCTCTAATTTTCTTCAGTCGTTCCAGGTCCTCATGTAGCCTGTTATCTAGACCATTAGCCAGACCCTGGCTGTACTGTCTATATTTAACATCCTCTGTCTGTTTAAGAACCAGTCTGGGACCTTGTACTGCCATGGATTCTGCATGATGGTGCCCACACGTTCCATCTCGTCCTCTGTGAGCTCTCCAGGCCTCTTGGTGGTCAATGTCTACTTTCCTCAACACCACATGACCATATCTCCACTCCACAACCTTAATGGCAGTGATGGCAAAGTACTTGCAAAACGTGCTGGAACTTCTCACGGATCCCTAGAGACGTGGTGGTGGCACAATCGGCAGCACAGTCGATGGCGTGTAGGCTTCCTGTGGAAGCTGGACTGTGGACTTCTAATCACTTTAGTTGTGTTACCTTTTCCTGTGGAGTTGTGGATAAACATCTACTTGCCCCAGGAAAGCACCCATGACAGATCAAAGGAACACGCCATTCAAATGCAGTTTGGTAAGTCTGAGTTTATAGGGCTTTCTTCAGAAGCATAATGATACCAAATAGCTGTGTCACTGAAATATCTCATGCCACAAAGGTGACAACCTCCCGGGGAGGATATAGTCCCCCCCTTCAGTTAGCTTCCCACCTGCCTCCGTACTTTTGCATCTCTCAAGACTAGATGCAGCCAGCGGGACAGGGTTATATACAGCTCAGAAGCGAGTGAGAGGGGGAATCTTAGCTCTACCGGCCCTCGCCACTCCTTCCGTGTATGAGGGAACCTCAGAGGCCCAGTCTTGTGAGTGTGGGGAGCCACAGCTGCTCTGATTAAGGAGGTAGTGGCCCAGCTCTATCCTGAGAGCAGAGTTTCATGACAGGATTCCTGTACCATCGCTTGGTTCTTTCAAGGAGCTGAAGTGACTTCTCCACATGGCATAGAGAAGTTCTTCTCACTGTAAATTGAGGGAAGCTGGCCCATGGTCTCTGACCACATGAGCAGATCCAGGGCCTCCCATCTGTTATCTGTCCCTCCTAGTTGCCTGTCGTGTTCTGATTTAGTGAACACGTCATGGCTGTCCTCAGAGGAATCAGGCGAACGTGTAGTAGAGGCGGCCAAGGACAGGCAGTTCCGTGGCACGGTGTGAAAGCCTCCCCTCAGGTTGACAGTCACCGATTAATCACTGCTCCGAGGACAGCCATCCAAGTGCTGACGAGTCCAGTCCATCTCATAACATCAGCATTCAGCTCAGATTTCTAAATGTTGTCCAGGATGCTGTGATGAAAGGCTCCATCCAGTGCTTTGCTGAAGCGCATGTGCACGCATGCGTGTGGGGGTCCCTTGACCTTAGCGTTGTTTCTCCAATGCCATGTCTCTTGTTTCATTTTGAGGTAAGGGTTCGCACTGGCCTCAAGCTCTCTAGTTAAGCTAGTCTGGTTGACCTGGAAGCCCCAGGGATCCCTCTTTCTCTGCATCCTCCCGCAGTGATTACAGTGACGGGATTACAGGTTCTTGGAATCTAAGTTGGTTCCTCTTGCTTGAGCACCAAACATTTTTTGGGCTGAGCTGTCTCCCTGGCCCTCTTCAAAAGCCCTCTTGGCTAGTGTTCTGGAGATTATCATTAACCCCACTCATCTCTATAGAATCTTTTCTTCCGACTCTTTTTGAAAACTGAGACATATATAACCCTCTCCTCTCCACTGAGACTCCTCTCGCTCTCACAGTTGAACAAAAAGTAGATATAAAATTTCAATTTGATCATTGCTACATGACCCTGGTGGAAACTTGAACTCACTGAGAGAGCAGATAGTTAACTTTGCTTCTTCTCTTAGAATTCTCTTTCCTCATAGGAAAATTAGTCACTTTGAGGTAAGACAAAAGGAAAAAAAATCAAATGAAAGCTATTTTTAACCATGATCAATTAGCATTCAACACCAAGCACAAGGCTTCCTATCTATCTTTAAAAGGATCTATCTTTAAAAGGACTCTCCGGGGCTGGGGAGATGGCTCAGTGTCTAAGAGCAATGGCTTCTCTTCTAGAGGACCAAGGTTCGAATTCCAGAACCCACATGGCAGTTCACAGATGCCTGTAACTCCAGTTCCAGGGGATCTGATGCCTTCTTCTGACCTTAACAGGCACCAGGCACACACACACATAGATACATGCAGTCAAAATACCTAATTTTTAAAAAATAATGTTTCCTTTCCTTTTCTTCCTTCCTTTCTTCCTTTCTTCCTTCCTTCCTTCCTTCCTTTCTTTCTTTCTTTCTTTCTTTCTTTCTTTCTTTCTTTCTTTCTTTCTTTCTTTCTTTCTTTCTTTCTTCCTTTTAAAATAAGGACTCTTCCACTTCTGAGCTAAAGCCTAGAGAAGTACTCCTATAGAATCCCTGACCACCTAGCCTGGTGTATCCATCAGTGAACAGGAAAGGTGGAGATTGAAGACAGACACTGAGGTTGTCTTCTGGCATTCACACGCTTGAATATGCAGGCATGTACAGATGCACACACACAGTGTACACACTCACACATGTATACACATACACACACCATATGCATTCACACACAAACATATACACACAGACACACACACTCACACACATACACATAGACACACGCATACAGCATGCAACAACAACAAAAAGAAGATTAATAAAAGATTTTCATGATTCAGGAGTTCACTGCCTTTAACTTCGTCAATACCTTATAGGATATTATCCAACTTTTTGTTCTATATAATGTATTCTATGCTCTCTAGAGCCTATGTTGTCTCATGAGCTTCTTATGTTCTGTCTACACTGTCCATGGATGTCCATCAGCTACACATGACAATTGACAGCTAAATGTTTATAGAGGAGAGAACTATTGAAAGCCGGTGTGTCAGACACACTGCACTTCAAGCGCTCGGTTGCCACGTGGCTGTTGGTTTCATCTTGAGATCACAGACGCTGATTATTTCTGTGAACCCAGCTAGCTCTAGCAGACAATGCTGGCTTAGGTGGTTTTTTTCAGGAGGAAGATGACAAGTTTGACACACAGAGTTGGTATGGACCACTGTCTTTGTGGGCTACTATAATCCTCTTTTGATTGTTTGTTTGTTTGTTTTTACTTACTTACTTGTGTTTTGAGACAGGGTTTCTCTGTGTAGTTCTGTCTGTCCTTTTGCTGTATAACAGGCTGTCCTTGAACTCACAGAGATCCTCCTGCCTCTGCCTCCCAGAAACTGGGATTAAGGATGTGAACCCCCCACCGCTGCCTTTGCCACCAGGCTTATTGTAATCCTTTTGTGTCTTTGTATCTCTGACACTGCCTCTCTGGCTGATTGCTGTGGCTCCTGAGACTGTCACTTTTAAAATGTACAAGTGATTGGTGTAGGCTCTCCTTGGAAAGGCTCCTTTGTTCCTCTTGAGATCCACGGTTTGCAAACCAGCAGAAACTGGTGTCTGAGATTCCCCGTGGCCCTGTAATCACCATGCCTGGCAGAACGCTGGCATGCAGAGAGGCTCAGCATGCTTGCTCGAGTGAAGAAATGGGTGAGAGAGGTGAGAGCCGGCTCCTTAGCCTTTGAAACAGCCCCCTCCACAGGTCAAAGAAAAGTGCTACAGGGCTAAGTGAGGGGGGGCGAGGGAAGAAGCTGGGCTTGAACCTCTAATCCCAGACTCCAGAGCTTAAGTCAGTTCAAGGGCTGCCTGGGTGACCTAGTGAGACTCTGCTTTAAAACACAAAAGGAATCTGTGGGGAGGGGCAAGGAGATAGGGAGAGATGGGGGGAAAGGGAGATACAGAGAGATTCCTTACACCTACGAATGTCTGCGCTCTCTACTTTGTGCCCTGTTTCCATGTCAAAAGATGAGGAAGGGGAAAAAAGGCAGGTCATTGTGTCAGAGGGAATGCTGTGACATTTTAAATCCCAGAGGACTATAGAACCATTCAGTCTAACTCCTCCACCCCTGGACTGAATAGAACCTCTCCATTTGGCTTTCAATACAAATATGCTGGTGTGTGTGTGTGTGTGTGTGTATGTGTGTGTGTGTGTGTGTGTGTGTGACAGAGAGAGAGAGAGAGAGAGAGACAGAGAGAGAGAAGGGAGGAAAGAGGAGAGAGAGAGAGAGAGAGAGAGAGAGAGAGAGAGAGAGAGAGAGAGAGATTAAAGTGGAAAGGCATTGATAAGTGTAGTAGTAGGTCTTTTTTGGACTGCTAGCTCCCAAATAATAACACAGAGACTTCTTAATAATTATGAAAAGTTGGCTTTAGCTTAAGCTTGTTCCTAACTATCTCTTTGAACTTAAATTAACCCATTTATATTAACCTATGTTCTGCCACGTGGCTTGCTACCTCTCCTCCATACTGTACTGTCTGACTTGCTCTGCATCTTGATGACAAATCCCATCTTTCTTCTTCCCAGAGTTCCTGCTTCTTCCTGGAAGTCCCACCTATCTTCTCCTGCCTAGCTGTTGGCCAATCAGTTCTTTATTAAACCAATCAGAAGGTACTTTGGCAGAGACACATCTTCATGGTATCCAAAAAGATTGTCCCACAACAGCTAAGTGACTTGAATAAGGTCACAGAACTCAGGAGAGTCAGAGGGAAGATGAGAAGAGAACCTACCGCTTGGGGGCTCCCCACTAGGCTCAGCCCCCCGCACAGTTCCCTGAGTGCACCAAGCAGGACTGAGAGGAGCAGAGACAGGCAGGAGGGAAAAGACACAAGAACAGAAAAAGTCTGTTTGTCTGGAGTAAAATATACCACGATGACCACCACCGTCTTCAGCTTTTTTGTTTTGTTTTGCATGGCTTCTGAGGGTGGAATTCAGGTCTCTGTGCTCACCAGGACTGAAGTTTTCCCCCAGGTTTTGAATACTAATGCCATCTAAGCAGAGGAAACTAGGCAGCCACTTGGCTGCCCGCTCTGAAATTCTTTATGGCATTTCCATGTGTACTTTTTTTTTTTTTTTTAAGCTTCCTCACCCCTATCTCTCTGGACCCTTTCTCTGTCACGTGGCTTGAGCCCTAGTGTTTCCTCTTCTACTTGCATATCAAATTCTAACTGACAGGAGGCTGGAGCCAGACTGCCCCAACCTCTAGGAACCTCTGCACTAACTCAAGAAACGAGTTTCGTGTCCCGTAGCGGCCACATGTTCCTCGTCAGCCTGGTCCAAATCTAGACTGTTTGCTGAAACACCCTGACATTCCAAAGATTTCACCTGGCCTAGACTATGAAGACAGTGAAACAGACTTTGACAAGGAGTTTAAACAGAACCCTCAAGCGATTTCATCCCCACCCCCCACCCCCCCCACCCCCGCTCCCCACTGTATCCTAGACAGTCAAGAGTTAAAGCAGGGGTTTGAAAATGGTTCACATTCTTCTGGCTTCTAGAAAATTCTCCAGGTCAAGAACTTTGGCATAAGGGTGTGGAGTCTGAGGTCATACGGATCTGATTTCGAATGAGTCTTTATGGAGTTGTGTTCCTGTAATGAGGCTACTTGCTGTTTCCCAACGATTTAGACAGTACTCGTCGAACGTAAGGATGGTAAAGATACCTGTCGTTGCCTGGAACCACAGTGGCTGAGGAGCAATGTCATTCCTGAGTGCGGATCACTTATGCAGCTTTGAATAAAGCCCATCCCACCCCCGTGTGTGTGTGTGTGTGTGTGTGTGTGTGTGTGTGTGCGCGCACGCATGTGTGCCCATATGTATAACTGTCATTCCTCAGAGATCTCCCAACTCGCTTTTTAGAGACGGGGTCTCTCACTAGCTTGGAACTTGACAAGTAGGCCAAGCCACCAGTGAGCCTCTGGAACCCACCCACACCCGTCCTTGGTGCTGAGTTAAAGCACACCACCACGACATCCAACTTTTCAGTTTTCTTTTGTTTTGTTTTGCATGACTTCTGGGGATGGAATCCGGGTCTTTGTGCTTGCAAAGACTGAAGTAGTTCCCCAGATTTTGAGTCTTAAAAAATGCCCTCACTTTCCAGCCATGTGGCCCTCCCCTCAGAACAGGTCCCTTGGTTCTCTTATTTTCCTTATCTGTACCACGGGGCTGCTGAGTGACTTCCCCATAGATGTGAGGACAAATTGAGATAATGCATGTCCCATGCCTAGCACAGGACCGGCACCTGCTAAACATTAGCCATTATTACCTAATGTCCTGTGATTTCGTTACATGTGCCTCAGCATCCTTGGGGGCACCAAACAAGCTGGTGTAAAGTCCTTGATCGAATCAGCTGCCGGGGGAGGGCAGTGCTGGCACTGTCCTCTCCACCAGTGTCACCGCGATGGGCTCGGGGAGTCAAGCATCGGGTTTTATGAATCTGAGATGCTTGAAATATTGTAGGAGACTGTCAAAGAATACTTAGGCCACTCCGAAAAAGGGCCGTTCTTAATTTTCATCTTTCCTGCAAGTCAGAAAGATATATACTCTCCCCGTAATGGCAGTTTCCTCGTTCTGAAGTTATGGCAGGTTGGTGATACAATAAACAGCACCCTGTCATAAGGAGCGCATAAACCACGGCCTGACGTTTCTTTAAAAGTAAAAAGGAACACGACTGCAGCGGGTGACCTTTCTCGGAGGGCACAGCTGTTTCGTGTGGTTAGAGGGACCCGTGGTTTCATACTCAGGGGCTACGATATATGGCTGGCTTTTCACAAAGTGTTTCCATGAGAAATTACAGTATGTTCCTGAGGGAAGCACCCCATTCTTCGGCATGCTCGTTAGGCAGGCGGAAAGGTTGCTCTCTTGATGTTTTCCAAATGATAGCGTGGTCAGTGCATGCTGTTTGGAAATTCTTGTGTGGGGGGAGGTGAGAGTGAGATTGTTTTTTTTTGGGGGGGGTCTCTTGCTTCCTCGTGGAGTTTCTTCATGGGGCTCCTGTCAGGTTGGGGGGTCTCTTAGCTTAGGGGGAATCACTCAAAAATGTGACGCTTCTGTGGGTCAGGACCGGGAGTTTCTGCGGAAAGATTTAAAATAACCGGTTTGTGAGAGATGCTGGATGCTCTTCATTCCATCCGCAGGTGTTTATTTCTCATATAAAACATTATTATTTTTTTAATATTTATTTATTTACTTATTTATTTGTTATGTATGCAATATTCTGTCTGTGTGTATGTCTGCAGGCCAGAAGAGGACATCAGACCTCTTTACAGATGGTTGTGAGCCACCATGTGGTTGCTGGGAATTGAACTCAGGACCTTTGGAAGAGCAGGCAATGCTCTTAACCACTGAGCTATCTCTCCAGCCCCCTATAAAACATTATTTGTGCAACAAATTAAAAAAGTCACAAAAATGTCACTGGTTGAATGCACAGGACCACAAATTGTGCTAACACTGGCTATTTTCTTCTATGACTGAGACTCCAAATTACTTTTAACACGTTTCCTTTACCTCGTGATAAAATTAGAAGGAGTATTACCTGTCCTTTCTTTTTTCTTCCAGTTCCTCTAAGCATCCCCCGTAACTGAAAACATCCCTGTGAAGTCTTTGGTCCCCCCCTCCTCCTCTCGCCTCTAAATTAGAATAATAAGCCCTTTGAGAAGGGAGCTTGGCAGCCTCAGCACAGGACTCAGGGAGCATGTGCCAATTACCGATGGCTCTCGTGCCGGTGCAAGAATGGGCTCTTGTTGCTCAGATCCAGGCCTGGCCACTAACCTGTCGACAGCTGGACTCGGAGTGCTCATCCCTCTCTGGTAAGAGACTTGTGCTGATTTATCTCTGGGTGCCCCGTTTGTCTCCTGTGTGACCAAAACTAAGCATATGCAGAGTGGCTGGCTTGGTTTGGAAGTACAAGCGAAGACCCTGAAACAGTTGACTTATTGGTAATTAGACCACACCAGTACTGAACCCGTGACCTCAGCCTCATTAGAGCTACATTCAAGCCAATGGAGCTGACCAGAAACAGACTCGGAGCAGTGAGTGAGAGAGAGGCCTTTGGTGCCAGGTCAAAGGCCTATTTACACTACCCAGTGGTGTGAGTGGATTCTTATTCTCCCATGGTAAAAGCAGCAGCAGCAGCAGCAGCAAATGGGATGTCTCAATGGACAGTATCCTCCCCTCCGCTTCTGCACACAGTCGCCCAGCACTGCTGTCCTATCCGGCTGCCTGACAAACTTCTCCCTGCGGCACAGCATTAATAAGAGCAGAAACAAGGGTTTGAACAGGGACACCCCCCACCTCCAGTTGCTAATGGCTTACAGCAACAAAAACATTGGGTCAAAGTCCATTCCTTTACAAGAGATTCCCGTGAAAGTGATATTCTTTGATTTAAAAAGAATTCACGTCTACAGTGATAGCCATAGTTGATTATTATTTTGACCCTTTGCCTTGCAAGGAAATCTAAGCTCTGATGATGAATTCCCCTCTTAGGAAGGAAGGAATGGGCTTCCGGGTAGCAGAGGAAGACCTCAGATGGTGAACGGCTCCTCACGGCCTGCCTAGGAGCTGTGGACTAAAGACTCCACGTGTGAGGAAATTAGCATTTCCAGTCTGGGAGTAATGGGCTACAGAGTCACCAATTGTGGAATAGAGGTAGAGTCCTGCTTCAGATACACCCAAAGTTAAGGTGGAAGTGTGAGGAGAAACTACTACAATCCTAGGGGATTAATTAAGTCATTCTCAAGCCATTGTTGAAGGACTTCATAGGTGTATAAAAAGGTACAAAAATCGTAAAAGGTGGAATAATTTGACTCCATCAGACTTATGAAAACAAATGTCTACAATATCTATATTAAATAGTAAATAATATTAAAAGGTATCTTAGTCACTGTTCTGTTACTGTGATGATTCACTGTGGCCAAGGCAACACTTATAAAGAAAGCATTTAATTGGGCCTTGCTTATAGTCCATTGTATAGTTTATAGAGAGGCTTAGTTCATTATCATCATTGTGGGGGGAAAGGCAGCAGACAGCTGTGGTGTTGAAGAAGTAGCTGAGAGCCATGTCCTGATCAGCAAGGAGAGAGAGAGAGAGAGAGAGAGAGAGAGAGAGAGAGAGAGAGAGAGAGAGAGAGAGAGAGAGAGAGAGAGAGAGAGAGAGAGACAGAGACAGACAGAGAAAGACTGAGACTGGGCTGGCATGGACTTTTGAAACCTCAAAATCCAGCCCTAGTGACAAACTTCCTCCCACAAGGTCACACCTCCTAATCCTTGTAATCTTTTCAAAAAGTTCCACTTTCTGGTGACCAAATATGAGCCCATGAGGGCCATTTTTATTTAAACTACCACAAAATGAAAATAGGGAATTATTTGGAAAGGAAGAAAATGGGGCCTGGGGAGATGGATAGCTCCATGGGCAAGGTGCTGGTTATGAGAGCCCAAGGACTTGAGTTCAACCCCAGGCACTGACATGCAAGGCAGGGACATGTCTGTAATTGCAGCTCTGGGGAGGGGGAGTCAGGAGGATTCCTGGGGCTCGCCAGCCAGATCCTGTAGAGAAGTCAGTGTGCTCCTGATTCAGTGAGAGACTCTAGCCCAAAAAGTGTGATAGTGACTGAGGAAGACCTCTGATGTCAACATATGGCTTCCATATGTGCACACATGTACACATGTATGTACACACACATGCAAGCATGTGCACACATTAAAAAAACCAAGACAAAGATGGACAGCTTAATAGAAAACAAAAGAAAGGAACATTTTACATAAGCAAAAATAAAAGCCAGTCAATACATGAACTGTATTTTATTTCTTGATTAATGTACAAATAATTGCACATTAAAAAAATAAAAAGCTAATTTTTCATTCAAAAAAACTGTCAAAGATAAAAATGCTGGCAGTGTCACAGGGAAATGAGTAATCTTTTTATATCATTTGTGGTTTTGCAAGTTGCTATAACTTTTCTAGAGTGCTACTTGGCAATGAGAAGAAAAGCATTAAAATTTTACATGTGCTGTGAACAGAAATTTGACTTGCAGTTATCAATCCAAGAAGACCGATCGTGAGAGGTACAAAGATGTTGCTGTCAGAGCGCCCATCAGAGCATTTTTCTGGTAATGAAATGTTGGGAACATTTTATGTCTCCTACAGTAGACAGAGAGTTGGTCAAACCCAGCGTGGTGCACGATGTGGCATTAAACTCCATACAAGCGTGGCTTACTACAGCAAGGAATATATTTCATATTATGGAAAATTTTGCCCTTCTTGCTAAGGAGTAAAGCACCTTCAGACTTAAACTGTTGTAAATTATATGTGCATAGAAGAAGATGGCAGAAAAAAAGCATATGCTATGCCTCAAAATAGTCATTATATTCTAAGCAGCTCTTTGTTGTGTTTCTTCACACTGAACACTGGAAGAACAATAAGGGAAGCTCTGTGTTTTGTCTCCTAGACCATAGCTAGCACAGGTTAATTGTGAAGATCAAATAGAATAAGCTCTGAGGAAGTCCCTCAACACAGGGCTAGCGGAAAAGGCAGCCTCAGGACCTCACTTTGAATTTGAATCTAAAAAGTCATCAGATTGTCAGGATCTTTCTGGCCCCCAGTAAACACCGCTTCCCAAGCCAGTGGATCGTATGAGCCCCACCCACGATCTCTCTCACTGTTGCTCCAGTTTCTTTATATTTAAAAAGTACCTGCAGATCTCTACAATAAGACAGGGTGGGGGAATTCAAATTTTCCTTCTAAGACAATTCTTTGTGTGTGTGCGTGTGGCCATAGGTTGATGTCTTTCTCAATTATTCCCCACCTCATTTTTTATTTTACTATGTATTGTTATTGCATATGTATACATGGTGTGTGTGTGTGTGTGTGTGTGTGTGTGTGTGTATGTTGGGGGTACATGTGGACATCAGAGGACCACCTTGTGACATCCCTTCTCTTCTTCCTCCTTTAAGTGGGTTCTAGGGACCAAACCTGGGTTGCCAGGCTTGCACAAGTGCCTTTACCCCCGAGTCATCTTGCTGGACCGTCACCTTATGTTTTGAGACCGTGTTGCTTACTGAAGCTGTCACTTGAGTATTCAGCCGGACTGGCTGGCCAGCAAGCCCCAGATATCCTCCTGTCCCTGCTTGGTCCAGCACTAGAATTGCAGATGTCTGGCTTTCCAACTATATAGTAGATAGTAAGCTCAGGTCTTCATGTTGGCCTGACAAATACATAACTGAGCCTTCTCTCCAGCCTCTCTAAGAACATCCCGATCATATCCACGTCCACCGCACTGTACCCCGAGATCCAGGGAGATTTTCTCACACATCCCGGTAGGGTAACCTGCAGCCATGGTTCTATCTTTCCATATGTTACTGGCTTCAGCGGCACTAGTGGCGCTAGCCGTTAGGCTACGCAAAGGTTAGGAACTGCATGCAAAGCTGTAACTGCGAAGGGAAACTTAAGCTTTGCCTGCAATCGACTGCGGAACCCCAAGGAGGGTTCTGCTGCCCAGAAGGGACAGAATGCTTGTTTGGCAGGTGAAAGGTGAATATTGAGGCAGTAGGGAGGGAGGGGAAGGCAAGAGCAGGCCTAGAGCATGGTGCTGGAGTTGTCAAAAAGGCTCGTTTCCCATCAGCACCCTGGGTTCCCATTCTTGGGCAGTCATAAGAAAGGAACAGTGTATAGGAACCGAAGAAGCACTTGGGACGAAATGTCTTCTAAAGAGCTGGAGTATAACACATTGCTCCTTTAAGATCTTATTTATTATTAGTGTGTGGGCACATGTGGAGGTCAAAGGACATCCATGTGGAGTTGGTTCTTTTTTTCCCTATCTTCACACGAACTCTGGGGATCCAACTCAGGCTGTCAGACTTGGTTACCAGCACCTCTACTCACGGAACAATTACACAAACCCGATGCGCTGCTTTGTCGGCAGAATGTGTGTGTAGGGTATTGTGTAGTGTGCGCACAGATGTGTGCGTGCATGCAGGTTGATGTGTGTGTTCACATCAGGGAGGTTCTGTAGGTGTGTGTTTGGAGTTAAGGGTTTTTTTATTTTTGTTTTTGTTTGTTTTTGTCCCCCCCCCACTCCTGTGCAATGCTGGCATCTGAAGGACAGAACAACACCCCCCTTTCATAACAATAAAGGGATAGCAAGAGAAAGGTGGCGGGATGGCGGGAGTCAGGGGGGAACAGGGGAGCAGTGTTGTACAGTGACTACTGCTTTATTCCGTGCATCACAGAATCCTCTCCGTTCTGGGGAGTGAGGGGTTGGGAATTTGAGTGTAGCAAGGAGGGTAGACCAATTCAGGCGAAATCTGGATGATTGCTACCAATGTAACTTTCTTTTCAAAGCAGGGTTATGTGTCCTGGGAAAAACGTGTGATACAGACAAGTGTTACTTTCTATGATTGATGCAGCTGGCTACAGTTTGGCACTAATGAGGCCATGGCCGAGGCAACTGGCTCTGTCCCCTCGGGAGCTGTTAGCGTCTCATGGTTCCAAATGTGAGGTGACATTTTACCCTTGCACCTAGTGGAGATTGGGTGAGAGAGTACGGTGGCCTGCTTCAGTTGTAGCGCCTTTCCCATGCCCCTGCGTTCCCCTCTCGCACAGTGCCCCTGCACCAAGTGTTCTAGGAGCAGACTTCCACAATCTGGCAATCCACTCTCTGACATCATCTCAGGATCTGCATTGTCCTTCCGAGTCGGTAGCCACCTGCGCAGATCCCAATTGCTTCACTGGAGAGGAGATTTTCTACCAATCGGCTTTCACAGGCTTCCTTGAAGAAAAGCCAGGGGCTGGAGAGATGGCTCAGTGGTTAGGAGTACTGGTTGCTCTTATAGAGGACCCTGGTTCAGTTCCCAGCACTAACGTGGTCACTCACAACTGCCTGTAATTCCAGGGGATCTGAAACCATTTTCTCTCCATGGGCACTGCAAGCATCTAGTGTACAGACAAACATTCATGTAAGCATTCATATACAAAAAGCGAAACAAACAAACAGAAAACCAAACCAACAAAAACAAAGCCAGACCTCTATTACCCTATTGTCTGACATTGTGACTAGCATCTTCCACAAAACTGTTCTCTCTCCAGCTCCTAAGAATTTGGTGACTTGGGGCTGGAGAGGTGGCTCAGAGGTTAAGGGCACTGGCCGCTCTTCCAGAAGCCCCTGAGTTCAAGTCCCAGCAACCACATAGTGGCTCACAACCATCTGTAATAAGGTTTGGTACCCTCTTCTGGCCTGCAGGCAGAACACTGTATACATAATTAATGAATAATTTTTTTTTAAAGAAGCTGGTGAGCTAAAGCCAAGTGCCTATTGACAGGAGTGTTTTGCCCGTGTCCACTGAAGCCTGCATCTGGAAGCATCCTGCCTGACTGCATCCTCTTGAACTCATTTGAACTATTCCTCATCGTTCCTCTCTCTCTGGTCCTATTTGCTGTGAGGCCTGGACCCCCACCTCTAACCAGTCTGGCACATAGACACACAGACACAGCAAAGGGCCCAAGGCTGCTGAGGTAGAATCTCAGGACTCAGAACTGCCATATAAACTCACCAGGTGTGTCCCTCTCCGTATCTTCCCCTTTCCCTGTGTGACTTTCTTCCTCTGAGAACCTCTCTTCACATGCTTGCAGCTTCTCTGAGTGCCATTCTCCAGACTTGGCAGGCTCAGCGGGAAGGCCACCTTCTCTAGAACCCCCAGATTTACTGGAAAGAAGCCTTCTAGTAAGTCTACTTGTTGGAACAAATGCCATTGGCTTAGGGCGCCAAGGTTAAGATTGACAGCCCTGGGTGTCTATTCTTGTAGCTTCCTTGTATGTGTTTGACATGGAAGAATCATGACAATCACAAATGAAAACAGTGACTGCAGTTCCCCTTAGCCTCTCTAATACTCAACTGGCCAGTTCCTCATCTACCCAGAGCCTGGCATGACCACGGAGTCTTCCAGAGGAGCCTGGAATAACGCGCATGAAGTTGGAGAAGAAAAGACATCTTCTTGTGAACTCCAACTACTGTCATACCAAGCATCATCTAGAGACTTCTTGGGTAGACGAGTAGAATGAATCAGAGGGATCAAATGCAAATTCAAGGTCTGGAGAACGGCTTAGCCTGGGAGCCTCAGCCTTGTGTGCATGAAGACCTGAGTCCCATCTTCAGCTCCAGCAAAGAAAAAAAGCCGATGTAGAAATTTGAATCTTGGCCTGGCGGTGGTGGCTCATGCCTTTAATCCCTGCACTTGGGAGGCAGAGGCGGGTGGATCTCTGTGACTTCGAGGCCAGCCTCATCTACAAGAGCTAGTTCCAGGACAGGCTCCAAAGCTACAGTGAAACCCTGTCTCAAGAAACAAAACAAACAAAAAAGAATCTTGTAATCCCAATGCTTCAGGTGTGCAGACTGGAGGAACTCTGGGGCTTACTGATCGGTCAAGCTAGAAAAATTGGTGAGCTCCAGCATAAGAGACCCTGGCTCAAAACTAAGGTAGAATGTGATGGAAGAAGACACCCAAGGTCAAAATCTGACCTCCATGCACACTCAAGTTCAGGGACGCACACCCCATGTACACACACACACACACACACACACACACACACAGAGTGCAAACCTAGTCTAAGCTTCCATTTCCATTTAAAATTCAGAGACCCACAAGAGGACATTGCTTTGATCCTAACAATGTGCAAAATTGGGGTCATCCACAGAATCATAACTCATTTGGCCCAGTAAAGAGCTGAGGTCACTATGCAGCCTGAACTACTAGGGTTAGGTCAGTAGTCTCTGCCCAAGGAGACTAACACAGCGGGAATCCCTAACAGACCGACTTTGGTGAGTCTCTTGACCATTGACCAGGTTCTGGCCTCTGAGTTGTGCAAGTAGTGGGCAGTCTGGTTTCAATCCCCCCCTTTTTTCCTGGAGTGTGAGATGAGATATTTGTTACTGCTGTGTAACAAATCTCCCCAAACTGAGCAGCCTGGGCCTCAGAGTTCTGGGTCTCCACAGTCCCCAGACAGCGTAACTGTGCCCCCCCTCCAGTTTCAGTCTCGGGCTGGCTGCAGTTTAGGTGGTGTCTGTGGTCACCTGGGGAGGCATCTACAGCCAAGCTCACACAAGTGACTGCTGATGAGCAGCCTCACCGCATGGTTCTCTTGAGGAGAGGGCCTAGTGCAACAGCTGGCTTCCCTCACAGTGAATACATGAGTGAGCTAGGGAGACTGCCTAACAGGAAACTGGCCTTTTGTCACCTAATCTCAGCAACGACATCCTGTCACTTCTTCTGTGTTCTGTTTATTAGACGTAAGCCATGAGGTGTGGCCAACGCACCCAAGGGGTGGGGATTACGCAGGACAAGCACGGTAGGAAGCTGGATCATAGAAGTGGAGGAAAAACATAAAATGGGGCCTAAAGCTAATTCTGAAACCTTAGGGATGCAGAGAGCAGAAAACTGGGGGGCAGGGGTAGGGGCTGGGGTGGGGCTTAGTTTTGCAAAGACTGGAGCCTTGACTGGAAAGTCAGGTATCTGGTCATTAAAGATTTGGGATTTAGCGTTAGTCTCGAGGAAGTCTGAGGCCTACGAGTGATACAGAAATGTCATATGACTTCTGCCACATCCTGCAATCATCGAAACAAATGCCCGTGGAAAGCATTAGCTCCATTTCACAGACAGAGAAGCTGAGGCCCAGAGAGGTTAAGTGTGTTTCTCGAGACTGTGTGGTGTTGTGGTCATGTTTGTACAAGGCTCTGGAAATGTACCGAAGCATTAAATTTATACCTGCAGCAGGCAAATTCTGTCAGGCAGGCAGGATGTGGCACAGTGGGAAATGTCGACTCTAACCGATCTTGGCTTGATGTTCAGTCACTTGAGCTGTGATTACAAAGCAGCACACACTGAATAGCGTCCACTGATGATGTTTGTGTTCCTGTGTTCTGGAGGCTGGGAGTCTGATACCAGGCAAGGCGGTTTTCTGTGGAGGCCTTAGGATTCGGCTTGTAGGTGGCCACTTTCCCTTCCAGGCCTTCATGTGGCCGTCTTTCTACATATCTATGGCCTCATGGCTTCTTGAGGGATACCACACACGTGGGACCAGGACCCCTGACCAGCCTCTTTTAAACCTTAGACCCCCTTCTCTCTCTCAGTGTAATTATGGTCTGAGTTACCGTGGCTACTTTAAAGAGACATAATTCAGTCCACAATAAACTACAAAGATGTGTATTGATTTTAGCCAATAGAAGAAAATAGAAGCCGGGTGGTAGTGGTGCATCATGCCTTTAATCCCAGCACTGAGGAGGCAGAGACAGGCAGATCTCTGTGAGTTTGAGGCCAGGCTGGTTTACTGAGCAAGTTCCAGGACAGCCAGGGCTGTTACACAGAAAATCCCTGCCTTGAAAACACAAAAATAGATAGATAGATAGATAGATAGATAGATAGATAGATAGATAGATGATAGATAGATAGAGTAAAAAAGAAAATGTAACTCACTATTATGTTTTATAAAATAAAATCTGATGTTACACACATATATGGTATATATATATCATTATATACAGGTACACATATATACATGTGCACATATGAGATTTATTCTGGCTCTATGAGTACAGGACCTTCTTTCTTTCAGTTTTTAAAGATAGGAGTTTATATAACCGAGGCTGGCCTTGAATTTGCTTGGTAGCTGAGAATGAGCTCCAGCCTCATCCTGCCTGCCTCTCCCAAGCACTGTGATTTGGAGGCAGGCACCACCTCACTGTGTTCTAGCAGAATAGAAATGAGCACATTCTCATTCCTACAGATAAGCGTTTGTATAGGGCAATGACTTAAAACAAATAGCTCATCTTGCAATCTCTGGAGACTTCTCAAATACATTGGTCCAGAGCCCAAAAGGGGAAGAGCTGAGTTAAAAAAAATAAAAGATGAATTACTACTATTTAATATCTGTTAACAGTCTTTATCACTAAGTGGATAAGGGAAGCGAGAAACATTCACAATGTTTCATAGATGCGAGCGTGATCTGAATTCTATCTCCAGTCTTGTGGCGGCTTTCCTGATCATTGCAAATGGACCTGGGCTTGTGCTGAGAGAGAGCGCATCTCTTTGCTTGTGGGTGGTGGCTTCTCTTCTCTGGTTTTCGTGTGGCTTTTCTTTTGTGAATCCACAGTGAGCAATTAGCTCATGCAGAGAGAACACACATGTGCAGTGTTACATGAGGAGCCGTGCAGAGTTTGCAAAAGATGCCTTCTTATTGGTTAACTTACTGGTGTTCTGATATGTTCAGTTTTGACACAGGAGACATTTGCTAGCAAGCACATTTAGCTTTCCTTGGAAGGCAATCCCCAGCTTTCAAGATACTAGAACCAGATTCGTGTGAACTCCCATACAATCTGGCCCAGAGGTTTACAGTCTGTCCTGGACTCCCCATTTGGTCTGTGTCATTGACATCTGACCGCCTGTGACCGACCTGACCACTGGTCTTGTTTTGGTTGGTTGGGGCCAGAACCCCAGACACAGGCCCACTGAAGGAAAACCTAGTATGTGCTTGAGGAGAATTCCAAGATAATTAGATCTAAACGCTTCCTCCTGGCTATCTAACCCACAGACTTCAAGGGCACTGGAGAAGCCCTGTTATCTCCTAACAGATCAACCACAGACCTTAGCATTGCTCAGGAAGAACCAAGTGTCACTTAAGACTGCCCTTTAGTCTACTTCCTCCCTCAATTAGGAAAGCCTTTGCAGCACCGAGGCCAAATGAGTCTATAAAAAGGGTTTATTTACCATTTGGCACTTACCCGACGCCAGCACTATGTACTCTCTCCCCCCCCCCTCTCTCTCTCTGGTTCACATTTATTCTTTCTCCACACCCTGCTTCCCCATCTTTTAAACCAATTAGGGAACTGTAGGTTTGGCCCAAGTACCACAAAAGCTGTTCTTTTTGAGTACTGAATGTTTCAGTCAACAAGAAGAGGCCAGCCAAGATCCCTTTCTCTCAAAGACAAACAAAGGCGGCTAATGAGGGAGGTGGGAGGGCTGGAGGGGGATGCGTTCTGGAGGCTTTAGGGGTTCTGTAGAGGAGACGGCATGATGTTATGCCAATCGGATTCAATGCACTGGGTCATCTCAGCCAAGAATCTTCGCCATCATACAGCATTGGCCCACTGGATGGCAACAGAGAGCCATCTATGCCTCGGTCCCTGTAGTCAGACTATATTTAACTGCTCGCAGAAGGTGAGTGTCCCCTCTCCTTCTCATGGAACAATACTAAGAATTTTATCCGAGAAGAACTTGATTCTTGTCTCAGTTCTCTTCTTCCACCCTGGAATGTGTTCATATTCAACTTCGGCCGGGTCTGTATTCTCATTTCTTAGGAGAGTAAGCTTGGTATTTATGGCCAGTGCATTGTATTCATGGGTTTCACATCCTCGGGTCCAACCAGCAGAAGACAGAAATATGTTTTTAAAAACTGAATATATACTCAGCCATACAGTTCTTTTTCCTTGTCATCTTTGCCTAAAGAATATGGACTCCCAACGACTTGCATAACACTTACATTGTCTTAGGTGTTAAACATATCTGGAGATGATTCAAACTACGTGGAGGCTGTACAGACATGACTCCATTTTATAGAAGGGATTTCCGCATCAGGAGGTTTGGGTGTCTAGGGTCCCTGGGACCAGTTCCCATGGATACCGAAGGATGACTGTATTGCCATGTGTTTCCCAAGGAAACTGCAAGGCCAAATTCCTTTCTTTTTCTTTTAGATCAGATGTGCTGCTCTCTGAAAATAAAATTATTTTTGTTTTGTTTTTGAGAACCAAGAAGCCACACTAGTTGGGTATGAAACTGAACTCAACAGTAAGACTTGGCTTTGGTCAGGTTTCACGATGAGCTTCCAGCTCTGAACAAGCCACTGACTGGCCATCGAGAAGAGAAGAGAACATTGGTGAGGCTTAGGCACGGAAATCAAGAAGCAAAGGCACTCACCCGGATTTCTGCACATGGGAGGAGAAACCTGCCAAACCCACTGTACGTCACTGTGACCTAGGGAAGCTGATGCTCTCCCAGGACTCAACTGTTGAAAGGCTAAAAAAAAAAAAAAAAAAAAAAAAAAAGTGAGGTGCTATGGGGCAAAGCAGACAGACCAGAAGGCGGGACTTCTCTGGTAGCCATGCTGCAAATTCTAAGGACCAGCAATGCCTTTCTTTGTGTTCATGCTACAAAGAGCAGCTGTTGCATGCTTGCCTGTCATGAGGGGGAGAAGGGGAAAAAGGACTTAGGAGGCACAAGAAGACCAGGAAGGAGAGGAAAGAGATGGGGTGGAAGAACAGCAGGAAGCCATGATGAAGGCCTCCAAGCCTGGTTGGAAACCCAGAGCCTCACGCCTGGAGCCATCTCTGTGTCTTCCTGCTTGAGCGGAGTCAACTCCCTGGTTGAGTGCAGTGCATAGGTAGAGCCAGACTCTGAACACTGGTAAGTTCAGAGGTCCTTGGACTGGTTTGGGAGCACGGATCCTCATGGCCGATGGGTATGTAGCCTGAGACACCCCTGTTTGGGGACTCAGAAATCCCCCCAAATCCCTCTTATTGTCTCTGTTCAGCCGAGAGCTGGAGCAGGGCTGTGCCAGCTCCCTTGGGATTCCGAACCCCAGTGTCAGCTGCTGACTGCCAGTGCCTGGAGCCTGAGGCTCCACAGAGGGGTCCAGGCCAGTGCAGAGCCTGCATGGCCTGTGCAAGGCATATGCAGAATCAGGAGGAAGAAAGATGGGGCTCCTGGATGCTGCAGTGGGAGCCTCCAGAAGACACAGATGGGAGGTTCAAAGAAGTCAGCTCTGATCAGGGCTTCTCTGGAGGGATGTTTAGTCAATTGCATGTAAGTTCACCTTGAATCAAGTAGTATCAGTTCGTATTTATATAACCTTACATAACAAGCCAAACAAAAGAGGAGACTTCTGGGCCAAGCGTGTATTGAAAAGACAAGGGAGGGGACTTCTCAGGAGAGACGACAGAATTCACGGCTCTATCTTCGGATTAAATAAGAAACTGTTTGTATATTTAAAGCCGTTCTGCGCTCATTTATTGCAACTGAAAACAGTTCCCAGATGGTAGCATCAGGGACACGAGCTGCTCCTGAGCCCATCCCCAGCTTTTCACTCGTCCAGTGAGCGATTCGAGCTTTTGCTTCAGTACCCAGCAAAGATAAAACTGTATATCGACACAGGACACAGTGTGTGCCCAAGCATCACCGCACCTGACCCACGCAGCAAGCGCCCTGTCAGGAAGGCTCTGCTCACATTTCCTCTTCTCCAAGTGATGCTATTTCAGAAGGCCCAAGATGACATAACCAGAGCCAACTGTAAGAAAGGCTCTGTGTCTCTGAACCTAGTGTTTGTTTCACGCGTCAGCTCGACTATTATTTTTTACATATTTTACAGGCTACCCTATCGATGAGCTGCTTTCGGAAATATTTATTTCTCCTTTTGAGCATCATCATTATTCTTCGCCTTTCTTTATAAAGCAACCCCACAATGCAACATCAGAGACATGTCGGGATGTCCCTTCTTATCGTTATTGTGGGCAGTGTCTGTGGAGACCCCGGCGTAGGAGGATGGAGTGGGAGAATTAGAACCCAATTCCACCTTCCCAGGACTGCAGCAAGTCCTTGACTTTGATCCTGGTCACCACTCACTGCTATCTTTATCGTGGAGTTATTTCATGTATACAAGAGTCTAGGTAACACACTCCTAGAGTTTCTTCTCCTTCTCTTTCCCTTCTTTCTGTTTGTTCTTCTCTCCCCCTCTCTTTTGAGATAGGGTCTCATATATTTGGGCTGGCTGCTACTCACTATGTAGTTGAGGGTGACCTTGAACTTCTGATTTTTTTGCTTCCACCTCCAGAATGCTGGGATTACAGACAGGCACCACCAGGCCTGGTTTTTAATGTAGGACTGGAGGTCAAACCCAGGCCACTGTGCATGCGAGGAAAGGACACTATGGGCTGAACTATAGCCCCAGCCCAAGAATTTCTTCTTAAAAAGTGGGATCTGGTTTCTCAAAGCCAGAGGGTTTTACCTGCTGGTTGATCTGAAGGAGTCATTTTTCTAACTTGAATACATTTATGGTATCCTCATCCTGAAGGATTCTTGGGCTCCTTTTTTGATCATTTCTAGTGCACTGCATTTGGGAAATGTCAGAAGCCACAGAACAGTGTTGGCAGGCAGTAAAAATGGTTCTCAGACTCTTCTTCAAGTTAGCCACTATGTGGTTGTTCTTCTAAATCACCACACTCTCCAGTGGGACTGAGAACCGGTCCTGATGGAGCTGCCAGCAGCAAGACTTCATTAGACACTTCCTCATTTAATCTTCTCATGTAAAATATTCCTAACACCAGGTCCCTTGGCAAACGCCCTGAAGACGTTTCATTTCAATAATATTGCCTTGTATTTATATAACCTCTATATCCAAGGAGTTTGGAAACACTTACGGCCCATGCTTCATTACTGAGTTTAACCGAAAGGAAAAGAAAGCTAGCCTGTTTCATAGGAACGACTTGAGATCTCCCTTTAGCAGGATGGCATAAAAACAATATCGGGTGACGGTAGGACACATCTGTCTTCAGAGGAGCCCAGCGCCATCAGGGTGCTGCAACTACTGGAGGATATAAGGAATACATCAAGCAAGTGTTTAATTGACAGTGACCCAGTAAAGCAGGGGCGCGTGGGAGTCAGAGACAGACCTCAGCGTTCCATTCTGCAGCGCAGGTTACAAGTCTGAGGGCAGTAAATTAAAGGGAGAAAGGAGAAAGTGACTTCCTTTTGCCATTCTTGGCATAGCCCCCCCCCCACCTCAGCTGGAAGAAAAGAAGAGTCTCCCACCCCTGCCCCGGATGTTGGGTGGAAGGTTGTATTCTTTATCTTTATGTCCTGCTAGTTCTCCCAAGATGTTGACAGAAACAACACAGGGCCCTGTCTATGGTAAAGTCCCAATTAGCCCAGGGCTCAGGGGACAGACGTGGCCATGCTTTGAATTAAGCAGTAAATGAATGTTGCCTAGTAAACTTCCCTGTCTTGGAGCTTATTACACGTCTGGAGACCCGGCTGACTCTGCTCGATGGGACTGGCTTACCAAGACGGCAAAGACAAGAGGTGGGAGACTATGTGTTCTGCTTCCTGAGTCTCAGCCTGAATTGTCTATCTGGCAAGTTTTGGAGGTCTACAACAGTTGCCCACTTGTGTGTGTGTGTGTGTGTGTGTGTGTGTGTGCGTGTGTGTCCGTCCGTCAGCACAATTTTTCTTCTCTTCTCTCCCTGAGTCTCCGCCTGGCAATTTCTCAGTCAGAAGAGTTCTACCATAGGGAGAAGCACATAGGGTAGGGGGCCTGTGCCTCGGAGGGACATAGCCACCACACTCCACCAGTTTGAGCTTTCGGGTATCTTGTCTTCCCTTTCCTCCTAGGGAATCAAGGTACAGTCTGGGAAAAGCAGAACTTTGCCCTGTTCTTTTTCCATATTGTAATTTTTTTTTTTTTTTTTTTTTTTTTTTTTTTTTTTTTTTTTTTTTTTTTTTTGCAGGCTGCCATCAATGACTGATTTCATGTCCAATGTTCCGGAGTTCAGCAGTTTTTATGCTTCTTAAGTTGGGGGAAACCAATACATTTTCAGAGTTCTATAAGGAAACCCCTTAACCTGTTAAATACTGTCTTCCCAGTTCCTCCAATCCCACCAGGCACAGAACTGATCAGGACAGAGAAATGGTCACCAACTCTCCTGATCCTGTATCAGTTTTCTTGCCCCACACATGAGACTCACTTCAGCTGAAACAAAACAGAAGCTGAAGGGCAAGTTGCCTAGCGACACCAGGATTCTCCACGCAAATATTCCATAGCAGGGGACCTCTGGGCTGCTTGGCATAGGTATGGCAACTTGAACTTGGCCCTCATCAGAGTGCCATGCATATGGTGTTCAAAGTCAGAATTGCACACAGCAATTAACCAGGCAGCGAGCAGAGGGCAAATATTTATGGGATAATAAATGTGAGCGAGGCATATCTGTGCTCTCAGCATAATTGGCAGCAGAGGTGTGGATGAATGGATTCCTTATAGGAGCTGCAGTTGGTCCCTCTCTGGGGCATAAGCAATCCTCAACCCGAGGATAAGGGAATGCGGTGAGTGAGTCTCCCCACTGATTTGGAAGGAGGACTCTGGAAGGAATACAACCCCCTACTGTCATGGGATCTGGCTGGGCAATATATACAGATCCCCCACTTCCCACAGTGGGTCCTATGCCTCCTATATGCGGGGTATAGATCATTCCTACGAGATAGACTTTATGTGGACCTTTGGAAACAGAAAGACAAAAGTTGTCAGGATGGGACCATTGTCATGGCAAATCAGAGCAGAAAAAATTGCCACAGTTAAACAAGCTCCTGTGTTTTCTCTGTAAATCTCACTGTTTGAGTATTTTAGAGGAAGAATTCAGAAAGTGGGGTTTTCAGCCGCGCAATGACATTGGATACGGCGCACTCATTCTGACATCACCGCAATCAATATTCCTGAACAGTTGCTGTGAGTTTATTTCTAAAGAGCCATAGAACAACAAAACCCCCAGAAAACAAATCCCAAGGTTAAATACATTTGAAAAACAAAACGTTATTTTTTAGTAACTTTCTTCCAAATATGTTACTAAAGGGGCATTTTGGTTGAATAAAAGGAATAAAATTGAGGTAATCTGTGCAGTTCTCAGTACGCATTTCTAAAAGTGAAGTCAGAGGCTGGGGCTGCAGTTCTTGCCATGAGAGAAACCCCATGTACTCACTTCCCTGCCTGCCTGCTATTGTTAGGCACTGGGTGGATTTCGCTTCACATTCTTTCCGTGTTATTGTAACAGACAAGTCTAAGACACTGCCTAATGTTAATTCTGCCCGCTGCTGCCAATTATAATCAGAGCTAGTCAAAATAAACAAATTAAACAAATAAACATGTCAAAACATCACTGATTTTAGGGAAAATAAGCCAAGACTGAATTCTCCCAGAGTTTCAGCATAAATGATGGGCTGCGGGCTGTAAAACGCTCCGTAACATTTTTCACCTTTGCGAGGGGGAAGGTGGGTCAGTTTAGAATTACAGCTCGGCTCAACTTTGAGGAAGGGGTCTGCGACAGAAACCAAATCAAACCCAAATGTTGCTGGCTTTGTCGAAGGTAGTTATGATGTGCCGGGCGCTCTGGATGCTTGAGAAAGAGAGAAGGGAAGAAAGAAAGAGCAGTCGACGCTTTGTTGACATGTTGCCAGAACCCCTAAATCACCAGAGAGGAGCAGCGCGGTGCAGGTGAAAATACACCAAAGGCGGATGTACGTTTCAATATGAAACATACCATCACCGTGACATGTCCCAATCAGCACGTTGCAAATACTAGGCAATTAAGTCAGAAAGCTCTATTGCTTTCAGGAAAGGGTATAAAACATGACTTTGCTACTTTGCTACTCAAGTAGAGTGTCTTGGCTAGAGCTATTGCTTAAATCATGGGAGGGAGTGTGAGGTTGATGTGTGTGTGTGTGTGTGTGTATGTGTGTGTGTGTGTGTTCATTGGTGTGTTAAGCTATAAAAAATGGAGCAAAGTTAGAGGAGAAGGCTGACCTTCGGGCAGGTGGTTATTGTAAAAAAAAGTGATCTCTGGAAGTTTAAGACATTTCAAATTATCTACACCCAGCTCTGGGCAGCAAGCCGCTCGCCAGGCGATTAGTGCAGATTCCTCTACACTCTTCATGTAGCCCTATCTGATCTAATACCAGCTCACCAACTAGGCCATGCAACAGGCAACAGCGCAACAAGTGGGCGTGGGCCTCGTCCTGGCTCCCCACTGGAAAGTTAGTAAGTTGGGTTTAAGACAGGGAAGTCGGTGATGGGCATGGGGCAAGAGCTGAGGAGGCTGGGATTCGCTGTCCCAGCTGGACCCTTCACTGACCGGAGAGTGGGCTTTTGGGGACAGTTTTGCTCTACGGACAGGAGTTTTGCAAGCCTGTGAGGGGTGACATTCCCCACCTCCAAGACACCGGCCTTGATTTCTTCTCTCATCTTTCATGCTTTTATTTCTAATGTGCACGGTGCTTTGCCAGGGAAGCCGGTGGGGGTGGAAATCACGGTGCCTTTGGAACGCTGTTTTCTGAGGACAGCGTATAGAACCTTGGTTATTAACAGCCTCTCACAAGACAGTTATTTTTGGAGTGGCCTCTTAGGAGGCAACCTCTTGGAAGTGAACTCATTTATTTTGCGTCTCACTGTCCTGCCATTTCCTGCGGAGAGAGAGGAAAAGCGAAACCACATGTTTTGAGGAGCGAATGGAGGAAACCCCTCCGAAGACAAATGACGATTCCTCTCCCCTGGCAATTAGTCAAACCTGGGCTCCGGGCCAGCCCAGGTGCTCCCGACTGCGTATAAATTTGCCAAAGAACAATGAAAATAGCAGCTGATTGTGCTGACAGATTCTTCTGGTAATTTCCTGTTGTTTGGCATCTTCAGGTTCTTTTCCCACAATTATAGCTGCTGATGAAGTCAGGGACCCTTCCAAGTCATTTTCTAGCCCTCTCCGTGCCCCTTCTGTCATCTCACCAGCCAGCAGCCTCTTGTCCCCCAACTTAAAAGAAATGAAACAAAGTCCGAAGCCAAGTCAAGAAATATTTCGGAGTTGTAGACTTTTTCTTTTCCAGATGTTTGAATTTAATCCCCTTGCAAAATACATATTTTAATGAGTCTGAATTTAAAAGAGGAAGGAAAAAAAAAGCCTGCCCTCACCTGCATCATATAGAGTTTCTTGGCAACTGTGAGCTGGAATCCAGGTTCCTTCTGATTTTCCAGTTCGCGTGTTGGAAGGTTTCTGGAACCGTCCATTAGCATCTGGTCTCATGGAAGCTGAGGTAGCTGGTGCCAGGGCTGACCACGGTGGGACTTGAATCCAGGGCTAGCCCTTTGGTCAGCTTCAAGCAGGCTGGGGCGTCATCTCGATGTGATCACTCGCCCTGCTTTCGTTTCAAGAAAAATTATCTACAACCGGCTCTAGACAGAGCTTCCCCTCTCTTTGTCTGAAACAATGAAAACTATTATTGGAGATGATGGTTCATCCCAGCACTTTGGGAGCCCGAGGCAGGAAGATGGTTGTGGGTTGAAGGCCAACTTAACTTACGTGGGGAGTTCCAGGGCAGCCACAGCTATGGAGTGAGGACTTGTCCGAACAAAATGAAATCCAAAGAAGCAAAGGAGGAAAGAATGCAAAATAGACTGCTATTGCTTTTTTGGAAAAGTTATACTCAAGCCCAAGGGACTTGGGATGAAATGAAAATAAGGGAAATTTCATTTTTCTTAAATCTGCATATTATCCAATATTTTCAGGGAGCTATATGTGCTTTCTTGGTGTGTGTGTGCATGTGTGCATGCAGGTGTGTGCAGGGATGTGTGCATGTGTGTGGACATTGTGTGTGCATGTGTGTGTGCTCACACAGACACGCAGAGGGAAGGAGCTGCAGCTACCATTGAGGAGCCGCCAGGAAGCAGAATTTCTTTCCCCCTACTTCTGCCTTCCCTGGCCCCTCAACCCCCAGAGGAGAGAGGCTATGTGAACGCTGCAATGTGGCTTTGCAGCAGAGCTGCCTAGGAGAGATTAGACTGCAGTATAATGTATTGAATTTTTCTTAACAGGGCTCGGTGTCCCCTATTAATCAGGACTTCAAGTCAGGAGAATTACAAATGAAAAAAAAAATTCCAGGATAATCCGCAACATTTGAGAAGAGGGCAACCCTTAGCAGGATCCCATCTGAAAGCTGGTCTTGAGCCTGGCTTTGTAATCGTCAGTCTGTTTGGTACTGGATATATTCATTGTGGCAAGACTCTTCCTGTGGTTAGGAAAAAAAAAAAAAAAACATGTGGGGGAGGGCAGACGAAGAACAAACATAAAATCCGGAAGTTACTAGGAGCCAGTTTTCTAGATCCCTGCACCTTTTTATTTTGGTCAGGCTCTCGTGTAGCCCAGGCTGGCCCTGAGTTCCTGATACTCATTCCTTCATCTCTCACATGCTGGGATTATATGGGCATGTGTCACTTCATCTGCTTTAGATCCCTGGACATTTTTTTTTTATTGGCCTGCATGCATGTGAGTGTGTGGCAAGACAGGATGTGTGTATGCATGCCCATATGTATGTGGGTCCATGTGTCTGAGCGGGGGCGTGATTCTATGTGTACAGAGGCTCAAAGCTGCTGCGTCTTCCTTGATCACACTCATTAGTTAGGCAGAGACTATGGAGCCAGAACTCCCTCATCAGCTAGTTTAAGCTAGAAAGCTCACCTCAAGGATCCTCCTGAGATCTGGGTTGACAGACAGCCACCATGCCTGCCTGGTGCTCAGGTGGGTATGGGAATCCAAATTCAGGTTCTTAGGACTGTGTGGCAAGCATCTTTTCTGCCGACCATCTCTCAGGCCTTCCCTGGACTTCCGAGAAATAATAGCAAACCATCCAGGTGAAGGTAGGGTAGGAGGAAGTTTGAAATGAGGCGGGACATAGCAAAAGAAGGGCTATTTGTGACCTGTCAATCATCGTCCCACGCTCACACACGTACTCAATTACCATATGCTCGGGCGTGTTGATATAAACTATTTATAGTTGTAGAAAAATGCCTTTAGTTCCTGTCATTTGTTATACATTTCATCAAGAAAGCCATTCATTTATTCATTTCTAGCTTATTAATTAATTTACTCATTAGTATACACCCCATTTGTTAAACATCCATGGGTTTATTACAGCTCCTTTATACCTTTCCCACTGACCATAATTTAATCTGGTCTGCCCCCTTTCAAAGTCCCTCTCACCCGGAGTCAAGTGGTACCTCCTCCTCTCAGTCTCCTTTCGTTTTTTTTTTTGCATTGTGGTCCTTATTAATCTTCATTTCCTCCAGCTAGCCACCGCGCAGCTTCATTCATTCGGCCAGACTAAAGGGCCACTTAGGAGGTGCATTGTGCTGGAAAAGGGATTGTGGTGTTAATTAAGACAATTGTGGCTCCTGACCTCCATGGGTCCTGAATGACAACCATGGCCCCAGCCAGTTGAATAGACACCTCGTAGCTACTGCGTATGGGATGTGTGATCGTCAGGAGCAGGAGAGAGGTTCCAGCGCTGAGCTTTAAAGCTAAAACCTGAAGGATGAGCATCATATTCTGGACTACCTGGGTCAATGGTCCAGGTTGAGAGACTCCCGGAGACAGATTCAAGGGGGGGGGGCACACTGGGAAAGGAATGCTTGTCTGGCCTCTAGCACTTTGATGACACAGTGTGTACTTCAGGGCACACACAAAAGCCCAGAGAGGAAGGAGAATGAACAACCTGTATCACCGCAACAAAGAACACAGACCTGTTCTGTGGGTAGAGTTGGTGTGGACAGCATGGGAAGGCATGCTTAAATTTGTGTTCTGGAAAGAGAGCGTTGCCTGAGGCCTGAAGGATGGATTGCGGTAAGGCAGTGCAAGGAAGGACAGGGTGTCTTAAATGGCGATTGTACTTTTTTTTTTTTTTGAGCTCAGTTACACAGCTGTCCCTCTGTATACAAGGTAGATCAATTAAAGGACACCTTAGATATCAAAATCTTTCAAACTGTATAGTAGCCACATGCAGCTTACTCATACTCTCCAGTCTATTTAGCTTTCATTTGTTTGTTTATTGTGTGGGCATGTGTTGTATGCATGTGAATGCATGGGTGCCTGAACCTGCGAGCATGCCTGTGGAAGCCAGAGCAGGGCATTGTCTCTGACGCAACTAGAAATTCACCGTTTGGGCTAGGCTGACTGACTACTGAGCTTCTGGGTTTTCTCCCTCCCTTAAGCACATACAGCCATCCCAACTTTTTACATGGGTGCTGGGGATATGAACCCAGGTCCTCAGGCTTGCAGAGTATCACTCCTGCCATGAGCCATGTCAGTAGCAGCCAGATGACTTATAACCCAGTGTAATTGCTGTGTTAATATTGCAGTGGCTCATTTAGGAAGTCAGGTGGAGAATGGCAAGGGTGGACACGTTCGGTTCAGTCTGGAGTCAGTGCACACAGAGGCCTTCTGTCTCGTGTTTTCTGTTTCTGTGTTCCCTTCACAGCAGCTGGTGCTCGTTAGCTGGACCACAGGTACCTGAGACCAGAGACCATAGACTCTTCTATGCACAGGTAACAGGTGATGTAACAGGTAAGTATTTTATGCTTACACTCTTCCTTTCATGCAAGTCACTTCAAGTCCCACCACCACCCTGCAGTGGCTTACACACAGAACCAGGCTTTTCGAAGTGAATCTCCTAAAAATCTCACCTTACCAAGACAATAATCTGGGCCTGGCCTTTTCCAAAGCCTTTGACCTTCTCCAGAGAGAAACACTGAGATTTTATGGGACATGCATGGTCCCTAACTCTGAAAGTCAGCAAACTCAGCCGAAAGGCTGGGTGAAATTCCGCAGAAGGAAAGCGGGACTTGTAGACCTGGGTGGGAAGAGCTTGCGATATTTGTGAGCCCCAGAGTTGGACTGCTGCTCAATTTCCCTGCAAGTCCCTGGAAAAGTGGCTCCCTGTACCACCTACAAGGTACATTCCTCGGTGTCCACCAGAGAATCTGACCCCGTTACCGCTTGATATTTATAGCCAGCTTTTGCCTGTGATTATATTAACAGTCAAATGGCTACTGCTCTAGATATGATTGTGTGCATGCCTGTGTGTGTGTGTGTGTGTGTGTGTGTGTGTGATTTCATCAGGGGGAGGCTTATGAAAGAAGAGGGTATGTTGAAGGAAAACATATTGTCCCTTTGAAACTGTATTTCTGTTAAGCTAAACAGGAAATTTTGCTAAATATCTGTATTAAAGAACAGAGTATGGGTACCTGGAAGGGACATTTTAAGGTAAGAAGGTTGAACCCCAGGAGGAGTCTTGTCTTGGGCCACACGGGAGTCTCTTGACTCCTGATTCAGTGCTCTCCCCATGGTGCCCGGGGCATTCTCTCTGCCTGCTTATGTGCTTATTGCCTTCACGTAGGGCTTGTCAGAAACTCAGCCTCCAGGCCTTTATATTTATCCAGGCCTTTCATCTTCCCTGCTTCCCCGGCTCTCCTCGGGCACCCGAGGGCTGCTCCTGTCCCAGGAGGTTTGCAGGTAACTGGAGCTCCCTTTGGTTTTTCCTCTCCTGAAGTCACATGACCAGGAACTCAACTCTTAGGAGCCCAGCTAGCAGTGCTTAATCTTCCCAGCTTCCTCTGGGGTTTCTCTTTTGAGTTCCTTGGGCCACTTCTGTGAACTTTTGTCTGTCCTCACAGACCATTAGCCTTCATTTGCAACTTTAACAATTAATTAGTATTATTATTTTGGAGAGAGAAGCAACCAACCTTGAGAGCCCTAGCCTGCCTGTTTACTTGTTTAGATGACTTGTACGCAGTTAAAAAATTATTAGCGTGAGTGTGCATGTGTGTGCAGGTGTAGACATGTGTGAGCATGCATGCATGTGTGGAGGTCAGAGGACAGCTGTGAGAGTGGGTTCTTTCCTCTCAACATGTGATGGAGAGCTCAGATTCAAGTAGTAGGCCTGTGAGGTGCGCACCTTTACCAGCTGGGCCATTGCGCCAGCCTGGCTTTCATAGTCTTCAGCAAAACCCAGTAAAACACAGACTACACTTCACACATTTCACACACAGATCAACTCATGGTCTTTTTCAAATTTAAATATGTGTATTTTAGGTTTTCATGGCATTCCCATCACTGGGAAACCTGTATCGTTCCATTCTGCAGAGAAGGTAACCAGGTGATTGGCGACAGAAAGTTCTGACTGGAATCAGCCTGGCCTCCATTTCTTCTGTTAACTGACACAGGGGAGTGGTGGCCTGGGGACAGGGGCCAGTGGGCAAAGTGCTTGCTTCATAAGCATCAGGACCTAACCTTGTGACCCCAGCACGCACAAAGTCAGGAATGGCAGCAGGAGCCTGTAATCCCAGCACTGGGGAGACAGAGACGGGGGATCCCTGCCTCCATGTGGCCTGGTGAGCGCTAGAACAGTGAGAGAGGACCTGTCTCAGAAACACGATGGACAGGATCCTAAGGAATGACCCCCCCCCCCCACCGAGGTAGACCTCTGACCCTGCCCCACACTTCACCTTACCAATCATCTATCTATTCAGCATATTTAATTCCAGTGTTACTGGAGGAAGTATGGGGAAATATTTGGAGTAAAATGGGCCCCTGCTGACTAGCGGTTCACACTCCAACAGCATGCACTGTGGAATGAGGAGTCACCTATCAGAGTTCAATTTTAGGAATGCCACCTATTAGCGACATGACGTGGGATAAGCAACTTGGTCTTTCCCAGTCCTTACCTATGACCGGGGATACTAGCACCGACTTAGAAGGCAGCTGTGACAATTTAATGAACCAAACAAGGATGCCTGACAAAGAGCAAGAAAACTGTTTCCAAGATGAAGAGGATTCTTTTTTTTTCCCAGTTTATTTATTTTTTATTAAAAATTGCCATCTCCTCCCCTCCTCCTCCCCCTTCCCTCCCCTCCCCTCCACCCACACCCCCACTCCCTCCCTCTTGAGGCCAAACAGCCATCAGGGTTCTCTACACTATGTTGAGTTCAAGGTCCTCCCAACTCCCCCCAGGTCCAGGAAGGTGAGCAACCGAACTGACAAGGCTCACACAGAGCCCGTCCATGTCGTAGAGACCAAGCCCATCGCCATTGTCCTTGGCTCCTCGGTCAGCCTCCACCATCAGCCACCCTCAGAGAGTCCAATTTGGTCGCATGTTCCAATGAAGAGGATTCTAAGAGCTTTAAGAGTCCTTCCAGTAACAAGGTTTACACATTGTAGACCCAACACTAAAGGGATTCAAGTCAAGGCAGAGATCGCTAAGGACTTTTGTTAGGGCGAAACATTGTTACAAGGCCCCTACCTTCCTGGATAGCAGGTTTCTGTCTCGTTTTCTGAGAGTATAGTCCAGGTATGGCCAGGAGTTGCAGCTGGGAGAGAAAGATCAGGACACTGGCATTTCCACATTGCTGCATTATGGAGCCCTCTTGCTGGGGAACGGTCCAATTGCTTCTTGCCCCGCTGAAGACGGATTCGATTTGATTCTGTCCCCATGCAATTCGGGAGCTTATTCTAATAAGGACAACTTAATATTGCAACTGTACAGCGAAGCTTTCTCATCCCCTGTAGGATCTTCTCCGTGGCACACCTTGGGTTGGAACAGCCTTCCTGATTCCTTCAGAGGCTGAAACTGAGTTAGCCTCCCTAGGAGGGCTTAGGTGAATAATCTTAGAATTGACATTTAAATTCAATCAGCTTTTTTCCTGGCTTTATTGTGATATTTTTTTATTTATTTGCATTTGTCAAAGGCCGGACCCTGGATGTTAGATACCTTCATGACCATTATTACATTGGATCTTTGAAATAACCCCACGAGGCAGGTGTTCTTATTATAAACGGACTTAAAAGACACAGGAGCTGAAGAGAGGCCAGGAGGTAGCATATGTTAGGGAACAAGATTTCAAAGTGGATTGCTTTTAGCTCCGAATCCACTCTTTGCATGCCTTATTGCAGCTATCTTCCCTGCTCCCTCCCTCCTCCCTTCTCACCCTCACTCCTCCCTCTCCATTCACGTTATTATGCCATATCAGTTGTATGAAATAGTGGGTCTCCTTGTAGTATCTCATGTATGTATATTATGACCATATTCACCCCTGCGTTACCATCTGCCACTCTCCCTTCCTACTGGCTTCTTCCTCTCCCTGAGCAACCTTCCTTCTATATTCATGCCCATTTGTGGTTTAAATATAGATGTTACATTTAAGAGAAAAATACAATATTTTTTTGACTTGTTCTGTTTAATACAGTGATCTCTGCTTCTATGCAACTTCTTTGTGGCTGAATGAAACTTCATTGTGCATATGTATATTTTCTTTTTTAAAGTTTATTTACTTTTTATTATTTTGTGTATATGGATATCTTGACTACCCATATCTCTGTATACCATGTATGTACCTGGTGCCCTCAGAGGCCAGAAGAGGGCATTTGATCCCTTGGGATTGGAGTTACAGATGAATGTGCGCTACCAGGTGCATGCTGGGAATTGAACCCAAGTCCTTTGGAAGAGCAGTCAGTGCTCTTGACAGTTGTGCTGTCTCTCCAGGCCCATGAATAGTTTCTTTCTGAGTTCATTTCTTGATGGGAATCTGGGTTGGTTCTATAACTCGACTATTGTGAATGCCCTCTTTCCTTTAATCCTTCCATATGCTGTCCCTCCCCAACTCCCTCTCTCTCTTTCCCCCTCGTCCTTCCCCAGTCTCTCTCTCTTCAGTTTCTCTCCTTCCTTCCTTTTTTAAAATATTTATTTATTTATTATGTATACAATATTCTGTCTGTGTGTGTATGTCTGCAGGCTAGAAAAGGGCACCAGATCTCATTACAGATGGTTGTGAGCCACCATGTGGTTGCCAGGAATTGAACTCAGGACCTTTGGAAGAGCAGGCAATGCTCTTAACCACTGAGCCATCTCTCCAGCCCCTTCCTTCCTTTTTTAAAGTAACGTTATTTTATCTCGCAGAATGCCGTTAGTTGGCAATTAGTGACAGCTGGAGAAAGGGCAAGACAGATTTTGGGTCAAGTTTGCACTACTGACGCTTGAGCTAATTGGGGAAAACAGGAGAGCAGTGCATGCCTATTCTGTGTCCGCGTGTGTCAGGGCTGTTCAGAACTTTCCAGGCTTATCCCCTGGAGCAATCTTTTGTACTAGGCATTGTCCTGCCTACATCAGGTAGGACAGGGACCTGAGAGAAGCACCATGGCATACCTTCACGTTCTAAAGCTACAGGGAGTGACAGAGTAAGAAGTTGGAGACAGGTTTGTCTATAGCAAACACTATCTTTTTATTTTATTTTTGTTCTGGATTAGACTTTAGCTTTGCTTAGGGACTTGGATTATAGGAGGCAGGACTAAAAGAAGCATAGGAGGCTTTTGCCCAGTGCAAAACCGAGGGATACTTGCAACCTTGGAAGCTAATTCCTCTCTCACTCAGACTAGAAACTCATCATAAACAACAGACCCTAAAGAAAGATCAACCAAGTCACCTAAGACCAGAGATCCAGTGTGCTAGGAGCTCAGGTCAAGGAGACAGGACACATACAACTGCCTGCTGGCCTCTCATGCTCTCGACCTCCCATCGTCCCTTGCGAGGGGCCATGCTGCTTTCTAGGGTTCCCAATGATTGTGGTCCTGTGAGCTGTTAAGAAGCCAACATTCTCCAGGCTCCCATGTTAATGGCGAGGGGATTAGAGGGACAACAAAGCAAGCATTTGACAGTAAATGAGTCTATTGGAAGTGAACAGGGACAGCCAGAGGGAGTGCGCTTCTCACTTGTTTATTGACTCGGGTTCTGTGGAAGGGTCTCTAAACTTGGGGTCGCCTCCGTCATTCTGGCTATAAAAAGGGAGATACCAGTAGCATATATCCCTTAACACTCAGAGGTGGCGAGCAGTTAATGACTTCATGTCTCAAAACTTCTTCAGGTCCCATGGTAGAGACCAAAGTTGGGAAAGGGTTTCCATCTTCATCTTTGCAGGGCTCTCTCTTGGTTGGGTGGAGAGGATGCAGGGGGATGCTGCTGAAAGGAGGTGTCTAAAGCAGACTGTCTTTCTTGTATCCTTCTGCTCTTGAAGATGTACATTGTGGGAGGTGATGGGCACACAGTGTGCTGACTTCTGGGAATCTTCGAGTCTTGGGTCCCATCAGACGTGCCCCTTTCTGTTTCTTTCTCTCCCTTTCTCACTGTGGTTTCTCCTCTCTTCTGTCATTTTTGTCCACAACCAGAAATAGGATCACATTTGAACAGCGGGATATCCTGGACCCACTGGGCAAATGCTGAGGTTCTTTCAGGAACATTGGAAGTTGTCTTGTGGAACGGCTTTTCCCATCTCTTACCAGGAACCCCTGGAGCCAAGGCTCAGCCCTCTGTGGCAGCCACTTCTGTCTCCAGCTTTCTATCCAGCCTTGCTTCCGCGGGCTGAGGTAGAGAAGACGACCAATGCACTAATCTGCTAACCAGGGGGGATGCTTCCAGCTTAGTGGACCAGCTTTGTGGACAGAATCAACTACATCTCTATCACCAGACCCTAGGAAGCCAGTGTTTCCCCAGTACAATCTCCTGCACAGAAGGATTCCATATACCTCTTTGCTTTACTCTAACATGCCAGACAATGTAGCAAGGCTACATGGTAACCTTTGCTCGTTCAGTGTTACCAAAATGCCAAATACTGTTAAGAGGAAGTTCCAGAAAAAAATATTTCCAAGCACTTATTATGTGCATTTTAGGGAAACTAGAGTCTTCACATGACTAAAGACTTGGCGTTTATGCCTCACTGGACAGCCAGAGGCGATAGTAAGGGATAATGCACGCCATTAGGGCGGTTAGGGACGGTAGGCATCCAGTTAGTGATCCCACATGACATGAATGGGTTCTCAGCACGAACATGGCGCAAGGGGGTTCCTGTTGGGAGCTGTGGACTAAAAAAGTTTTTCTCATCAGGCATATAAGCATGTTCATTAACCTCCCTCCCTCCCTCCCTCCCTCCCTCCCTCCCTCCCTCCCTCCCTCCCTCCCTCCTTCCCTTCCTCCCTTCCTCCCTCCTTTCTTTCTTTCTTTCTTTCTTTCTTTCTTTCTTTCTTTCTTTCTTTCTTTCTTTCTTTCTTTCTTTCTTAACATAGAAACATTCTTAACAGCCTGTCATAAGAAAGTCAGAGCTGGTTTATTCACGGGTTCTAAGTTAGAAAGTTTCCCCTCACCCAAAGCCTTGTGAGTAAGTTCTGGACAACAGGATCGGGGTGCTAAGACTGCCAGAAAATGAAGCCCTTGACCTCTGCTGTTTGTTTTGCAACTCGCAAAGAACAAGAGGCAATTTCTCTGCAATGTGTGCTTCAGGGCGCAGCGATGGAACCACTGTTGGCTTCCTTACAAAATCCTGCTCCATCCGAGAGCAGAAAAAGATTTCCTTTTGATTACCAAAAAATAACGGGGGGCTGTGGTAATGCCAAACATGGACCAGGTAATAAGTTTCTGTGTCCTTGTTCGCAGGATCCAGCATTTCCCTTGGAGGAATACTCAGCCTGTTCTTTGCGTTAAACCAGACTTTGTCCAGCACTCGGAAGATGCAGGGGAGGTAGAAACAAAGACTGAAAATAAGTAGCTCCCCGACCCCAGGGTTACTTCAAAGAAGCCTAATACCTTCCTCACCCAGAAAAATGTTGGTCGGAAGAGAGCATTCTTGGGGGGTCACAGCAGGAGCTGGCTGGAAGAGGGAGTGGTGAAGATAAAAACATAGCACTCAGAAAAAAAAAAAAAAAGGAAGAGGAGATTTTAGGATGAGTGAGGAAGAAATATTTGAGTGAAAACTAAAGGGAATAGAGGATCAATAAAATCACCAGAGATGGTTAAAAACCCACACACCATGGAGATGAGGCTATTCTAAGTATTTCATCTTCAAGAATTTGTGTTTACAACTTAATAAATATAGTACGTTGTGGAGCATGGTTTCAAAGAACAGCCCTGTGATGATGCCCAGCCAGACTCCCGAGGGAAAGAGCACAGTGTCTCTCACGTCCTGGAAAGGTGTCTAAGTTTCCCTAAGACTCGTTCAGATTGTGGGTTAGCAACAGGAGCGCTCCCTCTCACAGTGGCACACAGCCTGAAGGCAGGTGTCTCAGCTTTCTGTCACCGCTAGAAAAGGCCAGATAACGAGCTTCTCGGGAAAAGGTTGCCTTGGCCTCACGGTTTTAGAGGTCTGGGTCCATGGTTGAGTGGGCTCCTTGAGATGGCAGTAGAGGCGACTGTGCGGTGACGCAAACCACACACCTCATTTTTAGGAAACAAGAGGAAGGGGGCCACAGCTTCACAATCTCCTTCAAGAGTGCACTCCCCATGAGCTGAGAACCTCTTCCTACAGTCTGTCTCCTAACGGTCCCACCACCTCCCAGTGGTACCAACTTTTAATCCATAGGCCTGGGGTGGGGATGTGTGTGCAGGTGGCATTCAGCATTCAAACTCCAATAGCAGGTGGTAGATCTGGGAATGGTTTCTTCCCAGTAAAAAAGTAAATGGCTTCTTCAATTCCAGATGGGCACTGCCGCTTAGGAAGTAGTGGCACAGACCCAGATCCCAAGCTTATTGCCCTGCTGAGGTCTGATGTGACACCCAGAATCAGCGTATTAGAAGAGGGACCAAGTGCCTGGGGATTTTCTCCAGCTTCTGGGGGGTGGGTCCCTCTGCCTTCCCCTGTGGATAGGAGAGGGTCTGCCTTGCAGAATTGGCCTGGACGAGACAGGTTCATGATGTAGGGAAGTAGAGGCGGGCAACCTCTTTGAGAAGGCACCTCCAGTCGGTGTGCAGTGTGAGTACTAAGGACCGCGAGGAGGGAGGCGGAGGGAAATCATTAGAAATGGGGCGTTTTCCCCAGTGCTTTCAGGGAACTTTGCTATTTCACCTTGGGACTTAGGTTAATGTGGTTTTCCAACCATCTGCACAGTGCAACCCAAATCTGTCCTTATAAGTACTCAGAGCTCATAGAGACCACCGACAACCACGTCTCAGGAGATGCCTCAAGGTAATAGACTTCATTTAGAGAAAATAAAGAGAGAAAGTCTAACTATCTTTGAAGTATTGATATTGAATCCCAGCATAATGTTATATCACCTCCCCCCCAGTTCCTAGTTGGAGAGACTCCAGTAATATGTAGCAAGAGTAAGTCCTCCTTCGTAGTCCTTAGAGATGCTAGAGGCCCAGAAGACAAATGGGCCTACCGAAGGGACCATGCCTTTCAGGCAGCACCCTGGATTGAGGTCAGCATGCCAAGAACCCAGAGAGGTAGAGCGGCTGCTTTGCTCCCGCACAGAAAAGAAAAAGAAAAAAACAATTACCATGCAGCTGCATTGTCTGGGCTTGTACAGCCATGGACTCTTTTGTGCTCTGAATTTTCTGGGTCTATCTACATATCTGTGATTATGTGCACACACCTTTCACTCAGGAAAATAATGAACGCAACTTGATCTAGGAAATCCTTAACTCGTGGGTACTGTTTCCAGTGCTTTCTGACTTTACAGAATGACTTGTGTTGGACGCTGACACGCTGCTTACCTCTGCTCCCGCGTGCCACGAGTAAAGGCCAATAAAGTATAATCACAACGCCCTAAAAATGTCAAGTCGGTGCCCCTTGGGCCTCTCATAACTATTCTCATCTGCAAAATGGAGCTGGTAACTGTGCACCCAGGCTTGCTTGCACAGATGTTAGGAAGCCGGGCTACAGAACATCTGTAAAGCAGTTTTAGACTTTGGAATGTGGGAACGATAAATGACCATAACAGCTATTTATCATGCAAGAGGGGATGGTGATACATTCTATATTCAAGCCCCACTCCTCACATCCTCTAGAAAATGGTTTTGCCTGAGACCGAGGCCATCAGTCGATGCTCAAGTGTACAAAATGCAGGAAAGGAGGGACTATGATCTGAAACTATGCCATCTGGAGTGAAAGTTACCTCTTAGGAAGGATGTGGATTTGCACACTGTTGCATCCCCGTAGTATATGAAGAGAGGAATGCTACTATGAGTTGGGTGCCAGGGTGCAGACTAAATGGTGCCAAGGACCGGACTGAAGGTGGTCTGAACGAGTAAGTGCTTCGGAGCTCATAGCAGGTCAGGGATGACCTACAAGGAGGGTTTTGGAAGATAGCAATTCCATCCCGAGCAAACACCAAAGGATGCAACAAGGTTAGATCCTAGCCCTTCATGGGAAGTGACCACGTGAGCCAACTAGCTAACATTTTGATGTGTGTGCACATCCAAGGAAGAAAAAGCAGCCACCCATGTTTCAAGTCAAGTGGATGATATTTGGGGACAGCTCTCTCTGAAAGTGGTTCAGTCTTTCCCTTTCCCCTCTAGGGTTCATTGTCTTCAAATAAATGCAGAGTAAACACTTTTTTTTTTCACTTAATGCATTCCAGTCAGTGTCTTGATGCACCCCAAGCACCAAGATGAAAATGGGCTCTGTCCTTCAGGAGCCGTCAATATCATATATCTAATACTTTTCCATAATTTCTCTGATTTAATTCTGTCCTTTGATTTTTCTCTCCACCTCCCATTGGCTTCATCAGAAGGCCAGCATCAACTCTCTAAAGAATTCTTTTTCTCCCTGCAGAACCACCCACAGCTCCTCCAGTAAAGCTCCTCCTGATGTCTACTGCCTACAGGGTGTCCCTTGGCTGCCACTGTCCTTGCCCTGCGGTTACTCCTTGCTGCCACATGGTGCCACTGTTGAACATGGGCAAAGGCCAGACTAGCTCCTTTGGGGAGGGTAGATCCAGCTCACTCCCTTCCCCAAAGTTAGCTCTTCTAGCTCATTCTCATTGGTTTGTCTGGCAGCCTCAGGGGACTGGCCAGTTGGTTGTGCCCCTGTGACTCTTCACTCCAACCTGCACCGGGCAGGTTCAGGATCATCAGTGTCCTGATGGGCTCATAGAGAATTTCCTTGAACCCCAGAAACAACAGGGCTTCTTGTCATTCTCTCCATCTACTCCCTGCTACCCTTTAACACATTTCTTGAATGTATAATGCCTTTGACCTCACTCACTCAAAGTAATGACTTTCCTTCACCATTGATGGAAAAGTTTCTCTATGTAAGGAGTGAGTCACCTCTGAGGTGAAGAAAAGTGGGACAGGAATGACCTCCAGGATGCTGTCTGCTTAGCATGGGGAAGACATGGGGCAGATTTTCAGGAGGACACTCCACTGTGCCCACAAAGAAATAGATTAAATTAGGCAGAAGGCAAGGAGGATTACAAAGGGAGATTGATGATGGCACTGGTGAAGGAAGGTACCCATTGGGGAAGGCATTTGTGCCCACTCCTTGGCCTGCTAAAGGATTTTGAAGGTTGAATGGGGTGGGGTAGGGTACTGCAGGCAGAGAACATAAAGTTGAAGCAGAGGTGTAGGAAAGTGTGTGCCATGATGGGGGGTGTAGCAGTGATAATGGTCACGGGGACTTTTCTGCCCTATAATGTCAGGACCATGAAGAGGAGAGATGAGCGTCAAAGACTGGATCTGGAATCCCCTGCTAAAAATGCAGTCATCTTCCATACCTTTGGGCGATCTGTTCTGAGCTCTTCAGCGGATGCCTGAGATAGCATACAGCATCAGTCTCGGGTTTTAGTCTTCTCTGGATGTCCACCATTGCTCCACAGTGACTCATCATCCTTATAGGTTTCATGCTCTGGTACCCTCCTTTGTACCACTGCTCTTGTGTTTTGGGTCTGATAAAATCAGGGTTGCCTGAATATAGACACTGCCTCATGAACAGTCAATATGGTAGCCAGCCAGCTGATAGATGATTGACAGTCAAGTAGTATATACAGCATGCAAATATGGAACAAAGAGATCACTCACATCCCAGGTGGGAGGGAAAAGAACGGCGTGAGGTTTCTTAAGCTCTTGCAGTGTTTTAAAACACAATACATTCCTTATCCCTGGGTTCTCCTACTTAGTATTTCCAGACCATGGTTGACCGTGGTAACTGAAGATAGAGAAGACGGGACCGCCATGCAGTGAAAGCCATGGAGATCCATCTATTCCTTCATAATACCACGTCACCTGATTGGTTCAAATAAAGAATGAACCGTTCAAGGAACAAAGACCTATAATAGTTGATACAAAAGTTGAAGCTGGGCATAGAGGCACATGCCTACCATCCTAGCACTTAGGAGGCAGAGGCAGGTGGATTTCTGAGTTCAAGATCAGAATGGTCTACAGAGTGAGTTCCAGGACAGTCAGAGCTATGTAGAGAGACACTGCCTCAAGAATATATATGTGTGTGTGTGTGTGTGTGTATGTATACACACACACACACACACACACACACACATATATTTAGTATATATATACCAAAAGTTGAAAGTTGAAATGGAATTGCCTTAATATAGCCTAGTCCTTAATTTTATTGAAGAAAAACCAAATCCAACGCGTTCATAAAAAAACAATCAAACTTGTAAATTTGAGCAAAGTGACATAGAGTATGGAATTTCAATAATCCACTGGATAAATAAGTCTACTCACCTCCCCCAAATTCTTTTTTTGAGTTGTGTAAACAGTCAATACTTCAGTGTGCTGTCCTTGAACCAAATCCTTTCAGTTTTCAGAAAGAGACATTAAGAAGAAAATAACACAAAAAATTTCTTCCTCAAACCACCTTGTTGAAGTTTCTCCAGGGACCCAGGCAGACGATGTGCAAGTTCCTTCACTCTTGAAATGAAGGGCATGTTCAAAAAAGAGACGCCGAGGGCCAAAGACAAGCTGCTTCACATACACTGCTCAGGAGGGAAAATGGTCTCAGGTAAAATGTCATTTATTCCCTTCTTCATGGTGCTTAGCGGTCTTACATTCAGATGCGCACGGAATGGAAGACAGCAGTCAGAAGAAAGTTTAAGACCCCTTCGGCAATGTTTTTAGAGTCTTAAAAATGAAGACATTGACATTGGTGATGGCAGCATCTTTTATTTGTATTTTTTGGTAATGTCTCTTTTGTGTGTATGTGTGTGTGTGTGTGTGTGTGTGGTGTGTGTAGACATACGTGTGGGTGGGTGCATGCGTGTGCATGTGGAGGCGAGAAGGTGACTTTGAATGCTGTTCCTCAGGTCCTACCCACCTTGTGTTTTTGAGATGTTTTCTCTCACTGGTTTTCAAAGACTGTCTGGCCAGTGAGCCCTAGAGATTTACCTTTTCCTCCTCAGCTTTGAGACCATCACATCTGGTCTTCTTCTTGTCACTGTTCTGGTTTTTTGAGACAGGTGCTCACAACGTAGCCCCGGATAGCCTGGAACTTGCTATACAGAGATCTGCCTGCCTTTGCTCCCCGTGTTCTGGGATTAGAGGTGTGTGCCATACCTCGCCTGTTTATGTCGGTTTTGGGGATCCAACTCAGGTTTCATGCTTGCAAGGCAATCACTCTACAACAAAGCCATCCATCTCCCCAGCCCTCGATAAACTGCTTTCCAAGTTTTTCCTCACCTAGCATCTCATTTGCTCCTTGTGCTAGACCCATGAAGAGCAGAGTCTTAACTCTGTTCACAACAGTCTCTAGACAGGTCCCGAGTGGGAAGCGGCCTCACGCTTCTGAACCAGGAAAGGCTCAGAACCCAGATGTCCCCAAGCTCACCTGGGCATGGTCTCCCTGCAGTCCAGCTGTCCCCCCAGACTGTTGCCCTGTTGGAAGGAAATGTTCATGGAGGATGAGGATTGTGTCTTGACCACCTTATGATATTTTTACAGTAATCGTCACACGGCAGGTGTCCAATAAATGCTAACTAGATAGCTACACTAAACTCTGATGTCTCAACAGCCTCTGAATTTTAAAGCTTATTTTTTGGGGGAAGGGGGGGGGTCCTCATACATTTTTTCTGTATTTTAAAAGAGGAAAAGTAAACAATCTATTTCTTTTTTTAAAGATTTAGTTTAGCCAGGTGGTGGTGTCACACACTTTTAATCCCAGCACTCAGGAGGCAGAGGCAGGCGTATCTCTGTGAGTTCAAGGCAGCCTGGTCTTCAAAATGACAGGATAGGCTCCAAAGCTACAGAGAAACCCTACCTCAAAAAACAAAACAACAACAGAAAGATTTAGTTTCATTTTTTATTCATGTGTGTATATGTGTGTCAGTGTGGTATCGGTGTGCCTACCATGTATGTGCGGTGGCACACAGAAGCCATAAGAGGGCATCCTCTTGGAATTCAGACGAGGGAATGGAATCTCTGGGACTGGAGTTGCAGGTAGTTACGCGCCTCTCCATGTGGGTTCCAGGAATCCAGTGGGGGTCCTCTGGGAGAGGAGTAAGCACCCTTGACCACTGACCCATTGCTCCAACTCCGACCTTGGGTTTCTTAACCTGGTGGCTAACCAAGAGTTCATTTCACTTCCTGGGAGATTCAGAAATGAATATTGAGGCCCTTGGGGAATCCGAGAGTTACTCATCGGACAAACAGCAGAAATTAATGGGAGAGGAAGACAGTTGGGTCTCTTGTTTACACGTGTCTGTTCCTTCTGGCTCGTGGGTTTTAACGTGACCTTTCCTAGTGAGATGGGGAAATGAATAGCCTTTTCTGTTTTTCACCCAGAACCAGCGTTTCCTGAAGTCAGCGAACATGTGTCTTTTGACAAATGAGCCGCAGGAGTTGTTGACCTTGTCTTGAAGAATGCTTCTGTCCTGTGGCTGTTCACACACACACACACACACACACACAGCCGTGGTTTACTCGGTACAAATTTAAGATGAGACCCATCCCTACATAACTGTGAAGTGGCAGGATTGTCATTGTCCCCCCTCCAGGTTGTATTTTACTTTTCTCTGGGTCATTGTCCCGTTGATAAAATGTGCTGGCATGTCCAGATCCGGGGGGTTTCTGAGGAGACCGTGAGACTCTAATCAGTGTCCCTCGTACCTGCTGTCCCTGTGTCACAGCAAACAGCAGCATGGATTCTACAGTTCTGTCATCATTCATTTATTCTTCCATAGAATGTGCCATGCGCATCACAGAAAGACTGGAAAGACCAGAAGGCGGGGAATGTTTATCCAAATCGCCACAACAGCCATCTGTGAACATTTTGCTCTCGTTTTTCCAGGCACAGATATTGAGGGCTTCCATACGTGGTTGTTACTGAACCGTGTAAATAATTGAGTAGATTGCTGTTAGAAGCCTGCATTTGGAGATAAGAGTCACACACAAAATCAAGCCCTTGCTCAATTATGGTCCAAATGTTCTATTTAGAAGGCAGTGCCATTAGTCACCCACTTTTTATAAGGATTTTTTAAAATCAGTTAGTATCTAGCCAGAGAGTTGTACTGAGATATGGGAGAGAATGGGAACATGGAAAAACATTTTCAGCACCAGAGAACACTGGCAAGGAAGTGATTAAGACATGCTCACCCAGCACCATTGTTCCACCTGCCACTAGGTTGCTTTAGATCTGTATTCATGAGGCCTTGACTCTTGTCCCCACTGTGAATAGAAATGACACTTGTTCAGGCCCACAAAGGTGAGGATCGCGACACTTTTGGTCAAAGCCTTATGGAAGCAAGAACTGTATTTTCTGTTCCGTGGTTCTGGGAAACCCTCTCTTCAAAGCCGTCTTGGGAACCATCTGTGATGACATCACAGGTGAGTCAGTGACGAAGAGTCTTGTCTTAGGTTTCTACTGCTGAGAAGAGACACCGTGACCACAGCAACTCTTACAAAGAAAACATTTCATTGAGGTGGTGGCTCACTTACAGTTTCAGAGGTTCGGTCCATTATCATCATGGCAGGGAGCAGGCGGCATCCAGGCAGACACGGTGCTGGCTACATCTTGATCAGGAGGCAACAGGAAGTGGACTGTGACACCTAGCGAAGCTTAAACAAAAGAGACCTCAAAGCCCGCCCCCACCGTGTCACACTTCCTTAAACAAGGCCACACCTACTTCAACAAGGCCACACCTCCCAATAGTGCCACTCCCTGTGAGCTTTTCGGGACTAATTATATTCAAACTACCACAAGTCTCCTGCACTGTCAAGAACCCATGAGCTTAACTTGCATAAACCTTCAAGGAGCAGAGGATTAGGACCCACACTCTTACAAGACTCACACAGCAGTTTCACAGATGATCTTCTTATCCTCTACAAAAAGTCAAGAAAATCTAACAGTGGTCAACATTTATTTTGAGCTTATTACATGGCAAGCTCCATTTTCAGAGCTTGAAATCACACCAGTTCATCCCCACAGCAACAGGCTCAAGGTAATGATTATTAAAGGCTGCAGCCAGACGTGCGTGGCAGTTACAGCATTGCTGGAGCCAGCTACAGCCAAGGGGAAGGGCAATATAGGGCTGTCTTCACTTGGTAGTAGAGGAACTCTACTAGCTGGGTCTTAGCGGGAAGCACCGGGTGAAAGCTAATGGTCCAGACTTCAGGATACTCAGAGGGGCTGTAGCTCCCCATCAACCACTTCATAGGATGATGTGAGCCGTTGTTTATGTAAGGCTGCCCCAGGTAAAGGCAGTCAACTCCAGGTTCCCTGGAAGAGAAAGAAAGGCGAGGAGATCCTGGAAAGATGGAGTTCTATTTTAGCTCTTGGGATATCAGAGCCAGCGAGGACAAAGCAAGGCTTCCCAGGGCTGGACGGCAGAGGATGTGTCGGAATGGGAGCTTTGAGCTCGAGGGAAAGACCTCCCTGCAGAACTCTTAGTAACAAACTTTTGTAGTCTGGAAACACACCCTAGCGATGGTTCGAGTTTGCCCGAGGTAGTGAAGAGGGATGGTTTCTGAGGGTTAAAGCCCGTCTGCCAAGTTCTGCACCTTTCAATTTGTTCCTGAGCTCCTTGGCTACCGAACCCTCCCTAACAGCCCACTAGGCCAGCTGGCTTCTGTGCCACAGGAAATCCGCTTGCTATTGCAGAGTTGCGGAGATCTTCGATCATACCAGTAATGCTATGTCATCTGGAATAGAAAAAAAAGAAATCCACTTGGACAAAGAGGAGAGGTTGTCTCTTGTTGAGCTCGAGAACACAATTAGCATAATTTGGAGGCTGGCTACTACAACAAACTGCCCAGATCACTGCCACGGAAAAGTGTGTGGCCGTGCTGAGCCTGATGGGTAAACGTTCTGATCACTTTCTGTGAGTCTCTGACTTCCGTGTTTAACTAGGCACAGAGTCAGTGAGGTCTAGCCTCGGCTCTGTGTATTCATGTGCAAAGGAGAAGCCTCATCAGACAACTTGCCTTACCTCCGAGCACCATTCTTCCTTTTCTTTTCTTTCTGATGGAGGAGAAACTCCGTGGAGGTTTCTTTACATGCCTCCAACGACGGAGAGCATGCACACAAGTGCATAAGGAGGTGAGAGGCTGGGAAAGCCGAAGTGAAACCAGATGTGGAGGTGACTGGGCATGGAGTCCCAGGAGGGAGACCAGAGGTGCGTCCAGGGACGGTGAGACCCGCTGAGCACAAGCGCGGACTCCCAGAGTGGTCGGGATCTGCTCTCGTATTGCCTAGCCCTCAACAGAACTGTGTGAGCTCTTTGATTCTTCGCGAAGCCCTCATCTCTGTGTGTGTCAGCACTGTGGAGTGGGTTTCAGACTCCGCAGGGGGATCTTCTCCCTCCCAGCAGAAGTTTTAGTCCAGTCCGGGGTCTCATTTTCTCTTTGCGACAAGGATGCTGTGTGGTCTTCAGATGGAGTGAAGAGTTCAGCTCATAAATTCCCGAGAGCGGTCTGCACAGAGGTGAGGATTCTGCTGCTTACATGTGCTTCCAGCCTTGACCTGTGGAGCTCTTTGTCACACTGCAGCAGAGGCTTTTCATATTAATACCAATTTATCATTATTCCAGCAACCCCCGCCCCCACTTTTTTGGTCTGAGAGAATGAGACAGAAAACATCTGCATATCCAGTAATATTAGCTACAGTTGGTGTCTCAAGTGAGAATCAACCTGACAGCCCCATTTGTTATATCTGGGTAGGCTTTATTATAGAGCCTCTTGCATTTGAGCTTTCCCTCTGCGAGAACCAAAGGAGTCTCTAATGTATTCATATCTTGCTCTTAACACAACATTTTGAAATATGGACGAGGATAGCCACCGCAGATAACATTTCCGTTCTAATAAGAGAGGCCAAACGTTAGCCAGCTTGGAAACAGTAATGGCAATGAAGACCCTTAGAGGTGTTATTAGTTCCTGAGCCTTAAGGTGCTTATTTACAGCCCTGCTTGTTTGTCCCTGGTGTTCGTCAGACGTGGAGTGATTGCTTCTGCTCCCCGTGTTTTATGTCACCTTTTCCATGCATCAGGCTAATAACGCAGGTCTTCTCCAGAGCCTTATCATAGTGCTGGCTACGGAGGGTAAAATGTGCTATTGTTAAACTAAATCAACACCCCCTCCACACCTCCAAATCGATTCCTTTCCAGCTATTAGGAGATCTGCCACCCAAGGCTTAGCAAGCTACATTAGGGTAGTCACGGCTCATGGTCAGAGAAGCCGGGTCACTCTTCATTGTCAGGTGGTTCCCATGTGCTTTTGGTGGCCCTGAACCCTGGGATACAGATCCGTTACTGATGCCTGACACCGGCGCAGAGAACACCACGGGTGTTTTCTCCCTCCTCCCGTCTCCACTTGCAGTATTTCTTAAACGAGTCTTAGTTCTCAGAACCAGGAAATGGGAAATAAAACAGGACCCCAGTTCCGAGGATGGGTGGTCAGCATGCAATTGTTCACGTAAATCTGTGAGAGTCCAATAAGTTTATTGTTTTATGTCAATGTGTTTTAGCATTTCCCAGGCGAGTAATCTTCCAGTGAACCACTTGCTTGCTATAGATTTGATTTTAAAGCACTCTAGAGCGGCAGTGCTCATATTTCCATGTCAATTAAAATAAAAATGTGTGAATTACAACACTCCCAGGCCTTGTCAGATGTAAATAGAATTGTGATTTTTTTCCTTGTTCCTTTGAGTCTGTCAGATTTCTCTAGGTCTTCCTTTAGGTCCCTGACTTACCTATTCTTGACTCCTTGTCTTCAGTTCATTACACTTCTTATCTGGGTATGTGAAGACCTTTCACTTCATTGATGTATCCATTCATTCACCATTCATTCATTCATCCATTCATCCATTCATTCATTCCTTTCTCAGTTAAAACTCACAACTCTCTCGCTCTCCTCTTCCCTCTCTCTGGTGTCCCCTAATGTAGAAGAGAGAGATGAAGCGTGTCAATGGGAACTATGGTGGCAGACATGATAAATGTGAGAGAGATCAAAGCCCAGGGCTTTGGGATGTGAAAGGTCATGAGATGTCCATGAGATGGAGAAGCACTTCTGATAGAAAGTATAATTTTTATTCTCACAATTAAACAGTAAAACAGAGGGACACTTTCTCCCACAGAGACACCAACCTGAGAGGAAAATGTTTTTAGAATTCTAGAGGCCAATTGAGGTCTCAGTACCCTAACATATACAATCAGGAAAGGATTCCAGATATGGGGGCAAGAAAGCTGACAGCTTTCTGCACACTCATCTGTGCCCCCTACTTCCCATTCTGTCCAACCCAGGGCCATGCCACTGAGAGAAAACATCTACCTGGGATTCTTTCTTTACGCAGAAACAAAAATGCGACCGTGTCTTCTATATTCCGTCTATTCCAGCACTGTGTCTTTTACCTGCCTCAATACTATCAGGACTGGTAGCCACTGCAAACAGTGTGGTCCCAGTGGCACATTGGAATGCCATTTCATAGGCAGATGCCAGTCGTAGCAAGAGATTAAAGGCTTTCAAGATGTATGCTCAGGGAATTTGAGAGGACCCAAGGCACATGCCATCCCCAGAACAGACACTTCTGTTAAAAAAGATTTGAGCAGCAATAGAATCTGTACCTTGGTTGATGGATGAGTGATTTCCACCTCTTCTGCATGACGCCAAGGTAAAGTCCTAGAGGGGTAGCTGATTGTTTTCCCCAAACGCTCAAGTCTAAACTCTTCGTCACCATCAACAGCACGATCAGGTACACAAAGAAACAGGGGATCCTGGCATAATGAAAACACGGAAACAAAACTCCAGCACCTGACCCAGAAGAGATGCGAATGTGTGAACCTCCTAACAGAAGTTTTGAAATAATTATCAAAAAGATGTCCAGTACTAAAAGAGACCACAGATGACTACATCTAATTGAGTGAAGGATGTAGAAGCAAAGCGAGAGAAGCAGCAAAGGGATAGGATCCATACAGAAAAGAACTAAACTCAATCAGCACTTGAGAAGCATCATTAAACTGAGGAGGTCTCCGGAAAGGGTCCCAGGAGCTGAGTGGGTCAGGAGGAGGAAAGATCAGTAACTCCACAGAGACATGATGGAGGACTCTCATTGGTTAATAAAGAAACTGCCTTGGCTCTTTGATAGGGCAGGATTTAGATAGGAGTAGACAGAACAGAATGCTGGGAAGAAGGGAAGTTAGTCAGACGCCATGCCTCTCCTCTCTGAGACAGACGCCATGGAGCCAGCCACCAGGTCAGACATGCTGAATCTTTCCCGGTAAGCCACCACTTCATGGTGCTACACAGATTACTAAATATGGGTTAAAGCAAGATGTGAGAATCAGCTAATAAGAGGCTAGAGCTAATGGGCCAAGCAGTGTTTAAATGAATACAGTTTCCATGTAATTATTTTGGGTGTAAAGCTAGCCATGCGGGAGCTGAGCAGGACCAAAAGCAGGCCAGCCCACTGCTCATCACTACAGAGATGGACTGAAATCCTGTGTCTCAGGAGCAAGAAAGGAAAAGGGAAGAAAGAGTGAACAGAGCCAACGAGCTTGTCAGATGCTGCTGAGCAATTCAGTGAGTCTGTTAGCAAAGTTTCCGAGTGATGAGAAATGTTCAGAGAGACATATTTGATAAAAAAGAAGGCCAGAAGTTCCTCTAATTGAAGGGTGAAAATGGAAATGCAAATTCAAGAGGTCTTAGAACTTCACTGAGAAGAAAGTAGGAGACCCACATCCAGATGACTCATAACCAGGGAGTTAAAGTTCAAAGGCAAATATGGGTTTAAAAAGAAAAAGGCAAGAGAGCAACAGCTCATTGCTTGCAAATGAACTTTGATAAAGCGTTAGGTATTTCAGCAGAAACCTAGAAAGCTGGTGTGAGAAGGGTGGAGTGTTATACGCAAGTGTTGGAAACCAACCCCAAGGTGTCCTTCCAAAATAAAGAATTTAAGACTTCTTCAGATAAACAATTAATATATACACAATGTATCTTGATTGCACCCACCCCCCATTTCCCACCCCCAACCACTCCCAGGTCCTTCTGTCACATCCCCCTCCCAACTTCATTTTCTCTTTTCTTCTTTCCTTCTTCCTTCCTTCCTTCCTTCCTTCCTTCCTTCCTTCCTTTCTTTCTTTCTTTCTTCTCTCCTTCCTTCCTCCTTCCCTCTCTCCCTCTCTCCCCCCTGTCTTTCTTTCTAGCCTATTGGGTCCAGTTTATATGCTTTGTATATGCACATGAACACGAGCTCATTCACTGGGACATGCTGAACCTACCAGTGGACACATTCTTAAAGAAATATGGCTCTCTCCCCCAGCATCCCACAATGGCCAGTAGCTTCTCCACTAGGGGTAGAGCATAAGGGGCCTCTTTGGTCTCTGTGTGGGAATTTTAATTGGCTTAATTTTATGCAGGTCTTGTACACAGTAATCACAGCTGCTGTGAGTTCATATCTGCAGTTGTCATGGCCTCACCAAATGACAGCATTTCACAAGATTCCTGCCCATCCTCTGGCTCTTACATTCTTTCTTCCTCCTCTTCTTGCAATGTTCCCTGAGCCTTTTGGAGGTGGCATGATGGTGGTGGTGGCTGTGATGATGGTGGTGGAGCTGAACATTCACAGTGGCTTATTCTCAGTATATTGAACAATTATCTCTCTGTGTATTAATCAGGACCACTGCAATAAGACAATTCTCTGACCAAGCTTGAGAGCAGCTCAAATCTATGGCTATAACCATAAATATTTAGAGGGTAGTTTAGCCAAATGACCATTTAGAAAATCATATCAATAGGCTCTCCCCTAAGGCCTATGGCTTCCCTAGCCATGGGTTTTAACCATGTTTAAGGCCCTAGGCATGAATCTCTCATGTGAAGCAAGCCTTAAATGAAATCAAGAAAGTGGTTGGTTACCCCCATATACAGTCTTGCCACTACTGCAGCAGTGGCCACATCTTGCCCAGCAGGTGGGTATTGCAGCATTCAGGGTCCAGAACTAGGTAGGACTGTAGATGTGTTTTCTCCCCCAGCTGCTGGAAGAGCACCTTAGAGGAATACAAAGGCTGGCCAGCAGGGAGGGCTATTCTGGTCAGTTCAAGACATATTTCTCTCTGTCTGGAAACCAAAGGGTGTGTTGTGCATTGTCTTATTTTAAGAAATTGCAATAGATACTCCACCCTTCAGCCACCACCAGCACCCTGCTTAGTCATCAGCCAGGAACTCCACAGCAGGATCTTCCAACAGCAAAAGCAAGTACCATTTGCTAAAGACTTAGATGATCATTGGCATTTTTAGCAATGAGGTGTTTTTTAATTAAGCCACATGTATGGTTTTTAAACACACAATCCCATTTTACACTTAATAAACTACCAGCCTAGTATAAACATAGTTTTTATTTGCATCGGGAAATAAAAAATCCATGTGACTTGCTTTATGGCAATGTGCACTTTATTGCAGTGGTCTGGAACTTAACCATCAATATCTCTGAGGTATGCCTATTCATAAAAGGAAATTGAGAGTAAAATAAAAGCTCCCGATGACAAACATCAGCCGAACACAAAGGAAAGTAGCTGAGAAAGAAGAGGGTGGAGGGGATGCTCTAGAGATAGAGAAAACAGGAACATGGTGAGAGTTAGCCTCTGCAGATCAGTAACCGTCAGAGCGTAAATGGTCCACAAGACGAAACAGCCCTCAAGCCACCTAGCCTGAGTCTGCACTTTCTATAAGAATTCATTATTCCATTGGGGCGGTGATAGCAGAGGGGTGGAGGGAGAGAGGGGCTGGGAGGAGATGAGGGAAGGAGACTGCAGCTGGGATGTAAAGTAAATAAATAAATGTATATATTAAAAACAAATTTATTATTTATGAGAAACTTGTTTGCTGCCTAAGAAGAGACAGGGTGTAGATCTTAACTGAAGGGGCTGTGAGGAGAAGGTAGGGGGCATAAGGAGAGGGGAAACTCTAACCAGAATATGTTGTATGGAAAAAAATTCATTTTTCAACAAAAATAAGTAAATAAAAAATGTGATATCTATTCCACTCCCCTCCCCAAATGCTCACTGTGTAGACAGTGGAAGTATACTGTGTTAGGGTCTCGTTACTATGACAGATGCCAGAGAAAAATCTTTTAGAAGGAAGAACCATTCATTTGGCTCACAGTTTCCGAGGTTCGGGTCTATGGTCTACCAGCTCCATCCCAGTGGGTGGGAGGCAAAGCAGAAGAGCTTGGTGTCAGGACTGCACGGCAGAGGCCTCTTGCCTGTGGAGGCTACAAAGGGGAGAGGGAGGGAGGAGTGGGCCAGGCATGCCCTCCAGTGACGGCATCTTACATATCTACCACCTTCCAATAGCCAGTTCTCATTTTTGACCCAGCAGTTGGTGCAGGACAATTCTGTATTCTGTCAATTATGTTGTAAATAAACACTGATTGGCCTGTAGCCAGGCAGGAAGTATAGGCAGGACAATCAGACAGAAAGTAGAGGCGGACAAGGAGAACAGGAGAATTCTGGGAAGAAGGAAGCCCATTCCTCCCCAGTCCTGTCCAGACACAGACGAAGGAAGATGTGACCTGCCCCGCTGAAAAAGGTACCGAGTCATGTGGCTAACATAGATAAGAATAATGGGCTAATATAAATTATAAGAACTGATACAAAGCCTGAGCTAACAGGCCAATCAATTCATAACTTATGGAGACCTCTGTGTGATTTTCTTGGGGGCTGAATGGCTGTGGGACCAGGTGGGAGGACAAAAACCAGGCAGGACAGAAACCCCAACAAGCAGGCCCATCATGGCTTAGATCACTGACTGTGAGCAAAATCCTCATTATCTACTTGCTGTAGAAACAACCTCACAGTCACATCACACCAGAAGTGGGCTTTACTAGCCACCTAGGAGTTTTTCAGTCTGAGTTGACAGTTAGGATTAGCCATGGCAGAAACAAATCCTTACCAAAATAGAGCTGGAAGGGCTAGTCTGTAGATTTTCAGTAGCAATGTTATCATTATAGACAAAGGGAGATAACATCTAAAGTCAAACAGTCGTGAATACATGGTACTGTAGCTATGTTGAATGTCTGTGTAGGAACACTGGAGAGTTTCAATTTGAGAGAGACTGAGCAACACAAGAGGAAGAAGACACTTTAATAACCTGCTTTCAATGGTAGATACAAGAACCAATGAGAGTCACATGGTGGTGCACATCTTTTATCCCAGCATTCGGGTTGCAGAGGCAGGTAGGTCTCTGAGTTCAAGGCCAGCCTGGTCTGCAGAGCAAGTTCCAGGACAGCCAGGACTACAGAGAGAATCCCTGTCTTGAAAAACCAAAACAAGCAAGCAAACAAATGTAATAAAATAAAAATAAACTGATGAGAAGATTAAAAGGAGAGGTCTGGGGTCGTGGCTGTATCTCACGTTTTAAAGCACTTGCTTAGTGTGCATGAAATCCTGAGTTCAGTCTCCAGCATGGCATAAAATTGAATATGGCACATGCCCCCCATAACAGGACTTGGAAAAGGGAGGCAGGAGGATCAGAAGCTGAAGATCATCCTTGGCCACATAGGAAGTCTGAGGCCAGCATAGTATACTCGAGACACTATTTCAAAAGCAAAACAAAGGATAGCAACAGCATAGGTCTATTGGACCTAACTAACATGCACAAAATATCTCACCCAACAGTGGTAGAATGTGTGATGTTTTTCAGTCTCCAAGATACAAAGTCTCTGTAAATAAAAACCAAAACTAAACTAACCAAAGCAAAACAAAAACCCCACAAAGCTGCAGTTAGACAAAATATCTCTTCTAGTCACAGAGGAACAAAATGAAAACTTAAAAGACAAGCTGGAAAATTCCCACGTCTCTGGAAACTGTGACAATGCACCTTTGAACAACCAATGTATCAAAGAAGAATTCACAGGGAACTAGAAAGCTAGTTGAAAACTTCACATCTCAAGGAAACATTAAAAGAGCAAACTAAACTTACAGCTCTTGGAAGGGAGGATAAAGATTGGAGAGGAAATTAATAGAATAGGAAACAAAAGGAAAACTCAGCAAAACTATGTGTTTTGAAAAGATCAACAAAGTTGATATACACTTTGCCAAAATTAACTAGAAGAAATGAGAGACGAGTTGAATAACTAAAATCTGAAAGGAGGCATTACAGCCAACGCTGCAGCAATAGAAATGATTAAAAGACTTGTCAAGTGGGATGAGCCAGAAGAAATGGGATTTTTAGTAGCCACACACACCCTACAAGGACTGAATTGCAAACAGAAAATTTATGCATTTATTTAGTTATCCATAAAATGATTTATTTATTTATAAAAATAGTTATTCATTTATTTATTTAATGCATGAGTGCTCTATCTGCATGTATACCTTTATGCCAGAAGAGGGCATCAGATCCCACTACTGATGGTTGTGAGCCACCATGTGGTTGCTGGGAATTGAACTCAGGTCCTCTGGAAGAGCAGCCACTGCTCTTAGCCTCTGAGTCATCTCTCCAACACCACAAACAGGAAATTTAAACAGATTCATAACTATTAAGAAGATTAAACTATTAATTCAGGAACACCAGGCTGGTGTGATGGCTCACTGGGCAAAGATGCTTGCCACTAAGAATGATGATCAGAGTTTGAGCTCCCAGGACCCACATGGCCTCTGTGGGCATCAGGCATGCACACGGTACACAGGCAGGAGTGCAGACAAAGCACCCATACACATATGATAAATAAACAAACACACGGCATTATTTCAGAAAGCAAGGCATCTTTCCTGATCATAGGCTGTTGTGCAAAGGGAGGTCTGACTGTGTATTCTTCCTTTTTCAGAAGAGCGGAGCATGAAAAGCAACAGCTTTCTCTCTTCCTGGTGGAGCTTGGGAGAAGGCGAAAGTAGAAGGAATATAGTTGATGGAGCAGCCTCACAGGAGCACCATGATTGCCTCAGGAAAAAAAAAAGCCACCCTGTGATGAAACCTGATGGAGCTTAATCTACTTTATAGTTTTTATTAGACCATAAAGTCAGATTCACCTCTCACATCAAGGAATCAATTAAGCTGTGCTTTCTTCGAGTAATAAATATGATAGGTATGTTTCCCCAAACGGAGCCTGACGAGGATGCTCTAGGAGCTTTGGTGTAAGATGCTGTCTGTGGAGAGTCGCTGGACCTCAAATCCTGGGCAGGTTGGAAACAACACAGGCGTATCTGGCCATCATTCTTCCGGTCACCCACTGTGCTGCTGACTAAATCACCCCAAGGTAGCTATGCTCAGATGTGTGGTTATTGATGACGATACCAGAAAGAAAGGCACCTTCCGGCTCAACTGAAACCAAAGCAGAGGCATAGAAAATGAGAGAGCGGATGCGGAGGGATGCTGCGTTTGCCGGTGGGAGGTCTGTCCAAAGGCGGGTGTGTATCAGGAAAACGAACCTTTTCCTTCCCAACCTGGAAGCGATACAAGTGTTGCATTTGTACTTCACACCACAGACCACCGTTGTGTGCAACGTTTACAAAGGTCTTGTGCATGATGCTGGACTTCAGGGCTTGTACAATCCACGATGACTCTCTGTAAACAGGCTGCTATGACATGAAGTGGGGGCAGATCCGCTGAGACTCTCTGTGGGGTTGCCACCCTTAAATGAGCCTTGTTGAGTGTTTCGTGGGATCGTAGACTTTATTCTTGAAACAAAAATCAAGATAAGAAGACAAAAAGCACCCATTACTATTGGCATGCAACGCTTTCTTCCGGCTAGACCTATTTCCCTTCACTCTGGCGGAAGTGAAGTGAAGAGCCTTCCCCCACTCCAGTCAAACTGAGAGAAGCCAGGGCAAAGGCCACAGTTCACAGTTGAGAAATTAAAGGCTTTCTTTTTTCCTCTGTACTTTCCTTCATTTCGTTTTTGAAATTTTTTATATGTGTGTGTGGGGGTGTGTTATAGACAGGGTTTCTCTGTGTAGCCCTGGCTGTCCTGCCCTGGAACTCATTCTGTAGAGCAGGCTGGCCTTGAACTCAGACACATCCACCTGCCTCTGCCTCCTGAGTGCTGGGATTGATTGAAGATGTGTGCCATGACGGCCCGGCGTCATTTTGGGGTTTTAAAAGTTCATTTAAAAACCGTGTTTATTCTTTCACAATCTCTCTCCTTCTGTCTGTCTGTCTGTCTGTCTGTCTCTGTTCCCCCCACCACACCGCTGCTTACCCACACACACACACACACACACACACACACACACACACACGCACGCACGCACGCACGCACGCTCTTTGCTCACATCTCCCCAATCACCCTCTCATATTCCCACTGAACCCTTTCTTCTCCCCAGCAAGTCCTTCCTCCTACTTTTCTTGTTCCTTTGTAACCCACTGCATTTAACGGTTGATTCTGTGAGTATGGAGTGGGCGTACTGACTGGATTTTTGGGTCAACTTGACACAAACTAGAGTCATCAGAGAGGATGGAGTCTCAGTTGAAGAAATGCTTCCATGAGATCCAGCTGTAGGGCATTTTCTCAGTGATCAAAGGGGGAGGGCCCAATCTATTGTGGGTGGTGCCATCCCTGGGCTGGTGGTCCTGAGTTCTATAAGAAATCAGGCTGAGTAAGCCGTGGGGAGCAAGCCAGTAAGCAGCACCCCTCCAGGGCCTCTGCATCAGCTCCTGTCTCCAGGATCCTGCCCTGTTTGAGTTCTTGTCTGACTTCCTTCAGGGATAAACAGCTGTGTGGAAGTGTAAGCCAAATAAGCCCTTTCCTTCCCAACTTGCTTTTTGGTCATGGTGTTTTATTTCAGCAATAGGAATCCTAACTAAGACGGGGGTGGGAGGTGGGGGGGCTTGTGCAATTCAAAATAGCTTCAGGAAGTTGCCAAAACTGACCAGATTCACTAGGCCTCTCCCTGCCAGCAGAGTAAGCAATAAAGAAGCTGAGGGTCCTCTCAGACAAGTCAAGCTACAAAGAAGACTCTGAGACCAGATGGTTGCCGGGAAGAAGCAGAAACCAGCTGAGCTGCCTGGAAGAGGTTTAGACCAACTGAGGCACCCAGCAAGGACATTCTCAACCCTGTTGAGCTGCCTGCCGGCTGTGCAGTGTGCTCCAGGTTCCTAGCTTTGTGAGCTGTCACCCATGCTGGGGTGGGCTTTGGTGATGCAGCTGTCTTTGAGTCATCTCTGCTCCTGTAAGTAACTCCTCACTCACACTCCTATAAAGTAACCCCACCAAAACTCATTGCCACCAAGTTGGACTTTGGTGGTATCCATACTTTGGCTTGGAATGGGTTTCCTATCTGGTGGGGAGTAGATGTGTGTGTGTGTGTGTGTTATGACTCTCAAGGAAAAGTTATATCACACCTTGTCACTGTTACACAGTTGGGGAAACTGAGGTAAAGCGCATGGCTTAGCTGAAATCTGAAATGCACAGCAAAAAGGAGGCACCTGAACGAAATTAGAAGTTTGCCTGCCACAGCTTTGTTACCCCACTCCGGCGAGGGAGGCCCATGTGTGCACAGCAATGCTCCAGCGTTGCCAGGGCTGCCAGATGGGTCTGGAGAGTCACCGAGAAGGGAGGCGTTTGATTCTCCATGTGGAATCAGCATTTGCTTACAACAAGAGGCATTAAACAATCTTCCACATTCCCTCTAAATAGATGGGACTCCACAGGAAAACCCTAAAGGGAAGTGTTTGAGAAATCGGTGGCAGAGGAATTTAGCTATGAGGAGAGAGAGCCAGTTCATTCTGTTTGCTTATTAATAGGTTGTGTGTCGCCAGCTCCAGGGGGAATGGCCTCTTGAATAGCTGGCAGGGAGAGGCATTCAAGGCCTCCTGCTTCATGAAAACAGGGACTAGCAGGAAGGAAGAAGAGAAGACACTTCAGGAAAGATCAGAATGAGAACAGCTAATTTGACTGTAAGGAACTGCGGGCTGTTGGATCCAATGAGGCCAATGCCTAGAGGACATTGCAGCATCCAGTCTTCTCTGAGCATGTGCGCACGTGCATGCACATGTATGCACGCATGCATACAAGTATGTATGTGCCCGTATTTTGAGTGCATGAATATGTGTCAATATTTGTGTGGGCTGGTACACATATGTGCGTGTATGCACATGAAAGGTGTGCAATTTTAGCTTAAGAAATCGCACGTGACCCAGACCCAGAAAGACAATTATCATATGTTCTGACTCATAAGTGGTTTTTAAACATAAAGAAAACCAGCCTGCAGTCCACAATCCCAGAGGATCAAGACAATAATGAGGACCCTAAGAGAGACATACATGGATCTAATCTACATGGGAAGTAGAAAAAGACAAGATCTCCTGAGTAAATTGGGAGCATGGGGACCATGGGAGAGAGGGTTGAAGGGGAGGGGAGAGGCAGGGAGGGGAACAGAGAAAAATGTATAGCTCAATAAAATCAATTGAAAAAGGGGGGGGGGAGAAATTGTATGTGTATTCATTTACATGTGTATGGGTGCAGGCACGTGTGTGCCAAGGTGCATGTGTGAGCATCAGAGGTCAGCCTTCCACGGTCAGTCCTGCCTTTCCATCTTGTTTGGGGCAGGGCCTCTTCACCACTGCATAAGCCAGACTAGCTGGCCTTCCAGCTTCTGGGGCTTGTCCTGTCTCTGCCTCCTATCTCTCCCCAGGGTGAGCTGGGATTGCAGACACATGTGCTCCTACTTTCATTGGGATTCCAGGGACCTGAACTCTGCTGGAGCAAGCATTTTTACCAACGGAACCATCTCCCCAGCCTAACGCTATGCTGGGGCCCCTTCAGATGTCTACAGATCTGTGTATTAGACAAAGGTGCCTTTCTGGGAAGACGGCACACAACTGTCACCCAATGCTAAGGAGACAAACACCGCCTTCTCTGTTTCCAGTTAATTATATAAACCACCCGCATCAGGTTTACTACCCAACTCTTGTCTAACCAATAGGCCTGATGCGTTCTGAGAAAGGACTGACTTCGTGGCTTCGGGAACATCATATGCCTGACTTAGAAAGCTAAAGTGATATTGCTAGCCAATATGATATTCTGGGATCATCTTGTGCATGGAACCCCCCTAAACAAATCCCATGACAGGACGTGACTGTAGACTCAGACACTGCGATTCTATACACGTGTGTCTGGAAGGACAGCAGACATGTGCAAAATTAAGCGAGTTATTTTCCTGAAGTCTTAAAAGAGTGAACATTTAAAGAGCTTCAGCTGTGTGTGCTGTCAGAATCTCCTGTGTGCGCGCGCGCAGGTTGATCTCCATCTTGCTGGTGCTGTTTGTATTGCCGATAAGAGATACCTTAAATACCAGGTGATAAGGAGAGGCAGAGACCTGTGAACGTTCCCGGATTCAGCAGATACTAACAACGTCCTTACTGTTTGTTTTCTTTTTGCCTCTGCTGGTCTTGAACACGTGACACCGCTGCTTTGGCTTCCTGAGGGTTGGGTCTGTAGACATTTACTACCATGCTAACCTGTTTCTGATTTTTGATAAGGTGATGGACCCAAAGAAGTCTGCACCCCAGTGCCCGACCGCTGCTATTTTCTTCCTCCCCAGCATGCTTCAAGTGGATGCGTCAGACTTCTAACACTAAGAAGTCTCGGAGAGGGAAGCCGGCTTTCAGAGTAGCACTGACTGCCCGTGTCACATGGAGCGGACAGACTGTCACTTTATCTCAGTGTTCCATGTCGCCTTTGATTCTTTGCTCTCTTTTGGCTGTCTCTATTCTCCTCCCGCATCCCTGGAAGGATCCGTGAGTTCGTGGCCCCTCACCTCTGTTGGCTTCAAAGTTAAACAGATAATTCATTTCTACTCTTGTAGTGGCTGCCCTTGGAATGTTTGAATGGCTTTATTAGGATATAATTTACCTGCTATGCTGTTCTCCCACTTAGTGTGGGCCATTCAGCGGTACAGCTATTACCACCCTCTATGTTAATAACAGGTTGCGTTTGTTTTTGCTTTAAATCATCCAGGAAAACCTCCGCAGTCTTTATCAATCTCCCTTTGTTCTCCTCGGCCCTTGCAAACCACTCATCTATTTCCTGTCTCTGTGCGCTTGTTTATTCTGAATATTTCACATAAATGACATCATATCGTAAGTGTCCTCCAGCGACTGCTTTCTTTCACTCAGAGGATTTCAAGATCCGTCATGCTGTGCTACGGGCTTCTAAGGGCTCCTTCTTTGTTACGTTTTATGGTTGCATACTAACCTTTCGCATAGGCAGACATTGTGTATTTCCCCATTCATCAACTGATGAACATTTGGATGTTTCTGTCTTTTTCTTCTGTGTGTGCAAATATGCATGTACACAAAGAACAATCTTGATGGGGTTCCTCTGGGGCTTGCCAACTTTTTTTTTTTTGAGACGGGGTCTCTGACTGACCTAGAACTTGTTAGCCAGCTGGTCCCAGGGATCCTCCTGTCTCTGGCTCCCCAACACTGCAATCACAAGCACATGTCACCACACCCAGCTTCTCTTTCCAGTTTGCCCTATTGCCATACAAGAGTATGTCCTGGGTGGACTCTTCCCTCAGTCTGTCCCTGGAATACACGAGGGATAGGCAGTTAACCCACGGTCCAGAGCAGAGCTGCGGGGAACGGGAAACTCTCATGTGACATAAAAAACAAACACAGCGTTGTGAGACACTGAGACCTGGAGACTGCTTGTTACATGATGTAGGTGTGTCTTCTATCTATCTGATGATTTCATTGGATAATTAATAAAGAAACTGCCTGGCCCATCTGATAGACCGGCCCTTAGGTGGGTGGAGTAGACAGAACAGGAAGAAGGAAGTGAGGTAGATGGCTCAGTCAGATTCCACGCCTCTCCTAAGTTAGACAGACCGCCATGCCTCTCCTCAGAGAGAGAGAGATGCAATGAAGCTCCAGCCCAAGATGGACATACGCTAGAAACTTCCCGGTAAGGCACCATTTCGTGGTGCTACACAGATTATTAGATATGGGTTAATCAAGATGTGAGTAAGAGGCTGAAATAATGGGCCAGGCAGTGTTTAATAGAATACAATTTGTGTGCTGTTATTTCGGGGCATAAGCTAGTCAGGAGGCCGGGAACTGGGCCGCAGGAACGCAACCTGCAGCTCCACACTACAGAATGGCGCCCACGTGGATAATTGAATCCACAGAAAGCCTGAGAAAGCTTGGGAAAGAATAGAGTAAAGCATGTTTTCTTGGTAGCAGCTATTTCTCAGGTTTGGCTTTGCTTGCTAGAGGCAAGAAAGCACTCTCATCTAAGAGAGGCTTCCTGACTCAGCTTTAGCTGCAAAATCTTGCAGCTCTTTTAAGAGGTCCTGCCACAAAACACTTAAATGGTGTTGATGAAAAGCTGAACATTTGTTTTTCGGTTTTCAGCCATAGCAGGAAAAAAGCTGTGCCGTTTTAAAATGCCTGCTTTCTGGGCCGTCCTGCCAGGACAAACTCTGACTCTTTCAAGCAGGCGGTCCTGACTATGGAGCTTTTGAGTGTTGTTTAACACTGTTGCAGCTTGCTTGCTGGCAGGGACCTTGAACCACCAAAGAGTAGAGGTGATAAACAAGGCTATAGCCCGTACCTCTGCCACGAGGCTGGAAAGCTAAGGAATGGGCTGGATCTAGCTGTCAAAGCCACGGTTTTAATCCTACCTATATTGCTTGGTAAATTAAAGACTCGTGTGGTCAGAAAAAGAAATATACAGTAAAGAGAGATTCAAAGACAAAGAAAACCTCTAAATGGTTTGCAGTGAGTTAAAAATACATGCAGGCTAAAAGTTAAAGTTCTTACAGTTAAAAAAAAAAAAAGAGAAAGAAAGAAAGAAAAAGGAAGTAGTTTGTTGTGGTGGTATACACCTTTAATCCCAACACTTGGGAGGCAGAGGTAGATTGACCTCTGTGACTTCAAGGTGTGGCAGGACACACCTTTAATCCGAATGCCTGGGAGGCAGAGACGGAAAGATCTCTGTGAGTTCAAGGTGTTGTAGCACACACCTTTAATCCCAGCACTGGGGAGGCAGAGACAGACGGATTTCTGAGAGTTCAAGGACAGCCTGGTCTACAGAGTTATTCCAGGACAAGATATACAGAGAACCTGTCTCAAAAAATAAAAGTAAAAATAAACGAAATAGAGGTTAAAATAAAGCCGCACAAAGATGGAAAATACACAGAGAATCTTGATACTGTATGCTATTATGCTCTTTTTGAATTGTTTGAATGCTGAGGAAGAAGCAATAGCTGCTAAAAGATATTTGTTTATAAATGCTGCTGAACTAATCCAAGAAAGATATTTTGAAAATACCTTGACTTCAGAATTTGGATCTAAGGATATGATACTTTGGAAAAGAGATTCTTCTTTTGTTTTTACAGAAAATGAAACCCTGTGGATTGCTTCTATCCCAATATGGTATGACAGACCACGGCCTCCTGAAAGGTTGCTGTGACCACCTTCAGAAAATTACTTCACCCAACTGATGACTGAGATGAACCTGGCACACAGGTTACACCATGAAAGATCTGATTAACAGCGTCCCCATTCAGCAGGAAGCAGTGTGGAGAGAGATAACTGCGCCCATATTCCCAAATATTATTTATAAATGTTCTTTTACATTTAAAGGGGGATATGATATGGAGATGAATAATTTGCATTGATATGGATTTTGCTTTAGTGATTTAAACTTAAGGTCAATTTTGTTATATGTATATGTATTTCTGATACTGATTAAGGTATTGTGATTATATAGTTCATTTAAAAATATAACGTATATAGGTTGTTAATGGATAGTCATCAATAATAGTCAAACTTGTAGTCATGTTAGATTTTCTAGATATATAGAGATATATTTCAGTTAGATAGACATTCTTCATATCTTTCAAAGACTACAGAACATGCATTTAAGATGTTTTTTAATAACTTAGGACTTTTAATGACAATGAGACATATCTGCTCCTGGCAGTAACAATCTACTTCAAGAGAAAGAATGGCATCGAAGAGGATCCTTATGGAGTTTGATAGCCATTTGGGCAAGAAGTTTCTCTTGCCTGGACTATTGCATAAACTGGACACAGAGAACCCTCAGAGAGAGGACTGCTGAACTTGCCTATAGATGAGATGATCTTTCGGGGTTCCTGATTCAAGAAAGAGTCTGCGAGACATTCTGAAGGACACAGCAGATACTGACTGAACTGCCTTCGAAATTTCCTGCTTCATAGAAATGTCTCTGGATACTTATGGGCCTGAAGGCCAAAGATGGATGCCCCAATGGTACAAAAGAACTTTGGGTTACTGTCCAGGTAGCAAGATGTCTCTGTGATTTCTAGAGTTTTGGAAGTAGCTTACTTCTTGTTCACCTAGGTAATATTATGTCCTTCTGGAGTCTTTGATGGAGTTGAAGAATAAATAGATAGTTATAGTTTTCCTTAGTTATGATAAAAGATAAAGTGGATATAAATATTGTAACTGTAATTCTTACTTGATAACTGTTTTGTTATATGTAATTTTGCTATGTTAAAGTGAAAGCTTTTTTTGTTTAAACAGAAAAAGGGGAAATGATGTAGGTGTGTCTTCTATCTATCTGATGATTTCATTGGATAATTAATAAAGAAACTGCCTGGCCCATCTGATAGACCGGCCCTTAGGTGGGTGGAGTAGACAGAACAGGAAGAAGGAAGTGAGGTAGATGGCTCAGTCAGATTCCACGCCTCTCCTAAGTTAGACAGACCGCCATGCCTCTCCTCAGAGAGAGAGAGATGCAATGAAGCTCCAGCCCAAGATGGACATACGCTAGAAACTTCCCGGTAAGGCACCATTTCGTGGTGCTACACAGATTATTAGATATGGGTTAATCAAGATGTGAGTAAGAGGCTGAAATAATGGGCCAGGCAGTGTTTAATAGAATACAATTTGTGTGCTGTTATTTCGGGGCATAAGCTAGTCAGGAGGCCGGGAACTGGGCCGCAGGAACGCAACCTGCAGCTCCACACTACAGTTACACAGCAGATGCTTACAAGTACACATTATCTTGGGCTTCCAACTTTTCCTGGGTCTGGAGAGGTGTCTCAGCAGTTATGAGCTGCTACTGCTCTTGTAGACCCAGGTACAACTCCCAGCATCCACACGGTAGCTTACAACTGTCTGCAACTCCAGCTCCATGCGTTCCAATGCCTTCTTCTGGCTTCCACAGGTTCCTGCATGCACATGGTTATACACTCAGGCTCATACACTTAAAATAATAGTAGTAGTAGTAATAATAATAATAATAAATCATCTTTCTTCAAAAGTATAGATCATGAACATAAGAATCGTATCCCTTTCATTTTCTCCTTCCCCACTGAATCCCTCAAGTAGGTCAGGGAGCATGTAAAGCTCTGCGAATGGATGTAGTATGAATTAATACATGCTGGGAAACTCTTAGCCATTATTCTTTTGGATCCTTCCTCCAGTCTTCTTGGAATCCCTACTAAATATATATTGGATTTTCTCATTACACCACGTTTTCCATATCTCTTAACTGAGTTATTGCTTTTTCATAGTATCTGTTTCCTTAATTCTGCATCCTTCAGGCTGAGTGCTTGCTCAGAGCTTGCTTCCCAAGCCTTCATGTTCTTTTTATCAGGGACTTGTTTGCTGCTTAACTTAGTCTTTGAGGTTTTAGTCCAGTGATTCGATTTTACATGTTTTTCAGATTCTGATTCTTTATTCACATCTGCCCATTTTTAAAATAATTTTTTTCAATGTGTTTTTTCAACAGCACATTTAATTGTTATGACCATTTAAAACCTAGTTAGTTGTTATTCTTCAGTTGAAAGAACTTTTCTCTGAGGTTCTGGGGAATGGCAAGCGTCCACCTTTCTTACCCTTGTGACTATTGCTCATCCAAGATCCTTCTCTCTGTGGTGTGTGGCGACGTGGGCAGCCCAAGTCCAGTGAGCGCTCTTTGAAAGAATGCTGTGAGATTAGCTTATGACTTTAAAACAAAACAAGAAGACAGTGCTCGTGTGTCATCCCACCCACACACGGCCCTGGGTTGGCTTTTCATGTGCTTTCAAGAGTCTTTGTTTTGTGCCGTTCCCAGAAACCGACTGTGTGGTAACGCTGGCTGTCCTTCGCAAGGTCAATGCAGTTTCTCAGTCCCCGGCAAACTGAAGGAGCAGCCACTGCAGAGTTGCTCAGATGTGCAGGGTACATGGTGGGTGTCAGTGCCCGGCCTCAGCTCTTAGAATGCTGTCCTTCAGAAGCCCTTCTATCCGAGGCTGTGCCATCGTTTCCCTAAGGCCAGATGCCCTGACTACTGTTCTGTCTGTCTTGACTTGAGTGAGATCCCTGTGTAGGACAGAAGAGAGGTGGTGATCTCCTGGAGCTAGAATTACAAATGGTTTTGAGACACCTAAGGTAGGTGGGACCTAACTATGGTCCTCTGCAAGAGCAGCAAGTGCTTTTGACTGTTAAGTCAACTCTCTAGACTCATTGTGCATTTAAAAATATTTGTGTGCATATGTATGACAAATGTGATGTGTTTATGTGTGCCTATGTTCATCTGTATGAATGCATCCTCCCACCTTGTTTAAGGTAAACCTCAGTGTGTGTGTGTGTGTGTGTGTGATCTGAGACAGGATTTCCCTATGTAGACCAGGCTGATTTAGAGCTCACAGAAATCCATCTGTCTCTGCCTCCCCAGTCTAGGACTAAAGGTATGCGCACCATGTTCAGCAAAGTCACGCCTTGCTCACTGCTGAGTGCACCAGGCTGGCTGGCCCAAGGGCTTCTGAGTTATTATCCTGCCTCCACCTCCCATCTCACTAGAGAAATGCCAGGATTCCAAACACATGTTAGATGTGAATCCAATTTTATGTTTGTTTGTTTTATTTTTTTCAAGACAGGTTTCTCTCTGTAGCTCTGGCTGTCCTGGAACTTGCTCTGTAGACCAGGCTGTCCTCAAGCCCACAGAGACCCACCTGCCTCTGCCTCCTGAGAGCTGTGATTAAAGGCATGCTCCATCACTGCCTGACTGTGAATCCAACATTTATGTGGATTCTGGGGATTCGAACTCAGGATCTTATTTGTTGGGCAAGGACATGGAACACTGAGTATCTCCCCAACTCCACTATCAGAACAACTGAAATTAATTTTTATACACAATATATACTATATCTGAATTTAATGGTCTAAACAGTTCAATAATTCTTTCATACTCCATCTCTTCCATGACCATCAATCCATCCATATATATATATATATGTTTGTTTGTTTCTTTTTTTTGCGACGGGGGTCTCACTACTATGTAGCTCTGATTGTCCTGGAATTCACTGTGTTGGCCAGGGTGGCACTGAACTCACATGATTTGCCTCTGCTTCTTAGTGCTGGGGTTAAAGGTGTGAGCCTTTTATCTTCAGGGTGAGTTTCTCAGCTTTCTACTTTGTATTAATGCTATGTCTTTTCATACTGTACTATTAGCCTATTCTATGACATAGTATCTTTTTTCAATCTGTCCCAATAAAGATTCAATCACAAATATATGTTTGAGATTTGATTAGAATAAATTAGATAAACCAATTAACTTAAAAGTAACAAACAGCTTTAAGAAAATGAGCCACCTTGAAAAAATTTTCTGTTTAGTAATGTTTTTCGTCTTCTGTGCTTCGATAAGCACATTCTTTTTCACATAACACATCATGTAAAATTTATTATGGTTTTCTCTTAACTGAATTCAATTATTTTTATTTTCCAATTTTTATTTTATGTATGTGTGTGTGTGTGTGTGTGTGTGTGCCCATTTGTTTGTGTGTGCCTGTTGTCTGCAGAGACCAGAGGAGGGTGTCAGATCCCCTGGAACTGGAATTACAGATAATCGTGACCCATCCTATGTTGGTGTCAGAATCTGAACTCCAGTCCTCTGCAGAGCAGCGAGCCACCTTAGCCACTGAGCTATCTCTCCAGTCTCAGCTTTAAACATTTACATGAAAATTCCTCACTATTTTAAATAAACAATGCAATAGGATTAAGCGCAGTGGCTCTGCCAGGTGGGCAGCCACCCTGTGAAACTGTAATTCCACACCCATGAAGGACTTCTGTCACCCGCTGGCCTTTGGCAACCACTGCTCCACCTCTGCCTCCGGGAGTCTGACTGCTGAGCCTGTGAACGAGAGGGATCCATCGGAATTATCCCTTCATGGCAGGCTCTTCTATGGAGCACGAAGTCCTCAGAGTTCAGCCATGGTATGGTCCTGTTGGAGTTCCTTGCTCTGGGAGATGCAATGGCAAACGTTCCACAGTGCAGGATGCACCCTTCATTTTCCCGCCCACTGTTAACCGCTCATGCTTACCACTCTTGGTGTCGTAACTCCCATGAGAATGCGTGCAAATGCTTCTGAAACTGTTTTAACTGCTTCGGGAGATGCATCTAGAAGCAGAATGGCATGTGATGCTTTTGTGTAATGAGCACTGTGTTTTGTAGCTCTAGCCGGCTTTCCTTTGCACCAGATTTTGTAGCTGGTTCCTGATGGCATGGAAGACAGCCTATTAGAGTTTCTTTCGTGTGTATCCAGCAGTTCTCAGGTTCGGTCCCGGATTAGAAGGGCTCCCGATGTGTGTATGTGTGTGTGGGGGGACGGGGTAGGGGTTACAAAATATACTCAGAGCCAGACTTTACTCGAAAACAATTACTCAGTTTCTCAGGTCTACCCAAGATACTGGGGATACAAAAGAGTGTCCCAGGTGGTTCTCAAGTGACGCAAAGTCGAAGACTGTTCTAAACCACTCCCCGAGTCTTCCAGGCACAATCGCTGTAAAGCCATATCATGGAGATGTCTGGGTGTGTGTGTGATACTCCCCACAGAAAACACTTTTCTATCCTCTCTATAGATTTATAACTCCCTTTAATGTGATTTTTAAGAAAATAGTGTTTTTATTCATTCTTTGAAGTTTTCATTCATGTATACAATGTATTTTAATTTGCTCACACCCACTACTTCCCTTCAAGTCCCTCTTGGGACCCTCCCATCCCAATTAATAAGCCCCTGAGTTCAATTAGCACTGCCCATATGTGCATGGGTGTGGTCCTTGGTGTGCACTTGACCGGACTGACCAACATTTCCTGCATGTATGTTTTCTCTGATCCCGATTTTAGTTTATTATTAGTTTTGGCCAGGGCTGAGGTTTCTTGTATTTTTATTAGTGTTTTGGTTCGCCTATAAAGAAAGGGGTTTTGCTGTGACGTTTTCACACCTACGTACAGCCACATTCTCTTCTAATTAGCCTCCATGCCACTTCTCCCATTTCCTCCTTCCCTTTCTTGTTGGTCTCCTTCCTTTTTCCAAACACTCATGAAATCTGGAAGGGGCGGACTGTCTACTCCGGACCGAAAAGAACACATTTGCCGTACTTATCATGTATCCAGCTGTTTCCAGAACAACTCCCCCTTCTCAGTGTGTGTTTCTCATACAAGATGGGAATGTCAGACTGTCTCTAGGAGTTCACATCTTATACGTACTTGTATCTCAGAGTTTAAGTAAATACTTTTTCCCAAAGCAAGCACAGAGGGTTTGTTTTTTTTTTTTTTTTTTTTTTTTTTTTTTTTTTTTTTTTTTTTTTTTTTTTTTTAACTGGGGACTGGAGAGATGGCTCCGTGGTTAAGAGCACTGACTGCTCTTCCTGAGGACCTGGATTTAATACCCAGCACCCACAGGGCAGCTCACACCTGGCTGTAACTCTAAGATCTGACACCCTCACACATCAACAAACATCAACACACATCAAATAAAATAAATAGAATAAAAATGATTGTATATAGATGTATTTTGTGCTCATTTCCGCCACATAAATTTATGCTGGATTATTAATGCATCCTGACTTTTTCTTCCTTTCTTCTCTGTTCTATTAATCAAATAGCTTATCTTCTTGGCTCAGCAGATACTTTGAGAGATATCACTGGGTTTGCTAGTACTGAAAGAAGGGTTAGGGCTACTTTAAAATGGTTGTGCCTGTGTCCCTTACACTCTGGATACCAAGCAGATTGAGTCTCTGCCCAAAGACTGGGATGAGAGTGGAGGGAGAATAAATTGGGCCCTTGTTTCTTAGGAGTTGTGGACTCCACAAATTCAGAGAGTCCAGGGTTACTGCTCCACATTTTCTTTCTAGACATTTTCTGAGAGTGGCTGTGTCTACCTGGATGTAGGTTCAGAGCCTGTGACAGAGGGGAACGGACTGCTGCCAAGACTAAAAGGTAGTGCCCACCTGATTGACAGCCAAGGCTCCAGGTCTCTGAGTCAGAAGACAATAGTGGGGGGATTCTCTCTCTCTCTCTCTCTCTCTCTCTCTCTCTCTCTCTCTCCATTCCTCCCTCCCTCTCTTCTTCTGCTTTTCATGAAGTCTTTGAAGTCTTTCTTTTCTCTGTCTTACTACACACACACACACACACACACACACACACATTTGCACTACTGGGGATTGAACCCAGGGTATATGCCTTCTACTACAGAGCTACATTTGCAGATCTTCAAAAAAAAATTTTTTTTTTGTAACAGGATCTCACTAAGTTGTCCAGGCTGGCCTTGAACTCAAATTGCAATCCTACTGCCTCAGCCTCCCTAAAAACTGAGGCATCAACCCTCCTTTAACACAACCCCATTTGTCTGTAGATCCTAGGCCTATTCCTGGATTTTGGCACAGTTTTGTCTGGGAGATCTTCTGTTTATTTGGATATCAACTTTCATTTCCCCCCTCTGGTGTCTGTACACGTGCTTTTGTGTGAAGCTGGCAGAGACACATGAGGGTGGAGGGTTCAGATGTCGTGCTGAACCAGGAGGCTAATTCAGAAGACCGACCTTACTTTACCATCATTGTGCATCTTAATGGGGGGGGGTTGGGGGTGGAAGGAGGGTGATGTGCAGATTTGGATTAGGGGAGCTTAGAGCGGAAGCTTGGAGATTAGTGAGAAAGCTATGATAACACATTTAAGTACTGGAGGGCGCTTTAATGCAGCATAGAATAAGGTACTAAGCTGTATGTAATTGGATATAAGCAACCTTATGGAGCAGAGAGATTTGGTATCAGGAGACCTGAGCTTTAGCCTTAGTGCTAACTAATCCTAACCAGCTGTGCAAACTCGGGCCACTCTTTCAACTTCTCCAAGTCTTGGTTCACTTGTGATGGCTCATTGTACATGTCAACTTGACTGGGCTAAAAATGCCCCGCATAGCTGGTAAGTTATTGTTATGGAGTGGGTGTCTCTGTGAGGGTGTTTCAGAGGAGATCAGCATTTGAAACAGTAACTCAGAAAAGATCGCTCCTCGTGGAGCTGGAGAGAAGGCCCAGTGGTTCAGTACACTGGCTGCTCTTCCAGAGGACCCAGGTTCAATTCCCAATACCCACATGGTAGCTCACAACCTTCTGTAATTCCAGTTCCAGGAGACCTGGCATCCTCTTCTGGCCTCTGTGGACACTACATGAATGTGGTATACAGATACAAATGCAGGCAAAACACTCACACACATTTAAAAAAATCTAAAAAAAATAAAAGTCTGGGCCAGCAGCGGTGGCCCACAGGTTTAATGCTAGCACTTGGGAGGCAGAGGCAGACTGATCTCGTGAGTCTGAGGCCAACCTGGTCTACAGAGTGAGTTCCAGGACAGCCAGGATTGTTACAGAGAAACTCCGTCTCAAAAACCCAAACAAACAATCAGAAAAACAACAACAAACCTGCCTGCCCATTGCCCTTGCACAGGTAGGTGGGCATCACCCAATCCCCCAAGATACAGACAGAACAAGAGGCAGAAGACAAACGAGTTTGCTCATCCTCCTTAAGCTGAGCACCTATCCTCTCCAGTCTCAGACACTGTGGCTCCTCCTCTTAGCCCTTTGACCTTAAACTGAATGTTAAGCCTTTAGCTCCTCTGGTTCTGAAGCTCTGGGGCCTGGACTGGATCCCACCACTCGCTTTCTCAGAGATGTTGGGACTTTGCTTCCCAACACGAGCCAGTTCCCACAGTAAACCCCCTGTATATATCTGTGTCCCGATGGTCCCCACTTACTGTTGACCTGACTTGTTTGTGTTTTATGACTCTATAACACACGTTCAGTAGAAATGGAACTTCCAGTTTGAGTTTTGATCTTTTCCAAGACCGCTCCTGTGCTCTGCAATATTCTTGCAATGCTGGGCAAAACCACCTTATGACCATTCTCTCTGTGGCAAATCACAGACTCTTCCCACCATGGGTCCTGCCAATCAGGATTAGCACGAACAAATGCATTTTAAACATAGGCTGTCTTCAATTTACCATAAGTTTAGTGGGAAACTACCTTAGTGTAAATTGGGGTGGCTTCTGTGTGTCATACTGTTCCCGTTTCTAGGGAGACCCATGCTTTGTCTTCTATGAGAAGGTCAAGAGTCTTCTCTAATTCTTGTTGCTGTGTGCTGTTTTAGCTTTGTGTAATCCTGTGTGCAGAAGTGAAGGACAAAGGCGCTGAGTGAAGTCAGGCCTTGTAGCACGAGTTCTAATTGGTCTTAATAATGAAAGCCCAGAGTTAGATATTGGAGAAAATGCTGAGAGATCAGAGCCATGAAGGAACAAGACCACAGCCACCTTACCTACTCAACTCCCCAGCTGAAAAGAGACTGAGCTCCTGTCTCTACCCGACTTATTACTTCCTCTCTCCACCCAGCCATATCACTTCCTGTGTCTGTCTGTACAGACCTCCAGACCTCTATGGTTAGCTAGCAGCTGGCTCCACCCTCTGATCTTCAGGCCAGCTTTATTTGTACAAACATGATATCGCCGCAGAGCCTGGTCAAGATGAGCTTAGCACATGACGGGGGCAGGGAGGTCGGTTTTGAGTGGAGAAGGCAGGGCTGTCTCCAGAGGGTTTCTGAGTGCCAATGGGTGCTGTGTTTGTTTCAGAGGCTAAGACTGACACGGGTTTATTGTTATCCAGAAGAAGTTACAGAGAAGACATATTTGAGTTTTTATAAAGCATTTTAGGCTTATAAACTATTTAGGCAAACAGTCTTTACAGTAATTTATTCAAAATGTCCTCTTTCTTTTTTCTTTTCCTTTCCTTCCTTTCCTTTTTCTTTTTTGTTTGGTTTTGGTTGTTTGAGACAGGGTTTCTCTGTGTAGCCCTGGCTGTAGATCAGGCTGGTCTCAAACGCAGAGATCTGCTTGCTTCCGTGTGCTGGGATTAAAGGAGTGCACCACCACCGCCCAGCTCAAAATTTCTTATGTGAGGCTGGAGAGGCGGCCCAGTTGGTAAAGGGCCTGCTGCACATGACGAAAAGCTGAGTCTGGAGCCCCCTGTCTGACAGAGAAAGTCAGGTACAGCAGGGCACACTTGTAACCCAGTGCTGGGAACAGGGGGGAGGCCTGAGGCTCATTAGTCAATCTAGCTAGATCTGTGAAATCCAGGTTTAGTGAGAGACGCTGTCTCAGAAAATAAGGTAAAGAATGATAGAAATTAGTGTTGACATCTGGCATCTAATGCACACATGCATGCATACACGGTGCACACACTAACAAGAACATATACCACAAACATACCGCCCCAAACACACACACACACACACACACACCATTAATACTGATATGATGATGACAATGATTAATAATAATAATAATGATGATGATAAAAAAATTCCTGTCTGAGGTATAGTCTTCATCTGGGGCAGAAGCAGAGTTTCACATACAGAGATGCAAGGGGGCTGACACCATTATCTCTGTGCTATTTCGAGATTACTTACCAGAAGAAAGACTGCCCACACTGGAAATGGACAGATCAGAGTCTGTTGCCATCTGTGTGACTCCAAAGACTGAGATTTTCTCTCTGAGACGAGCCACCTTAGCACTTAGATGCTGTTTCTGTGGTTGTAGGGCTGACAGAGAAACCAAGGAAATTTGATCTGTTTCACGTGCTGGTCAGAAACCAGGAGCCTGAGGTCAGCGACTGCGTTTGATGAACTCTCTAAACCCAGTAACGCCAGCCACAGAGTAGATGTGCCGTAAACACAGTTAACTGGGGTTGGAGTACACCCAGCACCAGGTGAGGACCCGCCTCCCTCAACGCTCCACCTGAATTTGTCCTGCATCTTTGGCCCCAAGTTTCCCCTTCCAGGTGCCTGTCAGAGAAGGGCACACACTTGAAATATTTGCTTACAAGTTAATTTGGAGAGCAGCAAGACCTGGATCTCAGCACTGAGGGGGCCGGAGAGGGCTGCCTCAGGCTGGTGTTTGAAACCAAACAATTAAGTTCATTAACAGTAATGAAACACGGAGAAGAGGAGCAGCGGGGAGAAGCACAAGTGGAAAATGAGCAATGGCCTCTCTCTCTCTCTCTCTCTCTCTCTCTCTCTCTCTCTCTCTGTCTGTCTCCCTCTCTCTCTCTCTTTCCCCCTCTCTCAAAATGAAAATTGCTGACCCTCTGGGCTTTGCTTACCCCTGTGAACCATGTGTTTCTGAATAATAGTGACTTACCATTGGGAAAACTAGACCTTTTAAAACAGGCTAATTTGAAGCAGCTTGGTCTAAAAGGGCAGACCTTGTATTTTGAAAATAGAAATGGATCAATGCAGATGCTAAGATCTCTGATGGCCAGTAGCAAGTGATGCTGTGTGTGCATGTGTGTTTCTATATTTGTGTGTGTGTGTCTATGTGTGTGTGTGTGTGTGTACATGTACATGCGTGTATTTCCAGTGCAGTGCAAGGTTGGCATATCACAGTTGCCCAAGTTACATTCGTTGGGTTGTATTCAAGAAACAAATCCCGAGATGCCTCTGTAATTGGCCTTTGCTGAAGCACCCTTACTGTCCCCAACGCATCCTTCCTGGTCCCCGTGCTCAGTGTAGGATGAACTTAGCAGAAGGAGGAGACCTGGCACAAGCACTACCTTCAGCCCACCCCACCTCCACCATGCAGCCTTAACAGATCCATGGAAGAGTCCCTAGACAAGTAAATTCAGAGCCATGGCTAGGCCCTGCGGGGTGGAATGGGGGCTGAAGGGGAAGGTAGGCCAGTCCCACATGGCTAGGACACTTGGTGACGTGCCCCTAATAGGCGAAATAAAATTGTAGTCACCGCTGTAAAAGACTTGTGCTGCAATTTATTAATCAGGGTCTGGGGAGATCGATGACACTGAATGATGATGGAGCATTAGGCTAACCCCCTGGTCCTCTGGCAGAGTGGCTCTCTGGATGGGGTACAGATGCTCACATCTGCTTTTGTTAGAGACCCAAACTCCTGCATCCTGGTGTGCAGTTAATGAAGGCCCCTGCATTATCCCCCACATTCCTTTAGCAGAGTAGAGTGTGGCGGGCCAACCTGGAAATCCAATGAGTTAATTAAGGCAGAATTGTCTATGATTTCCTTTTCCATTATAACTGCCCCCTCTGCCCTTCCTCACCCCCTTGTGGAGGAGGCTCCCCTCCTCCCCGCTCGCCTAAGCAGTGAAACTGCCTCTTGCCCCATGTGCCAGGATGATTAATGGAGGGACGACAATGGGGTCAATTAGCCAGGTCGGCTCGAAGCTGAAAGGTGGAGTGTGTTTCTTTATTGAACACCGCATTTGCTCTCCAAAGTGTGACCTGTGCCGCCGTGATTTATTACAAGGGCAGGCCTCTGATCACTTACCTTCGGCGCTTGGACCTTGGCTTTGAAAACCGGGTTTTCACTGTCAATTAACACCAGACAAGGAGATCCATTCAAAATCTGAAATGCATACCTAACAACTGAGGGGGGGTCGGGGCAGCCCAGGGGAGCAGCTGAGTGTGGAGGAAGGCAGCCTGGGACAGGGGCCCTACCACCAATGGGACCCTCGAGCTGCGGACTGGCTGGGTAGCCATGCGATGGGACTTTCCCTGGAACCCTAATGTGCTTTGGGTTAGAAAGGAGGTTTCCTGCTTTGCCTACGGTTCTTAAAGGAGTTGCTGTTGGTCCCAAATGGTACAATCTGCAGTCAAGTTTGGACAAGTCAGAGAGCTGCAGGAAAGCTGAGCTGCCCCTGTGTGCTTGCACAGGCCTCTCCAGTGGGGTTCCAGTGTGAGCCACTGGTACCTAGAGGAACCAGCCATGGATTCTTAGCATCTCTGTGCACCACAGTGGGTTGATATTTGTATTTAAAATACCTCCATATTCCATATTACCTTATGCACTTGAATGACAATTTTACAATGGAATATTAAACAATTAATAGGTGCTAATTTAAAGGAAGAGGAGGAAGAAGAGAACCAGAGCTGGGCTCTGCAGGGACGTTCAGGATGTCAGTGGATAATGCGTGTCTCCTCCCACTCTCAGGATCCTTAGAATACTTGTGATGGATGTGTTCTTAGTGTTGGAACACCTGCAGGAACAGCACATGAACTGAACTGCATTGGGATGAATTGGGGTAAACTGGGTGAGTTAGGATAAGAGTTTGAATGAGCTGGGGTGACTTGAGATGAATTGGGGTGAGTTGGGAGATGTCGGGGTGAGCTGGGATGAGAGTTTGGATGAGCTGGTGTGAGCTGGAATGAGTTGAGAGGAGTCGGGGTGAGTTGGGATGAGAACTTGGATGAGCTGGTGTGAGCTGGGATGAGTTGGGAGAAGTTGGGGTGAGCTGGGATGAATTGGAGTGACTTGAAATGAGTCGGGGGTGAGTCAAGATGGTAATTGGGCAAGTTGAAATGAGTCAAATTGAACTGGGATAAGGAGGTGCACATCCTTATATATGCCAAGTTCTCAGGAGCTCTTTCCTCAGTTTTAACCCTCAGCCCTCCAGGTCTTTGCTCAAAGGATGTCTTCTTCATGGAGCCTTCCCTGACTACTGAGTCTGCTCGCAGCTCCCCTCTCATTTTCCCAGCTTATTTTTCTTCTGAGCCCCTGCAACCACTGGCTACCTCTACTTTGCCTTATTTTAATTAATATACCCATGTATGGTGTGTGTCCAACACTAGACTGTGAGTTTCATAGGAGCAGAGGGTTTGGGGGACATTGTTCATAAGTACATCCCTTGTGATAGCACCAAGAACAAATAGGAGGCTCCCTTTTCCCTTCAGAGGGCATGTCTTACTAAGTCCACAGACAGTTAATTTATGTTTTAAAAGCTGCTTTGTTAAGTATTTATTTCTAACGTGTCTGGTTTCCCTATCATTGGCAATGTTAATAATGATACTGATGGGTTTTTAAATATTTTGGATTTTTATTACGACTTCCTATGTCCAAAACACTTTTGCGTGGGTTACCTATTTGAGCCTCATTTCCCTCTTTAAAACTAAATGACAACCCCGTCTGGTCATCATCCCGTTCGTGTGGATTAGCTGGGGTCCGCTTTGCAGCTAGCATGTAGTAGGAGTCCAGCGACAGCAGCCCCTATTTTGCAGTCTGCATCGCAGAAGGGTCCTCCCACAACTCCACGGCAGGTCAATAAACAGCCCACATCTTGCTTGGGAAATAATGATAGTCAGTGACGTGAAATGACTTGTCCAAAGTGATCCTCCGGACCCATGAAGAGAGTCCATCAGAGCTGTATCATCATGCCTTCGTGTTTCTTATTCAGTTGGTGGAAAAGCCTACTCGTGACATTTGTTTATTAAGAAATAGGGAAGTTAGTGCCCCAAATGTAAACTCTGTCCAAGCTTGGGAACAATGGGAGGACTGCAGTTGGTATAAGGGGAAGAAGTGGGGTTTGTTGTTATTGTTGTTTGTTTACTTGCTTGTTTGTTTAAGAAGAAGAAGAGTGTGAGACAGTGTCTCACATGGCCTGGCGTTGAATAGGTGACATTCTTTCTCCTGGATTACAAAGGGGAGTCCTTATGCTTAGATAAGGAGATTGAAGGGGGAAGGGAGGGAGACTGTGCATGTGTGAATACGCATGTGTGAATGCATGTGCACATGTGTGTATGTGGTGACCAGATGTCATTCCTGAGGAGCTGTCAGCCTTGGGTCTCACCAGTTTGACTAGGCTTGCTGACCAGCACATCCCAGGGATCCTCCTCTCTCCTCCTCTCTAGTGCTGGGATCACAAACTTCTACTAAAATGCACAACATTTTTTTTGTGGGTGCTGGGCATCAAACCCAAACCTTTATGCTTCTGCAACAAGAACTTTATCTGCCGAGCAACCCTTCCAGCCCCCAGAAATGTTTCTAAGACAATAGAGTTTCCAAATGTGTCCTTTGCTTTGTTGATTTTATACAGTCTCATCCCCAGCTCTGGCCATGGACAAAGCTGTGGCCATCCTCCTTATTATTGATCTTTGCTCCTTCTGTGCTGCTTTTTAAAATATAGTAAAGTGAGAAAGATAGAGGCATTAAACATTGCTGTGGGACAATGGTCTGTACCCTGCCACTTGTATTTTAAATAAACGCTGATTGGCCAGTAGCCAGGCAAGAAGTATAGGTGGGGCAACCAGGCAGGAAGTAGAGGCGGGGCAATGAGAATTCTGGGAAGAGGGAAGTTTCCATCTGCAGTTGTCACCCAGACAAAGAGGAAGCCAGACACAGAACAAGCAAGATGTGATTGCCCCACCAAAAAGTACCAAGCCACGTGGCTAATACAGACAAGAAGTATGGGTTAATATAAGTTATAAGAGTTAGTAAGAAGCCTGAGATACTAGGCCAACCAGTTTATAATTAATGTAGACCTCTGTGTTATTTATTTGGGACTAAACGGATGTGGGACCTGGTGGGACAGAAAACCTCTGTTAGCAAAACATTCCCTTTGATCCGTAGGAGCGATTATTTGCAAGTCTTAATGGGTATTCTTAAAAAGGCTTCTTTCTTGCCCCACAGTGTACTATTCTAGGAGTGTGGTCCAGGCTAGGGAAACTTTCCCTTCCTTTGGTGGGTAATGCCTTCTTCACCTTGACTTTGTTCTTGGAAACTGACATGTGGAAGGGGCACCGTGATGAAGAAACTTCTGTACTGGCAATTAACAGTGGTATCTCTCCACTGGCTTGTAAAGAACCAACTTCTATAATGAGGAAATAAAAAGAATGAGATCAACCTTTCCTCAAATCTGTCCTGGTTTCTCTGCCCTTGTCCCCCAGGAGATATTTAAGACAGGCATGTGGGTTTAGAAAGAACATTTTGGTTGTTTCTTTCTTTGCCAATTACAGATTTGTTCCCTGGGAATGTTTCTGGAAACATTCTCTTATCCCTCTTTCGTTGCACTAGTCAATGGGACTCCCTTGGATTTCTCTGGGGAAGTCATTGTCCCAGCTTGACAGTCTCTCATGAGCAACAGACAGTAGTTCACTCTGTTGAGAATTAGCTTAGAGATAGAGAGCGTGGGATGGCGTCTGTATCCCCAATGGGCTCAGCATGCTGGCACCTTGCAGCAAAGCACCACCCCAGGCAAGTGGCTCACTGCCTATGGTGTAGTGCCAGGGGGTACGGGTGGCATTTAGAGCTGGCATCTGGATGGGAGTACAGTTCTGCCCCTAGCCACCTGTGTTCAGGTTTTCTATGCACACAATGGGATTACCAACACTCAGCTGGGGATAAGCTCTAAGACCAAGTGACTGTAGAAACTCCTGACATGTGTTTTGTCTCCCCATAAATACTGATGGCAAGGTTTAATTCACAAGGGCTCAGTGGGGAAAGTGCCTTCTCTGCGAGTTTAAAAACCAGAGTTCAGATCCTCAGCCCCCATATAAAACCTGGGTATGGTGGCATATATCTGTAACCCTGATGCTGAAGAGGCAGAGACAGGCGATCTCTGGAGTCTGTTGGTCAGTGGGTCCAACAGCTAGTGAGATCCAGTCTCAGTGAGAGACCCAGTCTCAGAAAGTAGGATGGAGGTTCCAGTAGCTTGGACTGGACATGGTGGCACACACCCTTAATGCCAGTACTCAGGAAGCAGAGTCAGGTAGATCTCTGTGAGTTTGAGGCCAGTCTGGACTACAGGGTGAGTTCCAGGACAGTCAAAGATACACAGAAAAATCCTGTCTTGAAAAACAAAAAAAAAAAAGAAAAGAAAAGAATAAAAAGGAAGGAGAGAAGGGAAGAAGGAAGGAAGGAAGAAAGAAAGAGAGAAAGAAAGAAAGAAAGGGAGAGAGAGAGAAAGAAAGGGTATAAAGAGCAATTGGGGAAGACACTTGACTTTGATCTCTGTCCTTACAGGAAGGCACAAAAGTGCACCCACATACACTCACCCACCCATATACACACACCCATATACACCACACAGACACACACACACACACACACACACACACACAGAGAGAGAGAGAGAGAGAGAGAGAGAGAGAGAGAGAGAGAGAGAGAGATTAGGCATAGTAAGAAATCACTGACAATAACGTAATAACAGTAATTACAGCAATGCACTGCAATAAATAGGAATATGATTTCCATCTCTCACCTCTTATTTTTTGCAGACAAGGCCTCATGTAGGCCATGCTCTCTGAACTTACTCATATGGTTAAGAATAACACGGACCTCTCAATCTTCCTGTGTCAGCTTCCTGATGCTGGAATCACAGACATGGGCCAGGATGCCCAACTGTCAGTGTCTATATATATATATATATATATATATATATATATATATCTGTAGATCTCAGCAAGCTCAGTAAATAATAAATTTTTCTTTCACTGTTAAATTGAAAATAAATCACCTTTCAACTTTAAGAAGTCTCTTATGGCTACCCTTTGCATTTTTGATTGGCAACATCACCAGTCTCATGCTTGGGATCATTATTAAGTCAGATGAACATTGCTTGAACGTTACTGCTCCTTATGATCCGTAGAAGTTGATCTGATGACTGAGGCACCTACTACATGACTAACAGGCGGGTAATATATCCAGGGTGTGCACGCTTGACAAAGGGATGATTCTTATCTCAAGAGGGATGGTGTGGGGCAGTGTGAGATTCCGTCTTTAAAATGGCAAGTTTATGACTTGCAAATTATTTAGCTGGTCTTGGAGCACAGTGTGTGGTTGTGTTGCCTGGAAGGAAGTGTCACTAACTCAAAAGAAACAGCTCTGGACAAAGGATGGGGCCCTAGTGCCAGTTGTGGTGCCCACTGCAGAGTGGTACAGAGAGATGAGTCTATTGTGGGTAGAGAATCCCAGTATAGGGCAATGAGTACTTGGGAGGATGCCACATAGACATAGCTCAGGCCTGTGCTCAAGAGCTTTCCTCAGTAGGTAAAGTGTGAAGTTAAGTGAGTACATAGCAGATGGACAAGGATTGGTGGGTTCATGTTACTGAGTGTCCTGGTAGTTTAGGACCATGCTGGAAGGGTCCTAAACACAGTACTGGGGCCCCTTTCCACAGTACTGGGGCCCCAGTTACTCTTTGAGTGGTTGTATAGAACTGATGACGCCCATGGTGCAGTACAAACAGAAACAGAGTCCATCATGGTTCAAGATCCCTAGAGAAATCTAGAACGTTGAGTCCCAAAGAAGATGCTGACAGATAGAAGCAGACTTAATGTGAAAGCCAATCAAGGCAAAAACAAAACAAAACAATCAGAGAGGCGGAGCCCTTGGGGCAAGGATGAGCTGAGCGCCTCCTTAGTGGTTAAGAAGCAGGAGGCAGGTGGGTAAGAACCACAAAAGGGAAGACTAACTTAGTTTCTCCTTGCTGTGACAGAACACCATGACCAAAGCAACCGAAGAGAGGGGACTTATGTGGGTCACAGTTCTAGAGGGATACAGTCTATCATGGTAGGGAAGACACGGCAGCGGGCAGGAAAGACAGCCTGGTAGGAGCAGAAGGCCAGCTCTTCCCACCGCAGCCATGCTCAGAAGTCCAGCATAAACAGGTAGTGTGACCACTCTAAAGACTCAAGGTTCACTCTCAGTGACCTCCTTCCCCCAGCGACATTCCCCACAGAAGAAAAGCTGGTCATGGAACTTCTCTTTCTCTAGTGATTTTCTTCCCCCATATCCCTGTGGCTCTTTTCTTCCCCTATGCTGTAGCTCTGGAGGCCACTTCTGGCCAAAACGCATTTGCTTCGGAAAGCCAACTGACTACAAAAATGGTATTTAGCATAGCTCACTGGTGTCCTGAGAAGGCCCTGTAAATAAAGGATACCTCAAGTCATGTGCACTTGTATGGCTTTCTCAGACCTTTATAGATGCTGTAGCAAAGTCTTCCCCGCACTTAGAATAGTCTCTAGAACACAGTAGTAGATGAATAAGCATTTACGGAATACATTTAAAAGCATGTGAAGAAAATCAGTTTGGGCCACAAAGTTTTCTAGTAAAATTCCACTCCCCAGAACATGATCCAGTAGTAAGTGCTGGCCTGATGGAATGAAGACGTCAAGCAAATCCTTAAAGGCTGACTCTAGTCAGATTTCAAGAGCCTTTAAGCTCAAAGTTAATCCAGAACACTGTCCCAAGATATGAAGAATATGGGGCCAAGTCCCTAGGTATTTCAGTGACTTAATAACCATAAGTAAACTCGTGTGTTCCTGATGTCGGCAGCTGCTGCAATGGACACCCACTGGAAGATTAAGATCTGTTGGTGTGTTGTAGCAGTTAAATTCTTCCATCTCGGAGGATACTTAAGACAGAGGACATAAAACAGCAGTTCTCAACTTGTGGGTTGTGACCCCTTGTGGTCAAACAATCCTTTCATAGGGGTCACATATCCCGCATATAAAATACCTACATTATGATTCATAAGAGCAGCAAAATTACAGTTATGAAGTAGTAATGGAAATAGTTTTATGGTTAGGGTCACCACAACATGAGAAACTGTATTAGAAGGTTGCAGCACTAGGAAGGTTGAGAACCTCTGATGTAAAGGGAAGTGAAACAACAGGATATTTTAGGGCAGGATGCAGACAAGGAGGGCAAGTAGGATGTTCCAGGGGGAGGTGAATCATCTATTCTGCAGGGAAGCACCATTAGGACAGGAAGTAAACAAATCAAGGTAACTTCAGGAAGACCCTGAAACAGAACAGATTCACTAGGCTCCTCCTTCCCCAAGCGTATATAAGCAATAAAAATCATCAAGAGTCACCCCCTGGCAAGCTGAGTTTCTTAAGAGAGTCTCAAAACTCTGAGCTACTGGGAAAGGAGATGCTCCAGTCTCTGGAGCTGCCTGAAGGTTGTGCAGTGTACTCCAGGTTTCCAGCTTTCATGAACTGTCACTCACTCCGGGGCAGGCTTTTGTGATGCAGCTGCTCTGAGTTATTTCTGCTCCTGGAAGTAACCCCTTATCCATATTCCTGTAAGTAACCCCAGTAAAACTCATTGGTTCACCGTGTTGGATTTTGGTGGTATCCACACTTTGGTCTGTTGTTAGTTGCTTACCTGGAGTGAGTAGACATCTGTTCTTGTCTCCTCAGGAACATGTCACACAGCAGATGGGGACATACTGTTCCCATGGGGCATATAGCCAAGAATCAGAATTGGGACTGGAGAGATAGTTCAGAGGTTAAGAGCACATGGTACTCTTTCAGAAGACTTGAGCTCAGTTCCAAGCACCTGCGTTGTGTGGCTCATAACTCCCTTTAACTGTAGTTAGGGAATCTGATTTCTTCTGGTCTTCATGGGAACCTGCACTTATGTGCACATAACCTGTGCATTCCCTCTCACAGAATACAGACACACACACACACTTATAAATAAAATAAATCTTTAAAAAGAGGAATATGAATTATCTTTTAACATGCTGCTCTTCTGTTTCTCATGGGTTTTGGTAAGACAGCAGAAGACAACCTGCTAGAAATGAATACATCGGCGACCTACCTCACAGATACGTGCCTGCTGAAGTTCACACCTAAAAAGGCTTTTCCTTTGTTAGGATAATATTTTATTAATTTTTAAATGGTTTGAACATGCATATGATATTAATTTGATCGTATTCATCCTGCTTGATGATTTTCTCCTTTTTTATGGCTCACTGATTCCTATTTATGAAGCCTGAACACTCATGGCTGTGTGGTTATCCATTGGAGTATGGTTGATCTACCAGGGGCCATGCCCTGAAAGAAAACTGATACTCCTTAGAAGCCACCAAATGTCAGTATTTCCTCTGTTAGAGGTGGGCAGGTGAGACTCTTCCCCACCCCATGCTGGAATGTTTACTGGCTTGATCTTCTGCAGCTGTTGTCCAGGTAGCCACAGCTCCTGGGAGATTTCTGAGTGTAACCATCCTGCCATGTCCAGAAAACACTAAGTCCAGTTCTCCCCAACCTCTGGCCCTTACAGACTTTCTGCCCCCCTCTTCTTTGATGGCTCCTGAGCCTTGGGAAGAAGAGATGTGAAGTAGACGTCCCATTTGTGAGGGAATACTCCATTGACGCTCTCTGACTTGGACCAGTTGTGAGTTTTTGCATTAACTGCTATGCACAGTGCAAAGAAACTTCTCTGACGGGAGTTGAGAGCTATGAATTTAGATGGCAGTTTGATTCTATGACCATTTAACAAAAAAATAGTATAGGTGCACCTATACTATAGGGGCCTGTGAGCTCCCTTTTATGAGCTCTTAGACTGATTTATAATAGTAGGCGTGTGCTTCCTCCTATGGAACAGGCTTTAAACCCAATCAGAAATGGCTGGTTACTCCCCCTAACATTTGCGTTGCTATTGCTCCCACGGACATGTTTTTGCCACACTGGCCATGACTGTAGTTCATATAGTTCATAACTGGACAGAACTGTTGAAGATACCGCCTTCTGGTATTCTGGAAGCTGGGCAGTGCTGAGGAAGCTTCCTTCCTGGTCAGTATCAACTTTATGTCTCCATGTTCTGTGACCAAAGTATGTGGTGTTTTGAGCCACACCGTCTTACTAATAAGTTCTGGTGGGCAACCAAGGGCAATTCCAGTGGCTATATTGTTTGGTGGTCCTTCAGAATACCCCTGATAATTATATGAGAGTAGGTATTTTCCCCAGCACTCACTCCTCTTTCTTTCTCTCTCTCTCTCTCTCTCTCTCTCTCTCTCTCTCTCTCTCTCTCTCTCTCTCTCTCCTTCCTTCCTTGGACTTTGGTGGTATCCACACTTTGGTCTTCCTTCCTCCTCCTCCTCTTCCTCCTCCTCTTCCTTTCCCTCCTCCTCCTCTTCTTCTTCTTCCTCCTCCTCCTCCTCCTCTTCTTCTTCCTCTACCTCCTCCTCCTCCTCTTCCTCCTCCTCCTCCTCTTCTTCTTCCTCTTCCTCCTCCTCCTCCTCTTCTTCTTCCTCTTCCTTCCCCTCCTCCTCTTCCTCCTCCTCCTCCTCTTCTTCTTCCTCTTCCTCCTCCTCCTCCTCTTCCTCCTCCTCCTCCTCTTCTTCTTCCTCTTCCTCCTCCTCCTCTTCTTCTTCCTCTTCCTCCTCCTCCTCCTCTTCTTCTTCCTCTTCCTCCTCCTCCTCCTCTTCTTCTTCCTCTTCCTCCTCCTCCTCCTCTTCTTCTTCCTCTTCCTCCTCCTCCTCCTCTTCTTCTTCCTCTTCCTCCTCCTCTTCTTCTTCCTCTTCCTCCTCCTCCTCCTCTTCCTCCTCCTCCTCCTCTTCTTCTTCCTCTTCCTCCTCCTCCTCCTCTTCTTCTTCCTCTACCTCCTCCTCCTCCTCTTCCTCCTCCTCCTCCTCTTCTTCTTCCTCTTCCTCCTCCTCCTCCTCTTCTTCTTCCTCTTCCTTCCCCTCCTCCTCTTCCTCCTCCTCCTCCTTCCCCTCCTCCTCTTCCTCCTCCTCCTCCTTCCCCTCCTCCTCTTCCTCCTCCTCCTCCTTCCCCTCCTCCTCTTCCTCCTCCTCCTCCTCTTCTTCTTCCTCTTCCTCCTCCTCCTCCTCTTCTTCTTCCTCTTCCTTCCCCTCCTCCTCTTCCTCCTCCTCCTCCTCTTCTTCTTCCTCTTCCTCCTCCTCCTCCTCCTTCTGGAGGTGGTGAGAGGTCTAAACTGCTTCCATTTTACAAACCAGGTCTAAGTTTCAGTTCTTAAAACACAAGGATCATAGATTAAAAAGTGAACGAGTCTCAGAACGGGAACTCCCGGCAGTGTTGAGGAGAAAATCCACTGGTCACCATGGGATTGGTCGAAGACCACTTCTTTTCTAATTTAAACCTCTTTTGAAGGAAAGGCTGGAAGAGAAGTGGATTAGGAGTCAAGAGACTTGGGTTTTCATCTCAGCTCTTAGTGGCTAATTAGCCGTATGACCTCGCCAAGTGACTGACCATCTCTGGACTTTTCTGGCTTCATCAGAAGAAAAAAAATAGTAGAACACCCAGCAATCTCTAAAGGCCTTCTCAGTGTAAGGCTGAGCACCAGGGAGCTCTTTGAGAAAGCCCCTGTGGAGGTCCAGGCATTATCACAAGCACCCAGGGAGGGTATATTTGCATGCCACTTTGTTTATTAGCACATATACCTCCATGAGGAAAGGCTGATGCCTTTAGGCCTACCTAGTCTCTTTATTGGTTCCTATAATTCTCTTGGGACCCGGATTCCTAACTAGTCTCAGGTGTGCAGCAAGGGCATCACCTTCCTGAAGGGCATGGATGGAGATGCTCTTCTTTGCTAGTCATGTGATCCTCTACTTTCTTGAGGGCTGACGTGTTGTCCCAGCCCTCTGGTGTTACTTCCCTGTCTCCAGTACAGTATGAAATAAGCGTGGATTAACTCATTATTCCCATTTCAGATGTGCTGTGGACCTTGAGTGACTGGCCGTGAAGACATAGGAGGCATGAGATCACAAAGCTGGAGTCAGGGATGTGGCAGGGGACAGAAAGAGGAGGCACATTCACCTAGACTGGAAATGACAGAAGGTCCTCAAAGGAAGACCTTGACTAAAGGCTGTGTTGGAGCAAAGGAGATGGTGGAGAAGGCTTTGCCTTGGGGTTTGGGGTCGATTACACCATCTTCACCATAGGGGCTTTGACCAGTCTCCCAACACATCAATCATCTTCCTTCATAGTACACATTGGAGATGGCAGGACTGAAGAAGCTACAGAACTCTCCTCATAGTTCCCTGGTGATTATTTCTCATATTCAACACTTGCTGGGGTTCTGGGGCCCGGTTTTCATTCCATTTTTGGATTTGAATCAAGTCACTAAATATTTTGGTTTCTCTTCTCTGCGCAAGATTGCGGTGGGGCAGGAGTAGAAAGATGAATAGAAACAGCAGACTTCTCTCCTCGGGGTTGGAGGGGAATGGGCTGCAATAATACAAGTAAAAACACCACGAAATGAAACCCTCCATTCAAACACAAGAGGTTATTTACAGCCTTCAACTGATACTTGCCCTGCTCTGGTTGCCCTCCTCGAGGGCATTCCACAGAAACCGCGGGGACCCGAAGAACCACAAAACGTGATGAGTGAATCCAGCGACTCAGTGTATAACCCGGGCTGTTTTTGCTGGTGGTCTCCCGAGGCCGTTTTCTTGTCTCGGGTGAAGGTTTATAGATGAGCTGCGAGGAGAACGTCTGTGAGGGCTGGTGGCAGGCTGTGCCTTACCTTCGCTGTGCTGATGAATGAGTCCTTGTCAGTTAGGAGGATTTAGCAGCCACTGGCTTAAACTGGACAGCAATCTGACACCGCACAGGAGAGAAATGTTCAACTCCACTCTGTGGTGGAAGAGAAAGCGGGACAGACAGGAGGACAGGAGGATGATCACCCAAGGCCACGAACTTGTCCTAAAGCATCAGCAACACTCTTATGAATGTATCCTGGGGAAAAGCCTGAGCAGAGAAGTTCAACATGGAGGCATTGTAGTCAGGTAGCTCTGAGTTCAAATCCTGGCTCTACTGAGGAGCCAGAGTAATTTTTTTTCCTGTACCCCAGTTCCCTCAACTCTGTGAGGAGGGGGTGGAGGGATAATCTAGTCCCTACCTCCAGTGGTTACTGGAAGGATCAAATGAAATGTAGATGTTGTACAGCAAATGTTAGAAGCTGTGGGTTTTTATGATAAACATTTTATCATTTTATGATAAACATGTCAGTTTCTTTTAGTTGCTTGGAATTATTGTCATTTTCCAATTCCAGTTGTCTCCAGATAGTATGGTGGACTGCAGACATGAAGACTCATGTTCTGGTGAGCGCATCACTAAACAGCTTTGTGACCTTTGACCCTATTCCACTGGTATGAGAAATGAGCAGGGCCTGTATGTACTCAATAGCCGTTGTCACCCATGAAACTCTGGAATGGTCAGGGCTTGAGGTGACAAGTACAGAAGCTACACCCACTTGGGCAGGGGGAGACGGGAACACGCAGGGGCCCCTCATATGAAGCTTCAGTGATGGGGCGGTACCTCTGTGAAGCAAGGGATGGAGTTGTGAATGTCTTTCTCTGGGGTGCAGGAGGGATGGAGGATCCAGAATATAGCAGGGAATGGGGATGCAGGGCAGTAGCTTAAAGGTCTCTTGAATCAACACCTGGAAGGCTGAGCAGAATGTGAAATAAATGCCTGTAAGTTAGGGGCTGGGCCAGCCATCTCTGGATGTTTCCAGGGCTTGAGGAAGATCCTTGAACCCCACGAATACCCCACTCCAAGCAAAAGAGAAGGGATAGGGGTGGGGCCAAAGTCGGGGAGACACTAGGCAGAGCAAGGGAACACACCCACCCCTGGCGTGGACATTGTAGTACTGCAGATGGCGAGGTTAGCAGGGCTAGCAAGTGGGTTGACGGCTCCCCGGCTCCACATCTGTGTTGTGCTCTTTGTTTTCTAGTTTCTCAGCCCACTCGGGCTAATTTCCTCAGTTGAGAGCTGTTACCGACGGGCCCCCATCGCTCACAGTGAGGCAGACCCTAGCCTCTTTAACTTCCGGTTAGGAGCGAATGGTTAGTTAACCTCAGTCCAGACTCTTTCTTCTGGAGAAGCCTATCACCACCACTCCCAGGCCACGCCCCCATCAAAACTCTCACCTCCTGTCCTGTCCTTCTTCTTTACTCTCAGGGCCCCCACCCCATCCACAGTTTTTATTTTGTGACCCCGTTCTGCCTTGGTTTTTCCCCTTTTCCTAACTGCCGAGTAAACCTTGGTTTGAAAGCCTTCTTTATATTGAAATCCAGGCATGAAGAGGCTGCGGGTGACCTCCCCTTCCCACCACACTGCCAAGTCTAGATGGAAAGGCTCTTCCCTTCTTTCTGCTTAAAAATAAAAACACAGACATCAACAAACAAAACCCACCTCCCATTTCAATTTAAAAAAGAGAGTGAGAGAGAAAGGGGAAGAGAATGGGGAAAGAGAGAGAAAGCGCGAGAGAGCAGGAGAGAATTTGACATTATTGTATAATTTAAAATTGCACAGCCTAGAGCCCACAGAACTGAGCATGTAATTACACACTTACTAGAGGTAACAGCAGTGCTGATAATTATTCTTTACACAGGAGAGACCCTGCTGATATCCCACAGTCAGAGAGTGGGAACTACAATATCCTTAATACCGTCCGCAGAGACCCTCATAAGTAGAAGAGAAGCACGTAGAGGCTCGCAGGGTCCACAGCAATATCTTCATTGTGCTGCAATGTCAGGGGCTTTAGCACAACAGAAATCAATAGTTTCTAGTACTTTTTTTTGGTACATTTTTTTATGACCCAACCTGAGAAAGTACAGGAGTGGCAGGGATGGGGTACATACAGTAGTAGGAAGCGAATCTTAACCAAGGGCCTGTCTGTTTAGAGATGCCCTGCAGTGCCAGCTTATGAGAACACAGCCTTCTTCAAAACGCACACATGCGGCTGAAAGAGGTCCTGACCCCAGGATGCTCCAGGTGACCCTTTTCTGTCCTCTGATTAGCATAGTAGACCCACGTATTTGGGACTAGGTATTTACATGGTATTAAATCTTTAAAGAAAAGAGACGCTGCTATAGGTCCTCCTTTCCAGGCTATTGGCCATTTTCTTCTCCCTTCTCCCCGTGGACAGGGCGTGAATTGGTTGTATTTGATACACATTAAGAGACAAGCAAGCGTGAGTTGAAGCAGCAAATTCAAAGTAATGATCAGTGAAATGGGCGCATGGCAAGATGAAGGGCTTTCGGGTGAAGAGACCAGCAGACAACTTCAGCATTTAGTAGTTCTTGATTGACGGCCATTTGGATGCCTGTCACCTTCCTACTAACCAGATACATTGCAGGAAATAATCACTTTTTTTCTACATGGTAACCACAGCCAAATTTCTAAGTACATATTTTATTCTTAAAAATGTGTCTTGACAGTGAGCGAAACAATTAATAAATGGGACCTTCTGAAGCTGAGAAGCTTCTGTAAAGCAAAGGACATGGTCAACAAGACAAAACGACAGCCTACAGAATGGGAAAAGATCTCCACCATCCCCATATCAGACAGAGGGCTGACCTCCAAAATATACAAAGAACTCAAGAAATTGGGCATCAAAAGAACAAATAATCCAATAAAAAATGGGGTACAGACCTAAACAGAGAACTCTCAACAGAGGAATCTAAAATGGCTGAAAGACACTTAAGGAAATGTTCAATATCCTTAGTCATCAGAGAAATGCAAATCAAAACAACACTGAGGTTCTATCTTACACCTGTAAGAATGGCCAAGGTCAAAAACACTGATGACAACTTATGCTGGAGAGGTTGTGGGGTAAAGGGAACACTTCTGCATTGCTGGTGGGAACGCAAGCTGGTACAGCCCCTTTGGATGTCAGTGTGGCGATTTCTCAGAAAATTAGGAAATAACCTGCCTCAAGATCCAACAATACCACTTTTGGGTATATACCAAAAGGATGCTCAACCATACCAAAAGGACATGTGCTCAACTATGTTCACAGCAGTAATATTTGTAATAGCAAGAACCTGGAAACAACCTAAATGTCCCTTGACCAAAAGGAGGAATAAAGATGTGGTACATTTCCACAATGGAGTACTACTTAGTAGAAAACAATAATGACATCTTGAAATTTGCGGGCAAATGGATGGATCTAGAAAACATCATACTGAGTGAGGTAACCCAGACCCAGAAAGATAATTATCATATGTACTTACTCATAAGTGGCTTTTAGACATAAAGCAAAGAAAAACCAGCCTACAATTCATAATCTCAGAGATCCTAGACGACAATGAGGGTCCTAAGAGAGACATACATGGATCTAATATACATTGGAAGTAGAAAAAGACAAGATCTCCTGAGTAAATTGGGAGTGTGGGGATCATGGGAGAGGATTGAAGGGGAGGGGAGAGGAAGAGAGGGAACCGAGAACAATTTATAGCTCAAAAATTTTTTTTTTAAAAAAGAAAAAATATGTCTTGGGGTTTGGGGAGACAATTCAGTTAGTGAAGGGTTTTCCCAGCAAGCATGGGGATCTGCGCATGTACAACATTCCGCAATGGGGGTGGGGATAGGTGGCTTTCTGGGCCTCTCTGGCTCATCAGGCTAGCTTACTCAGAGAGTTCTAGGTCAATGAGAGAACTTATGGGGTTGGGGGAGAAAAATGCAAGAGAAAAACATGTATGACATTTAAGTAACAACATCCAGGGTTGTCCTTGATCCTCCACACGCACTGGTTCACATTTGTACCTGCACATACATGAACATGTGTGCACATGCACACACATAGTGCTTCTTGCTTGTTTGCACTCTGTGTTGACATTTCTGACTTGTCAAGAGCTTCCCGCCATGCCCCGCCTCCTAAAGGTCCCACGGTCCTCCTGAAACAGCACCACCAGCTAGGAACTAAATATTCAGACAAGATATGTGGGGTGGTCATAGAGGTTTCTGCCTGCTCTGGTGCTAGCCCACATTCTCAGCTCGCCGATAGGCATCATGGGATAATAGATGGACGGTCTGCACTTCCACCACTGTGGAGCAGTATCCATGTTCTTCCCTCTGTTGTAGACCGTGGCTCTCACACTGTGAGCCAGAACCAGCGCCCCCTTAAGTGGCTTCCCTGGGCATCTTGTTACTTCAGTGAGGAGAGTGAGAGATTCAGTGTTTGCACAACAGCCATTACCGACCCGTTCCCACACTTGAGCTGTGTGGTCTCCTCGTGTATCACTTACTGTCTTTGTTGCTATGGCCCGATTGTGTTTCAGGGTAGACAGCCTGTCATGGCAGAGAAGGCATGGTGGCAGGAGGGTCCTTGCTCACAGCTGAGCAGATCAAGATGAAGAGAAAGGGAAATGCTGGCTTTCTCCTTTCCCCCTCTATATTGTCCGGTGCCTCAGCCTGTTAGATGTGTCACCTGCATCCGTGGCAGGTCCTTCCCTCGACCCCATCAGTTCACTTTCTCATGAAACACTCCCATAGACATGCTTTACTAACGCCCCAGTTGTGTCTTGATCTGATCAAGAATTAACCATTGATCTTCCCATTTTGAAGGTGTCAAAAATGAGACAGAGACCTGTGAGGCTAGCCAAGGTCCCACAGCTCATAAAGACAGAGATGGCTGAAGCCTGGCGACTTTGATCAAGAGTGTACATTGTTTCATTGTATCACTCAGAGGGCACACCTGACACCTCAAAACAGAAGAAACAGTGTTGAAAGGATCCAGGAATGTGTTCAGATCCCTGGGGGAGAGTTAATTGGAGAAAAAGCCTTTTGGATCCCACTTTAGACTGTTGGCGCTCACACACAAATCCGTTTTCCTACCGCGTATGCAAATGTGCATGAAGGTTAGTGGTTCCAAGACTCAGGTCTGCAGACAGATAGATGCAGTTTGAATTCCGTCTGGGCTGTTTACCAGCAATGCCATTTGGGGCACATTCTCTCTGAGACTTTGGTGGTTTTTTTTTTTTTTTAACGTGTAAAATGGGAATTAAACTCCTTCTGGAGTTACTACTGGGGATAATTAATATGATTTGGGACACACACACCACACACACACACACACACACCACACACACACGCTGGAGCACAAGCCAATCCTGTGTGTGCTTGGGAGTAAATCAGAATGTCTTTTGGTCCAGGGGTCTCTGTTATCTGTCAGTCCAGAAACCCTAGCTCCATGCTGATGACTCAAGAGGCTGGGTGAAAACCAACAGTGAGAGCTGCCTCCTAGCCAAGTTTTTATTGACATAATGAGATCCTTGATGCACCCAAGGTGTCTGTTCCCAAACCCATGCCGAGAGAAGAGGTTGTGCTAATGTGGCTGATATCTGGGGGCGGGAGACTCCGTCCACCAGTCTCAACTCAGATGGTTGGTGTAAATCACGGAACTGTTTGGAAATCAATTGTTGTGTATAAACAAAGTGCGCAGGTTTCTAGAAGGAAAGACGGAGCAGGGAGACTGCTCGGTAAGGGAGCAAACTGGAGGATCTGCTTTGAGCCCTCGGGCAGGAAGCATGACCTTCACCAGCAGAACAACTCAGGGCACAGCGGTTCTGAAGCCCTGGTTGTTAGGATGTTGACTCTTTCGTCCTTTCTGCCCCCAAAAGGTGGTGACCTTAGAAGCTGGGATGGCAAGAATTAGAGGAAAGAAAGGAGATGACTTCCTGGTGGGGGAATCACGCCAGGAATGTCTTCAGATCCCTGGGGGAGAGTTAATTGGAGAAAAAGCCTTTTAGGAACCCACTTTAGACTGTTGGCGCTCACACGCAAATCCCTTTTCCTACCGCGTATGCAAATGTGCATTAAGATTAGCAGATCCAGGACTCAGGTCTGCCTTCAGATAGATGCGGTTTGAATTCCGTCTGGGCTGTTTATTAGCGACACCATTTGGTGCACGCTATTTTCTCTGAGACTTGGTTTCTATACATGTAAAATAGGAATAAAACTCCTCCGGGGTTGCTGCTGGGGATAATGAATATGATTTGGGTCATTGCACCTAGCACAGTGTCTGGCATGTCATAGACTCCATATCAACAACGGCTCCTTTGATCTCTTGGCTCCCTCTTCTCTTTCTTTCCCCAGTCTGAAAGCATCAGCACTCAGGAGAAAGAATAGGGTCACAAGCAACCCCACAACCTCAATACAGCCTCCTTGAGTGACAAGATGCAGCCCCGGGAGACATGCTGACACTCACCTCCTCAATGGGACCATTCAGTTCCACAGGGGCCCCTGGTCATGTGTCTGCTTTATCTCTAAACCCACATCAGATGAATGAATGTGAGAAAGGACTTGAGAACAGAAAAAGACATTCAAAGCAAGAAAACGGCTCACGCCTGGTCTGCTGCCTCCATGACAGAAGGCATGAAGTAGGAGCAGAGTTAGCGGCTAAATAATGCTGATGGCATTCCTAAGCCCAAGGGCTGTTGGTACCCAAGGCTTCCATCATTGAAGGCCACGGGACACTCATTGAGCACAAATGGGAGGAAGAAGAAGGGTTATTAATAACCCAACTTGCCCTCTAATGAAAGGGCTCCCCTTTCAATTTCACACCCTCAGCAAACGGGGGGGTGGGGGAGGCGGTGCTCTGCTGGGGACTTTCTGTATGGCCCGTGCTTCTGTACTGCAGTGGGCAGGCTAGGGAGCTTTGCAAAGTACTTGACATTGCTCTGTCTGTCTTTTCATCTTCTGTCCACCTCCCGCCCCCACAGCCCCTAACCCTCCCTCCTTTGTGCAAATCTGTTTTCACCACAGGAGCACATGCTGCCTCCTCAAGCTACAACGCTACTTGCTAATTCAACGATTCATCTTTAATGAGGCCCCCTGCCAATGTTTAAACAGCATTCAGAACAAAGAGGAGGCAATATTTCCCCAACAGCTGCTATGACTGCATCCTCGTAGCTCATCTCTCCAGAATATCAAGGAAAAAAAAATCCATAGAGATTCCATAATGGGGAGAGAAACACGTGGCAATTGTACACTGAGACGGTATATATACATAATACCTATGCCTTTGTAGGTGGATATAGACAGAGATAAAATCTTAACCTTTAGAATACTGGGAGTTTTGGAACAAAAAAAAAAGTTTATTGGCTTCAGACAGCACCACTTTAGGGAGGTTTTATTGGTTCTTTTTCAGAATGGTTTGGGAAGCATGGGTGGTAGAGGAAAGGGTGTGGCGAAGACTTAGAGCTAGGTCTACCACCTGGCATCATCACCCCCAGCTCTCTGCCCAGGTCACGCCCCCTTCTGGAGAAATGTCGGTGCAATGCTGGACACTTCAGAGGACTTCCATCATTTCTTTTTAAATTTCAGAGCCTTCTGGCACCAAAAGGAGTGGGCAGGATCTTTAGGTTCCGGGCTGTTTGGGGAAAGTGAGGGATTTCATCCAATGAGAAGTCTTCACACCAGATGACCTTCTGCTCCTCTGCAGGGTGGTTCCACCAGTGAGAATGGCGACTCAGACAGAGTAGGGGCTTCGTCAGAAAGGACACCTGTATGTCTTTTATCATTTTCGAAAGGAGTCAAACTAACAGAGAATGGAATGCGGGCAAAATGAGCCCCCGCCCCTCACAGGACAACTAGAAATAAGGTATGTGCTTCAGTAAGCGAATAACCTCTAAGTCACATAATAGTGGAATCAGCTACCAACTAAAAATTACCCAAGTAACACTTTTTTGAGATGGGGATAAAAGTAGACTTTGGAAAGATGGTAGAAAAAAAAAAAAAAACAAGTTAGTTTTAGGCCTGAGCTCGGAGACAGCAGCGCAAAGAAACCTCTGAATTATTAAGGAAAGATGGTGTGCGGGGTGCAGCCAAGAGAGGGAAGGGACGGAGAAGCCCAACTCTTGCTTACTCAAGAGGATGCTCAGTCTCTCGGTCAGCACTGCCTGTTTCAGACTTTCCCTACCAGCAGTGACAGCCCCGTGGATGCGAGTGGAAACTCTGCTTTGCAAAGTCGTTTGCTTACCAGGGCCCTAGGTTTGTCAGAAAGCTCTACGAAATAGAGATTGGGAGCATAGACTCCAGAGATGATGGAGATGCACTTGGGTAAAGGGGTCAGTTCATTGCAGCATACTGTTTTCTTCTTTTTAAATGTGGTTTTTTTTTTTTTTGTGACTATCTTTTAAAAGTTATTTTTTGGGGAGATTTTACAAATTATTTTATTTTATGCTTATGGGTGTTTTGTCTTCACGTATATATTTGTGTAACCCAAGTGTGTCTAGAGCTTGAAAAGTCCAGAAGAGGGCGCCAGATCCTCTGGAACTGGACGGATGGGCATCAGCTGCTGTGTGGGTGCTGGGACTCATATCCAGGTCCTTTGGTAGTGTACGCAATGCTATTTACCCCTGAGCCATCTCTCCAGACTCTCAAGTTAATGGTTTATGTTCGCATACAAAGTAGTGCATTTTATTGTGGCATTTTCAAACGTGCAGGTCTCATGCCCGTGGCTTCTGCACTAAGTATAGTCTCACTGCCCTGTGAGCTGCTCCAGGATGATTCTGTCTTGGTGTTGTGTTGTTTTTAATCTCAAATCACGTTATTGTGGATGCTTTTAATCATGCAATATGACTTTAACCTTTTCAGAAGTAGAAGCAGGCAGAGCTCTGTGAGTTCAAGACTAGCCTATCAACTAAAACTACATGGTGAGTTCCAGGCCAGTCAGGGCTATGTAGTGAGAACCCTAGCTTGTAAAAGATCAAATTTTGTGACAGTGTTCAACATTATGGTTGACCACCATTTCCTTTACTCTTAATGGGTACCTGTCATTCTTTCATGAATAATGTCATTTCTTCTGGAATGCTGGGACAGAGTGGAATGCAAACTAGAAATGGGTTAGTAGGGAAGGGAATCTGGAAATAATTAGGCTCTGGGGTGCTCACCTCCCGGTAGAAGCCCCTTGCTAGTTCTGGGATATGGTTCTAGGTGACCTGCCTTGCTAATGTTGATCTGATTGAACTGGTCACACTACCTCTGTCATGACACTAACTGACCAGAACCAGAAGAGACAAAGGCGGATCTAGTGTGGAGAAGTCTGACTAGAGAATCTGGCTAGGAGTGTCGGCTTGGGAAATTCTTCTCAGAAGGATTTCATGCTTACTTGATATGTGGAGGAACAGAAAAGAGAATTTGTTTGTTGGTTCATTTTCCAGGCAATGAAAAAAAAAAAAAAAAAGAACAACAGATTCCTGGCAGAGGAGATGGTACACCTGAATCCAGGTGGGTGGCACACCTGGGGACAGCAAACCATTCACTCCAATAGGGGGATGAAGAAGTGGTATAAGAGTCTGACAGGGGCAGATTGTCCAGAGTTTGAAACCATGCAGAAACTCTCACAGGTTTCAGAGTTCAAGGATGGCCAATCGAGTCCAGGGAAGTGAGCTAGACAGTGTGTTAAGCAGGGAAAGGACCGATATTTAATATATAACCAGGTGCCTAACAGCCCTACTTTGGTTAAATTAGTAAATGAATTTTCTTCACATGAGCCTCAGAAGGAGATGTTTGAGCTGAATGAAGAAAGTCCTGTCTAGCTGCCAAGGGAATAAGACACACCGGAGAGAGCTGGGGGTTTGGGCCGGAGCAGGAGCAGAGGGTGGAGGTGAGGTGATGGGGGACGGGTAAGGTTACACCTGGAGCCAGTAACAGGTGGACCAGTTGCACGGGGAGAGCGGAAGGACTGGATCCAGGCGGGTGTGAGGGAAGTATCCCATAGCACAGCCAATTGAGCAGAAGTGCTGTATACAAACAACTGATGGGACCTGAGAGCCACGATACACATGGAATCAGCCCTGCGAGGTAGGGTGATACTTCCCGAGCGTCTCAGAAAAGTGCGACTTGTGGAAATGTCATGAATAAGTCATGTGACCTTTCCAGTGATGGTAGGTGCACAGGCTGAATTGAAAGTGTGGTGAACAGTGGGAGGAAGCTCAGAATGGGGGCTGGGCGTGAGCGTGATCTTGTTTGCAGAAAGAATGATGGTGAACATTAAGTGTGTGGGCGGTGGGAGAGGGAATGGAGGACCTTAAGGCTGGAGAAAGGTCCTTTAAAGGCTAGGAGGCTTGAGTGTGCTAAGAACTCAGAAGAATGGAGAAGCGAAGAGGAAGAGAGTCTCCAGGCACTATTTTCAGCCAGGCGTTGTGGCTTATCCCTGTGACCCCCAGCCCTTGGGAGGCAGAGGCAGGAGGATCACTGCAAGTTAGAGGCCAACTTGGTCTGCACGATAAGATGCTTTCTCCAAAGGCAAAGCAAACACATACCGTGAAATAGAAATCACTTCCACTTGTAAGAAAAGGCACTACAGTGATTAGGGCTCTATGCCCAGAGCCCTATATGAGAGTGCACAGAAGAATAACGGTACCCCTAAAGTTGGCCCATCCGGGTCTCAGGTTTATCAAGTGCCTTTATGGAGGATGGAGAACTGAATTAGAAACTCAGGGTGCCTACGCTGTCTCAGTTCTTAGGTTCTGTTTCTGTTTTATGCTTTGCCTACACAGGGGAGATAAGACTCGAAAGAATAGCTTTTAAAAAAAATGGAGTAGTGCATTCACCTACTGATTTAAATTATCCACCGCAAGCACTGTGAGGACTGTGCAAGCCGTGTTCTCCCAACACTGTCACTCAGAGAGCTGGAGCGGCTTTTATAGTGTCCCAGACCCTCAAACTCTCACACCCCGTCCCCTGACCCAGAGTCCTTTCTCCTAAACCTCTTTGCTGAGAGTGCTCTGTCCCCCTAACTAAGTGCACAGAAAGAAAGCCTGGAGGGTTTATGCTTCTCCTAGGCCTCCCATTCTCCTGTCACTAGAACACGGGGGACCCATGACTCGCTTTGGACAGTGTGGTGTGAGATGCTGTACAATTCTCTATGATCTATTCTATCACTTGGGCAATCTTAGAAGTCACCAGATGGAAGCTGCTGGAAGATTTTGCCAACACTACAAGACTAGCTGCTTCGAAAGTCCCACAAACCTGGAATAGATTGCTGATAGGTGAGAAAGAAACCTAACTGCTCGACATCAGAGTATCTACTGCAGCAACATAGGCTAATGTAGAGAGCTGAGGACCAAAGAAATCATCCGACCTGGAAAAATAAAGTCCCACTGTCCCATAGACAGCCTCTCCAATGGAGGCAGGCACCTTCCCAGAACAATTAGGGGAGAAACATCACCAGGTCCCTCCAGTAGTTAAAATGCCATCAAGACATTTGTTAAGTCTATATTGGACGGTGAGTTTTTATTACGAGGTTCATTTGTGGGCTTGAGGAGAAATTGTTTTCACAGATGTTCAGGGTGTGTTAGGAGGAAGTGGCCTTTTACAGGGGTTCACGTTGATGGGGTCTCTGGGGATCCCTCTGAATCCACGCACAAAGGAAGTAGGGAGGGGTCTGAGCAGGCAGCAGAAGACACAGCAGAGCTTGAAGAAGAACACAGGAGGGAGGCAGCCAAGGCAATTTAATAGAACAGGATTCGGACTCTCATTGACTTGGGTTTTGAGAGCTGTTGCTACCTAAGGTCCTGGTCATTTAGCCTCCGAATTTCAGCCTGGGTGCAGCCCTGACTCTGTGGATCTGTAATGAATCTCCCTAGTCAAGGAGTCACGTTACAGGTGGTGTTGGTTTTGCTGTTATCTATATAAGGAGGCCTTGATGGTCCAGTTCTTTGCTTTCCTCTCGTATCACATGTTGAGAGAAGGCATTTGCTGTGGCCTGAGCTGTGTTCTCCTGAAGCACAGACACTGAAGCTCTAACCCCTCCCAGCCCAGCCCCCTGGACTGTGCCTGGAGTTGAAGCCTTCTGGAAACGGTTGGGTTATCTGAGGCTGCGAGGTGGGGCCCACATGAGGGTATTTGTGTTCTTGTAAGATGAGGCACTGGCCAGGTCGTTTGTTGCGCACACCTTTAATTCCAGCACTTGGGAGGCAGAGGCAGGAAGATCTATGAGTTTTAGGCCAATCTGGTCTACAGAGTGAGTTCCAGGAGAGTCAGGGCTACACAGAGAAACCCTATCTCAAAGGGAAAAAAAAAAACAGAGAAGGAGAAGGAAAAAGAGGAGAAGGAAAAGAAGAGGAGGGGGAGGAGGAGGCCCCAGAGAGCTCACAGTCTGTGCTGTGTAAGGCCACACAGAGAGATTGACAGTATCATAATCACAAGGAAGGCACCATTAGAACCCTGGCATGCTGTCACTCCGGGTTCAGAAAAAGAAGTCTGTGATCAATCCCCCCAGTAGGTGGTACCCCATTCTGCTGTCCTGAACTACTACACGGTACAGGTAGAGGTAGAACGAAGGATACAAGCATCTCTCTCTTTCTTGCTTTTGCTGTCGCAGTGTTTCGGGTGTGCTGAGGCCTTGGGAAGTGTGGTCATGGCTAGGAGATGACTTCCTTTGGGAAGTGATGTGTGAGGTGAGAGGAGCTGGCCACCGATGCTTAGAGCTGGCTGCAGGGGAGCGCCCGACAGAGGCCTTCTGTTTTCTGCAGTCTGGCTTGCTGGGCTCACCGACTGTGGTGGTTTGAGTGGGGTGTCCCCCATATTCTTGAGGCTCTGAATACTTGGTCACGAGTTAGTGACACCATTTGGGTAGGTTTGGGAGGTGTGGCCTCGCAGAGGGATTTATGTCACGGTGCCGGTGGTGTTGAGATTTCAAAAGCCAAGCTAATGTTTTCAGTGCGCTCTCTCTGCTTCCTGGTTGTGGTTTGAGATGTGAAGTCTCAGCTGCTGGCTCCAGCCTCCACGCTTGCTCCTTCTACTCCACTGCTGTGAACTATTACCTCCACTGTTGTGAACCATTACCTCTCTGGGACCTTAAGCCAAACAAACCCTTTCTTCTGTAAGTTGCTTTGCTCATGTTGTTTTAGTATAGTAACAGAAAAGTAACCGAGACAGAACTTGGTACCCGGAAGTGGGATATTGCTATAAGGAACCTGGCCATATGATGTTTTTGGAGGAGTATGGGAGCCTTTGGGATGTTAGACTAGAAAGTAGCTGTTGCTGTTAGAAGGGCTTAACACACCATCCTACTGGGAGCTCAGAAGACAGTAGTACTGACAGCCGTGTGAACCGTGGAGGCCCAGCTTAAGAGGTTTCAGAGGGAACACTATTAGGAACTAGGCCAGAGATTGTCCTTGTGTTATTTTTGGTAAAGGATGTGGCTGCATTCTGCCGTTGTCCTAGGAATTTGCCTGAGACTAAATTTAAGAGTAACAGGCCATTTCTTTGGTAGAGGAGCTTTCCGGACAGCTTGATGTGGACTCTGCCCTGTGGCCATTAGTCATCACCTTTCAGGATTGCAATGAGAAAGAGCAATGACCAACAACAAGCAGGGCAGAAAGAACGATAGAATGTACAGGCTGGAGAGTAAAGGGCGCTGGGAAGATTAATGGTGCTGCCAAGGCCTGTGCTGGAAGGAAGGCTGCAATTATTAAGGAGAGGCCACATCTGCACTGGAACAAAGAGAAGACCCCCCAGCCACTAAACATCCAGCGTGTGAAAGGAAAAGGCCTAAGGCATTTTCTTCTGGAAAGGATATACAAAGGCCATTGTAAAGGGGACTCAAGAGGGCCAGGCTCTGTCCCACCCTGGGAGCTGAGCTAGGCAGTGTCATCCACATGGTGCTGGCTTTAGAGCCATGAAGAATACAGGAGTAAAAGGGTTTGTAGCATCTTCTCGCGTGGTTTCAGAGAGCCACTGAGGCCAGACGTGTGGCAGGGCAGTCCCTGCATGAAGATCCCGAGAGAAGCTGTGGCACTGAAACCTGAGGTATCTCAGAGATCAACCCCAAGCACTGTCTGTACCAGAGCCATGAGATATCTTCCCAGGAAAGCTGCGCACAGGGTGTGGAGCCTGCTCAAGAGAAAGGCAAGTGGCAAATGAGCAGGGTGGGAGGCATCTAAGCCCTGTGACTCACAGTTTACAGGACTGGGGGTTTTCCCCATGGGTTTCGGCCTGGCCTTGGTTCAGTATTTCTTATGTCCCATACCTCCCTTTTGGAATATTAACGTATATTCTGTGCCGCTGTACATTGGAAGTATGTAATTTGCATTTTGATTTTACAAGGGGTTACAGTTAAGAGATTGCCTTGAGTCTCAGAGGAAATTTTTGACTTTAAAATAATGTTGAGACTGTGAAAGACTGTGGGGATTTTTGAAGTTGGACTAAATGCATTTTGCATTATGATATAGCTATGAGCCTATGGGGGTTAGGGAGTGGAACGTGGTGGCTTGAATCAGATGTGTCCCACATTCTTGGGCATCTGAACACTTGGTCTCCAGTTGATGACGCTATTTGCGTAGGTTTAGGAGGTATGGCCTTGCTGGAGAAAGTAAGTCACTGGGAGCAGATTTTGTGATATCAAAAGCCATGCTCTGTTTCCAGGGCATAACCTCTGCTTTCTGTTTGTGGTTTGAGATGTGAACTCTGTACTCGGACTTTATGGACTCTTGTCCCTCTAGAGCCATAAGCCAAATCAGCCCCGGCTTTTGTAAGTCGCCTTTGTCATGTTGCTTTATCACAACAATAGAAAAGTAACGAAGACACTGGCTTAGGTAAGGTGACCCTGGTTAGAACTGGAACTCCTTCAGGTGTACATCTAAGCGGACACAGTTGTCAGGGGCCTCTGCAAAGTCCTGGGAACCATACTGGGGATTGTATGAGACAGGCAAAAGGAACTTAACATCCACAAAGTTTTAACAGATTTACCAAATTTTATTTCTTTACAATTTTTATCCTATTAAAAATATTTGAATTTTATTACAGTATGTGTGTGTGTGTGTGTGTGTGTGTGTGTGTGTGTGTGTCTGTCTGTCTGTCTGTCTGTCTGTCTGTCTGTCTCTCTGTTTGTACTTACCACAAAGCACTTGGGGAGTTCATAGGACAACTTCCAACTTTCCTTTATCGTGTGGGTCTTGGGGATTGAACTCAGGTAATCAGACTTGGTGGCAAGCACCTTTTTCCAAGCCATCTCATTGACCCTTATTTAGGCATATTTCCATTTTTTGTTCATATCTATTAATATCTATTCTATCATTTAATTTTAAGAAATTAAGAAGTTTCATTAACATCACCTTAAGTTTTAAACTAAGCTGTAATTACCCATGAAATCATACTTCATGGTGTTTTGATATAGGCATAGTCACCATGTAGCCAAAACTTCTTAAAGAATGTTCCTACGTGAGTCACCTCATCCCCTCCCGTGTACCACCAGTAGAGCAGGGATCACTTTGGGGATACTCTGAAAGCTGAGGGGAGACAGGGGAGTCCTCTAAGCCAGGGGGTATTTGCTTGGAGCAAGAATGTTTTTGCAGCTCAGGCCCCATGGGTGGCCTCCATCTTGGTTTAGGCTCAGGCTCAGCACAGCCATCTGCTCTGAGCGAGCAGCCTTTTGTGGTGGGCTGAAGGGGGATCAGCCTGGCTGATTGGCTGGAGCTGTGCCCAGAATGCCCAGATGTACATTTGCCCCAAAAGAGGGGGCACAGCTGGGGTTCACTGTCTCCCTGGAGCTTTGGGTTGTCGGTGAGGCTCAGCCCTGCCTCCCACTCTCCTATAGCCCACTCTGCTGGCTTGGCAAAGAGGAGAAGGCCCAGAGAGGCCCCAGGAGCTCCCTTACCGCCGGCTGTCTGCCATTTGCTATCACTGGGGACATGAGATTGCTTCCATGGAAACAGAACCAGGGATTGTTTTTCCAGAAATGTCTCAATCTAATTTGTGTGAAACTGGTGTGTGTGTGTGTGTGTGTGTGTGTGTGTGCGCGTGTGCGCGTGTGCGTGTGTGTGTGCGTGTGCGTGTGCTTGTGCATGTACGTGTCTGTGTGTGTGTGTGTCTGTGTATGTGTGTGTCTGTGTATGTGTGCGTGTGCTTGTGCTTGTGCATGTACATGTCTCTCTGTGTGTGTGTGTGTGTGTGTTTGTGTCTGTGTCTCTGTGATTTCCATCACAGACGTGGGGTAGGGAGTAGTGGGAACAGGATTTGCATAGAAACCCTCATATTCCTTGATGTCCTAGGAGTTGATTATTTCAGGTGAGTATTGGGCACCGTGGAGGCCGGATCTCATTAAGGAACTATTAGGAAGCTGTCAGCATTATGTTTGGTTGGTGTGTGCGGAAATGCTGGGATTCTGCCTCGACCTGTACCACCAGTCAGTTCTCCAGCGAGCCCTGATACAGGACTCCATTGACCAGCTCATATCTCTTTTCTGGATTCTTTTGCTTATTTCAGTGAGGGCCACACAGTCTCAAAAATAAACCAATCACGTGAAACTCCTCTGTTCATTTCAACATTCAAATACGAGTCCTAGATTTTGTATCCGCCATGGGACAATAGGAGTCTTAGCAGAAACAAACCAGGAAAGAAAGTGCTTTGGAGGTGAGCGTGGAGCTGACCAATGCTGCCCCTTTGGCATCACTGATCCCAGGGAAAGCATGTGTGTGGCCGGTAGGGAGAGGAAGTAGAAAACTAGAGTTTCCCAGAGGAGACAAGTGAGAGGAGAAGGAAAGGAGACAGACTTTGAACCTAGAACACCTCTTAGCATGGCAGTAGTGATGCTAAGACAACATTCATGTGAGCCATGACCTTCTGTTCTAGTCAACCCTTCATCTAGAATAGGATGTTCTGAAGTGTAAGCAACTCACAGCAGGCTTTCTCCTTGAAGATGGAATGCTCTCCTTTTCTAGAGGGAAGAGGAAACAGACTAGAGAGGTCTTACCTACCTTCTTCTCCACCCAACTCAGAAAAGAGATGTGAGACTTTAGCATAGAGTGCTGTGGCTTCTGCCCCTGTCTCCTTCTTCTTCCCTATTATGGCATTGGTTTTGGATTTGGGCAGATGAGAAGGAGCGTTATGGTGCCTCAGGGTTCTGTGAGCAGAAGAAACAACTCTACTTAACTAGAAGAAAACTCTTAGGAGCTTTCTCAGCAAATCCTTTGGGGAGCAGTTGAGCAGTAGCCATGATCTAGTAAAACATCGTTGGCCAAAGACTCAGCCTAGCCTATCCCACAGTAACAGAGGAGAGCCTGGCACATGCCTTCTGGAGAAGACAGATATCTCAGCAACATGCCAAGCTCGTGTAGATGCCTTTTGATGTTCCATCCACAGCAAAAGAGGAGCAAGTAACTCTTGAATGACCGGGCGTTTCTATTTCCTTTCCAAGAGTATTCTAGAGTTAGAAAACCTTTCAGAATGGAAAGGGTTTGCATCACAGGTCTACACAGTCAACTATTCTTTTTTCGTTTAGGATTATTGTAATATCATGTTTTAAAAAATGGGTCTATGTGGTCTTTACACGGCCAACAGGCCCACTCCACCCTCCCTGTTTTCGTACTTCTGCCTAGCTGCCCTCTGCTGTTGGAGTATCCTTCCCACTCCTCATGCCTTTCAAACCATATGACTTCATCTAACCTTAGCTTCCTTTCGTGTCCTGGCTGTTCCACCCATATGATGCTTAACACTTGCTGTATTAAGCCTTTTTTTCCCCCCCTTTGTGAATTTTGTTTTCCTAACTAGATTTTTAAATAAAAGGCTCAGTTTCACTGGGCTGTTTGTTTGTTTATCTCCATGGTTAAATGAATATTTCATAGAAAGAGCAGGCCTTGATTTGTATTTTGGAGTTGAGCAAGCAATCACCTAGAAACCATTCCTGCCTTGAGAAGAAGGGTAATGCTCGAATTAGTCTTCAAGTGCAAAGACGACTAGAGGAAATGTGCCTGTAAAATCCTAGACCCTGGTGACAGTGGCGATGAGTGTGTGTGTGTGTGTGTGTGTGTGTGTGTGTGTGTGCATTTGTGAGTGTAGGAGCCAGGGCTCAGTCTCCTGCCAGCCTCAGGTGTTGTTGCTCAGGCACTGTTGTTTACTCTTGGTTTCTGAGAGAGGGTCTCTCTTTGATCTCTCATGGGCCTGCAGCTTGGGCAGTAGTCTAGACTGCTGGCCTGAATGTCTCAGGGATCTACCTGTCTCTGCCCTTCCGGTGCAGGGATTACCAGCATAGGCCACTGTGCCCGGCTTTTTACTTGGGTCTGGGGATCAAACTCAGGTCCTGATGCTCGCGAGGCGAGCACTTTACCAACTGAGCCATCTCCCAGCCCCCTCCAGTAGGTCTTGATAAATACTATGTCTTTCTCTCATCATGCCTGTCCTGGAGTCGTGCTGACTTATAACAGCTCACAGATGAATCATTTGTTAACTTTTATGGAAGAAAAAAATATGGCCTCCCGTCTTCCTTTTACTGTGGTTTGGGGAAATGCAAAAGATCTGTGTTTTGTTTTCCAATCCCCATGCACTGGCTTTCCCACTGCAGGTCTTGTTTTCTTCACGGTTTTTCCTCTCTATCCGCACCCCATCCCCACCCCCACACCATCCCCACCCCCACCCCATCACCACCCCGACCTCACCTCCACCCCCACCCCTAGCCCCGCACAGCATTCATCCACTTCTAAAATTAAGCACACTTCAATTTTGTTTCAAGAATTTCAGCGTTTCTCTGCTCTCTCTAGAGACCTACAGGATGGCTCTGAGCCCTGGATTGAAGCTATCACTGTGTGTATCATCAACCGTCATGCAATCCTGGCTCCGTGGGGCTGCCTGCATCTCTCCTCTGCACTCCACGTTGGCACTGCCCGCCTGGCGTTCCCCCAGGCGGGTCTGACACTTGCTGCTGAGGATGGGGAGGGAACCCAGGCAGGTTTCCAATTCTTTCATGAGCTGGGTGCTGTCTGCAGCCAGTACGCCCGCCCGCCGTGAAAGACTGATCTGGAGGATCAGCGCACCCTGGAGCACTGGGATGGGACGCTGGGCCACAGCAAGGACACAGTAGAGAGCCCAGTGGAAACCAAATTAGCTGCTGGCAGTGACTCCTGCTGATACGAGCTCTTGATCTTTTTTTCTCACTCCTCAAGTACCACTTAGTCCCCATGCCTGCTTTCTCCTGAACAATGGAACTGAATGTTCATTTGTTTGCTTGGAGCTAGGGCTCGCCCCGCCCCCTTTCCAAAGGCAGGGAGTGCTCAGCTGTCCTCTTTCCAGAAGCCTGCCCCCCTTGGCTTTAGAGTCTTCCATGCTTAATTGCAAATTATTGATTTGAAGGGAATTAATTTTTAGCCCTTGCCAGATTCAGTCGCTCCTGGGTTGGACTCCTCAGCAGGACACCCTGGGGATCCCAGCTGGGGATGGGGCGGGGGAGGGACCGAGGCTCATAAGAAGCTGAAGCTGTGTTGGACGGAAGCCACATGTGTCTACTCAGAATGAAGCTGGGACTGTCTAGCCTAACATCCCGTTTTGCCAGAGGGGAAACTGAGGTCTAGAGATTGCCAAAGGTTTTGCAGCCGAAGATAGAGGAGCTTGTGATTGCCAGCCAGGACCCTTCTTCCTCTTGACGGCTCAGAAGTAGACACTGTGTTAGAGACCGGGTTCCACTGTGGATTCTGATTTCCCAGAAGTGGGCTAGGCCAGAGATGCTGCGTTTCCAGCAGACACATGCAGGTAGATGGTGGTTCTGAGTTTCCAAGACCACACTTTGAGAAGCAGGGAATTCAACAAGGTGCAGGGGCCCGACTTTGCCAGAACAATGGAATCGCTTGAGATTTTAAGAAAGAATTGATGGTTAGGGACAGTCTCCAATATCTGAGGTAATTGTGGCATGCCCTTGACAATGGGATTTCTGATATCTTTCCAGGACCTTCTTCCAAAGCTCAGCAGTTTTGCTGGGGAAAAAAATCTTCTAGTTTTTTAAAAACCACCTGAGCTTTGCTTGCCAAGTTGAATAAGTATACATTCATTTGCTAAGAGGTGTTTTATACACCTCCATATGGGTAGGTGTCTTACAGAATCAGAAATCAAAGGGATAACTATTACAAAGGGATAATGTTTTCCTGAATACCCATTTTATTAATAATAATATTAATAATAATAATAATAATTATTGCCATTATTTTGAAACAAGGTCTCAACATACATTCCAGGCTAGCCTTGAACTTGGATCTTCCTGTCTCAGTCTCCCCCTGAATGCTGGGATTATAAGTATTCACCACCATGCCAGCCTTTTATTTAATTATTTAAAATGAAAATACAGGGGTGGGAGTTGGCTTAGCTGTCAAAGTGTTTACCACCCAAGCGGGGAAACTAGAGTTCAGATTCCTAGAACAACATCAGTGCTGGGTGGCCATGGCAACTAAACCATAATCTGAGCCCCGAGAGGTATAAGCCTGTCCCAGAAGGCAAGTGGCTAGCTAGACCAGCTGGGTCTGTGAGCTCTGGGCTTGATTGGGAGAGCCTGTCTCAAAGAATAAGGCCAAAGAGTGGTCAAGAAAGATTCCTGCCATGGACTTCTGGCCATCAGTCTCTGGTACCTCACAAAGGTTACCTCATTTATGCATCGCAAACCCCCTACAAGGTAGCAGCTCTCATCCCTAGGAAAGGCAAGCTGACTTCCACCTCTCACTGTCACGAAGTTTGCTACCAAACGCTTTTTATTCATGAGGTTTCACGACGTCCTCAAGGTCACCGTTCCTGAGTGCATGTAGGGAAGGTTGCTGATCTAGACTATGGAGGTCGGTCCTATGATTCAAAAGGAGGAGCACTGCTCACTGCCGTGACACAGTTGGGGGTGCAGCAGAGGTGAGGTACAGTGTCAGAGGAAGGGGACCGCAGGATTCGAGCTCAAGAAGACAGAACGTTTTCCTTGCCTCTGCCCATGGGTCTGACGAGCAGTCACAGACTCAGCTGTGCAGAACGGGGCATTTTTTTCTCCTCAGCAATTGAGCTGGATTTAGCTCTTAAACTCTCTCTTGTGCCCACAGTAAAAATTTACCTAATCACCTTCAGATAAATGCAATCACTTCCAGAAGGTTCTGTTTTGTTTTGTTTTGTTTTGTTTTTTTTTTTTTCTTCCCAGTGTCTTTGGTGTGCTCAGTTGATCTGAGCTGCTGCTTCCTCCTTCTCCTCCCCTTGTACAAAAGAGGGGTGGGCCGATGTGTGGGCTTCTTGTCTCTCTGTGTGTGTGTGTCTCTGTGTGTGTCTCTGTGTGTGTCTATGTGTGTGTGTCCGTGTGATCACAGTGCACTCACATGACCCTATGAGGTGCCTGTGAAATCTCCCTATGCAGTACAGTCCCTACGAGGGTCTGCATCAGCCTCCTCTCGTCTTTCAGGTTCTACAAATCCTTCAGCCAGGCCAAAGCAGAAGCGCAAGCCTCTGACTTTCGATGGCTACCTTTAGAAACTGTCAACTTTGCAACAGTGCAAAAGCATTTGCCTTAGTGGGGGGAGGGGGAGGGAAATGGGAGGAGGTGGGAATTTTTAATAAAAATAAATAAATAATATATATTCAACACTAAAAAAGAAGCGTTTGCCTTCAGGAGAAACTGAACGTTGCATCTTTAAGCTTCTTTTGAGGTATTGGTATGTTGTATTTTCTGGTGACACCTGGCTCGCAGATATGGCAGACAGTCGAGAGTGCACCGTGTTAGCTTTGTTGCCCCGTTGGTTCCGTGTATTAACGACTTTTCAAATTAGGACATCTTCTATTGGTGACTCAGCCCTGTTGTAAGGGAAATACCACCTGTGCTTACAGAGGAACACTCCTCATGCTAGATCCATTATGAGGGCTCTTGGTGGCAAGACACACTGAGTCTTTGGGAGAAACCTAGGAAGTGGCTATGATCATCACCTCCCTGAAGTCAGGGAAGCACAGAAGAGAAGTAAATAACTTATCCAAGGTCACACAATGAAGTCAGGACTCAAATTGTGACTCTGACTTTTGGACCCACATTGACTTACATCTGGGGTCCCAAGTGAAGCAGAACACATATTGAGAGAGAGAGAGAGACAGGATGAGGTGACACCCAGTGCTTTCCTCTCTGACTGAGTTTCCTAGCACCTTGTGGGCTAGAACCATGTGGACACACCTTCATGCCTCTATGATCCTGTCTTCCTCATTCCTTATACACCCGAGACTACTTCCCTGATCACCATGACACAGTCTGCCATCCCCTGAAAGGTAGACTGTCTTACTCTGCGTTGTAGATCTGTCAGGCTTGACAGAAGTTTCAGCATCCTTAATGTGAAATTCTCAAACCTGAAATACTCCAAAATATGAAACATTTTTTGAGCTTGTATGATGCCACAGATGGAGACTTCCTTACCTGACCTCAAGCAACAGGGCTCAATGTACTAAAAATACAAAATGAAATTGCCTTCAGGTTATACACATAAGGTGTATATATATATGTATGTATGTATATATATATATATATATATATATATATATATATATATATATATGAAACATGCTATGAATTCTGTGTTTGGATTTGGGTCTGACTTTCTTAGCCTTCCTCTTGGCTGCTGGGACAAAACACCCAAAGAAATAAAAGAAGGCTCGTCTCGGGTCATGGTTTCAGAAGTTTCAATCCTTGATCAATTGGATCCATTGATGGGAACCTGTAGTGCAGCAAAGCAACTCTCCTCATGGCAGCCAGGAAGCAGAGGGACCCAGAGCGAGCCTGCTAATGGGTTTTCTCCACTGGTTTCCCCCAGACTTCCGATGCTGCTGCCTACATCAGGCTCTCTCCTTTAGATGCTGTCCTGTGTACCAGTCATCTCAGTGAGTGTTCTGGCAGACACACCCAGAAGTGTGCCTAACAAATCTAAGCGACTCAGTTCAATCATACTGACAACCAAGATCAGCCATCACTCGTTTCCAAAGCCTAACTTGTTATGGGAAGAGAGGTGGTAGGCTACCCAGAAGGCAGTCCGGGGGCCAAGTCCAGTCCTTCTGAGAGTTCGAGTCAACCTTCCGATCCACAGGCCTTTGCAAGCACACCCCAGTCCAATGTCATGTCACCTTTCTCAGCAGCAGTATGGCTAGAGCTCTCCCCACTAAAGGCTATTCTTCCTTTTAACTTCCCAAAGCAAGTTTGGGGAACTCAGTACAAGAATTCCCAAACAAGGGTGACAATTCATTTTACACGGTGTATGTGTGTGCGTGCGTGTATGTGTGTATCTGTCTGTCTTCCTCATTTCTTATAACACCTCAGGGAAAAGAATTTGAAATCAAGTGATTTTTTTTCCCATTACCACGTAGAAAACTGTCATAGAACACCACAGCGTGTCTACTTGCTCTTTTCGAAAAGTCTAATTAATTCATTCACAGAGTTTGCGTCTTACCTGGCACTGTGTCGCCGGCTCATTTTAAAAGGTGTTAAGGCTTGGGATCTCAGGGTTACCACTTGAACAAATCCATTTTCACGTCCTGTGGCTGGAGGCTGACAGGAGAGCACTATAGGCTGAGGTATCCCAGAAGCTGAACCATCTAAACATCCCCAGATTCAATGGGAGAGCCTGCCTGTGGCTTTATTACCTTCCCCTCTGAGGAGCAGGGCACCTGGCTGGAGGCTGAGTGTGGCCTGTGGCCGCCGAATGGCTGTGTGACCTCTGTCAGTGTCTGTGCCGTTGTACCCTCAATAAGGCTATGTGTCTGCATCTGTACAGTCTCCCATTCTAAGACCCATCTCCCGCTAAAACTTTCTCACCAAAGGTACTGCCGTTGCATGTAGCCAGTCAACCTGAAACTGGCCCCACCCATTGTCTTTTGCTAATATTGTACTAGCTCAATACATTTTGGGGGTGAATCTTTAAGGATAGTCCAGGATGCTCGGTGGCAATGCCCAGATGGCAGTGGGATGCTGGGCACTGAGATCATCGCAGGTCACCTTATGTAGGAGGAAGGACCCTTCAGACTCTCTTCCAGCACCAGCAGAATTCCCGGACAGGAGGCAGGGAATAGCTTGAAGCCTACTTGGATGCATTGGCTGATCAGTTTGGAACACAAGTACATAGGTCAGTAGTTCTCAACCTTGCTAACGCTGCGACCCTTTAGCACATACAGTTTCTCATGTTACGGCGACCCCACCACCACCGCCGCAGAATTATTTTCATTGCTGCTTCATAACTGGAATTTTTGCTACTGTTATGAATTGTAATGTAATTGTTTGTGTTTTCCAACGTCTGTGACATGACCATTGGACCCCCAATGAGTCACGACCCACAGGTTGAGAATCACTCCTATAGGGTCTTTGCGTTCTCCTAAGACATGTTAGAAATAGGATTGCTGCCTGATTCCATGTTTTGTCCACTGTTGGGAATTCTAGGAATCTGGTAGTCCTGGGGACCAAGCTGAATTGCACATCATCTAGAAGTAAAGGAGAAAGACAAGACAAAACAAACAAACAAACAAACAAACAAAACCCCTGCTAGGCCCCTTGACCTTGAAGGAGGCAGGCGCCCTCCACCTCTGCCCACACCAAGGCAGAATGCTGCCATTCAGATGAAGGAGTAACCGGAGTAGGACTGTGGGCAAGCTTATTGGTTGGAGGCGTGCTAGCAGGAGGAGCAGTTAGTAAATGCTGTCACCCACTCTCACCTCTATCTTGGAATTAACTTTCTATTAATAGACTTCTGGCTGGGTAGACAGCAGAAATGTTGCCATCTCAGGAAACGCAGCTTCTCTCTGCCTGAGACCTGTGGGTCACAGAAACACCCGTCTGCCTGTAAGAGGAAAGAACTGAGTATCGTGTCCTGGAGTCAGAAGGCAGCCGGTGGCCTAACTCTGCTTCCTTGGGCCTGGGTTCTATGTGGGGTGTAGAGCCAAGCCTCCCAGCAAAGTGCTGGTCTGTCTGGCTAGCTTCTTTATTCACGTATCTTTGGATCATTTCCAAGCGCCAACAGGGACAAGACAGGCTTTGGGTATTTGGGACCATGGATCCTGACCAAACATCTCTCTCCGTAACAATATGACTCACACATGTGTAAGAGTAACACGTAGATGGATTAAATCGTTTTTTTAGGCCCAGTCTGGCACATACTGGTGAGTATTTTGCCACAGAACTATGACCCCGGGTCCCTAACCATATATTCTCCCAAAACAAGTTCATTCCTCTGGTCCCTTTGTCATTGGTTTGAGCTATTTCCCAGAAACAAGAAAGAAACTTGCAAGGCTCAGGAAGTAAACAAGATTTACAAGTCTCAGAAAGCTGCTAAGCTTGAAAGGTTTACATGATCCCTCCAAAGATTACATAAGGAAGGAGGATTGCTGAGCAGCCCGTAAGTTGGACAGGGACTCTGGGGGTACAGTTTTCAGGGGATTTCATACTAGGATCATATTTGGGTGACGCAGCTGCCTTTGTGTAGAAGGAGCGGCGGGATCTGTAGTGATGAGGTGCGGGCAGGCCTGCTTTTCCTCCTGCCCAGCTCCTCATCACGACACCTTTGTGTTGTCACCTGTGTTCTTGTAAGGAACCCCAAGAAGTTCACTGATTCTCAAAAAGGGACTTGAGTGGGAATTGTTTCTTTGGTCTGTCTTTAGTCCCCTAATTGAGGTAAACAGACATTTTCTCATGTTTTCCCAAGGAAGCAAGAAAGTTCAATATTTCCCACTCCTCCTGGGATTTATAGCTTTCAGCATGAGTCTTTTATAGAATGTATACATGCTCATGCATATTTACTTAAAGTATTTTGGAGCTATATATAGAGGGGTCACGTTGCAGAGACTACTCACGAAATACAATTAGAAATTTTCATAGAGAACCAAAAAAAAAAAAAAAAAAGATCCTCCTTCATTCCTATGCCTTCCCTCCAAAGGTTAAACTTTTAAATTATTTTCTTAAAAATTCTTTTGCCTGAATAGACTTGCTTGGGTCTGCTAGACTGTCTTGATTTCTATCTTAGGAATTAGTGCCTTGCTAAAATTTTGATTTTCTGTATACTGCACACCAAGTTGATTTAGAAAAAGATTTCAGTTTATTGCTTTCTAGGCACTTCCTGCGTCCTTCTCATTGTGTTTGGAGCTGCGGAGGAGTGTAAGGTGCGTTATCTATCCTGAAAATGCCACGGTCACACAGACGTGAAATGGCATGCAGCTGGTAAGCTAACACAGGACTGATTGGACCATCAGAAGGGAGAGCTTGGAAGTCAGCATGAGGAAGACGCCGATCACTTGGCTAGTAGCCTAGAGGGTATACATGTAGCCCTGACTCCCCACATGCAATAAAAATGCATCTGTATAAATTACAGACTAATTATGACCTCAGTCATAAGAACACAGATGGAGGCAGCATAGTCCTCACCTTATACATGAGGACATTGATGTTCTAAAGGATTTTTGGTTATCTACATTCAGATGAAGTAGTTATCACACTGAATTCTGGATCTCTTTCCACTTCACAACAGCTTCTGTGTGATCTTGGACCAACCACTAGTGCCTGGTGTGCCTAGTGTCTAGACTCATCTGGGTCTCAGTAATATGATTTATGAAATGAAGGGTTTAGCTCACATCAACAATTCCTAATGAGAGCAGCAGGGAATCACAGTTGCATAGAAAGACCATTAGCCAGAGGTAAACTTGCCTCAGAAATACAAATTCTCATAGTTTAATAATTTATTAATTATGGATAAATTATTAATTTATTTCCTACTTATGATTCTATTGGTCACACAATTTATTTCACGTATTTACATTATAATGCATACATTTGTTATAGAAATGATGACTATTTTAACCTCATGTTCTTAGAAAATCTCCCAGAAACTTTAGCTTGTTAATGAATGTTGTTAATAACTAGGAGATTTAACCAGGGATGGAGAGATAGGAAGAACTAGATCCCTAGTATCTCTGAGACACTTACCTCATCCTGGGTCAAGGCTTCCTCTTATGTGAACCTGAGATTTCCTTGTTCAAGGCCAGTTGAATTTTTATGTCTCTTAGTTGAAAACATCCCATTTGATTCACAAAATCAAGACATCCTGTCATGAGCCACTGACAGTTTGGGATAATACTAACGAGATAAAGTTAATGTATTCATAGGAGATTTTCGTCTACCAGGCCACCATGGCAAAACACTACAAGCTAGGTATTTATGGGTAGTTGTGAGGTCAAAGCTCTGAAGCCAGGAATGTAGGCGGGTCACCGGAGGCTGGACGGCTAACCATGGCAGAGCCACAGGCAGGTAAGACACATTTCATCTGCCAGCACACAGGACACTAAGCAGGCAGATGCCGACAGGGACCTAGGTACGCACCTACACAGCCAGGCTGCACACAGGTGGGCATTTTAAACATACAGATAGCCTGGCACGGAGGCCACATAGAGGCTGGCACACGGGCCTACAGGCAAACACATGGGTAGGCTGGCAAAGGGTCGTGCCTCTGACCTCAAAAATGGCTTTCTGCATATATTGCGGGCTGTATCACCATTTGCTTTTGGGTTCTTTGAACATCCAGTATCTTATCACAGCCATTCTGTGCTGGTATATAGTGTTCCTTCCCCAGGTAGTCAATGTTAGCCATGTTTTAACTGGTTCTTAGCACGTGTCCATATCTGTACCATGTTGTCTAGACACAAATGGGACCATATGACCTTGAGTTTCCTTTCAGGAATTCATAAGCAGAAGTTAATTCCTCACAATTACAGATCGGGACGTCTAAGCCCAAGAACATAGGTATTTTGTGTTTTATGGGGGCCTGTTTCCTGCTGTGTAGATAATGACTTCTACTTAGTCCCCACATGATAGAAGGGATGGAAAGGCTCTCATGGGCCCCTTTTATAAGGATTCTAGTCTTCTCCCACAGTGTAGGGTCCACCATCATGACCCAATCACCTCTAAAAGCTCCCACCTTCTAATATCATGTCTTTGGGGGATTACAATAACAACTTTCAAATTTGGGAGGAAACAATTACTCAGAGGGCTGCGAGAGGTTTATCTTGCATTTCTGAAGAAAAGTCTAATGGATGAGAAGGATGCAGACGGCCATTTCTGGAAGTGATAGTAGCTACATACAATGTATGTGGAACTAGGACTAGGGACCATAATGGACAAAGGAGAGGCAAGGCGCATATTGAGGAACTGACAGAACGTGGCTCCTGAAGGCAAGGCACCTGGGCTGGTGGGTCTGATATAACCTGGGGTCACGTGGGAAGAGAGTGTGAGCAAGGAAGTCTCTAGATCAGATCGGCCTGTGGCCTTCTGGGGGACTGCCTCCATTGGAGATAGATGAGGGCAGACTCAGTTCATTGTGGGCAGCGTCATTCCCTAGGCAGGGAAACCTCTGTGAGAGTCTCTAGATTGAGGTCATCTTCTCTTTCTGCTTCCCCTGCAGATAACGTGTGGCCAGCTGACCCGTGCTCCTGCAGCTGTACCTTCTCTGCTGTGATGGACTGGGACCTCAGACTGTGAGCCAAGATAAACCCTTCTTTCTGTAAGTGGCTTTTCCCAGATAGTTTGCCTCAGCAATGAGAGAAATCACTCATATTGTAAAGAATCTCACCGACAGCACCATGAATAAACTCAGCCTTGCAGAGAGCTCACTCAGCTGACACGGGTCCTGAATTTCCTCGCAGCCCATGTGAAGATGGTCTGTCAGAAATAAGCTCCCCGATTTTAGCTGGGATGACAGAGTCTGGGGGTGGTAACAGGCATCTACACATCTCAGGTGAGAAAAGCCTTTGTTTGTTACTTCTCAAATAACATTGCCTTGCTGACTCATGTCTGCCTGGTGCCCTGCTGTGACCCCTGGATATTCAGCGTGCTAATCACACTCCACATTATTGTTAATAATCAGAGCCTATGAAATTATGCCGCATCCTGGCTTGTTATCAAACCCTCGAAGTATGCAAATAGATTAATCAACTTGCTCCCACACTTAGAACCTTGAATGGAACTTTAAGTGTGGTGGAAATATTTGCCCTGGCTCTCCGTTGTCTCCTCCAATCAAGCCCGAGGTGTGTTTTCCTCCTAACTTTTAATTGCATGACCTCTGAGAACCTAATTTCCAGAAAACCCATTTATTATTTTAATGCTCATTTGGCATTATTATTTTCCCAAAGCAATCTTTTTGTCTCTGAATCTCTGAGGAGAGTTGAGAAGCCAAGAAAAGCTTCATTTTCTCTTCCTGGCCCTCAAAGGAAGGCAGCAATGAAACATTAAAAATCTGAGCATCTACTTGAGGCTGGGTGGGAGGGAACAAGCGAGAAAGCAAGGGAAAGGGAGAAAGAGATTGGAAGGCACTTGCCTTGGTCCCAGATGGGAGGCAATACGGCAAATTGCCTTTAAACAGCGGTGCCCCTGCAAATAGGGCACTCTAGCTGTTTTGTGTCACTTGAAAGCATCTTGTTGATATTTTTATGGATTTTATGATACATCCTAAAGCATGTGGCAGGAGCAGCCACTTGGAGTTCTGGCAGTAATGAAGACTGTTATTCTCACAGTCTGAGGAGTCTTTACTTCAAAGGGAGGCGCTGATCTGATCTTTCATCTTCTCAGCTGTTGCTTCCCAGCTTCCCTCAAATCCTGTTTGAACTAAAAACCCCACATTTCCTGGCTGGAGTGAGCGAGCAATTCCCTTGGTACTTCTAATCTCACTTGGAAGCTACTAAACGGTGATTGAATGATGCCATTAACAAAAGGAGGTAAATACATTCAAATGCGCAGTCGCTGCTCAAATAATAATAAAAGAAACTGCCTTGTTTGTCAAGACTCTGGTTTGTTTACTGAAATGGGATAAAATTAAATGATGAAAGGGTGGGTGGGGGATGGGTGGATGGATGGATGGATGGATGGATGGATGGATAGATGGATGGATGACTAGGTGGGTGGATAAATGGATGGGTGAATAGATTGGTGGGTGGGTGGATGGATGGATGGATGGATGGATGGATGGGTGGGTGGGTAGATAGATGGATGGGTGAATGGATGAGTGGATAGATGAATAGATAGGTGGGTATATAGGCAGATGAATGAATGAATGAGTGGGTGGATAAATGGATGGATGGATGGATGGATGGATGGATGGATGGATGGATGGGAATGAATGATGGGTAGACAGATGAGAGAAAGGATATTGTAAGCAGGTAGTTTGGGTGTTTGCACTGAAAAACTTTCACACCCTCTGGATAGGACAGTAGGAAGACAGAAAAGAATATGCTACACCGAGGAATGGTGATCTGGATTTTCTATGGCATTAGTACCTAATGTTTTTGGTCAGCTTTATTAGGGGGAGACTTACCATTACTTTAGTCAGGCAGATTTTCTTACTGGTTCCTGAATGTTACTATGCTCTTCCTTTACTGAAAGTCTGTACTATGCACCTGTTTAGACATCCAAGTTAAGGAATTCACATTCTCTGTCATGCTGGTCACTTTGTCAGTGGTTAGTATGGGCAAGTGCCTACTTGTTCAGATACAGAACAACTCTATCAGCTCAGAGTTCATGGCTACAGCTGTTTCGCAGACCTGTAAAGCCTCCTAATCTTCCCTAATTATGTTTAAATGGACTCATAATCGTCTTTAGTTTGCGACACACTCTCAACATTGATTCCTGCGTGGTCCAATGTTTATTTATTTATTAGTTTCCATCCTGCAATAAACATCTCTGAAACTACAGCTAAGAGTCAAAGTCAGGATGTTAAATAGGACCCACATACAGTCAGTCAGTCCCGTGTCCCTTCCCAAGTGACTGAGTACCACTTGATGTCGTATCTTCCATTTTGATTATGTGCTGGCTTTCCTTTTCTGGCATCTTCATAAAAATCCAGGTGTGGTGTTTATTTCTTCACATGTGTACAGTTTTTGTTGGTTCCAATTTATAAAATGATACCACACAAAAGGTAATTTTGGAAGCTTTTCTTAAAAACTTATAATATTGTTTATAGTAATTTATATCTCTGGCATATAATATTTTCTTTATTGTGGGCATGAACCGCCATTTATTCACTACCCTTCTGTTGAGAGAGTTTGTAGTTAGCTTTTTTTTTTATTACTGTGAACAGTATATACGTCTTATGTTGTAGATAATTACGTCTTTCTCTTGGGTGTGCTAGGGAGTAAAGTTACTGGTCATAAGACACATGAATGTTTAGCTTTAGTAACAGTTTTCCCACCATGCATGTGGTGGCCTTTTTAGCTAATGAAGTGGGTGTTGAATGGTCTCTCTTTGTGGCCTTGATTGGCACCCCCTATATCACTAATGATGAACTTGACCAAGCATCAGTGACATTCTATTCTGGAATTCCTACCCTAACTTTTTACTCGCGTTTAAGTCAGACCTGCTTTGTTTGCTGGCTTACAGGATTCCTCAGATGACCTCACTGCTATCGAACAAACCTTAGCTCTCTCTATTGACCAAGCATTCCACAGATTTCTTCCTAATCCGTTTCTAGTTGTTCTAGCCTATTCTGCAATCAATTCGTCTATTCCTGTGATAACGCGGTACTGCACTCATGACCAGAGTTTTGGAAGAAGTCCCAGTGTCTAAATAAGGCACGCGCATGCGCTCGCTGCAAAGGGTCCTCACGCAGAAAGACCCGCATTGTCTCCATCTACTTTTTTTTTTTAAACATACATTTCATCATCTTATCAAATTTCCCACACCCTTCCAATCCAGTCTTGTCATGTTAATTGGGGTTGCTTTGGATCCACACTTCAGCTTGGAATAGTAATTTCTGTGCGACCCTCTCGGTGTAGGAAACCCTTCTTTGTTTACTTTATGGCACCTCTCATTTTGCAGTTATTTAGCCTTGGTCCTTGATTACTTACACTCTCCGAGGCTATTGTAAAAGCTATATTCTCTTTACCTATACTTTCTAGTTTGCTCTCGCTGTCAAGAAATACAAGTAACCCTTGAATATGGATGAATATATGCAAACACAAGAAAAATGTACTCAACTGTCTGTATCAGTGGTTCTCAGCCTGTGAGTCATGACCCCTTTGTTTGTGTGTGTGTGTGTGTGTGTGGCATCAGATGACCCTCTCACAGGGGTCACCTAAGATGACCGGAAAATACATATATTTACGCTATAATTCATAACAGTAGCAAAGTTACAGTTATGAAAATAATTTTATGCTTGGAGGTCACCATAACATGAGGAACCGTATTAAAGGTCGCAGCATTAGGAAGGTGGAGAACTACTGGTCTAGATACTAGCCAGTTTTATTCAGTTCTGTCATTTAAAAAGTGCAAAGGCTATTTAGTACTTTTAAGTGTGATCTGTAAATAATGAAGTTTTTGCTCCTTTTTCAGCCCTTGTGATTCCTTTTCTAAGCCTCAGTACACCAGCTAAGCTAGCTTAGTCAATAGTACACATAAGTGAGATATTGATCTTAAAGAAAATAATTCTAGTGCTTCCTAATTTAGGGTGATGTTCATTCTGTAGCTTTAAAAAAATATTAGGTCACTTACCTGCTCACAAGGAGTTCTGTTTTAGCTCTCCGAGAGTCTGGGATATGTTAGTATTGGATCTCATTGGGTACATTTTTAATATCTATCATCAGATGATATAATTTTAAAACTTCCTTATGTAGTAATTTATTTAAGGTTATTTATTTACTTGTGTGTGTGCGCGTATACGTATGTGTGCATTTGTGTAGAGAACAGAGAACGACTGTGAGCATCCTTTCTCTCTTTCCACCATCAGGGATTCAGGGACTGAACTCAGTTGTCAGGCTGGGCCGCCAGAACCTTTACCTGCTCAGCCATATTGCTAGCCCTGGTTTCTTAAGTTATTAAAGCTGCTTGCATTTTTGTGTTAAGTCCTGATTGGTTCCACTCTAAGTGTCTATGTGTACTGTAGAGTTGAGTTTTCGAATCCACCACTTGCAAGGTCTGTATTTTTAATCCATAACTTTAATATCTCTTTCTCCAAACACATTAAACTGAGTATAGAGCTGGAAGGTGGTGGCACATGCCTTTAATCCCAGTACTTGTGAGGTAGAGACAGGGGAATCTCTGTGAGTTCAAGGCCAGAGTGAGTTTCAGGACAGCCAGGGCTACACAGAGAAACCCTGTCTCAAAAATCCAAAAACCCAAAACCCAAAACCATAAACAAACACAAGGTATGAAACCAGAATTATGCTGTTCTTGAAGAATGAAAAGGGGAAATATTTCTCTGCATTATCCTCTCAGGGTTAGGATGGTCTCTCCACATGTGTTCCCTGAATGTTTTGTGAAAGTTTCCAATAAAATAACCCAGGCCTAGTACTTTTAGTGCGGCTAGTTTCTTTTTAAATCACTGTCTAAATGTCTTTAATAAATGTAGATTTTTTTGAACTTTTTATTTCCTCTTAATGTAATTGCAGGCAGGCAAACTTTTCTACAAATTTACCCATTTTATGAAAGTTAAAAATAATAGCGTATTATGATGACAGTCTCCTTTGCAGCTTATAACATTATTTACTTAAGACTTTCTTATTCTCTTCAAAAGTTTTACCCCCATCCCATTTTTTCTTTCAAAAGATAAACTTTATTGATTATCTTTATTGTTTTGTTGTTTGGGGGAATGGCATCTCCATTAATTCCTGTTCTTCCATTAATCATGGCTTTCTACCTTTGAGTTTATTTTGTTGTTCGTGATTATAACTTCTGAAGCTAGATGTTCATTTTGTGTCCTTCTTCATAGCCAATGAGATTGGCCAAAGCTATAAAGTTCTCTTGAGGTGCCACTTCTAATGAATTACTCATTGGTTGTTATGTGATCCTGTCAGACACCTTTCCAAGGCTCAGGTCAGACCTGCTTCCCGTGTGAAACCCTGTGTTCCTACGCAATCCTCGTCCGTGGACTCATCTCTAGCTTCGTAACGCCACACCATCAAGGAATAGAATAAACACTGCTCCCAAAGTCGCATAGGCACAATGTAAATCTCATATCTTATACTTATGACTTTAGACAAAGCAATGGATGCCCTTTCTCACCTAAACAGTAGAAAAGACAAAAATGACTTAAGGGAGCCAGGTCCCGCATGGCCTGTTCTGAGGAGAGGGATGGTTTCACAGTACAGGCCTGCAGCTTGGCTCTCTGATTCCCAGGAATGAGGCAGGAAACGGGGAGGGAGTAGGCTGTGTGACTACCAATACCCTTTTTGATATAAGCCTACTTACCCAGGTGAGCGATCAAGGCCCCACGATAACTGTTAGCTAGGAACTTACAAAACACGTCTCAGTAGGATGCCTATTGCTGTCTGTGGGAAAGAAAAGGCTGCCGTACACACTGCGGCCCAAGCAGAGGCTGCCTTCCCACATTACATTTTTATGCCTCTTTCTTTCTTCCCTTCCCTCCCCTTCTACCTTCCTTCCTGCCTGTTTTCTTCCTTACTTCTCTCCTTCCTGCTTGCTTCCTTCCTTTCATCTTGGTAAAATCTGTAAGGTTCTGTGTAGAAGGAGCTGCGGGCCGCTTCCTGCTGCCCGGCTCCCGGCCACCAGTTAGCTTTACCCAAAATAATTACACGGAAACTGTATTCATTTAAACACTGCTTGGCCTATTAGTTCCAGCCTCTTATTGGCTAACTCTCACATCTTGATTAACCCATTTCTAATAATCTGTGTAGCACCACGAGGCGGTGGCTTACTGGGAAAGATTCTAGCCTACATCGGTCTGGGGTTGAAGAATTATGGCGACTGACTCATTTCCTTCTTCCCAGCATTCTGTTCTGTCTACTCCACCCACCTATGTTCTGACCTATCAGGCCAAGCAGTTTCTTTATTAATTAACCAATGAAAGCAACGCATAAAAAGATGACCCTCCTCCATCAGTTCTGGGGTTAGAATTTTCTTTTCCTAGCTGTGGAGCATGGTTTCCACATCAAAACTGCCCAGTCAGAAGACTTGATTGGTTTTCTTTCCCCTTGCTCGTGCTTTTCCTCTTGTGCGTTTTCTCCATTACGTTTTCTCCCTGGTGGAGGAGGTGAGAGCCTCGTGGCCTGGCAGCATTATAGCCCCATCCTCCGTTTTCAGTGCCATGTCTTCATCCTGCCCAAGGGGACATTTTTTGATATATATTAATCTGCTGTATCAACTCTGCAACTTGCTGAACTTCAGTTTCTATCACATGCCTAAGAAATAAATAGTATCCTTTAGAAGGATTTCATTCACTTAACTACTTTCATTTTAAGCTTAAAGCTGTTGATTTTATTGTTCTTGAACAGGTTCTACACTGTCTTTTTCAAGTCAATAGGGAGATGTCATCTTGGCCTTTAGGCATTAGCTTCTACATCTCCAGGTCTCTCCAAGGGGCTGCCATTGGTAGGGGCAGATCTAAATTTCTCCCAGCAGGGCAAACAATTGTCTCAGGACTTACAGGTTGTCTACAAATATGGCTGCTTCCTGGTTCAAAACAGAGACAGTTATCCTATTCTGTCTGTTTCCTCACCACATACCACTCCACAAGTTTCCAACACCTGACCCTAGTCTTGGTACAAAATATGGAAACCTAGACCAGTAGTACTAAATATGGATCATTCACAAGCAGATAGTAACCCCATTATTAACTTAACAAAGAGCTGGCAAGACATCCACAGTCACTCCTGCATTCCATTCTTCCACTGGAAGGAGTTTATAGCAACTTGGATTGTCAATCAAGAGTCTTTACCACATAGCACATTAAGAAAACACCTGGTTTTCTAAAGCTGTGGTCATTAATATTCTGCTGCTGGAATTTCCTTCTCAGTAGGAGAACACTTTTTAAAAGTTTTGTTTTATTTAATTTTATTTTATATTTTGTGAGTGTATGAGTATTTGCCTGTATATATGTCTATGTACCATATGCATGCCTGGTGCCCATGGAGGTCAGGAGAAGAAGATATCTGATCCCCTGAGATTGGAGTTATAGATGGTTGTAAACCACCATCTTGGAACTGGGATCGAAATCCAGTTCCTCTGCTCCTAACTGCTGAGCCATTTCTCTGGCCCGGCATAGATATCAATAGTTAAAAATCTCCCACTTAATCCTTAAAATCCTAATGCTCTGTCTCTGAAACAGAACAAGTTGTTTGTGTTTGGTGTGCATATTTGAAAATGAACCCGATGTTGTATTGCAAGGTAACTACTTCAGAGAACATTTGGATTCTTACAGCCGATAGGAAGTTTGACTTTGCTGGCCAGCAGGCTGCATAGGGAACTAGCCTAAACCATGTGGCTCCGAGCCTCACTGTTCTTTGCCTTTTGTGTGCAAAAACCACATCCTTATTGACACTCCTCGGTTAGCAAGAACAGTTAGGGAGAAGCAAAGCTAGAGAAGCCACAAGGAAAGGTTAATACATTGAGGGACTGTCCCAGATCCCAGAGCTACAGACTTCATCTCTGATGGGTTAGGTCTTTGTTCCTGTTTGGATCCTAAGGGCAGAGTGGTTCCTCTGATACAGTGTCCATTGTAGTAAGATCTTGGGGTCTACCAGGGTCTGGGGACCTGTTGTTACATTCCCCACTGGTTCTGCAGATATGAATCAAACCAGGGACTCATCCTGGAGCAGAGATTGGATCGTGTCCTTAGCACCAGAATTTAGCAGAATTTAGTCTCTGTTTTACATAGATAGACAGGTGAACAAGCAGGATCCTACGGTGAGAGTTATTAAGAAAAAGATTAACGGCCCAGCCATGGTCATAAGTGGAATAGTCAACTAGAGGGACCAGAATTGGAATCAGTTGCTAGATTCTTGACATCTTTTGTTTTTCTTTCCTGTAGGTTATTTTTGACCATGGCTAAATTTTCTCAGATTACCCCTGACTGGTGGGTTTAGAAGCAACAAGTTTCTCCCGGTGCCATAAAGAGAGACTTCCTTGTCTCTTAAAAAGGAGTCCAGTTGGGGGCTGGAGAGATGGCTCAGCGGTTAAGAGCATTGCCTGCTCTTTCAAAGGTCCTGAGTTCAATTCCCAGCAACCACATGGTGGCTCACAACCATCTGTAATGAGGTCTGGTGCCCTCTTCTGGCCTGTAGGAATACATGTAGACAAAATATTATATACATAATAAATAATAAAATATTTTTTTTTTTTTAAAAAAGGAGTCCAGTCCTCTTTGGTTCTGAAGAACAACCTCGGCTAAGGAATCTAACTGGGCTTCCGAACCAGAAGCAGAATATTCTACAAGGCCCAGCTCTGCGTCTCCTTGAGCCCTGAGTTCCTTAAGGTTCTTATGATTCATAACTAGTGCTGAGATTCTGACTGTAGTGGAGCCTGAGACACCTACCTCCATAAGAATAGGGGCGGCTCATCGCTCAGAGAAGCCCTGCCCCCTTCTCTGTAAAAGATGAACCCCTGGGGTATGACATACATGAGGTCTGGAAGGAGTGGGGTCTCCTCCAGTGCAGACACAGAAGAAGCACACTTGGTTAAGCCATTAGTACAAGCTCGCCAGGTAGTCCGGGGGTCTGGGAAATACATTTTGGCCACCATTTCTGGGGTTAATCTGCTAAGTATGGCTACAGGAATCTGCATAGAGAGAACAATCCAAGGGCTATCTTGGTGACAAATACTCTTCCCTTGGCGGTCCCCCAGGGTGAGCTTAGGTTGGTCCCATTTACAGCTGTTAGGGATGGAAGTGGAGCTTATTGTTTGATGAGTTCTAATCCCAATGAAATATGGGGGCTTGGGGTCCAGGCACAGCCAGCAGTCCTGACCTATGTCCGATTGAAAATGGCTAAGAAATGTATAGTTTGAAGAGAAAAGGTGCTCCAGCAAAAACTACTGTTGCAGCCAAAGCCTGTGCTGAAAGAGATAAGGAGGCTGAGGGAGGCTTTGCCTGCTCTGTATTGAAATAAAGGGAAGAAAAGAAGGACTTTTCGGCTCCTAAAAAGCAATAAGCAAAATCCATCACTAATGTGGTTCAAGGAAGCCAGGCTCCATGCCATGGTGGAAGTCAAACTTGGTGGTCTCATCCTCATGGTGCTGGCTTTAGAGTCATGAAGGATGGAGGAGTAAAAAGGTCATGGAATCCTCTTCCAAGGTTTTCGAGAGTCACTGAGACCATGCAATGTGTGGAAGAGTCCCCGAGGAAAAAACCCTAGAGGGCAAGGGGCCCTGAGAGACCATTGCGTGGAGCTGTGGAAGTGGCAGCCTGGGTTTGTCTAGTATTTCCTTAGTATGCTCCATTTTGGGATAAAAATGAATATTCTGTGCCGGTGTATGCTAGAGATATGAAATTTACATTTTGATTTTGCAGAGGATTATGGTTAATAGATTGCCTTGCGTCTCAGAAGAGACTTTGAGTAGGGTTGTGACTGAAAGACTACAGACTTTTGAAGCTGGACTAAAGGCATTTTTGCGTTATGATATGGTGATAACTATGGGAAACTAAGTGGGAAGTGGCAGCTTGAATAAGACATCCCTGATATTCTTAGGTATCTGAATACTTGGTCCTCAGTTGGTGGTGCTGCTTGGGAAGGCTGATGGAAGAAGTGCGACCTTTGGAGCCAAACTTTGTGATTTCAAAAGCCATATACACACCCCTGTTCACTTTCTTGCATTCCTGCTTTGGGTTCATGATGAGAACTCTTAGCTTGCTGTTTCTAGGCCTGCCCACTGCCATGCTCACCCACCATGATGGTGATGGACTCTTAGACTTTGTAAGCTCAAATAAACCCTTCCTTCTACAAGTTGTCTTGAGCATAGTGGTTTATCCCAGCAATAGAAAACAACTTAATACACAGGTTCTCATGTATCCCAGGCTGGCCTAGAAACTGGTTTATCGTTAAGAATGACCTTGACTCCCATCTCTTTTCCCTCAGGCTGCCAACAGTTAGGATTATAAACGTGTGCACCATGCCAGGCTAAGGTTGGAGTTTTTACGTTTTTGAAGTAGTTCTCTAAAAAGACAATATAAATACACATTTCCCACTCTGATTTTGTGAATCCTTCCCATGTCTCAACATTCCCAGGGACTTCATTGAAAAGCAAGAAATAAAAATGTTTTGCTATGAATAGACAAAAGAATGTGCAGTAAAGAATCTATCTAAAAACTGCAACTTCCCATATAGCAATGTATTTCTCGATGGACTCCTGACCTAAATCTTTCATGTTTCCTTCTTTAAAGTTTGTTCACATGTGCTCTTTATATTTCTTCTTCAGCTTATTCCTAAGTGTTTTATACTGTTGTGCTATTTTACATGAATTATATTTTTAATAAAAATGTTTTGTTTCTCTGCTAATTAAAAAAGAAGTATGTGCTTCTTAGAGAAATTCCAAAAGTAATGATAAATTAGAGAAAGATAAAGACCTCTTAATCCAGTGAGAAGCCATCTGTGGAGTTCCATAAGATGCTTCCTAGAACATTCTAGAAATGCCCTCTGTCAGCAGGGCAACAGCTCATGTGTTCAAGTGTTTGACCCACAGCCAATGGCTCCCTTTCGGGGTGTTTTGTCACTGTGGTAAGAATAGATAACCATTTCCCCTGGGTCCATGCACAAACACTTTTATTCCCAACAGAGTGGTTTTATGCTTTGTAGAAGAAAAAGTAGTTCTATTGGTTTCATTTGCACGGTCTAACCATTTTTTTTCCTATGGTGAAAGAAATATCCAATTACAATATTATTCTTAAAAGACTAAAGACTGCACTGGAGAGATGGCCCATCTGTTAAGAGAACTGATTGTTCTTCCAGAAGACCCAGGTTCAATGTCCAGCACCCGCATGGCAGCTCACAACTGTTTGTAACTCCAAGATCTAACACCCTCACACAGACATACATGCAGGCAAAACACCAGTGCACAGAAAATAAAAAATAATAATTAAAAGAAGAGGAATCAAAACTAGTGGAGTGGGAATCTATCTTAGGGTCTAGTATACGCAAGGCCTTGAGTTTATTCACCAACACCACCAAAAAAATAAATAAGTACAGAAAGAAAGAAAAAGACTATCTTACCTCCTTGCAGTTATTCACGTTTTATTATTATAAACAATATTTCAGTTAATAATTTTGTGATGAAAATCTTAGCACACACATAATTTCCTTACAAACATTTCTAGAAATTGATTATTTTGGTTATTGCATGTGTTAAACATTGTTGCACTAAGTTTCCATCACTAGACACTTTGGCATTTAGTGCTGCAGGAAGCTGAACATGCTCATTATCCTGTGTTGTTGACGTTGCCCTTAGGAAGAAAACACCAGCCTTGAGGACAAAAAAGCCCTCTCTGCGTTAATCAGAAAGTATCTGCTATAATACTTGTAATTATTTTACATTTCCTTTTTGTGAGCCACTCTTTCATGTCTTTTGCCTATCTTAAAACTGGATTCTTTTTCTGTGTCATTCATGGAAGTTTCCTGTGTTTTAAGTTTACTAATCCTGTGTTGATCGTACATATTGGAAACAATGTCTAATTGCTTGTAAGCTGTGTTATTTTGTCATTCAGAAAGTTCAGACTTTTAAAGCTCCAATCTACAACTTCCCTTTATGTGTTTTATACTAAATAGCACTCTTAAGGAATCTTCCCAAGCATGAGACTAGATTAACACATATTTGAACGTTTTAGTTTTTCAAATTAAAATATTTATTTTTGATAAATGGAACATAGCGATCCAAATTTGTTTCATAACCACCTCCATGCCACTTACTGAATTATATAGGTTTCCTTGCTGATTTGAACTCTTTATTGAACAAGACAAAATGAGCACACTGAGTTTATCTCACCCAGCCATCTCTGCAAGTCTAATTCAACTGATGGTAAGCACATTAAAAACAATGTAGGAAAGAAAATAAGCAGAAAAATGTTGCTCAGAGAAAGCTTAGGCAAGGTAAAAAAAAAACAGAAGAAAATATAAAAACTTAATTAAAGCTTTGTTCTTCAAAAGAAAAGGTAAGATAGTTCACCAGAAAGTGGGAATATATTAAATATGCGTGTACCTACAGATTACAACACAACAATTAGAAATTAAAATAAGATAATAGAGATTATTAATGTTGGTTAATTACTACAAATACAACATTAGGACAATCTCTCTGGAAAAAAAGCATTATAAAGGCAGAGAATAGCCTCAAGTTTTTCTGGGTAAAGTTATTTGTAACCTGGGATTTCACACTCATTTATCTGTGAAGGTAGACTGTGTACGTTTTCGGGGGGTCGTATCTATCTGCCATCCTCTCAGGAAGCCCCTTGAGTCCCACTACCAGTACAAATAACAAAGGATGCAAGGTCCAGGAAGGGACTCAGTGTAGAAATGAAGAGGTCTTGATATCAGGTGCAGAAGTCTATCTGGGAAGATCTTTCTAGAGAGAATCAGGAAGTAGCAGGGTGTCAAGATATTTCCAAAAGGTTATAAAAAATGGAGGGCATAAAGTGGGGAGAAGGTAGAACTGGGAGGGGCTAGCAAAAATACGTGTGTGTATGATCAAAATATATTACACGCACATATAAAATTCTTAGAGAATTAAACAGCATATTTTCATGAAAAATAGCATATAAGCACATGAGTATAATGGATATGTTTGATTACATCACATGGACATTCACAAGTCTAGTAGAGCATAGAGACTTAGTTTGTGAATGATTCATGGAAAGCTAGACAAATAAAACAAGACAGAAATGAACTCCAAGAAGGAGAGGGGAGCATTGTTACAGGAGGTAGAATGTGGCCAGTACACGTGACTTTGTGAATCGGGAATATAGTGAAAAGCAGGGATTACTGGCTTGACTGAATAGTGTTTAATCATTTTAGGTTGAGGCTAGGAAACCATCGTGCACAAAGAGATACATTTTTACAGTCCAGAATTTGAAACCCATGAAACTGAAGAGTTGTAAATAGCCATGCCATGCAGACTTTTCACTTTGAAATGCAAGGTTCATGAGTAATAGCAACAACTAAATAACTGAGAATAGATGTCTGTGGGACTTGAGGTACTAGTTGAAATTCTATGTTATGTACATAATTAAAATTAAATCAAAGAATAAAGCCTTTTTCACATTCATTTCTTCTAAAACATCTCTTAAAAGGTGCAAGGAAGTAGTCCTTGTGTATAATTGTGTGAGCGTGTGTATGGTGCATGCACATGCAAGTGTGTGTGTGTGTGTGTGTGTGTGTGTATGCCACCCTTGTGTGTATGAGTGTAAGTGTATGTGTGGTGCACACACATGCAAGTGAATGTGTGTGTGTGTGAGCGCCTACACCACCCTTCTGTATGTGTGTCTAAGTGTATATGTGGTATATGCACACACAAGTGTGTGTAGGGGTGTGCCTATACCATCCTTGTGTGTATTGTGTGAGTGGATGTGTGGTGTATGCACACAGAAGTGTGCACGTGTGTGTGCCTATGCCTCCCTTGTGTATGTATGTGTGAGTGTATGTGTGGTGCATGTACACACAAGTGTGCATGTGTGTGCCTATGCCTCCCTTGTGCATGTGTGTGTGAGTGTATGTGTGGTGCATGTACACACAAGTGTGCATGTGTGTGCCTATGCCTCCCATGCAGCAGCCAGGGGGAGACATCCTAGGAACTCTCACAGAGCCTGGAACTGAACTAGTGGCTATTAAGTCCCAGTGATCCTCCTATTTTGTCCCATGTAGTGTTGAAGTTACAGGCACGTGTGACTATGCTTATTTATTTTCCTGTGCTGGGGATTTGAACTCAGGTCCTCATGCTTGCTCAGCAAGCTTGCTCCCTTACTTACTAAGCCATCTCTCTAGACACAGAATTTTTTAAATATTTTCTTTAGTTTGTTGACAATTTCATAAATAAGTACACCATATTTATCATTTCCTCCCATCCCCTCACCCCTCACTACCCTACTCCCTCTCAGATCTATTACCTCTTCTCTAATTATTATTATTGCATAACTGTATGTATGGATATAGACATCTGAATTAAGTGGCTGACCACTTGGCACTGGATAACCCATTAGTGGTCTTGTCCCTGGGAAAAACTGATTCTCCAGCTTTCAGATGCCACTGACGGTCTGCAGCTCTTCTAGGGCTGGGTCCTTGTGAAGTTTTCCCATCCCCACTGGCATGCTGTTAGGTATGGTCAGTATGCAGGTCTTGTTTAGGCAACTGTATTGTTGATGTTTTATGGGTGAAGCAACCCTGCCATATATAAAAGATACAATCTCAAAGTATTCTGGCCCTTTGGTTCTTACATTCTTTCCACCCCTTTTTTGCTGATGTTCTCTGGATCTTAGATGTGGGAGGTGCAGTGTAAACATACTAACTGGGAGTGGGAACCCCATGGCAGATTATGCTCTGTATGGGACCAGTCATAGATTTCGCTGGGTCTTTGTATACAGAAAAAGGAAGCATCCTTGAACAGGGGTGAGAGCTGCACTTTTCTATGGCTTAAGGATACATGTTTAGAAGGCAATTCGAAAATATATTGATTAGGGAAATCAGCCTCAGAATTGTTGAGGTGAACTCAGCTTCAGCCTTACGAGTTAGATGGCTGCAGGTGGCCATGCTAGATAACTGGCCTTCAAGGTCAAAGTAAAACGGGACCTTAATCCCAGGGCAGTGGGCAGGAAGAGAGTTAGCGTGTATAAAGTACCTAGTTCACAGAATGGAGCACATAGCCAGCAAATGCTGGCTACTTGCTAGACTTTGATTTCACGTCCCCTTGTGTTGAGGCTTAGTTACCTGCCCATGGTACTATGGAGGCAGGTAGAAGGTGGAACCACTAAGGGTGGGTCCCAATGAGAGGAAGTTAAGTCATTGGGGGCACACCCTGGAAGGGGACTGTGGGATTTTCTTTCTTTCTTTTCTCCTTCCTTTCTCTCTTTACTCCCTAAAGGCCGTGAGATGATCAGTTTCTCCAGCCACAAACTTCGGCCACCATGCTCCTCCCTCACTCTTTGCCCCCAAACAACAGGGCCAACCCACCGTGGACCGAAACCTCCAACATTGTGAGCCAAAACAAGATTTCCCTCCCTGCTCTTTCTTGTCTGTATCTCTCATCTGTGGCAGCTTGGCCCATCTTCGTTCGGCTCAGTTGTAAACAGCTCCACCCTGCAGTACTTTCTTCTCTTCCCCCTTCAGAGACCAGCCGTGTATAATAATGGCTATGGCTTCCCAGCTTTGAAAGAAAAGGAAGACGAAGGTAAAGAAAGGCAAAGGCAAGGAGGAGAGAATCTAAGATAGTGACTTCAGGTTCTTTCCAGGGACATCTTGTTCCTTGTGCTAAGATCAAGGCTCCCGACTGGCAGGGGCCTGGGGGCAGCAGAGGAGTTTCCACGGGGGTGCTGGTCCCATGCAGAGAGGCTTCCCCTGGGTTCAGGTGCCAGAGAAGAGCCCCAGATGGCTCAAGCCATTACTCACTAGCCTAAGGCAGCGCAGCCTGGCCCCCATTGTTCAGGGAGATAAAGTGCTGAGATCAAGCCTGTGACAAAGGGATTCTCTCTGAGCACTAATTAGCTTCGGAGTAATTTCTAATCCAACTCCAGTTTCAGCCATATGTACGTACAGATGTACTTTACACATTTCCTCTCTTTCCCGTCGTTCGGACATCTTTCCCGCCACCTGCCCCGTGCTTCTACACCCTTTTGCCTCTATTCATCTGTTTTCTCTCGCAAAAAATAGTTTAGCATCAGCCAGACACTTCAAGGCTGGCAGCGGCTTTGGGAATTCTCCCTGATCTCCCACAGCGCTGTGCAGGGCTGCCAGGGTCCTATCATCCAAGTCAATGGGAAACCCAGACCCCCTGTCTCTGGAACGACAACACACAGGTATGGGCACAACTGAGGCAGATGTGGCCATGGTCTGCTGGCTATTTTTATACTGTATCTCATTCTTTTTCATTCTCTTTCTGCATTTGTTTTAAAGATATCACTCCAACGTTACCTCCAGGAATACCTTTCCCATTTGACACCCTCCAGTGCTTCTCAAAGCTGACCTTAGGTCCTCTGTAGATCCTTTCTTTCGTTCCTGTTCTTCTACTTCAGAGAGCTTCCAGGGGTGGATTCCTGGAGCTGTGACTGCCTGTCTTTCTGTTCAGCTTGACTGTGCCTAAACCATCACAACTGCACCATGGAAACTTTCACTTCTTCTTTGTCCAATGCTGCTGCTTCTTCTTCTTCCTCCTCCTCCTCCTCCTCCTCCTCCTCCTCCTCCTCCTCCTCCTCCTCCTCCTCCTCCTCCTCCTCCTCCTCCTCCTCTTCTTCCTCTCTCTCTTCTTCCTCTCTCTTCTTCTCTCTTCTTCTTCTTCTTCTTCTTCTTCTTCTTCTTCTTCTTCTTCTTCTTCTTCTTCTCTTCTTCCTCTTCCTGCCCCTTCTCATTCTCTGTCTTCTTTCTCTACCTTCTCCTCCTCTTCCTCATTTCTAAAATCTTATTTTTCTAATCACAGGGCTCCCATACTAACCACAGTCTCCATTCTCTTCTCAACGGGCACGAATTCCAAAACAATGAATCCTGAGGATTGCCCTGCTTTCACACCATGACTGGTCCATACGTGCTAAGTTTGGTGTGACTGCTCTTTGCCAGGAGACCTCATTAATGCACTTCCTGTTTACTTAGGTAATATTATATCCTTCTGGGGTCTTTGATGGAGTTGAAAACTAGATAGTTATAATTACAGTTTTTGTAAAGTTTTATGGCCCAATAAACCTCTCTGCCTATGCAATAATCCAAATCAGACTAAATCAAATCAAATTATAAAAAAGCCCAGGTTTAATGGATGCCAGCACTCCAGGGTGGTGTTTCAGCCCTCCCCCCCACCCCGGGAAGAAAGACCTGAAAAACATGGAGAGAGGAAAAGGAAGACCATATGTTCGGTCTCTGGGGGGCAGTTTAAATAGCCTGTGGGAGTGGTCTTGACCCTCTTTGGGGAGGGGTCACTGTTTTTCGGGCTTTCTTGGAAGTGGAGTCTGGACTGGGGAGGGGCCTGGGATGAAAATTTCCACCCAACATTCCAGAATGGATGCCAGGGGCTGGGATGAAGAATCGGCCCAAACATTCCAGACTCTTTGGATATAAAGATGTCAGCTGCTAGGGTGATGCTTCCAACTGAACAGTCCAGACTCTTTGGATATGGGGTGCCAGGGGGCTGGGGTGACACTTTCAACCAAAAAATACAAATGGGTTAATTTAAGATGTAAGAGTTAGTCAATAAGAAGCCTGAGCTAATAGACCAAACAGTGTTGTAATTAATGTAGATTCTGTGTGATTATTCAGGTCTCAGGAAGCCAGGAAACCAAAGCAGAGTCTCTGTTTGCACCTCAGGGAGCCTTGAAAGACCTGGCTTTAGAGACCTATAGGTCTAGGCTAAAACTGTATCTCCAGTTCTTACTAGGTGCATAGCTTTAAAAATTTTGCTTGACCTGCCTAAATCTAATCTTTTGAGGGTTAAAGATGGAGGGAACAGCCTGACCTGTGGTTCAGTTGTGAGAGCAGAGGCCAAGTGTCCATCGTGTGCATGTGACAGGTGCCGTAGCTTCATGTGAGAAGTCCTCCCAGACCGTGTGTTTCAACATATGGTCCTCTGCGGATAAGGCTGTCACGGGAGGCAGTCAGACCTGGAGGAGGAATTGGTGGGCCTTCGATGGCTCTCCTGGCCTCTGCCCCTGCCCCTGCCCCTGCTTGGTGCCGTCTGCCTCCTTGGCCATGCTGTGTGAGCAGTAGCCACCTAGCCTTTCCACTCCAGGGACAGAGCCTCTTTACCTTGCCTTCTCGGTCACAAGGCATTGAATCTTTGGGAGCTGTGAGTCTCGAGTGAGTGTTTTCTTCCTCAAGCTGCTTCAGTCAGGAGCTTTGTCAGGGTGACAGGAAAGGCATCTGACATTCTGGGTGTGTTCATTTAAATCATCCAAAGATAGAATCCAAATCAGTCCTACTTTTGGAGAATTCTTTTTAAAAGGGAGTGTTTTGGATTTTGTATAAAATGTAAATGGCACTAAGGGTCCCTCTGTCGTAAGGTTCCTTGGAAGGCTTAAACCGTTAAACGGGAGAGCTATACACGCTCCTTGCAAATGTTTTTTCTCTCGTACCTTCTGGACAGAATCATATCCTGGAGGACGCGTCTGACCCTCATCTGTTATGCGTGCGTGTGTACATATGTTTACAGAATGAGCCAGGCACCATGTTGGGTGGAAGGCATCACACTCCCTCAGCAGAACACTCAGCTTTGATAGCTCAGGAAAGCAAGGTCTCTTCCAGTCACTAGGAATGTGCCGTCAAGATACATTTCTGGCTTTCTCTTTGTATAAGGTATGTACCCGAGTTAGGTTTAGGGCGCTATTTAAATAGGGAAGGAAGGAAAGTGTGAAAGAGAGAGTGAGGGGGGAAGAGCGAAGAGAAGAAGTGAAGGAATGAAGAAGAGAAAGGGGAGGGAGGAAGGAAAGAAGGAAGAAGATGGAGAGAGGAGGGAGGGATGAAGGGAAGGAGGGAGAGAGGGAGAGAGGGAGGGAAGGAGGGAGGGAGGGAGGGAAAGGGAGGATGGGAAGAAGTGAGGGAGCAAATTAGAAAGAAAGAAAAGAGATTGGGAAGAAAGGAAGCTAGGAAGAGAGGGAAGAAAGATATTAGGAAATAAATTAGGAAAAGGGGAGATTTGTAAGGAAGAAAGGAAAGAAAAAAAGAAGGGAGTGAGGAAGGAATTTAGGAAATAAGGAGGGAATGGGAGAAGGAAGAAAGGAAGGGAGGGAGGGAGAGAGGATGGAAGGAATGAAGGGAAGGAGGGAGGGAGGGAGGGAGGGAGGGAGAGGGGATGGAAGGAATGAAGGGAAGGAGGGAGGGAGGGAGGGAGGGAGGGAGGGAGGGAGGGAGGGAGGAAGGGAGGGAGGGAGGGAGGGAGGGAGGGAGGAAGGGAGGGAGGGAGGGAGAGAGGGAGGGAGGAGAAAAGACAGCAGCATTTTCCAGATAGCACGTTCAAGGAAAGTTGCCAGCGGTCCCATGCAGCCAAAGACACGTCTCCCAGTGTTGAAAGGTACTAAGTAAGACGGGCCAGTAAGTTAGAGAACACGTTATTATTCTCACTAGAACTTTCACCCTTTGCTCCTCCTAACACACCACCCTAAAGGTACAGATGGGCTTCCATCCTCTGAGATTCCGGAGGAGGAAGCCTCCGTAGCGAGGACGCCTCTGTAGCCGATGAAGAGAGAGCCTGGGCTTTAAAGGCTGCATGCCGCCTCTGATTCCAAGCTTTACTCTTTACTGCCTGCCTGCCTCGGTTTCCCTGGGTGTTAAACATGACAGTCTTATTTACCCCTCCTTCACAGAGTATCCAGAAGAGAAGCAAAGGACATAACTGAAGTATGCTAGAGTAATAAACACAGTGCCTCCCACGGGTCGGATGATAAACGCTGGTGCCTCTTTCTTTCCCATAGGACCATCCAGTAGCACGAATGTGACAATCAGGGACGATCGTGCAGGTACATAATGGGTCATTTTAGGAGAATGCACCCATGGAAATAATCCAGTGTTCGTGAGTATTGACCAGTCTGAGGAAACACCCGTGTTTTTAAAGACGCCTGGACCACTTGAATGTCTGCTGTCTTTTTACTGTGGTTTTTCATGAGTAAACAGAGTCTCCCCACCGTGCCGACGATTATGAACGAAAATGATCGCAGCCATGTGTTGACTCGGCGTGAAACTGGGGCTTGCCCCTTAAGGAAGGCAGCATCAGGTACATTTGCCAGTCGAGGAAACTGGGTGCAGACTCAAGCAGATGCTTCCTCGGGGTTATGAAGATGGGCAGAGTCAAGATTCCGACACCGCTCTTTTATTTTTGCCTGTGAATATTTTGTTTCCTTTTGGATTTGATTTCGGTGGTGTTTCTGTTTCCTTCATTGTTTTAAGACAGGGTCTCACTATAGAGCCCAGGCTAGCTTTGAGCCCCTTACGTTGCCCAGGCTTTCCTAAAACTCCCCATCCTCTGTCTCATAAGTTCTGGACTTCTGGGGCTGTGCCACCACGTTCAACTATTTGAGGTTTTATACCAGAAGCTGACAGAGCTAGGCCATTGTTACAGACACGCATATTAGTTTCCTCACAACCCAACCAAATCTACAACATATTTTGAAATTCTTATTTCTACATGTTTCTTGGAAAGTGTGAAGAATCTGGGGGCACCGCAAGCTCATGTTTGCCCAATAGTTAAGTTATATGAAGCTGGTCTGGATGGCTGGAGCAGGCTGCCTGTGATTGTGAGGTTCCTGTCTTCCTAACAAGTAAGTGCAGTGCCGGATGAAACAAACAGTTCAGAGCTGAGAAGCAGAGTCTCTGGGAGGTTAGCTGACGTCTGTGAGATAAGAAATCCAATGTGGCTTAGAGTGTAGAAAAATAGAAAAATAACACCTAGCTTGAAGACTTCATCCCGCCATGATGTTAGTTCACGTGCTGCTGTTCTTTGTCTTGATAATTCCCCCACCTCACTTCACAAGAAAAAAAAAAAAAAAACATTATCACTTTTAGCGGTGGTGCCCTGGCCCATGCCAGGCACAGGAAGTCTTTGAATTAAACTCGCTACCACTTGCAAGGCATCTTCAGCAAGCTTGGAGGGGTGGGAGCCGGAGAGGGGAGAAGGCAGATGGGGTGGTGGGAAGACGATGCAGCTCTGTGGAACTTCAGGTTTGGAAATGATTTTTAATCAAGTTCAACGAGGAGAGCCTCTCCCCAGGTGTCACCACCGTGTCATCAATAACTCCCTTTCCCAGGCCTCTCATCTCTGGTGCGGTTTTATTGAACACAGTTTAATTGACCTGAGAATGAAGTCTGCTTGTTTGAGAGGTCATGCGCACTCCCAGCAGAGCCAACTTTTCTTGGTTCTCTCCAAGATGGGGGGATCAGCTGGACCGGCTCCCAAGATAGTTCTTAACGGTAGAAAACTGTGGGGCCATGGCGTTTTAAACACTTTGGGAGCCACAGGCTGGAAGGCCATCTCGATAACGAGAGGGAACAAATGTGCTAAAGATTTCCGTTTGCTGTGCGTGCTCATTCGGAAATTGAATCAGATTGAATACTATAGAAGATCCACAGAGTCTGTCCTCGAGAAGGACAGAGTGATGCCTGAGGGACAAGGCTTATGCAGAACAACTCACCTCCTTTGACGTTACAAAATCCATGGGACCTTCACGCCAAGGCTTCACTGGAAGTGATTGCTAAAAGAATATTTGTAATTGGTGTGTGGGATCCAGGTTGGACACACTGTCTCCCTGGGCCTCAGTTCCACGTCTGTGAAATAAAAGTCTGTCCTACTTGACAGAATGGTATAAAAGTTCTGGCCTAGTGGTTCGATGGTGGTGCACGCCTTTAATTCCAACACTTGAGAAGCAGAGGCAGGTGACTCTCTGAGTTCAAAGCCAGCCTGGTCCAAGATAGCTAGGGCTATACAGAGAAACTCCAGTCTCGAAAAACAAAACAAAAAATTCTGAATTTAAGTGTCTCAAGGAAATATAGGAAGCAATCCTCCAAATGATTGCAATTCTTCCTCATGGACTATACAGTGTCTTGGTGCCAGTAAAATCTCATTTGTATGTGTGTTTATTTATGTGCGTGCATGTGGATGTGTGTACAATAATGTAGCATGCATACATGTGTGAGGAAATCAAAGAAAAATCTGAGGTGTTATTCCTCAGGTGTGGCCCACACTGGGATGTTTAAAGAATTAGTTAGCTTAATTAATGTGTGTGTATTTATGTGTGTGTGTACATATGTGTGTGCCCGTGCGTGTGGCTGTACATGCTACATGTGGAGGCCAACACAGGGCATTAAGTCACTGGGAGTTTCAGTTACAAGCATTCCTGGGTTGTCTGGCTTATCCTGTATGGGCTGGGATCTGAACTTTTATCTTTATAGTTACACAAGTGTTCTTATTGGCTGAGCTGTCTCTCCAGCCCCCACCTTGTTCCTTGAGATGGAGTCTTTCCTGCAGACCTGGGCCTTACCCATCTGACACCGACACGTTAGTCTGACTGGCCAGGGACCAACCTGTCTCCAGTGCCCCCTATTGTGATCACAGCTGTGGAGCACAAACCCTTTATGTGGGGGCTGTGGGTCAAACCCGGGTACTCACCGATAGAGCCGTCTTCCTAGCTCTGCAGAATCTCTCTTGAGCTGTGCTGTTCTTACAGGTGCCACGGAAGGGTTGAGTTGTGTGCTCTTCACAACTTGCCCAACTCCCTTCCATATAACGATACTGTGTTGATGTCGCCTTGGCTCCACATGGCCTTCTCAGGCTCAGTTTGCTGTGTTCTGTGTTCATGTCCTTGCCATCCCTAAACCTGAATGTGCTTCTGTAGCGAGAAAGCCTCCTCGCAGACAGATGTTAGAATTAGATTGTGTATGTGAAAATCGTTTTTACACTGTAAGATCTTGCTTACACTAAACATGTTGACTCTCATCTAGGAATGTTATTCGTTTCCCCCAACACAAAACTTTAAAAATGAGCCTTTAAAAAAAATGAATGCAGTTTTTATCAGGTGCTCATAGTTGAAGGGATAGTCACCTCCTAAAAGCTTGCGGACATATTCCATTTCTACTGTCTATTATCCCTGTAGCCCGTTCCCTGCTTTACAGCAGGCATTTCCCTTTGGTCTCAGGCACTCCTCCATTGAGGAGCAATAAGCATGTCCTCTAAATGCAGGGAACATTGTTCTCTCTCACCTGAGACTCTCAGAAAGTCAGAGGAATTTAAATGCCACCGCTTAGCCATTCAGTGGCAAATCTGGGAAGAAGATGCAGCTTGTTCTAAATTACTCCTTTGACCTCCAGCTACCCCCATGACCCCATGGGCGATTCCATCAGCAACGGAGCAAAGTTTGGTCCTTTCCCTATTACTTTACACTTTGGAAAAGCAGCGGAACATGAGACTTCTTGATCGCTTATGTCAGTCCAGCCTAGATCATAAATCAGAATTCAGATGTCTCGCGGGTTGAGGTGAGGGCTGAGTCGATATTATCCTTCCCTCTAATGAAGCCTTGGAGGCTCACAAACCCAGATTTAGACTTGGTGGTTTGGATATTAAAAACTGGCCTGCTTCCCTAGGTTTTATGTTCCCACTTCACATGCCACGAGTCAGGCAATAAGTGATACAGTAAGAATGCCCACCCAGGGCTTCCAGAAGGACCCTCGTCGGGAATGTGGAAGCTCAGATTATTCTGGTTCCTGATGGATTGACTATTGAACCTGAAATAAAAAAATGTGCGAAATTTTAGATTTCCAATTCTTATAAATTAGCAGTGTCCCCAAAAAACCTCCTCCTTTCTCCCTTTCCCTCTCCATCCCACCTGCTTTTGTCTTGTTTTGTTTCAATATTAAAAACATCTCTGCATTGCTTGGTTGTTGCTGAGCCATAGGACTACAAGGGGGGAGAATAAACCCAGCAGTTCTTGGGAGGTCATTTCAGTGTGTGAGGTATTTGATTGTTGCCTGATAAGTATTATTGCCCGTCTCTGACTGCCTATTCCAGTGTTAGCCCAGTACGCTGTGCATTAAAACCTAGGATTCATTAGTTAACAGCTGAGCTCTCGGGTCTTCAGTGTTCTGTGTGAGGCCAGACAGTAGAAACACAAGGAGAGCCTGACAGTGGCCAAGCATGGAAGGTGTGCTTCTCTGCTTCACTACTTGTTCAGCTCTTGGGCCAGATCTTAGATCAGGGTTCTGCTGATTGTTCTAGTTAGAACACGCAATGGGTCATCTCTTGCCTTAGCCTGTAAGGACTTTGCCTACTTGTCTCTGCTCTCCACCTACATGTGTTCCCCCCTTAGCTGACTTGCTTCTGTCCTTCAATGGTCACTGGAGTGTGGCATCATGAGGAACTGCTCATATTTGGGCTTCAGGTAGGACACAATCTACCTCTGCGTTAGAATAAGGTAAGTACTTCCAACGGTCTTGCCAGTCACTTTTTCTCTCTCTGTGACAAACACCTCCTAAAATAGTGTAAAAGGAACTGGAAAGATGGCTCGGTGGATAAGAGCACTAACTGCTCTTCCAGAGGAGCTGAGTTCAACTCCCAGTATCCACCTGGCTGTTAACAACTGCTTCCAGTGATTCCAGTCCCAGGGAATCTGACGCTCCCTCCTTATCCTCTCAGACACTCAATGCATGTGGTGCACAGACATACATACAGACCAAAACCCATACACATAAAGTATAAATACATGAGAAAAGAGATAGGAACCAAAGCAGCTTAAAGGAGGAGTGATTTATTTGTGCTTAAAGCTCCAAAGGGTTTAATTCATGGCAGGTTGGTTCCATTGCCGTGGGCTGAGGCAAGGAGGAAGCCATTCACGTGAGGGCAATGATGAAATAAAGTCAAGAAGGGGTTAGGGAAAGATGCCAGTCTGAAGGACCTGCTTCCAGTCGTTGGCTGCCTCCAGCCAGACCCTCCTCCTGCATTGCCTGCGCCTGTCAAAGTAGGAACCAAGTTGTCCGTAAGTGAACATGTAGGGGACGTGACGAGCAAACCATAAACCTCTCAATTCATTTCCTCTAGCGTGTGTGTTGGGGGGTACGTGCATATTCATTTGGGTATGTGCAGATGTCTGTACCAGTATGAGATCTGTATGTCATGCTTATGGAGGGCCGGAGATGCATGTTCCAACTTACTTCTTGAGATAGGGTCTTTGACTGAACCTGGAACTATCTATCTGTTTGGCTAGGTAGACTGATTGGTCAGTGAGATCCAGGTATCCACCTTCTCCAATCCACCCCCATCTCCCCAGTTCCCACCCCCGAAACAATGCTGGTTTACAGATCCATGCTGCCACGCCCAGCTTTTATGTGTGTGCCGCGGATCCAGATTTAAGGGAATTCTCATGCTTGTATGGGAAGTGTTTTACCAACTGAGCCATCGCCCCAGCTGTGACCATCAAGTCTTATGGTCTTCACGGTCGCTGTCTTTCCATACAATTTGACTACGTCAATAGACAATAGAAGGAGTTATCGCAAAGCCTGCCTTAGGACTACTTCTCTCCTCTGTGAGCAGATGCCTGGCAGAAGCAACTTAATGGAGGAAAAATTTTTTTGGGCTCATGTTTGAAAGAGTTCAGTCCATAACAGTGAGAAGAGTGTGGTGGAGTTCACGGAGACTAGAATGTACACAGGGAGGAGGGACCAGGAAGTGGAGGTTTCAGGTCCGTCAGAGTTCAGCCTTCCTACGTCCCCCACATTCACATCCCAATGCTACCGCTTGCCCCCAAACAATTTTATTCCTATTATTGGGTCATGTTGACCCAATGTCTTCCCAACTTATACCCGCTCATTCCCTTTGTTCTCTGTTGCTCTTTCAGACCCAGTATTCAAAGCACAGCAAAACACCTTGGAGGCGGGCAATATGCTGGGGCCTGCAGCTCAAAGACAGAAAACGAGTGAATGGAGGCGAGATGTCAGCCTTCCCAAAACGCTTAACGTAGATGTTGTCAACTGTCTTAAATATGCCAAGACTCTGTTTTGATATGTCATTATGTATTTTGCTCCTCTAGACTTCATAAATCCCACAATGTAGAGCCAATGACTTTTTCTGTAAGCAGTACATTGTGTTTCAAAGGATAATAACAGGAAGAATTTCCTTCGTATTAAAGACATATGTTAAACAATTTACAGGAAAAATAAGGACTAAATGGACAAAGAGATGGGGCTCATTGGTGGAGAAATTCAGAAACAGGGCAGGCAAAGAAGAGCCAAATGGAAATGCCTGGGTGAAGCAAAGCAGAATATGAAATGAGGGCCACTTCCTTCAGGCGTCCCCCATGGGGACACTCTGCCTGCGAGGGAGGTTCGGCCGTGTTTGTACGCACAGGTCACACCGCATTCTTTCTCCCGTGTGTGCGGCTCGTCCCTTACAGCTGTTGTCCTGTGTCCTCAGGCTTGGTTGCAGATCTCTTCACGTGGATACGAAGACCTGCAGGTGTTCACCCTTCGTGTATGAGATGGGGTTTTAACATGTGCACATGGCCTCCCCATTATGTTCCCTTGTACTTGGTATGACCTTTAGATTATACATACCATTAATACCACATGAATAGCTGTTATACTGCATTCTTTAGATAGTTATATTTAGATAATCTCGTGTAGCCTGTACTGGCCTCAGACTCGCTAGGCAGCTGAAAAATGATCTGCAATACTCCTGCCTCTGCCTCCCGACTGCTGGAATTACAGGTGTGGATCGCCGTGCCTAGTTTTCTCAGCACTAGGAATCACCCCCAGGACCTCATGTATGCTAATCAAGCGCTCTGCCAACTGAGATGTGGTCCCAGCCCCTACTGTTGAAAATTATTTCTTAATTTTTTTTAGTAATTTCTACATTGGTTGAATCTGCTGTTGGGTATGAAGGGCAGAGGGTCAAATATATATATATACACACACACACACACACACACACACACACACACACACATACACACACACATATATATGGTATATATATGATATATATCATCACACATTCAAGACTTAAAGCTTCCATTGGATGGAGATTATGTTTTCTTTATGTTTTCATCCCCTTCAAGTAACTAGTCTCTCGTGTGGCATCTTATATATGCTTAGTAAATAATTATTTAAAAAAACATATTGTAGAGGAAGGAATGAGTGGATGAAGTCCTTACTTGAGAACGATGGTTCTCTGCTTGTTTTTACAGTCTCACTTCTCGCCCCCCAGTAAGTTCTTGATAACTATACTGAATTTGCCAGGCTGAATTAAGTATGCATTTATGTCCTTGACACATGGAAATCCAGTGTTCCCAGCACCATCTTCTCAGTATAATTACAACAATGAGCAACTCAGCTTGCTTGAACAGCTCTCAGAGTTTGGGCCACTGCATTCATTGCTGGAGTTCAGGGCTGTTGGTTCCAGCCAGAACACCTGTGCCAATTAGTAGACAAGAAGGAAAATAGAAGCCCAGTGAAATCCTTATGCTTCACCAGGCTCACTAGATATAAATTATTAATGCTTCCTCATACTACATTTTTCTTGAATATATTTAAATAGGAATATATTAGAGGAAGGAGACAATAAATGTATATTTCCATTTCTCCAATATAATTTATAAAATTAACATATTACATATTTTTATCATAAGGCAAGTATATGCTCATGTAGCAAATCTGCAGTGTGATGGAAAGTATGAAGCGGAAATGAAAACCATTTATAAGGTCCCTTCTGTAATAGAAATATTTCAGCATTTTGGCAGATATTCTTTTAGACGTTTTTTTTTTTTTTTTTTTTTTTTTTTTTTTTTTGGCAGTTTGGTAATACAGAAGCTTCGAATATGCTTTCTTTCTCAGAATAGCTTTAGAATACTTTTATGTTTTAATCACATGGTATGATGGTTCACCCTGAGTGTCAATTTGGAATCGCCCAGGAGACACACCTTTGGGTGTGTGAAGAGAGCATCTCTTAAAGAGGTTTAACGGAGTCTGACTATGGGTGGAACCATCCTTTGGGTTGGGGTCCCAGGTTGAGTATAAAGAAAGCCAAAGCTAGCCGTGTCCCAGTTGACTGTATCTCTGCTTCCTGACTGCAGATGCACAGTCTCATGCTCCTGCTGCCATGCCTTCCCTGACATGATGGGCTGTAACCTCCAACATGAGCTAAGGGTAAACCCTCTTTCCTCAAGTTGGCATGAGCAAAGCCAGGAAAAGAAGTGGCTGTTGTAGCCGCCATCATTTCCACCAGCCATGCCGTCAATTGCTGGTGGTTGACTACTGCTTATTTTAAACATTTCATAATTATTCAGACCTCTGTGAGCAGCATCCCTGTGCCCAGAGTTATAGCTTCTGTCTCATGGTCTTGGAGTAAATTCTTGTTATGGAATTGCTGCAACTTAGAATACTAAAGTCTTATGGATTTCCTTGAGACACTGCCATGGGTTCACAGAGGGTCTTTTATTTTGCTAGGTAAATGGTTTGTTTTTAAACAATTCATAACCCCACCCTCATCATCTGAAATAGTAAATTTCTCCATAACTTTTTGTTGTTGTCATTTATTTTGAAACAGCATCTTGTGATGTAGCCCGGGATGTCCCAGAACTCATCTCTTAGCCTACAATGATTTTGAGCGTTGGTCATCCTTCTTCCAGAGTGCTAAGATTGCAAGGATGGGCTTGGTTTCCCCGTATCCTCTTTTCTAGTTTAATAGCTAAAATAAACTTTGTGGCTGTTCACCTTAAGGTTACTTGAATGCCTATTGCTAAAGGTTTTCTTATTTTACAAGCCATTTATGCTTCTTCTCTTACTACTTGGCAATTTGTATTATTTTATAGTATTATACTTGTGGTATTGATAGTTGTATGTTTGCATTCTCATTAAATTATTAGCTCATATTTCGTGTACATATTAATGCATTTCTCTGTGGCATTTCCACACCTTCTCATATCATGTGTTGTTTGAATCCCCCTTCCCTAATGTGTTCTCCTAGTTCTCTCCTTTCCCACATCCTTGCTTCCCCATGCCTTTCCTCTTGGTCTCTTCTCTACATTCAGACCATCATTCTAAGTTTCCATACATGAGATAAAATGTGTCTAGCTTAGTTTACTTAACACGATGACTTCCAGTTGCCTTCACTGTCCTACTGACAACATGATTTCATTCTTCATTATGGTCCCAAACTACTCCATTATACTTGTAATTTATACTCCATAATATTTATAATAATTTCTTTACCCATTTATTTGTTACTAGGTCCCCAAGCTGATTCTCTATCTCAGCTATCGTGAATAGCACCACAATCAGCATGCACATGCTGGTCTCTCAACTGTATGAAAACCCATTTCCTTTAGTATATGCCCAGGAAGGTGCAGCTAGATCGTATGTTAGGTCTGTATTTAGTTTTGTAAGGCCCTTCCATACTGATTTCCATAGTGGCTAGAATAATTTACCATCTTATCCACTATGGTAGTTTGAATAAGAATAGCCCCCAAAGGTCATATACTTGAATGCTTACTTACCATGGAGTAGAACCATCTGAGAAGGATTAAGAAGTGTGGGCTTGCTGGAGGAGGTGTGCCACAGGAAGTGAGGTTTTAAAAGCCCACACGAGGCACAGTCTCTCTCTCTCTCTCTCTCTCTCTCTCTCCCCAGCCTGGTGATCAGGATGTAAAGCTCTCACCTATTGCTCCAGCACCATGCCTACCTGCTTCCCTCCGTGATGAGCATGGACAAATTCCCTCAAATTGGAAGCCAAGCACCAGCTGGATGTTTTCTTCCATGAGTTGCCTTTGTCATGGTGTCTCTTCACAGCACTAGAGCAGCCACTGAGGTATCCATCATAGATAAAGATTCTTCTTTCCCCACATCCTCCTCAGCTCTTTGCTGTTCAGCTGAGAGCTGACTGGGGTTAGCTGGAATCTCAGTGGTTACTGGATTTAAATTTTCCTGATGGCTAACGTAGGTGAGAACTCTGAAACCTATTCATTGGCCTATTTGTATTTCTTTTGAGAAATGTTTGTTGACGCCTTTAAATGTTTGATTGTGACAGGGTCCTGTTATATTTGTTGCCCAGGCTGGCCTCAGGGTCATTATGTAATCCAGACTAACCTCAAATTGAGGGTCCTCCTGCCTCAGCTTTCTCACTGATGCTATTACAGGTGTATGCCACCATGCCCCATTTATCTCAATAATCGATTGAATAATAATGTTGTTTAGGGTTAACTTTTTGAGTTCCTTATATATTCTAGATATCAATCCATTATTACATGAACATGCTCAGGATTTTTATCCCATCCTGTAGGGCCCCTCACTTTTGGTTGTTTATTTTGTTGTATAAAAGCTTTTTAATTCGTAGTTCCATTATCAATTCTTGTTTTATTTTCTCAGGCATCAGGGTCCTACTAGATACTTTGCCAAATTTGTTGAGAATGATACCTATTTTTTTTAACTAATTTTCTTCCTTCCTTTCTTTCTTTTTCTTTTTCTTTTTTTTTTTTTTTTGATAGTGTCCCTTTCCATAGACCTTGCTGTCCTAGAACTCATTATGTAGACCAATCTGGCCTTGATTGGTCTACAACACGGAGAGACTGTTAATATTATATTACTCTTCTTTCTTAGTATAAGCCCTATCAATCAGAAGTATACATTAACTCTGATTTGCCAACTCTATTATTAGAATTTGTGCATGTCAAATGCATGCATGAAATTATTTGTCTTTTTCACTTTCCTATTTTGCTGATATAATATGGAATTTTAATTCCAGGCGGCACTTGGAATTGGATGCATCTATGGTTCTGCATTTACGTTATACAACACTGCTGAACTGACTGTGTTCCTGGAATGCTTTCTCAGGAGTGTTTCCAACGAGATATTTGCATCAACGCTGTGTGTGTTCATAAAATAGCTTTATTACATGCTTATATATAAAAGGATGTTGCTGTTGATATAAAATTCTAGGCTTCAAGATAATTTCTTTCAACATTTTGAAAATATTTCTCCATTGCCATCTGCCTTTGGTGCTGTGATTTAAGTCTGGTGTCAAATGGATTCTCATTTCTTCATAGGTAATGCAGCATCTCAGGGCATAGGTGGAGGGCAGAGGGCAGCTTGCAGGACTTGGTTCTCTCCCTTTAACACGTGTATTCTTGGGATTGCACGCAGGTGGTCAGGCTCCAGAAGGAACCTTTGCCCCCAGAGCCACCTCACTGGCCCCCAGTTTCATTGGAGTTCTGGAAAATACTAGAAACACCACTTCAGTTCTTAGAATTGAAAATGTTACAATTTAAGAAGTGGCTTTCTAGCACATGCTCTTGATCTGTTTTGGTTTTCTTTGCTTTGCTTTAACATCTCTCACTGTGGAGCATTGACTGTCCTGGAACTAGCTCTTGTAGACCAGGCTGGCCTTCAACTCAAAGATCCGCCTGCCTCTGCCTCCCGAGTGCTGGGATTAAAGGTGTGCAGCACCATGGTCCTGCTTGCACGATATCCTCTTAACCAGTAGGCCCTCTGACCAGCCTCTCTTTTCCTTGCGCATGCTCACCACAGCCCCAGTCACAAGCTATTGCCTCACAGTCAGCGGATGTATTTGTTTACTGCCCCGTTTTTCCTGGGTCTCCCTAATCTTTATGGCATAAACCTCCATAAGCAACATCTTCTTGTGTCATTATCTTGTCGGTCATGAATCTTATAAATCTCTGTTTTACCCAATGTTCTTGCCAAATCTTTATTTGTAGACAGATTTTCCTGTGAACCGCCAACTCACAAAAAAATGACACGGAGACGGTTTATTAATTATGAAAGCTTGGCTGCTAATGTAGGCTTGTCTCTAGCTCTTATAACTTAAATTAACTCATACCTTTTAATCTACATTCTTTTATGTGACTCAGTAACCTTTTCTTTGTACTGCCCATGCTGCTTGCTCTGCATCTCTGGTGTCTCCTTCCCACTTTTTTCCACTGCCCTGTGCCTGAAAATCCTGCCTGGTTGTTGGCCATTCGGGTCTTCTTTCTTTCTTTCTTTCTTTTGTTTGTTTGTTTGTTTGTTTTACGAGACAGGATTTCCCAGTAACTATGCAGCCAGTCTTAGAACTCACTCTGTAAACCAGGCTGGCCTTGAACTCACCGAGATTCCCCTGCCTCTGCCTCCCGAGTGCTGGGATTAAAAGTATGTGCCACCACTACCCGGTGGCCGTTCAGCTTTTTATTAAACCAATCAGAATGACATCTTCACAGTGTACAAAGAGATTATTCCACAAAGTTTATTAGCTTTACTGGTTTCTTCGTGTGCTGCTCCTCCACTGCATCCAGGCTGAGTTTTTAGCACCCGTGTCAGATAGTTCAGAACTGCCTGTGACTCCATCTCCTCTGGCCTCCGTGGCGAGCACCCGTGTTCATGTGCGCATACCCACATACAGAAACACACATCTGCGCCTAATTAAAGTCATTCAAAAATCTTTAAATATAAAAGAATGCATCTATACATATACCAATACGTATATGTCTCTGAGTTAGTTAATGCTGAGAGGTACCCCAGTGATGGTGAGCACACTGGCATGGAGTATTTCTAATACTTCCTTTAATACAAGGAATTGGAGCTCTGAGAAGAAATGAGCAGTTTTAGGGTTTAGGCAGGGATGTATGAGATATGCCTGGAGACACACATACATGTGCATGCCATGCATGCACACACACACACACACACACACACACACACACACACACCACTCACATATACAATGATTGCATGCTAAAGGAACACAAGGGCCAAAACAAGGACATTTTCTGTGTCTAAAACTGGAGTAATCTGAGCAACAAAATGAACCGAGAAGTTTAAATTTCAAATCTAAAATATAAGGCAAAACTGCCATAGCCCAAAACTTTATAAGTTAATAAACAGAAGAAAGTTATGCCGTGTAGAAGTTTTCCAGCTCTTCTTTTTGCAGGAGCATCCTGTTCAAGGAGCTTGCCTCCTGATTCCCTAACCGGGGGCTGTGCATGGAGGCTAGTTTCTGCAGAGAGCAACATAAGGGAGGGAAAAGGCCGCTGTAGCAGAGAGATGTGGGGAGAGCTGCCCTAGACAGATGGCCAAGGTCATCTTCAATATGGACAGGCCAGATTGACAGCTGTACCCACGAGGAGGCGTGGTGAATACCTTTTCCCACATTCAAAACTTCAGCTCGACAAATGCATCGGACATAACGTAAATTAAAAAAAAATGGTTTATAAACTACTTGAACCAACGCCCTCCATGCTGTCCAGGTCATGAAAAACAAGGAAAATCTTAGAAACCATCTCTGTGAGGAAAAGCCAAAGGAATGAGGAAGCGCCCCTGTGATAGGACATCCCGGAGCAAGACAATAAATAAATAAATAAATAAAAGGTAAAGAAATGGGGATAAAATGTAGAAACATCTAGTCTACCCTAGACATACAAAAAGGGGGTGTTTGACACAGTGTGGTGAGGGCTGGGTGGAGACAGATTCTTTGGGGATATGGATATGGTATGGAAACTAAAGCCTGAACAGCAAGAGTTAAGCCAGGCTCCGAACTGGGAAAAAGTCTGAAAATGTTTGGACCTGAGAGAGGACCCAAACACAGACAAATGCGCGCGTGGCAGGAACATTAGGCTGGTTTATGTCTTTGACATCCACATCCTTTATCGCGGCAGCTCCTCGAGGTCTTACTTTCCCCTCCACAGATGAAGAAACTGACCCCCCAGCACTCTTTCCCTTGACACTCAGAGCGTCTGTGATTAAAACAGATTTGGAACCCAGGCTCCTCAGACCCTAAAGCCTCCGCCCCCGCCCTCCAGACACTTCTCATTCGCCATGGAGTCCCAAGGAGGCTGTGGCCAGGCATTTTCTCACTTGAGAAAATGAAGGCGCTAGTGTGCGGATCAGTACCGGTGCCTGGAAGGATCAGTACGGTGCCGATGAGTCCCAAGTTGCTCTCACACACAAAAAAAAAAAAAAAAAAAAAAAAAAAAAAGAAGAAGAAAAAAAAATCCCGCTCTTCCTTGCCAGGAAAAGAGCCCTGTGAAAACAGAGGTCAGATTCCAACCTATGAACCCGAGGGAAATTATGTATCATGAAAATATGGCCTGGGAGAGGGAAAAACAACAAAAATCCCTTTATGGAAATGAGGCTGGAATCAGAGCAAGGCAAAGCAAAGCAGGCTTGGAGACAGGGTGGGCTGGGCTTGTGGGGGAGATGGGCAGTGTCAGCAGGATGAGGCTGGGGTTGCCCAGCTTGGTATTTAAAGGATTCTTCTCCTTTTCCCCTTCCCCATCGGCACAAAGCAACAAATGCTACAAAAATCAGGGGGAGCTATACAGACTTAGCTGGAATGCACCTAAAAAGTTATCGTGACTGTCCTCTAGAGTGTAGAGCTGGGGTCGTGGTTGCTGGGGCAGGATAGAAGGGTATCTTAGCCCTAGAGTGTAGAGCTGGGGTCGTGGTTGCTGGGGCAGGATAGAAGGGTATCTTAGCCAAAGGCGGATGTTGGACTTAAGTGTTACAACTCTTAAAAGGCATAAAAGATGATGAGTGAGCTCAATGGTTAGAGCACTCATGGGCTGCTCTTCCAGAGAAGCTGGCTTTCATTCCCAGAACCCTCATGGCAACTCATGACTATCTGTCCCTCCAGTTCCAGGGGATCTGACGCCTCTTTCTGTACTTTCAGGCACTGTACAAATGCCGTGTATAGAAAACACACATGCAGATGAGACATTCACACACATAAATAGAGTAATGTTGGGGACCTTTAATAGGTGTGGCCTGCTTGAAGTTGGTTAGGTGGGGAGTAGGCACTGTCCTCAGGAGAGATGGATGTAGTTCTCATGGTTCCGTTTTGTCATGACTGCAAGGTCCTTGGTAGGTAGCTATAGTTACAAGAGAATGCTGATGGTTAAGCCTATAGTAACGGTCCTGAGGCTGTCAGGACCATTCTCTTGTTGAGAACAAGAGGGGAAGATCCCTAGACCCTCACCTGAGAGTTCAGTCACCCTTCCTTTCTCCCCCTTCATAATCTCCCCTTAATATAATCCTGCTTCAGCTCCCCAAGGTCTTGTGGGGTGCGTGGTGGGGTGCGTGGTGGGGTGCGTGGTGGGGTGCTAAAGTATACATAAAGTGTAAGGCATCTGGGGCTTGGGACTCCTTTGACACAGCCGCTCATGAGTCATCTATACTGGGAGTAGGAATTCTTGGCGCTGGAATTACCCAAGAGTCACCCATGCTTCTATTAGTAACCCCCATAAACTCGCTGGTTCTCTAAGCTGGACCTGGACAGGATCCTTTCTTTAGCCCATCAGTGCCGTATCTGGCACGAGGAGATGTTTCTTTACATCTTCCCAGGGAAAGTCACGTGATGCAGACTAATATAGACAACCAAAAATATTTATTCAGAGCTCCCGTACCCATGCCAGAAAGCACTCAGAGAGGCCCGAGCGCTTGGCAGACTAATTGCAGTAGATCGTTAAGGTCGGCTGCTTTTACACTAACGGGCTAGGATGTGCTTGCTGATAAAAAGGGGTGGTAAGATATGACCTAATGTTGTCGGCCCAAAGAATGTGCCGTAGGGACGAAGAGTAAGGAAAAACAGAGACCCTGCTCCATCCTGCAGCCCCAGTTCCCAGGTGGAGGCCTTCTCCCAGAGGCCACCAGGCTCAGGACTCTGGCACCCTCAACACCCCTTGAGCCATCCCAGGAACGCTTGTCTTGGGTCCCACCCACCTAGAGGATGGCCTTTTGAGAGGTTGACCTATTGTTTGTGTGGTCGCTTGGTAGATGGCCAGTTTTTTTTCCTCTAGGGTGAATTAGAGATCCAGGTTTGGGGCACGCCTTGCATCTTCTAATTACTGGGCTAGCAGACTTCTACCACACAGATGGAGGCAGGCCCGTTGTTCTCTTTCCAAGCAAACTTGAATCAAAGGGAGGTGTGGTGGAGATTCCGAACTTTGAAGCTGGAAGCAATTGACATTTGGATCCTGGAGGAGGAAGGGGAAGTATTTGTGGTTCGGTGTTTACATTGGCTCGGGTAACAGGGCTTCAACCGTTGCAGCCTTGGGTCCTGGTTCTCATCCACACCCTTCGGCTTAAGACCCACTGAGCTGGCTGAACAGGGTCCTGGGGACATTCCTCACCAGCTGACCTTTGTCCTGGCAGTTTCTAACACAAGCATCATCCGTTGTCCTGTAGCTCAGGATATTAAATGTTAGGGTGTGGGGGTGGGGTGAGAGTTCACCAGGTCAGCTTATGGCTCTGAGTCTGAGCACAGCCTTCTGCCAACTGTTTGTCAAGAGCCTCTAACACAGAAGGATGGACACCACTCTAGAGTTTTAGTATAAAATGGATCAGCTACAGGGGAAATGTCTGAGATAAGCGTAATAAGCATTGTGAACTTAATAAGCATTGTGAACTTTTAAAAGAGAAAAACTTGGGGAAATAACACTGTTGTGTGAGTACTGTAGATCTCTGACGGAAGCTGCATCCGGGTACCATCTTGATTTTTGCATGAAGCACTGTGTTGGGAATCGTGCTGAAATGCTGAAAAGCATTCTTGGGACACTTCATGTTTTCCTCTGCATACTATCCCTGTGAGATTTTGTTCTTGAATGATGTATTTGATTTGAGAGAGCGACTTCACCCTCAACTGGTAGGTGATTTGAAAGAGTTATTGTTTTTAGTAGAAATAGTTATACAACCTTTTTGCTCTCCAATATTATCTTTCTGGCTGACATCATAGAGCAAGATTTTGGGTTTTGGAAGGGCGAGGAGAAATTACGTAAGGTGTTGCGACAGCACTTCATGCCGAATGTTATTTGGACAAGCAAAACTCAGCCCTGAATTGGTGTATCAATATCATCTATTCAAGGTCTGTTTTAAAAGAATTGTATTTCAAGCCAGCAAAATTAGCAAGACCAACATTTGTGCAGTGATTTTAACTTTTTGGAGAGCTTATATTTAGTGGTTGCCAAGTTTCAGAGATGCCATGTTTGATCACAGAGGTACAATTTAGCACCTCAGGTACAATTAAAGAAAGTGGACATGTTTCTTGGTGTCCTTTGTGAAAAGTTGGTCACACACACAGTCTTATATACACACACACACACAGTCACACAGAGACACACATGCACATGTCCACCTTATGTAAAAGTAGTTAAGCACTGCAGTATGGGACCCAAAAGCTGGATCTGAGTCCTGTCTCTCAGTTGGCTTAGCTCAGGTTAGGAACCTCCATGCTATATTTTGAATTTTATGTGTTCTCCAGAACAGCCGTGATGCTACTGGAAGGTTGGTGCAGTCTTTAGGATGTGGGGCCTAAGAGGAAGTTAAGTCATGGGGGCATGCTCTCAAAGGGGATAGAGAGAGTCCTACTCCTTCACTTCCTTTTGTTTTGATGCTTGGCTGCCATGACGTGAGCATCTTCCTTCTCCACATGCCTCTCACCCGAGTGCTGCTCTGTCTCAGGTCCCAAGATAAAGCAGCAGTGAACTGAATCTATGAACCAAGTAACCCTTTCCTCTGTGAATGGGGTTAGCTTGGGGGTATTTGTTACAATGACGAAAAGCTATCACATTCAGTTATCCTATCTGTGAGATGGGAATAAAAAGAATAACCACACTAGCTACCTTTGGGGACTTTCCTTTGGGGTGCTAGATCAATTTAAGATACACACACACATATATTATATCAGACATGTATATACATATATATATATGAATAAATGTCATAGAAACAACTCAGTGATTATCCGATTATTAGTACAATTATTCCCATGGTTTCTCTAAAATAAGCAGGTCAGGTATTCTGAATCTCACTATTATTTAATTGGTATAATGACCTCAATGTAAGCTATGAAAATTTCCAAAGTGTCAACATATAACATTTTTTAAAAACTTCCTGTACCCAGTTAAATTATAGCAGTACCTCTTTCTCCTGTTGGTTATTCTATTGAATAAAATGCTATTTTAGGACATAATGATTAAATTAAAATTTTCAAATCCTTATGTCCTGTTTTCCCCCATCAGAGCGCACTGAGGAAATAAGAGCCTTTTGATGCCTACCATACTGCTTGCTTGTTTGTTTCACTACCATGTGTGTGGAGGAAGGTAAACTGAGCAAGTAGTCTACCATTGCCATATTTCCAGCCCTTTTTGACAGGATCAGGATAAATTGCCTGCATTGGCCTCCAAGTTATTGTCCTCCTGCCTCAGACTGAGCCCTACTAGTTCTTTAAACACTGTCCTGTAAGTAGAGGAGGCTGGCATCACACGTGTACCATGAATACAGTCTCCTAAACCCATGGCCTTCCTGAATGCCCGATGTTGCCTGTGTATTCTAAGGTATGTGAATTTTGAACGGGAGCAGCAAATTCCTTTTCCAGAGAATCTTCTAGAAAATGTCAGAAATTCAGTTGGGCAGAATAATAATAAGTAGGAATGCCTTCCCCAATTAATGCTGTTAACTCTGGATTTAGATGTAGCATTTAAGTATTTGGTCCTAAAGTGCTCCCTCTTTTCAGTTTGAAGTACCGTGCATACTGTGTGTCCTGGATATTCTTTGCTACCAATCAATACTCAACAAGAACAATGTAAACAGAGACTCCTCATTCGTTTCCTGGACCCAAATGATCACACAGAAACTATATTAATGACAACACTGTTTGACCAATGACTCTAGCGTATTCATAGCTAGCTCTTACATCTTAAATTAACCCATTTCTATCTATCTGTGTATCTCCATGAGCCTGTGGCCTACACATAAGTTTCCTAAGGTTCCAGCATGCCCTCTCCTTCGGCAGCTACGTAGTGTCTCTCTGACTCTGTCCACTCTCTCTCTCTTTATCTGTTTAGATTTCCCGCTTGGCTTCGCTCTGCTAAGTCATTGGCCAGAACAGCTTTATTCATCAACATCCCACGCTGGAACAACTATGGGAAGATAGATTTGTTTTGGCACATGGTTTAAGGGAGGATGATGTATCCTGGTGGGGAAGGTGTGGCAGGCTCACGGAGGCAGGTACCTGCTGCTGGGACTCCTCACGTCTCCATGAGGCAGACGCTCCGCTGATGTCCTCCTTTTCCTTTTTACTCAGTCTGGGACCCCGGCCTATGTGCTGGTGCCACCTGCACTGAGTGTGGGTCTCCCTGCTGGGTTAAACCTCACTGGAAATGGCCTCAAAGACACATTTGGAGGTGTGTCTCCTAGGTGATTCCAAATGCCGCCAAGGGGACAATGGAGATTAACCATGACAGTAAGTACATCAATGTCTTCTGCTCAAGGACAAAGTTACCCAATTTATGTGGATAATCCTCTGCCGGGTTATTCAATCACTTTTCCATTAGTAAAAAGAAGTCAATAAAAATTGTCCCCATTAAACTGGAAACAAGGATAGGTGTCACAAGAAAAGACTCCAGAATTCTTTGCTGAGCCAAACAATCTGAGAAATAGGAGATGTTGTGTTAGGAATACTTAGCATTGGGACCATCAGATTTAAGCTTACAATAAAGATGAGGTATTGATGTGGATACGGTCACCACTGCTATCCTGAATGATTTCATTCAGACAAGTGCTCACCCCTCCTCTGAACTGTACTAGGTGTCCGGTACCCTTACCCCACATGTTGTACTTGATGATAACTGTGTTACAACCCCAGAGCTTAAAAGAATGCGCAGGTCACCTCGGAATGTGACCATGAAAGCCTGCTTTGGCTGAATGGGAGGAGAGAAGAGTTCTGACACCTGTGTGACCCAGGTTTGGGGGACACGACAAAGAACAACAGAGAGAAACCGAGAGAGCATAGACCAGCTTGTGGAATGGTTATGACTAAGCAAGCTTGAGTAGTGTAGTGGGGGATGGGAGCCTGACGCCTTCTGTACGAGGTACGGTAATGTCCTGTGCAAAGGAGACAAGACGTCTTCCCATGGGACTCCCACGTGTCCCTCCATGAGGTCAGTCACCTAGGCTGGATATAGCATTGTGGCTCTTCCCTTGTAGACACAGGTATCACTCACTGCCGCTCTGAGTACTGGGAAGAGGAGGGATTTGTTTCACGTTTTCGCTGGTCACATGATACCGTATCACCATCAGGCTCCCATGGTTCAGATAGCTAGAGAAGACTTCCTGTCTACAAACTCTAAGGACAAGAAGCAAAGAACACTCCTTATGATCACATTCCCTATGTTTCAGGAGCCTGGTCACAGCTCCCTGGTGACCCTTTCCTTCTTGGCGTCACTTGCCAGAGAGCAGCAGGTGCCCACTGGGTTGCCAGAGCTTGGCTCTGTCCTGCTTGCCAGCTCTCTCCGTGCTCACATCGGTGCTCTTTAAGATACTTGGATGGCAGGCGAGAGAGCGGCACCCTTCCTTGCCCTGTGAGGAAAGGGCAGTTTCTCTCCACCAGCTCGTACTTGCTGCAGAGTTGGCAGTGGGCTTTCTCTCTCCACCACAGATGAACTATCTGACATCTCTTGGGAAGCGTCACCCCTAACGTTATTGCAGGGAGTAGTGTCTCATATCGCCGGCTGAAATCTCCCTGTGGGGCTCTCTGGAGTCTGTGAGTCCTGACTGTAATATTTTGCTGTTGGGGCTAACTCCCCAATCTCAGGACATTAGGAACATCTACACCGTATTGGAAGCAGACGCTCTTTCATCTACATCCTCTGTCATAATCTCCTGAAGGACATAGACTGCCCCTTGCCCAAAATATTGTGGGCGCTTACAGTTTCTAAAATTGTGGTGAAAGGCACACAATATGGAATTTGCTACCATACCCATTTTTAAGTGTGCTGCTTAGTGTAACCAAGTCAATCTTTCGCTGGCTTGGGGCCAGGACCACTGCCCATCTCCAGAATTCTTTTCACCTTCCCTCACTGGAGATTGTGACCAACAGCCAATCGTTCTCCATTCGCTATCCCTCTCTTTCCTAGCCCGTCCAGATCGTGTTACATTGAGGTTCTTAGGACATGTCTATAGGGTTGAATGTAAAAGAGAGAAACCCTGGTACCCGTCTGCACTGTGAATACCCCATCACAGGCTGGTTTCCCTGAATGAGAAGACAGCAGTAACAAGGCCTTCATGCCAGTGCCTAGCACTCCAGGGCAGGGCTCTAAGGCAGATTTCAGAAGCTGGGTTGTGATCTTTGTGTGACACGGTCGAGTCTTCGGCTTGGAGGAGAGGGTCAGGGAGGCACACTTGACGCATCCACTAGAGGTACCAAAGGCTTTTCTAAAGCATCTGTATTAACCAGAGAGTGCAGTGTCTGGTCTGTGTGGTGTTTGATAGGCAGGCGCTTGCTACTACAGCTTAAACTCACTCCCCACAGCACTGGGTCCCCAGTGCGACACTATTGGAGAATGGGACCTCTAGGAGGTCGTTAGGTCATGAGAAACCTTGCTTCATGGATGGGTTAATATTGTTATTAAAGGCGCTTTTGGTGGGAAAAAGATGCTGCAAAGGAGTGGGTATCCCACCCCCTTTCTGTCTCCAGCTTTCTACCATGTGGTGACCCAGGAGGAAGGCCCTGCCACATGTGGGCTCCTCAGTCCAAGCACTCCCCTGTCTCCAGAATCGAGACATAAACCTCTGCCGTTCACATATCACTCACTCTCTGTTATTCTGTTGTAGTCTCTGAAGCAGTTAAAGACAGTATTGCACGCTGGGTATTTTTCAGTCACTGGTCTTTCCACAATTGCCTTAGCTGAAAAAAAAAAAAAAAGTCGGAGAAACAAATTCTCAGCTACAATCACAGGAGGCCAGAGGGAGATGGGGGTGTCAATAAGCCATCCCTTTATTTCTTCCTCCTCATTTTTATTCAACTACCCAGGGACCTGCATTCTCATAGGAAGCAAAACACAACAAACGACAGGCAGTGCCAGCCATCCTCCCACCCCATCCGCTTCGGCGCAGGTTAGCAGGTTCAAGGAAAACATATTGAAGAGGAATTACGTGAAACCAAATCGGAAACTGTGAGGTGCAAGACGATATTTTTAGAAGTTTCTCTAATGACAGGTCACATTCCTGAGGGTTAGTCCAAGTGGCAGAGCCAACAACACTTATTCCAAACGGAGCAAAAGCTACAGTAGGCAATTACAGTTAGCAGCAACTGGAGGGGGGGCTCTTCCTGAACTTCTTGAGGGAGCAGCTTGGAGCGTGTAATTTGAATATAGATGGCCAACCAGAAGGGACTCTAGGAGGAGGGGAGGGAAGCTAGTGGAAGAAGTAGAAGAGGGCAAGGAGGGGACTTGCCAGAGGTTCATTATTTTCATATTTTAAAGCCCTGAGTAGTTTGAAGGGATGATTGCCAGAGGGGACCAGGAAAATTAGCGGTTGTTTGATTCCGGATCAATTTTCAGATCTGCCCAGTTTCTAATTGTGCGACTCCCGCTGTCATCACTCATGTGAGTCAGGCTCCAGATGTTCGGGGCTGGAACGTCCCGAGGGCTCGGCCCCTCCCTGGTGTGCCCCTGAGCTTCTCTTTCTTTTCCCACTAAACATTTCCCACCCCCCAGACTTATTTATTAAGGTCTGGAATACCTGTGCAAGGGGTTGAAAACAGGGAAAGAAAGGAAACACTTGAAAACGCAGCGCGCGGCCAAACTGCAAACTGCCCTTGGAAAAGGCAATGCGGATCCAACCCTTGGTCTGACTGGAAGGGCCAAGACCCCGCTCTTTTTCAAGAGTAGTTTTTGTGAGGATCTGGTTCTGGGTTTCCAGAGAATGAGGAAGGTGTGAAGATGAGGGACAGGAGAGGTGGACACAACACAAACCAGTAATGTCTCTTAATCTTGTGAGCTGGTCACTCCAGTGGTGTGTGTGTGTGTGTGTGTGTGTGTGTGTGTGTGTAGGTATGCACACATACAGTGTGTGTGTATATAAACCAGTGCACAACTTTGGGTGTTATGCCTCAGGCACCTGCCTCCGTGGATTTGACATATGGTCTCTCGTTATCTTTGAGCTTTGCCTGTGGACTAGGTGACAGCCAGCAAACTTCCAGAAATCTGCCCATCTCTGTGTTCCTCCCATCTCAACAAAGGCTGGGATTACCAGTGCTGAGAATGGACCGCTGATCCTCACACTGGCGGGACAAGTGATGTCCTGAACAAGCCACCTCCTGAGTCCCATCACTGATATGCATTCTAGGAGAGCTTCTGAGATGGAGAGGATCCTGGCCATATGCCCGGCCCTCCTCAAAGTACATCTAGCCAACTCCTGAACTCCTCCCCCCAAACATCAGATTAGGGTCTACAAGTTCTTTATGACATTTTACGTTTACGGTTTTATTTTGGCGCCATTATAATTATATTATCAGAACATTCGTGGCACTGAAATGAGCACATGGGGTCCCTGATGCTGGGACTGTGTTCATGCTGGTGGAGGTGGAGACACAGGGAACCTGTGCTGGGGCTCCTCTGTAAGTTGTGAGAAGTCCTTATGTAACAATGACAGCTATGACCCCAGTCCTCTTTGCGTCTGTATCAATCCATAGGATTTTCTAGTGATAATTTACAACTGACAGACAGTCGTCGACCATGGTGTTCATTTCTCATGGTTTCACACAAATGAAGACTTTAATTTCACGTCATGAAAATGACGTACCCCAACAGATGGCCCAAAGAACAGAGTCAGGCTTAATAGATAAAATTATGCATTTCATAAAGTTGACATTAAAGGCTGTCAGGCAGGCTGTCTGAATTTAAGTTTCCAGTCATTTGAAAAGAAGAAAGGGATAGGAAGATTTAGTCATCACGTCGCATCCAAGTGCAGGCATACCCAACTCCAAAGCGACTGGGCGGTAGTCCTCAGCACCCTGCTCAGGCTGGGGACAGCCAACCCATTTCTGCCAAACAGCACTGCTGATTGTTTTAAATGGATGGATTTCTACTGCCTTTTGAGCTTTGTTCCCATCCACTTAAGTGAAGTTGACTTTGCAGATGCTTGATACTCACGAAATGTCCTACCCAGTTTTCTGTTTGTGCAAAACATAATAAAAATGTGTTAAGTCAACACGGTGGGGCTGCCAAGATATTTTTCCCATTAAAAGAAGTCTGTCCACAGCTTCGCGGTATCCAGCCCATTGCTGTCATTTGAGGGAATGGCTCTCTGGTGTTTTATGGCTTGTCTTGGTGTCAGGACCTCCATAGTCTGTCCAAATAAAACTCAGCCATCTTATCCACCGACAGCGAAATCTTTCTGCCGCTTGTGCAATGACGGTCCCTGCTCCTTCACTGACTCTTTCTCTCCCTGTTCATCAATGTTCCTTGTCATTACACCGAAAGTTATGCCCAGCCTTCATGCTTCAGCTTGTGAGAGAGTCTTCCTTGTCTGTGGAATTTTGTGTTGCTTTTTTTCTATGTTTGTTTGTTTTTTGTTTTTTTTTCTTTTTTTCTTTGTTTCTTTTTTCTATACTGCTGTGAAGGAGTCACTAATACACCTTCTCCTCCCTGCTCAGGAAAATAGTCACCAGGTGCTCAGGCCCACACAGCCGGTGGGGGGCGGAGTCTGTGTCCACTCTGGGTAGCCTCACTCCAGAGCCCTGGCTGTCCAGCGTTTAGGGAGGCTGCCGGGAGAAGACACAGACTCCTGTTCCTTGGGACTGGAGAGATGGTTGGGTTGTATGGTTTCCAAGCATGAGGACAAAATTTAGGTGCCTAAAAAAAAAAAAAAAGAAAGAAAAAAGACATATTGCTATGTCTTCTAGGCTGGCTTCCAACTCATGATCCTCCTGCCTCAGCTTCTTGAGTCTTAGGATTCCAGGCAAGAACCACCAAGTGGTGCTTCTCCTTCCTTCCTTCCTTCTATCCCCCTTTAGATGTGTGCCTATACATACAGATGCACGCACACATGCGTGTGTGGTTTCACATGTGTACGCATTCATACAAGTTTCATAGGTTAACCTGAGGTGTTATTCCTCAGGAACTGTACATCTTGTCTTTTTTGAGACAGGCGCTCTCTCTCTCTCTCTCTCTCCTCTCTCTCTCTCTCTCTCTCTCTCTCTCTCTAGTGGAGCTCACCGATTAGGTTCACGTTGGTTGACAGGAACTGGACAGCCCTGGAAATTAGTCTCTGTCTCCCCAGAGTTGGGGTTACAAACACATGCCCCATGCCTGACTTTGTATGTGGGTGCTGGGGATCAAACTCAGGTCCTCGCACTTGCACAACAAATGCTTGGCCAACTGAAATATCACCCCAGCTCCCCTTCCTGACTGTTTTGAGGCATAAGATTGCTCTTTTCTTTTTCTCCCATCCCTTGCAGTTTTTGTGGCTCCAATAACAAGCTGGAAATATTGGTTTACGCCACACTTATCTCCGTCTGATCTTCTCAAAGGTGAGGGTCTAACTTTATTTACCCTCTACTCGAGCCCACAAACTTAATAAAAGTTTGATAAATAAGTTTTATCTTTCTACACCAGAATAACACACCCTAATAAAACTAATCACCTGCCCATACTCTCTCAGACACAGACTCTAATGCTATCCTGCCAAGGTAGCCAAGAGACATTTATTAGGATGCTAGAATTATTTTATTCTCTTAACCAAATTAGAGCATGAGAGGAATAAAAGCAAACAGGGAAGAAAATCCCAGAAAGACCACCTCAGGGTCTTCAGAATTCACATGCAGAAACAGGCGGGATGCTGTCTCCAGTCAGGGTTTCACCTTTCCATTTATGTTTGAGGCAAAGAGATTGGAAGTTAATTCTTATTTAAACCGAACCTTGCAAACGGTCACGAATGGGAAGCGTTCTCTCTGCAAGCAATGATTCCGTACTATGGAGAAGTTGGTTTGGGGGGCTGGCGAATGGAAAGCCTTCTTAATGAAAACACAGAAGAATCCATCTGAGCTTGGGGGAGAGGCACCGGGAGGGAGAAGGAGAAAGAATCCATATTAAGTAGCCATGCCTACCAGCATACTGATGAGGAAGGGGATTTAGAGGGCTTTGTAGGGGGAAAACTGGTTCAAGTTATTATCCTAATGTTTCTCAGTAGCTTCAGAAGTGAATCTATGGAATGTGTCACACGTGCAAGGAGACTGTCAATCAAAGGTTTCTAAACCAGACCTATAGATGCTCCTTTTTAGAGGCGTGATAGAGTTGACTCTTCTGGGGTGTCACTCAGCCAAGCACCTAAATTCACTATTAGTAATGTCAACTTTAATTTGGAGCATATGGTCACCAAGCGATTCTGGCAACCATGTGGCTTCCAGTTAGGAAGCCCTGACAGGATGCTCAGCCTGTGACACATCTTGTGACTCATGCTGGTCCTCCTATACTGCTGTGAAGGAGTCACTAATACACCTTCTCCTCCCTGCTCAGGAAAATAGTCGCCAGGTGCTCAGGCCCACACAGCCGGTGGGGGGCGGAGACTGTGTCCACTCTGGGTAGCCTCACTCCAGAGCCCTGGCTGTCCAGCGTTGAGGGAGGCTGCCGGGAGAAGACACAGACTCCTGTTCCTTGGGACTGGGGAGATGGTTGGGTTGTATGGTTTCCAATCACGAGGACAAAATTTAGGTGCCTAAACCTGCATTAAAAAGCTAGGCATGGTGGCGGGTGCCTGCAGTTCCAGAGGCAGGCAGATTGCATGCCCCAGTGACCGACCACCCTAGATAACTGGTGAATTTCATGGCAATGAGAAACTCCTGTCTCAAAATATCAAAGTAGGGGCCAGAGAGATGGCTCAGCAGGCAAAAAGTACTTGCTGCCAAACTTGACAACCTGGGTTTGATTCCCAAAACCCATGCTAGAAGGAAAAAAACAGACTCTTGCAAGTTGTTCTATAACCTCTAAACATGTGCCATGGTCTGCATATGTACATGCATATATTTGTATGTGCAAGTGCACACACACACACACACACACACACACACACATTAAATGGGTAAGTAAATAGACAGCTGCAAAAAAATCACGGTGGTTTCTTTTAAAGACCAACACCACCGGAGGCTGTCTTCTGGCTTATAGATGTGTGTAAACACACTTGCACACACATATACCCACAGTCAAATGAACAGCCCTTGTACATACACACTCCATTTCTCCAAGTTAGTGAAGTGTGTAAGTAGATCAGTCTGTATGTAAATCCTACACGTGCGCCCATGACATAGGATGTGTTATTTAAAGTGTCCGAGCCTCTTTTTAACCATCTACAAAATGTATAAATAAATATAATTAACCCATAGAGGTTTTGTGTGGATCATATGAGCAAATGTACAAGAAGGTCCCAGGATAGAACACACACAAAAAAACCGGGTAATGAATGATCCCACAGCCAGATCATATTTCCTTTAGGGTCATCACAATGGGATATGACACATGAAACAGGTTTGGTCCAGTGTCATTTGGATCACAGAAGAGTAGAGATAGGAATGCTGGTGACTAGGGACTAAGGAGCCTATTCTCTGGCCCTTAGATGTTCTCACCAAGACATGGCCTAAGAAAGGAAAGAAAATAATATGATATTAAACTATACTCACTGATTCTTTATACATTATCATCATTATAATATTATCAGTGTGTTGTGTGTGCATATTTGTATCTCTCTCTCTCTCTCCCTCTCTCTGTGTATGTGTGTGTGTGTGTGTGTGTGTGTCTGTGTGTGTGCATGTGTGCAGATGTAGAATAGATTTGCTCACTTCCAGCCCACTTACATGAGACCTGGAATTCATAGCCTTCTCAGGAGAAGGCTTGGATGGGATGAAGCATGAGAGAGCGGACATTGGAAATAGTAAGAAACCCTAGGTCATGGTGGAGCGTGAATTCCCAGAATTCAGCATTCTTCCAACCAAACTACTTATATCAGGCAAGGAAACAGACACCAACCAATGGGAGAGTCTTGGAATCATTTATACTATCCAGGAAACTTCAGGGTCTGTAGACCAAGAATATCTCATCCAATATGGAAGCGAGAGTAAACAAGTGTCCTAAGTTGTTCCAAACCATATCCTGGACTAAGAAGATTTGGGTCACCTAGGCAGGTGTCACCAGAAATCATTCAAATAATGCAAGCAGAACCCACTTGCCGTGCAATTAGCCTTAGACTAATGGGAGGCTACAACTAGTGGTCGTCTCTTACTATGTTATCGTGGTCATTGTCAAATATACCAAGTGGCTGCTATTTGAAGAATTCAGAAACAAACCAATAAGCACAGTGTCCCTACCAGCTAGGACTGCATAGTTCTATAATGAGACAATCAGATAATCCACAAATCACAATATGATATGAGCACAAAAAGCTTCCATGGTTGGAAGTAAGACATGCTTTGAGACTACAGGGAGACACAGGATGGGACACGTGAGAGTCCCCTCTCCCCATGTCAGAAGGCATGCCAGCTGAAGAGAGCAGCCAGGGAGCAGCTCGGTGGGTAGAGTACTTGGCTCTCACCCAGAGATTCCTGTCTCCTGCCACTGTCCTTGAGTGTGGTGGTGGTATATAACAGGGATGCTTGCATTTAGGGAATGGAGGCAAGAGGGTTGGGAGTTCAAGGCCATCTTCGGCTGCATAGCCAGTTCAAGGCTAGCCTGGGCTACATGAGACTTTGGACAGACAGACATATAGGGAGACAGAGAAGAAGAGCAGTATGTGGCCTGGCCCAGAGACTCGAGGTTTGCTCCGGCTGTGAAAATTAAAAGCACACCTATGATGCAGGAGACAAGGAAAGGCCTAATCACAAGGATCCCAGAGGCCAGGATGAGGAGCCTACGCTAGTGTCATACACGGGCAGCTCTTCTCTGGTATGCAGATCACAGTGGAACGGATGCTCGTTTCCTTGGGAGGAAGATGCGCTGTAACACACGTGCAGAATATGTTTTACATTCCTCTTCAGGGAGAGCTGTGGATGCCCTGACACCTGTTACAGATGCTCCACCCAGCAGGAAGAACGCTGAGTGATGCTGTATCTGTTAAATCATCGTATACCAGAACCCTGCAGCAGTGGCCAGGAAGACGGATGAGAAGGCAATCTGAAAACGTGGAAGGTGGAACCCAGTTAGGCACAGCAGTGTTTTGGTTTTCCAAACTCCTTCATCCATACTACTTTGTTAGGTAATGGACGAGACATATGTCAGGTGCAAAGAAAACTCCACCCTCCCCAAATTCTGGGGCCTGGTTCCCTCTACCAAAAATCTTTTTCCTTACCTGTCAGAAGGGGAAAGTGGCTGTCTGTGGGGCACACCAAAGTGCTTGCTGTCTTCCAGGCTCTTCCAGCAAAGTGAATACCTGTCACAGAGAGCATGTTGGCATGCTGGCTCTTCTCACCCCACCCCTACCCTAAACTTCTCCAGCTCATGGGCTTCCCTTCCCCCAACTTCTCATGCCTATAGAACTCTGCCATGTTAGTCATTCGCTCTCTATTGTCCTTTGGCCTTCCTCCCTTGGTCTCCTTAGCCCGCACTCCTCTCTCCCTCTCTCACCATGCCTCCCATCTCTCCTCTTTCATGGTCCAGTTTATTCTGCTGACCATGGTCAGTGTACCACTTTCTCTCCATGCTCTGGACTCTTCCAGATGCCTCTGGATGTACTCTTCCCTTGATAGTTACAATAAAACCTTCCTCTCAACCTTGGAACAGTCGTGTCTCTGCTTTCTATAATATAAAGCCTATTTATTAGCTGGGTCTGGTGGCTCAGGCCTGCGATCCCAGCACTTGAGAAGCAAGAAAGGCTGATACTGAGTTAAAGGCTAGCCTGGGCTGCAAAGCAAGATTGGGTCTTTAAAAACTGCAACTCAAAACTAACCAACCAAACAAAAACCTCTTGTGGATTCACAGCGCGTCTTTGCCTCTTCTTGGGAAGGTGCCGTGGCCTTAAACACAGCTATAAGGGAAGGCAAAATGGATGTAGGATAGAAGACACAATGCACAGATGGAGGCCCAGGCCACAGACTGCACACACTTACCTGCAGGAGTTCATCTTTGAGTGTGTTCCCTGAGCACCTTGTGGAATCTTGCATGAGAAAGGGAAGGCTGGGGGTGACGGACCCTCCTAGGTCCTCTGCATTTGGGAAGGGGAGTGGGGACAGGAAAGGGCCAGCGCATTGGTTTCGCAATGGGTCAGGAATTCGGGGATCTGAGCATAATCCAGGCTCTTCCTGTGAGACCCTGGGAAAATGTCTCTGTGCGGTTCTTCCTTCAGCTCTTACGTGGGAGCAACAATCAAAACGCTACCCTGCTGTGGAAGGATGGCCGGGCAGGATTATAAAGCACTTTGTAAATACCGCTGGAAGGAGGTGCAGCCTTGATGGATGGCTGGAGTCACAGGAAGGGGCAGCAGAATCACAGCCATCCTTGGCTTTCTGGCAGACTTTTGATTTCCATAAGAAAACGCCCTCCAAGAATCTCTGAGAGAGGGGAGCTCGCCCTCCTATCTTAATTGTTACATGACAGTCATACTGTGGAAATCAGGGAGAACAGTAGAAAAATGAGATGGTTAAGCGAGATTTGTGGCCACTTGTAAATGGACCCCTGAGTGGGCCAGTGCGTGCGTGCGTGCGTGCATGCGCAAACCCAGCTTGTTTCTTAGGGCACCATCAAACTTGTTGCTTGAGACAGGGTCTCTCATTGGCTTAGAACTCGCAGACGCTCATCTGACTCTTCGGCAAGCCCCTGGGATCCACCTACCACCATCTCCTAGATGCTGGAATTATGTGTGACTTTTCCATACCTGGGTTCCGGGGATCAAACTCAGGCCCTCATGACTGAACTAGCACACTAGCCCTGTTGACGGAAGAAAACATTTTATTTATTTGTTTTTGTGGTTCTGGGACTACAACCCAGTGCCTAGCCGTGGTCTCCCATCGCGCTCCCTCTCCTCTGGGCTCACCTGACTTTTATTAAAGCCCAAACAACCAAGGGCACCTGGGTCCTTTCCTAAGTGGCACAGGCTGCTCGGAACAGCTGACGTTCCCCCAAGAGAAGGGGAATGCACACCCATCCATTTCCGCAATTGTTGCTTTGTCTTTTGGAATCAGCCTTACACCTAGATCATAAAGAAATGATGAGCCCCTTTGGAATGCAAGCCAACCCCATGTTCCCTTCGGAGCCCCAGTGCTTGCTCTGTGGAGAGATATCTTGCTGGGCTTGGTTGCTTTCGCTTTCTTTCCTCCACTGGTTGGTTTGTCACCACATTGTGGTGGCCCTGGGGGTATAAGGGGAGGGTAGTTACAGGTAACAGATTATTTTTAATTCTGCCTTGTTATTTGGAACCAAGTTCCCATATGTTGTTGTTGTTTAATTCCTTGCATGAATTTTCTCAAATATTTGTAACATATGTCATATCTATATGCAGATTTTAAATTATGAATGCCTTCATCCAACCATGTTTCCAAGGGGGCTGGAAATCCAAGACTAATACTCTCAAGCAGGATCGTGGTCTCCTGAGCATCGGATATCGTTCAGGTAGACACATCTGGTGGAAAGCATCATATCAAATTAGTATCAAGGGTATTCAGACTTGGAGACAACAGGCCGACGATCCCCTTCTAACGTCCCGCTTTTTAGATTGTTGGGGAAACTTGAATGCCAGTTCTGTGAAATGAGGGACACTAACGTGCCTGTTCAAATGTTCAAAGTGAAGATCAAAGCTGTGGTGACCAAATTGGCTCTGCAAACAAAGCCGCCCCCTGCCTACCCCCTGGGGACACAGTGCTAATTTTATCAACTCTCCCCGGCTCTTCTGCTATTAAATAGCAATAAATAAATGTGGGGTGTTTTTTTTTTCCTTCTTCTGGATTTGCCAGTGGCTTGTTTTCCTGACAAACAAGCTCATTTCCTTTTAAGTGTGAGGTTTTAGTCCAACTAATAGAATTAATGTATTTTTAATGAAAATGCGAACAGCTTTTACTTAGAAATCTACCTACCCACCTCCTGCTCTCGGAACCAGGCCCCACCCCCCAGCATCTCCTCTGAACACATACATCCAGCCATGAATATTTCAATACATCTAGGGCTCTCAGATCAATATGGGCAACTCTCAAGCCCTATTGATTTTCAGGTTTCTCTTGCAAGGATGATAAAATATTTCTCGACTTATGGAACCTGAGTTAAAGAGGCTTGGCAGGCCTTTCAACCTTTAGCAGATATCTTTGTCTCTTTTCCTTCCTCCTGCCATGTTCTTTTTGGTCATTCTCTCTCCCTCCTTCACACTGCCCACCCCCCAAAGCACAGCTTGCTAATGGAGATTTATCACTAAGCATTAACTCCCAGAGACCCAGCTCTGTCCCCACAAGTAAGGAGCAGGAAAGAGGCTCTGAGCCTGTGATCCAGCCCCCATCACTGCCTGCAGGGACCCTGGCAGCTTCCCTCCTGTCTCCCTGATTCATTTATCAGCACCGCCGGCTCCTCCTCCCGAACACCTCTGAAGATGTAATCCCAGAAGGCAACCCTAGCAACATATGAGGAATTCCCCACTGAGGTGCGGGAGCCGGGCTGTTCCATATGGGTAGGAAATAAGCTAATTATACAGTCAGCCATGTCCAGGGACAGGATGGATGTTGTTATAAGTTTATCCAGTCTGGTTGCAAAGCAATGAGGCTGAGAATTCTTCGAAAAATTTGACCACGGCTTCAACCATTGATCCCCTGTGATATGTACCAAATTATGGGTTTGGGGATGTGGGTCAGGTTTCCCAGCCTACCTCTGCTTTGTTGGCCAAATAAATCATGTTCCTCCCTTAGCCTGTGTGTCCTCACGTGCAGGGTTTAGCCATTCGGTCATCTACTTAACAAATCTCTGAACTTGTCCAGTGTGCCGGAGATGAAAATGGAAGGCCAACGATATAGATCGCTGACTGTTGATCTTTGGGCTTATTACCTAGTGGAGATCTATTAGGACCCCAATGGATGTCCCCAACCCCACTGTGCTCCCTCCCTTGCCTTGTGCCTCTGGATGCTTCAGTTCCCATTCTATGTGACAGTAATGCCAGAATGTACTGAGGGACATGCTGCTGACTCGGGTAGACAGTACATAGGATTTTGAAGTCGCTTGGTCACTGAGTTTTTTGTTTTTTTTTTTTTGCCAGACAAAAATCACTCAGGAGTAGTCTTGGGAGTAACTGTTGTTGTGGATCCTGCACACTAAAATTATGACTTAAAAAGAAAAAGCAACTCAAGTTCTTGGTAAGGAAAAGATATAAGAGCATGTACAGGAGGGAGTTACAAAGCTGCCAGTAAAATGTAATTTCCCATTCAACGGAAAATTAGAGATGTCCAAGGGACCCCATCGCCAAAGCAGATGAACACAAAACAAAACTCCAACATACCATCTTGCGCATGCACGTCTGCACAGTTATACATGTGTGTGCCCATGTATGGGTCTGCAGGCCACAGGGTGGTGCCAGGCACACTCTTCAATCACTTTGTGCTTGTTTATTTGTGCTTTTGCGGTGCTGTGTTGCTGTGTCCCTGAATCTGGAGTTCACAATTCCCACAGACTAGACGGCCAGGGATCCTCAAGTCTGCCAACCTGAGATGCGTTAACATGTGACTAGCACCCATGCTTGGCTTTTACATAAGTGCTGGGTAGCATTTCTTATACCTTGATAACATGTGGCCATCATAAAATGAGTTCTAATTAATTTCAATAGACAACTGCTTGCTTATAGTCCCTGTGTAATTGCTCTGGAGATGTCTGGGGCTAGAGTCATTCTTCCTTGCTCTCTATTTTGTTTTGGCTTTAAACTCACTGAGCAAGTGAAGATGGCCTTGAACTTCTGGTCCTCCCATCTTCATCTCTTTGGTGTTGGGATCACAGGTCTGCACCGCCACGCCTGCTTTATGCCTGGTTTTGTGTGGCACTGGAGATTGAGCCCATGACTGCGCTACCAGTTTCTCCTTGCTCTTGAACCAAAAGCAGCCCTGTTGTTGCAAAGACACCCTCACCAGCCACTTTCTGACCCCTTCCCCTGGGAGTGGAAAGTCATCACGAACAAGGCTTTGCTGTTTGCTTTGGAAGCGAAGACAGTCCCTCCTCTGGAATAAAGTCTGATTTCCCTGCATAGGAAATCAATTTGTGGGCTGGTGGGTGTTTCCTGAGTGGGTCTTCAGGGAGAGGAGGGGTGGTGAGGTGGGCCAGGAGCTGGTTCATGGAGCAGACACCACTCGAGTCTCTGCTTGGCTTTGAGCAGAGCTGGGGCTTCCTGGGAGAAGATCCAGGATCGGTATGGGAGTCACTGCTCTCTAGCTCTGAAAAGCAACATTCCTATGGGACTGACAGCTATGGACTGGGTATGTGAAGTAAGATGGACGTGTGGCCCTCTCTCCCTCCCTCCCCCACTTCTCTCTCCCTCCCTCCCTCCCTCCCTCCCTCCCTCCCTCCCTCCCTCCCTCCTCCTCCTTCTCTCTCTCTCTGTCTCTCTCTCTCTGTCTCTCTCTCTCTGTCTCTCTCTCTGTCTCTCTCTCTCTCTCTCTCTCTCTCTCACACACACACACACACACACACACACACACTGATCTTTCTGCTGGTAACATCTTCAGTCCTTAGAAAGCAGATCAGGAAGTCGGTTCCAAAAGGCCTAGCCTGACTTGCTCAATTACAGGTCATCAAGGCAGAGTCCCAAACTGTGTACCCAGTTGGATGCAAGAAGGACATGAGACATGATAGCAGGGTACTTAGTTGCCTTGATTTTATTTCGTCTTTTTGTAGGGGAGAGTGTTTTTTTTTTCCCTTTGGTTTTTCGAGACGGGGTTTCTCTGTAGCCTTGAAGCCTGTCCTGGAACTAGCTCTTGTAGACCAGGCTGGCCTCGAACTCACAGAGATCCACTTTCCTCTGCCTCCCAAGTGCGGGGATTAAAGGTGTGCGCCACCACCGCCTGGCTTATTTGTTTTAAACAGGGTGGGTGCTGATTTACTGACTATTGCAGCCCATGTGAACATCTGTGAAGGAAGTATTACCACAATGGCTCTCGGAGGCCACACTCCCAACTCCTTCCCAACCCAGAGCCAGTAGGTTCTTTCGAGGAAATCTTTGCAACACAGGGATTTGCGGTTCTCGGAGGCGTGCAGTCTGCTTGAGTGGAGCTACATCTAAAGCAGCATCCAGGGAGCTCCAAGAGTGTGCAGGCATCCGTCCTGAACTGGGATGCCCTTCTCTCCCCTCCAAAGACAGAATAGGCAGATTGTTTGATTAGGCAATAAAATATGGGAGCGCTCTTTGTCCTCCAGATAACAACGGGATGTTGTCTACCCTGCGACATACCCTGTGTCACGTGCCCCGTCACCTGCTCTAAAGATCCCTGTCTGGAAGCACAGTGGACCCTCCGCAGCAGCATGTCCATGGATTCAGGCAAGCATCAGCAAGGGCATATTAAAAAAAAGTTCTGCACTTCTACTTAAGATGTAGAGACTGCTCATCCTTTGTCTTATACAGTCTACTGTACGGCAACAATTTCCATAGCGTTCACATTGTATTAGGCTTATAAAATATTATTGAGAATGGACTTCACGTAAGGCAATCTGATTTTAGAAAGAAAAAAAAAAGCACACCATGCAAATTTAATTCAACTTATTCTTTCCCTAGCAGAAAGAATCTCTTCCATATCGGCCGCTGTGATATTGGGTTCTTCCATGACAATCAAGTATTTGTTGGCTGCCACTCTATACCCCAACCATTGGGGAGATGGCTCAGGTGCTATAGTGCTTGCTTTGTACACATGAGCTCCCTAGAACCCATGTAATAAGCCCAGCATCACTGTAACCCTGGTTATGCAGAGCTGGGAGGAAGAGGCGGTCAGATCCCTAGAAGCTCATAAATCAGGTAACTTGGCTTATTTGGTGAAGTTCAGGGGCCAGGGAGAGACCCTTAACAAAAGAAGAAAGGAGCCAGATGACTGACAGCAGGGGTTGCCTTCTGATGTCCACACAGATGCCGAGTGAGTGTTTACCCATACCCTTATATGCACATGCATTCACCCGGTCAATTGACTTATTTTAACAGTGAAGAAACTGAGGCCACGGGTGGCAGTGATTCAATTAAGGTCACAAAATTAGCCAAGAGTAGAAGTGAAATGACAGACATCTCCCACCTTCCAATTTAGTGCTTTCCCATTGTTTTGGAAGTTGCAGCACCTTTCCGGGACAGTCACTAAGGAGTAAGAATAATAAAGAACAGCAACAATGTTTACAAAATATTTTGACCGGTTTGGTCACTTCGCCCCCCACCTCCCCCCCGAAAACGGGATTTGGAACATACTACACAACTGAGAAGTTGAAAGCCACATTACAGGGAAATACTGAGGTTGGACAAGTAACTGCATACTGAAGGGCTGTTTTCTCTGCATCGTGGGTGGGCTAAGCCATGTGACCTATTTGGCCAATGAAGTGTGAGCAGACAGGAAGGAAGCATTCTGCCCAAGGCAGGCTGTTGGGATTGGCTCCTACGCTCTTGCCCTTGCCGCAGAAGCCGCTCCCGCTTCCTGTCACTCCACACTGGTTTCTAAAACAAACGCTGTGTATCCAGAGCCCAGACTGGGGCAGAGCGGCTGGAGTTCAGACCTGCAGACCCATGGGCTTGTAACGGTTGCGCTGGACACTATGGGTATTTGCGGAGCCACTTATGCTACAGAATGACGGAAACAAAAGTGAAGGTGTACCCATCACCTCTCCTTGGCAGCCACACGCTGACCCCCTTTTCACAAGTGCCAGTTCCAATTGCCAGGCTGTTTACCAGGTGAGAAGACTGTTCCAGTTTGATTAAATGATTATGTAGAAATCATCTTGGGAACACAGAGGCACAACCCAAGTTAAAATCCATTTATCCTCCATGACTCTCAGAATTCAGTTTCCTGTCGTATTTGTTTGTTCTGAAAACAAGCCAGGTAATTTGGCTTTGCCTGTCGTTCCCTAACTACCACTTGTCTATTGTCTCTGTGTGTGTGTATACATATATATTTGTATATCCCTATCTCTATCATCTATTGATCTATTTAAATCTATCATATATCTACCATTATCTATATCTACAATTTCTATTAGATATTGGGTATCTATCATCTATCTGCCTGCCTGTCTATCTATCTATCTATCTATCTATCTATCTATCTCTCTCTCTATCTATCTATCTATCTGTCTATCTACCTATCTATCTATCTATCTATCATCTATCTATCTAATCAATCTTTCTACCTATCATATATCTATGTACTATCCCCCATATATTTTTGTATCTGCTTACTTATCTTTCTCTGATTTATTCTATTCACCCATTAAATCACGTGTGTTGGAACTGCAAAAAAAAAAAGATGTTATGAAAAGACCCATTGTGTTACTGCTGTGGGCTTGACATTTTAGTGACGAACAAAATCAGCTGGGTGGATAGCGTTTAGGTTGGTCTGCCTGCATCTGATTATGCTTGTTTCCAGATCCAAGCAGTTGTTAATGAAACAGTTGCTGTTTTGTTGACAGAACATTAATTACTTGATCTTAGGACTCAGTAATTGCACAAGCCCCTCTGTATACATTACTAATTACATTAGCAATTATATGGCATTTTAAAGTCAAAGAGATGACTGGAGCAATTGTAGCGTCACAGGTAACCTGCTGTTAGGTTTCAATCACATCTTTAATGCTTCCATGACGTGCTACGCGAATCCACGTGACTCTTGTGACGACACGGAATGGAAGAAATGGCCTAGAACATCTTGCCTATGACCCAATGGCCAGTGGTAAGCCTTTCGTGAGGGGAGGGATAAAGTGGGGGGTTTAGCCTCTTTACCCTCTGAGCTTCATTCTTCAGTGAGAATTTATTCAGTAACTGTTTATTGCCCACTACATCTCACTCTAGCTGAAGATGACGTGATGTCCACAGGCTTTTGGTGGAAGCAGAAGTCAAACCACACCAACTCAAATAAATGTTTGTAGTAGTCAGGGTACTTGGTGCCTGTTAGCTGCTGTGACATACAGCAATTTAAGTCTCAGAGATTTGCTGCAGTGAAATCTGCTTCTTGCTCATATTCAATACAATTTCCAATTTAGGATCTTTCCATCTAGCTGACACATGAATCTGTCTATCACCCATGTCTCTGTCTCTTGTCTATGCTATTCTAACCACCCATCTGTCCGTCTATTCTTCTACATTGCAATTATATTCCTGATGTTTCTATGTACTGAGCCAAACATCTAGGCTGTTCTATGGCTCTGGACTTAGCTTCCAATGTGTGATCAAAAGAATCAGGCTTAGGTCCTGTGGGAGATGTTAGTGACCAAGAGCTGAGGGAGCGGTTGTCATTTCCTCCCATCCCATTGGCTGAAATGGGTCATATGAGTCCTTTCTCCTTATGAGAGAGACTGGAATGTGTGAGGGAAAAGAAGAAACGGGCCCTTCCCCATTGTCTGTCACACTGTGCATTACGAATGGCAGCTGGTACCACAAGGGAAAAAGATGACACAGCGCCAGCATGCACCTGAAATGGCCGCTGGATCTGCATTGAACCCCCTTTTCTCTTTCTTCTGCCAGAGTGCCCACCAACTTGTGGGCCAACCTCCTTCAACATAAGCAGCTCTCCTTCGAGGCTCCCTGCAGCCCCGCCCCTCTTCCATCTCATGGTCTGAGCGTGTCCAATCAAACTCTTTCCCTGGACAGTAACCCTGGAGTGAAATCAGAACAAAACAAAAGATTCATCTGTCTGTGTGTGTGTGTGTCTGTCTGTCCATCTGACTGGCTGACTGTCTTCCATCTCTGTGTTCATCCACCAATTTAGACATCTACCTATTACCTGTCTATCTATCTGTCTATCCATTTCATCTTATGTGTTCATACATCTACCCATTGGATTTCAGTCACATTTTTGTTCCCACAGGACATAAACACCGTCAGTTATTGCTCTTCATATCCACATATTCTAGCTCTTGAGCTTCATAAGCCTACTTATCGGCTTTCCTTGGCATCTCTGCATGACGTCATAGCATATTCCAAGGGACTCTCTTTCCCTTCGAGTCAGCCAGCTCAGTTCTGTGCTTGTAGCCACAAGCTGTCCATTGGTACGGAGATATGATTTAGATTATGAGATTTATGGAAGACCTCTCTGAGGAAGTAGCATTTTTGCTGACAAATGAAACATATGTTGAAGCTGACCAAAGAGTGGAGGAAATTATGTTCAAGAACACATGTGCAAAGACCCCGAGGTAGGAGAAGCCCATCATATTTGGGAATCATAAAGCTATAAACTGCCTAGCCCAGTTGCCAAATTGAAGAAGTAAAGGGCAGAAGATGAAGCAGGCAGACTGGGGAGTCAGTGCTCGCCAGCACTGGATAAGCGGTGGGAAGAATTTTGGCTTTTAGCCTAAATGCAGTGCAATGGTACAGGATTGTAGGGAAGGACCAAGATACCACCCGGTCTACAGTTTTAGAAGGCCGTCCACACTCATCTGTGGCTGATGCATGGGGAGAGGAGAAGAAGCTGGGAGATAACTTGGAAGCCCTTGAGAATGGGCAAGATAGAGACAGAGGTGTGTCTTGACGATCGGCCGAGAAAATGAAGAGAGAAGGACACACTCCAGATACGTAGCGACATAAAACTGACACACTTTGGTGGTGAGGGATTTTTGTGGAGTCAAGGACGAGGAGACATCAAGGATGAATTTTCAATATTTGGATATTGCGTTTGATACAAAACCAAACAAACCCAATACAGGAGGAGCAAGTGAAGGAGAAGGAATGGCTTAGCAGGTAAAGAGCTTTCTGTGCAAGCATGAAGGCCTGAGTTCCAATTTCCAGCACTCATGCAAAAGCCAGATGCGACTGTGCATGTAATCCCAGTATTTGTGTGGTGGGGTGTGTGAATGCTAGGGGCTCACTGAATAAGCCAGCCAGCAAACTCCAGGTACACTAAGAGATCCTGGCCCCCAGAAGCAATCACAGTATCAATTTCTGGCCTCCACAATGCCTGCCTGGTTGGATCCACCTTCACACACAATTGCATCACACACACATACACACACACACACACACACACACACACACTCACGAATTCCTTTGGGGTACACTAAACTTGAAATCGCCTTGGCAACTTCAGGCAGTGATGTCAGGTATTCTTACAGAAGCACTTTATCTGCAGGGAACATGGTTTAAGACTCGAGAGGATGCCCCAAGCCACAGATAGTATTGGATCCCCGCAGTATCGTTTCTTTCCTGCACATACTTCTCGTAAAGTCTAATTAATAAATGAGACTCAGTAAACGATGACCAAAAATAACTAAAATATAGCATCTATTAGAGGAGGAGAGATGGCTCCAAAACTGATAATACTTGCTACTCTTTCAGAGGACCTGGGTTTGATTCCTAGCACCCACATGGTGCTTCACAACAGTTCCAGAGGACTGATGCCCTCTTCTGGCCTCTTCAGGCACTGCACACATACATGTGAACAAAATAGTCATAACACATAAAATACAAATAAATAGATCTTTTAAACATTGGATAATTATACTATAATAAAAGCTACACTCTCTCCCTTCTTCCCTCCTTCCCTTTCTCCCTCTCTCCCTTATTGCTCGACCCTAACCTTTCTTGCTGGGGATGGGTAAGAAAGTACCAGAAGTGGCATCTTGTAAGGAGAAAGGACCTTAGAGAAGTTTGCTATTTAGTACAGAAGTCTGGATCAGAGATGTCAATGGAGAAACTGTGTACAGAGAGATGATGTTTGATGCTCTAATAATTCTTATATCTAAAGAACAGCCCAGTGAACAGACGTTAAAGCTCTTCCAGTTACTGTGTGCCTACAGGGCCGTATCATGCATCCTACAAGTCTTGAGCCAATTTCTGCCTTGCTGAATCACGGTATAATTAGAACCTCCTCTACAACCCCTGAACTTAGTTAAAGTCTGGCTCCCAGACCTCTCCTGCCTGTAACAGTTCTCACTTTGTCTTGTTTTCCAAAGGAACTCACCCCCAGACTCCCGCTCCATAACTGAGGTTGGCTGTGTGCCTCAGGGGCAACCTCTGTCCCCCTTCATTGCCCTGGGCTCTTACTAGGTCTGGGCTACTGGTAACTACTGCTTTCTTAGCTGAGCTTGCCTGTGTCAAAGCTCCTCACTTTTTCTTCAGTCTGTGTGCTTGTGCGCGCGCGCGCGCGCGCGCACACACACACACACACACACACACCCTTTCACAATGCCTTGGCGACTGCCCTAACCACAGCTCTCTAGAGCAGAGGGAGCAAGTTAACCACTACCTGGAGCGGCACATGCTGTCCCTGGGAGTCCAGCCTGCTGACCTGAAACTGGAGACACCCCGAGAGGTGTGAGGGGTCCCACTGACCTCTCCCCTCCCACAGTCCTGGGTCACCTTCCTCTGTGTGCTGGGAACATGTATATGAGAAGATCGGGGCCAAGGATCACCATCGGAGAGAATTTGAACTTGATCAATCCTGACATGTCTGCCTTGGTATGTGTGACTGTTGTTCCACATATGGGTTGTATTAAATAAGGTAATTTATGCAAAAGCTCTCTGAAATGATCAGAGGGCCAGCTAGTGTATTGCTTGTTGCTGCCATTAGCCTTACATGGGAGAGGCTTCTTTCTTTCACGTCGCCCACATTCTAATTAAAACTAGGGAGCAATTGACAAGCGTACCAAGTACCTTCTTCCGAATCTGGTTGCCTGTACCTACAGTGACCTTGGCCTCTCTCTTCCAGGGTGTCATGAATTTTTACATAATGCCGCACATTACAGCCAAGATGATTTGTTGCATTCTAAGTAGATTTTCAATTCTAAGTAGAATTTGATTATGAAGCTTTTGTGAAAATGTTTTTCAACAAGAAAGTCACACGCTAGTGCTTGCCTAGCGTGGGCAAGGCCTTGCGTTCCATCGCCAGAACTCCAAGAAAGAATACGGTAATACATGCTGACAACCCTGGCCCTCACAAGACTAAGGTAGGAGAGTTGCCTTGAGTTTGAGGTCAGCCTGTGCTATGGAGTGAGTTCAAGACCAACCTGGTCTTCATACCAAGAGCCCCGCCTAATTAACAAAGAAGTAACTAAATGTTAATCCCTGGACTGAATCCACATGCACAAATCTGTTGATACTGATCCCCCCACAACCTACGGTTAAAAAGCAAACAAAACAAACAGTTGGGCATGAAGAGACATGACACCCTATGTTTGAGCCACAGTTCTTTACACACATCTGCACACATCTACACACTTATGCACACGTGCTTGTGCTTGGACATACACATGCATGCACATACACACACATCCATGAATTCCTGTGTCAGATGAAAACTTGGGTCAGATATACATTTTATTCTTTGGATCGGTACAGGCTCTGTTTGTTTTTGTCCAGGCAGAATGGGATGGGCACTGGGGACACACAGCACCCTTGTTCCTTCAGGTACTGAATCTGATGAGAGAGGGAGATGAGAGAATGATCAGTTGTCCCCCTTTTTAATCCAGGAGCAAAAGCAGAGGAGTCAGAAAAATGTGGTGGCATCCTGAGGATGGCCTCAGGGTTGAGTTGGATTTTGATGGAAGTAGAGAAGAATGAACAGGTCTTGGGGACCTTGGCCCTTTTCAGTTCACCTATGTTTGTTGTTCTCCTTGGTCACCCAGCCCTGCGCAGTGAGGGGTCTTCTGCGGCTGGCTGACTAAAGGGGACGGGCAGAAGGCATCCTTTCCTGTTGCCACTGAGGATCCTTCATTCCCTGACAGAGGTGATGGACAGATAGAAAGGCGGGAAACGAGGAGAGGGGAGGGGAGGGGAGGAGAGGGAGAACCTCCTGAAGGAGAACGGGATTAGAGAAGATGTAGACGCTCTCTGTCTCTCATTTTCAAGACATTCTCCATCCCCATGGTTTTATTAAACAAGCTGTGAGCTGAGACTAAGAGACTTAACTAAAAGGGATGTGAGAGATGAAAGAACTGTCAATCACGGGCTTCACCCAGCCTCATGTTGGTTGCTGTTCTATGGCTTCATCCTTCTTCAGGGATGGGAAGAAAGCTGTGACTTCTCGTGCGAGGACATCATGTCTTGATCCATTCTGAAGGAGTTGCCCAAAGGGTCCTGAGACACGTGTCACAAATGGCAAGATCGTTTTTGGTACAACCTCCCTTCCTTCTCTCTTCAAACATACCCCTTTTGAGGCAGCTCTCACCCAAAATCCTAGTCTGGGGCTTGGTCATCATTGCCAGACAGTAGCAAGACTGCTATTGGTCTATGAGTGAAGAGAATGTCCACAAGCGATGAGATCTCTTTCTAGAAGACTGTATGGCAGTATTTACATTGAGCCAACGGCAACATCTAGTTCTGGCTGGACTACAGACCGGTACTGTGAGTCAGGACTGGTCAGTGGATTCCTTATGCCTTATTTTTCTTTCTCGTTCTGTATAACACATCAAAGCACAGATCCTCTTTGTTTTGGTGGTCTTCTCTTAGTTTCACAATTTTTGATCCTGTCTTTGTTGCGTCAGTCTCTGATAGCCTGGCTCACCTTTGGTTAGTTGTTCTCGTTCCTTTTTATGTCCTCATAAGAATCAAAGCTACAGAGAAACTCTGTCTTGGAAAAAAAATCAAAGGTTTGCTCATTCTTGGGCAAATACTTGCCAGGAGTTTGGTGCTTTTACATTCAGAATTTTCATGATGGAAACTTGCCTTTCAAATGATCTTCCAGAAATGAAGTAAGATAATATACACAAAGGGGCATCTGACAGAGAATAAGAGCACCAGTTCTCAGACATGCCTTGAGAGAAATGAGCAAATTAAGCCTTTTGCCTGGGTGTTACGGTTCCCAGCCCATTGCCCTTGCCCAGCAGACCGCAACAGTCACACCCAAAAGTCATCGTTTTTAGCAGAGTATGGTTCATATCTGTAATCCTAGCATTTGGGAAGCTGAGTCAGGAGGATTGGTAATTTGAGGTCAGACTGACCTATGTGGTAAACCCTGCCTCAAAAAAGAAAGAAAGTTTACTACCCAGTGAACCCCATGTCTCTACCAATTCAAGAAATTTAGGGAAGACTGTGAGTCTTTTGAAAAAGTCACCAGAAAAATATAAGGACACAACCAAGAAATACTGTTCCCACACAGGCTTTTGTTCATTCTCTAAACAGTCTCACTTGAAATGAGCATATGGTCTCTTCAGAGGCCAGACAAAATCTGCGATAGAAGAGCTAAGAAGTTGAACAATTGACAGAGCTCAGGAAGACCTGGAATTTGTTCATGTTCCAGCTGAGAACAGTCTATGCTCTAATCAGTCAAAGTAAAGTCACATTGCTGAGGACGACTGGTTCACACACACACACACACACACACACACACACACACAGAGAGAGAGAGAGAGAGAGAGGGAGAGGGAGAGGGTGAGAGAGAGAGAGAGGGAGAGAGAGAGAGAGAGAGAGAGAGAGAGAGAGAAACAGGATTTCAGAGTAAAGGCTATTCAACTCCAGAGTAAAGGCTATTCTAGATTTTCCCTTGCAAAGTTCAAATTCACAAAGGATCAAATGGATTAGCCAGTATTTTAACTGACTTTCAAAACAAAAATCAGTGGCCTTTATGGAAGGTATCAAAATCAAACATTCAACAGTACTATATTTATAATATTTAGAATCTAACTTACAGGGGCACACAGAAGTGGGGACATGTTGATCTATCATCAGGAAAAAGTTTATCTGTGGAAAGAGACCAGAAATTTTAGGGATGGTGAAGTTAGAAAGAACTTTAGCACAACTGTTATAAAAAGTTCAATCATTTAAAGAAAATTATAATTATAGGGTGGAAAAAGGAAAGCATAAAATATAATTAATTTGGTATTTTAGAACTTCAAATGCATTATCTCAAGTAGAGTTGGGAAGGAGCCTGCTGGAGGGACATGAGGGAGGCTGGAGGGGGAAATGGAGGGGTAAATATGATCATATTTTGTTGAATACATAAATGAAAGCTCAGAAATTAAAAACAAAGTAAACCACTAAATGGGCTCAAGGGTCTATTATCTGTGCAACACAAAAGAATACCAGTTGGTGAGGGATCAGCAGTCAAGGTTACTCATATTAAATCATAGAAAGAAAGAATCTAGAACATGGAGGGAGCCACGTAGCTTATGGGATAGTGACAATGTCAGATAAGTGTGAAAACTGGGAAAGATTTGAAGATACCTGGCAAACTAAGGAATGTGAATATTCATCAGAAAACTCAGTACTGTGGTAATTGTCATTCTTTCTGAGTTAGTAGATTCATTGCAATAACAACCTCAGAAGACCTTTGGGTGGAAATAGAGGTACCTAGTCTAAAATGTACATAAGAAAACAAAATTCTGAAGTAGCCCTCAGAATCCCGGAAGAGTCAAGTTAGAAGGCCAATTCCAAGACTGGGTCTCAAGCTCACTGATTGAAAGCCTAGCACCAATGTGAGATGCACGCGTGCTCAGCGAAACAAACTTGAGCACACAGACCATACCAAAGTCATGCTCGCTGACTTTGACAAATGCACCAAAGTAACTCGAGAGAGAAAACAAAACAGTTTTCAGTGCGGGAATGATGGAAATTCATGTGAGAAAAGAAAGCCATGAACCGCTACCCTAAACTTCAGACCCAACACTTGAAACACCCAGAACTGATGGTGTTAGATACAAACCTAGAGCTAAGAGTTAGTTCTATTGGCCAACAAAACTGAAGAGGAAAGCCTCAGCAGCATCCAGGCTGGTGACGGTTCTGAATGCAGAAAGTCCTGTCCATAAAACTGAAATGGATTTATAAATTAGTTTTCACCAAAATTAAAAACATTCCCCTTTCAAAGAATATTTCCAATGGATATCCATAGGCAAAAAATGTTCTAGACCTAAACCCACACTGTTTTCAAAAGAAAGCCCAAAATGGATTACAGACCTGAAAATAGGGTATGAAGTTATGAACATTTTTTGAGAAAACATAGGGAAAAATTAAAATCTTAGTTAGATGAAGCCCTCTTAAGCATTACATCACAAGTATAACCCTTAAAAATGGAAACACTGGACCCCATTATAGTTAAAACTTTAGCTTCATAAAAGATTCTGTGAAGACAGGCAGTGGTGGTGGCACATGCTTTTAATCCCAGCACTCGGGAGGCAGAGGCAGGCAGATCTCTGTGAGTTCAAGGCCAGCCTGGTCTACAAGATGTAGTTCCAGGACAGCTAGGGCTGTTACACAGAGAAACTCTGTCTCGAAGGAGAAAAAGACTCTGTGAAGAGACAGGAGCAGTGCAGACTGACAGAAGATATTTGGAAGCCATATCACAACGAAGGCTTACTAGTTAGGGTATATGAAGAGCTCTCAGACTGCAAAGCAAAATCAAATAAACAAACAAACAAAAAATTAGGTAATAGGCAAAAACCATAAGGAATTATTCCATGGTAGATGGAATATTTTAGTAGTTTAGGTAGTTTAGGTGGTGATTGAATCAGGAGGGTATTTAACCTTATTAGCAATTAGGGTGCTATAAATTAGAGCCATGGCAGAAATCACCACATACCTACTGCAACGTCTAAAATAAAGGATAGTGGCAAATTCTTGCAAAGTTGCAGAGAAACCACTTCTCCCGGATGTTACCAGTGGGCATGTAAAATAGAGAGTATGACCACTTTGGAGCACAGCTCAGCAGAACCTTACAGTACTACACATGACTGCTTATAACTGGACAATTGGATGATGAGTCTTTTTATAAGATGCATACGTGAATTATCACCGTAGTGCCATTCATAGGAGCACACAGTGGAAATAGGTCACATGGCTTTTAATGAACGGATAATAAAACAACCAATGTAGAATACTATTCAGCATTAAAAATTAACAAGCGGCTGGTGCATGCAGCCACTTAGATGAATCTCAGGGGAAGTATATTGGGTGGGGAAAGAATCCCCAGGGATGAGGTACAAGGATCCACTTCTATGACACTGTTGACATAACACACTTAGAGATATGAAGGTTACCTTAGGGCTTGTGTGGGGACAGGGATGGGGAGAGAGGACGCTGAGGAGGTGGGGCTTTCAGAGGCAACACAAGGGGTCCCTGTGTTCTGCCTCTTGCCCACGGTGGTGGACACACAAACATTCATGTGGCTAAAATTGTATAAACTATGCATTTGTGCATGCAATGGAGATTTGAAGGGAGGGGACAGAAATAAACAGTGGGTTATATTAATGCTGATTTCCTGGTTATAGAGTGTCTTGCAGTTTTACAAAGGTGTTGACACTGGGGGAAACTGAGTAAATAGTACACAGGGTCTCTTCCGATTGCATTTTACAATTAATCTCAAATAAAAGTTTAAAGTAAAAAATAATTCATCAAGAAAATAGAAAGGCATGCCACACTATCTACAAGAAAGTGTTTCTAATGTGTCTGATAATAGATTTGTATTTGGGATGCAGAAGAACTTGAAAAACTCAACAATAGAGAAACAAAACACTCATTAAAAAATGGAACTTGAACAGACAAAAAAGAAGATAAATGAACAACGGAGTCATGTGAGGGAACTTAGTGTTTTTCATCATCAAGAAAATATAAATTAAAACCACAGTATGATAAGACTATACATCTACTGCACTATATAAATTGAGACATCATCGCAATCTGAAGTGTTGGTTAGGCAAGGGAGCAACTAGAAATTCCGTGTATCACTAGCAGGAGTGAAGGCGATGTAACAACTTTGGAAATAATTATATTGTTACTTTATAAAATTAAGCATATGTTTCCTATATTAGCCATAAATGCCATTTCTAGATGTGTACCCCAGAAAAATTGACCCCACAAAAATGTCTATAAATATTCATAAAGTTTGGTTCATAATAGCCAAAATTAGGAAAAGTACAAATGCGGGTGGATGGTGGGTTAATTATACACGCATATAATGGATTGCTGCTCTTCAAGGAAAAGGGATGAATTGCTGATAGAATAACATGGCTGAATCTAAAGATCACTGTGCTTAGTGGAAAAAAGATTAACATGAGTAGTTACTATATAATTTTGAAGAGGCACATTAATTATGGAGATATAATTTACTTTGCTTTCACTTAGGATAGGGAAGTCAACAACGGGGTATGAGGGTCTGTTTGCTAACAAGGGAAATAGTCTACGTTTTTGTTGTCTGTTTGTTCAAGACAGGGTTTCTTTGTATACTCCTGCTGGCCTGGAACTCACTCTGTGGACCAGGCTGGCCTCAACTCAGAGATCCATCTGCCTCTACCTTTGAGAGTGTTGGGATTAAAGGTGTGCACCATCACCATCACGGCCCAGCCATTCTACATATCGCGGCTTGGTGGTATAGAGCCAATACAATTTTATCAAGCTATATTTCATCTAGATGTGTGTTATTGCATAAATCATAATTAAACACAATTATTTTATATGAAATAAAAATAAAGTGTGGGGAGTGTGCAAAATATCATCTATAAACTATAAAGGAATGGATACTAAATAGAAAGATGAGGAAATAAAAACAGTAAGAGAAAAAAATTGCAGGCATGATTGACAGAAGATTTCACAAATTCAAGCCATGGCAATTCTGTCTTAAAAGAAAGCAAGTGGCGGGGCTGGAGAGATGGCTCAGTAGTTAAGCCATTGCCTGCTCTTCCGAAGGTCCTGAGTTCAATTCCCGGCAACCACATTGTGGCTCACAACCATCTGTAATGAGGTCTGGTGCCCTCTTCTGGCCTGCAGACATACACACAGACAGAAAACTGTATACATAATAAATAAATAAATATTTTTTAAAAAAGAAAGCAAGTGGAAATGAAGCAATAATTTAAAACATAATAGAAGAAAAATAAAAATAAGTAGACGGTTGACAGGCAGAGCTATATAGTACAAAATTAACAACAGGCTACAGTAATAGGAAGCAAGGAAAATATCAAGTCCCCCAATGCAGAAAATAGTGTCTAGCAGGAGGTAGAGAGTGAATTAGACATGGTAGGTTCATCTTTGTTAGAAGAAAAAGTGCCCAGAACTTCTTAAACAATGATCATTGCATTGAAATTTGTTTCTTTCATTTAACTGAAACTGTTTCGGCCAATGGAACACAGAGCAAATGGAACAAGAAGAAAACCTGCACCATTACTGAAAAGTGAGAAACAACTCAAATTCTGGAAGCTTTGAAGAATTTGTGCGGGACACCTGTAGAATGGCCCCAAATTAAAGACCTATTGTAAGCATATATTTGTAATTTTCAATCCAGAGAGGTGTTCCAAATGATTGGAGGAGGTCTTAGACACCAAGAATAGTGCAGTTTTTAGAAGTAATGATCTATTTTTTCCCTTCAGTTGCTATGATAGGGCACTCAGACTGAAGGGAACTTAAGGGAGGAAAGAGTTTATTTTATCCTTCCGGGCCACAGTTCATCACTGAGGAAAGCTGGAGCAAGAACCAAAGCAGAAACCATGGAGGAACGCTGGTTCCTGGCTCACTTCCTGGTTCATGCTTAGATGGCTTTCTTACACAATCCTGGCCTACATGCTTAGGGATGGTGTCACTCACAGCAGGCCGAGCATTCCCATATCAATAATCAATCAATCAAGACATTATCTTACAGACATGGGCACAGGCCAGTCTGATCTTGGCAACTCCTCAGATGAAATTTCCTCTTCCCCGGGCACTCAAAGTTTTGTCAAGTTGGGGGAAAAAAAAAACTAACCAGGATGGGTACTGAAGAGAAGGCCAGACTGCAGGGATCTGGGTTAGGCTCCTCGAGGCTCCTTCGTCAATTCTTTCCCATGAAATTCAGAATCAGCTGTCCCAAGAATCCCAGAGATAGCCAGAAAAGTTCAAAGCTATTTCTGACAGGAAAGTAGGCCGGAGTAAAACAAAAAGAGCTATTCTCCAGCACAGGAATCAACAGCTGAACAGAATTTGGGAACGCATCTCAGTCCTTGATACGATTGGTTTGTAGAAAAGATGTAAGGCTGGAGAGTCTCGATGATGTCATCGTATTGACTTAGTAGTCACTGTGACTAATAGTCAATCTTTAAAAAGCATCATCTTTTCCAATGCACTGCGTGATGAGTTTCTGTGTGGGCTCCTCTAACACAATGATGATAGCACTAGGATGCCTGGTCTTTGGGAGCGCGGTAAGTGTCTTAGTAAAAGAGACTTGATGTCCCTTATCCCATCCACCATGTGCAGACAGAGCGAAGACACCATTCATGAATCAGGAAGAGTCCACCCCAGATAGAAAGAATCACCACTAAAATCCAGTTGGCTGGGTCAGCAAGCTAGCTCATTGGGAAAGGTGCTTGTTACCAAGCAGGTGACTTGAGTTTGGGTCCCCAAACCCAAATGATAGAAGGAGAGATCCCACATCTGCAAATTGTCCTCTGACTGCTGCATGCATGTTATGCTATGCACACACACACACACACACACTTAAATAAGTGTTTAAAAATTGTTATGAGTGGGTTGTGGCAAAAATCTGTAATCAGTTAAATACATCAGATCACTGCACCACTAACACACCACATATAAACAAATTCCACTTTAATTAAAATAGAAAACCAGCATTGTACCGGCCTTTAAAAGAACAGCTGTGAGAGAAATAAAAAAGAAAGACAAAAGCTAAATTTGACACATTAATGGAAAATTATTCATAAACCCAAGAATTGTTCCTTCAGGGGGGGAAAAATCAAATCACTTAAATTGTAACTAAATTAGTTTACAAGAAGGAAGCAAAACCGGTGTGGGATTCTGTGGTAATGAACCTGAAATGCTCAACACAGTGACTGTTTATAGAGAAAAGTTTGAAGTAATAAAGTTGACATAAGATGAAATAAAACTCCACCACCAGTAACCATCAGTAAAACAGAGAACTGTCAGAGGATTATCTCATACCATGCCCCAAGCCTGAAAGACTTCGCCAGCCAGATTTAAGTTTCTTCAAGGAAAACAATCTTATCCTGTTACACAAGCTAAAAAAATAATAAAATTATTCCAATTTATCTCAACATGTTTCATGCCTCTCCAAAAAAACAAGCTTAGCACTGCTAAAAAAAAAAATGAAAAAAATTATATAAACCAATCTTACTCTTGGCACCACTAGCCAACCAGCTCCATCAGATTATTTAAATAAAGAGCATCAGTGTAATCAGGGCTGGGGTGGGCTGATGATAATCAGTTGATCTAATTTATCATCTAAATAGTAAAACAGTTGATCTAATTTATTATCTATATAGCAAAACAGAATTAGTCCAGTGGTTGTCTATAAGATGCCAAGATTGGGGCTGGAGATATGGCTCAGCAGTTAAAAGCACTTATTGTTCTTGTAGAGGACCAGGTCCATTGGGTGGCTCACAACTGTGTGTAATTCACTAAGCTCCAAGAGGACCTGCCGTCGCTGGCCTCCACGGGCATCTGCACACATGTGCACCTACCCATGCACAGAAATGCATGCATATATGTAATTTAAAAATAAATCTAAATCTGTACTTCCACAGCAAAAGCCTTAAAGCTGGTTTTAAAAACAAAGGCATTTAAATATTTCATTGCAGAGAGTCAGCATGGAGGACTGGCATACTAATGACCTGCAGAGAGCATAATTCAACTTGTAAATGCATGGATGTCTATCCTATAATGTCATTCAATCAGTCTATATTTGCATCTGAATTGCAGCTGAAAGAAATGTTAAGACTAGGATCCAACATTCTTCCAGTGTTTGCCTACATGGTACACGTCTGAGGTAAGTATTCCTGGAGCAACTCATTCCTTACCAATTATGCTTCATGGAGAGTGATTCAGGTGATCTTTCCTTTTTTCTAATTTCAACATTTCATCTCCCCCCCTCTCTCTAAGTAGTAGACATGGGGCTAGAGAGATGGCTTAGTGGTTAAGAGCCTTTGCTGATCTAGCAGAGGACTTAACTTCAGTTCCCAGCACTCTCACCTCTCACAAGCCAGCTTACAAACAACTAAACTCCAGTTGCTGGGGGAATACAGCACCCTCTCTTAGCCTCTAAGGGTACTGCACACAGTTGAAGCACATACATACATACAGGCAAATATTCATATACATAAAAAATCTTTCTTTAAAAAAGGATGCCAAAATATATGTGAGAATTTTCAATAGCATTAGTGATTGTTTTAATAATTGAAAACAGAAACTCCTTAGCCATGAGGACAATTTCCTTAACCAGATGAAGAATATTTATGTCGATTTGGCCACAGTCACTTTTGATGGAGAAATCTAGATATTGAAGTCAGTCCTTGCCATGAGCTCATGCCATCATCCCAACATTTTAATATTTCCTTGGCACTGTTAGTCATATGAGTATCAAGAAAAAAGAAATATGAAATGAAAATATTGGGAAAGGGAGGAAAAATATTTGCCTCAGAGGTGATAAAGCTAATATTCCTGACAGGCTTGGGTTTCAGAAAGCAGAATCTCCATGTTTTCTGCTCTCTGCCCTGTCTCTTGTTCCCTGAGGTGATGAATACATTGCCTCACAATTGCTGGAAGAAAGGAGAAGGGGAAAGAGAGATGTATTAGCAAGAAAGAAAAAGATGGGTAACTGCTCAAAAATATTCATGTATTTTAATTTATATATTATTTTATTATTTATATATTGCATATTTATATTTTATATATATTATATATACATTCAAAATAAATCTGCAAAATATAGGATAAAAAGTTAACAGTGCATCTTGCTTGGAATTGCAAAAATAAAATTGATTTTATTTATTTATTTATTAAGCATTGGCTTTTTAAAGATAGAGTTTATTATGTAGCTTCACAGTTGACCTCATCCCTCAACCTCCTGAGTATTCTAGTTACAGATGTATGCCACTATTCACAGTCAATTCTTTATACTTTTTGTTTTCCAAAATTTCCAAGGCATGGCAAAGAAATTCACAGTGAACATTCATTACTTGTGGAGCAGAAGAATACACATGACCTTTTCAAAAACCCAAAACAAAGGGTCTAAAAAGGTGTTCACATTTATGGCAGAGTAGGGTATGGTGGGGAATGCTTATCTAAGAGAGTGAGGTAGAATTTAGAGTTCTGGGCTAACCTGAGCTACTCAGTGAGTCCTTGTCTCAAAAACCCAAAGTCTAGGATACAGCTTGGTGGTAGAGTTCTTTGCCAGCAGGCTTAAGGTCTTGGGGTCAGCCCTAAGTATTGCCAAAGAAAAATAACTATAGCAAGAGCTTCTGGAGTATAGTTGGGGGTGGGGGTGGGGAGGAGGAGAATTGGAATAGAATGGGTCACCAGCATTGGAAAAAGTGGAACTTGGCTTTGGAATCCAGACACCCCAGTCCATTTCTGATGACATCACTTATTGGTTAATGCAAGACCAACCACTGAGCCTCAATTTACTTTAGGAAATTCCTTGTCATCCCACCAGGAAGGATCCCCCTAGGGAAAGGGGCTCTCACTTTGCAAGACAGTGCTGCTGATGGCACAGCCGGCCACCTGTTACAATTCACCCAGGACATTTTCTACTTTTGTCAATTGTATTTATTACTCTCTCCCCTTTGCATACCTCCCCCACCCCCAGAAGACTCCCACTTTGAGCATGGATGTGGTCTTTCTGATCATGAATGATTTCTTGGTGAGACAACGACAGTTTGTCTGCAGTGGTTTGAAAATGAGGGCACAGCTGCTCAGTCTCTAGACGTGAGTGAGCAGGTTGATGAGGGATGAGCTAAGCCCATTCTCACCATAGTTGCTGTAGCAACACCTACATCCGCCCAGTTGCTGGCCTGGCTGGTCCTTAGGCATTGGTGAAGCCTGTGTTTGAAGCTTCAACAGCTCAGGCCCAGGGTTTCAATAACACAGTCGGCGTGTGATCTGCAGAGCACAGCAGTGTCTCTAAGGCAGGCACAGGTCAGAAGGGTGGATGAGTTGCCCCAGAATCCATTCTTTCTGTCACTTCAGATCCCATCTCGGAGGGAGGGCTGAGGGAAAGCCACATGGAGAGATTAAGCATTTGCTTGGATTCACACGACTTGTTCACATTCAAGAGTTCACCCCAACTTGGCTCTGATGGTAAAAAACATAAACCATGGGTAAGATTTGAGATTTCAAGACCTAAATTGTGGTTTCATCCATGGATTTTTTTTCCTTCCATCTTCCAAATATTGCTAGGCCTCTGGCAACACCAAGTATGGGACTCTGAAAAAGCAATTTTGCTCGGATAACTTCCCTGGCGGCTGGGGATTGCTTGTGGTTCTAAGTTTTGTGGAATATGAGACTGATACTATAATAATCTTATGTGTTTTATTAACTCTTTGAACTCTTTTTAAAAATGAGACTCATGAGAGGCCATGGAGGTGGCTACACCCTTTCCCATGGAAGACAGCCCGGGCTGCAGCTGCTCAAGGCGTTGCAACAGGGCTCTCTGATTGAGGTTGAGCAGAACTGGAAATTGGGAAATGAAATTTTGGACATTCATTTCTTTGCATATCAAGTCACAGGAAAAATAAAACTTGAATTGGACTTTAATTTCTTTGGACTTTTATTTCTGTGTGTTAAGGAAATTTAACTTTGGATGCTAATTCTTTTGGACTTCAACATTTTTGGACTTTCCTTAAAAGAGGACTTGATTTCTGGATCTCTCTATCTGACTTGGAATTTTCAAGTAGGAGTGAGCTTGCATTCAGATTTTGTCTATGTTGCTATAATGATGCTATTGAATGTCTTATATTATATTGTTACTTAACCACACTGCAGGATCTAGGAAGGGCATGTGCTTGACAACGTGGACATTTGGGGTTAAGCGGCGAGGAACAGACGAGGGAGGGAATGTGTTGGTTAAACTAATCTACTCATGGGACCCAGCTAGAGTCTTCTGAAGGCAAATTCTCAACTGCCCTTCTTGGATCCCAGAATAGGTCTGTAAAGGAATTCCTTCATCAAGGTGGGAGTGTACCGTCCAGAAAGTTCCCACGGCAAAAGCACACCCAACCTTGGATGCCCACCGGTTGGACGGTTCAACTGGGCATCTGAGAACAAAGAGCAGAGATGCCCCCCAAAAGCCCTGCTCATGTCTGTGTTTCCATGAGCAATTCTGGCTCTCCTGGAGCTGTCACACTCGCCCCAGGTGTGGGAGCCATAGCCCAGGGTACGCACTTCTCACCTGAGTGGAGCTTATCCACCAAAAGGCTGGATGTGTGCGCTATATCTCCGTGTGTGCGCTCGTCTTTCTAGTTCTGGAGTCTTGGGAAAGGCATCAACCTAACTTGGATAGACTGTCTTCACAGACACATGACTGTGTCCTGTATATGTCTGGAGAGCCTGGGACAAGGCGTGTCACCAGGCCCATAACCACCTCAACCATACTCCTCAAAAACTCTGACAAATGATAAACCTGACAGAGGTCGCTTCAGTGGACTTCCACTTTTTCTTTGCTTCACGGAATTGTGAAGTTGGGGGAAAATAGGGATATGATTTATTTATAGAGCCGTCAACAAGCCTTACTTCACCTCTGTGTGTGCATGTGTGTGTGCATATGTGCGTGTGTGTGAACACGTGTGCATGCACGTGAATGCATGTGGAAATCATGATTCTAGAGACTGAATTAAGATCATCAGGCTTGGTAAGCAAGTGCCTCTACTTGCTTGAGCCAGCTCATCGACCCAATAGGACCATGTCAAGAATAAATCCAGCAAAATAGTATCACTTAGACTTTGTATTACTTAAAAGGAAAGAATGTGGGCAAGGTTGGATGGGAGCAGAGGGCTCCACACTTCCTGTCTTCTAAGTCGCTGTCCCCATGTGTCAACATCCCATTAGCTGTGCCGTGGCCCCGCACAGCCGCAGCTGCAGGATGAAAACCTATCCGGCTAGCAGAGATAATGAGTCACTGCTACTTATATAACCTGGTCTGATTAGAGTCTTGGATCTTTGCACCTTAACAGATGTGTGTTGTCACCGACAGGAAAATTTAACTCATCTGCCAATTCCCTGGTCACCCGAATAAGTGGCTAAAAGAGTGGCTGCTGTCTCAGCATTTATTAGGGCAGAATTTAGGTTCTGATAAACCCTAATGCTGAAAATTAGCTCAGAACCAACTGCCTCTGCCGTTCTTAGTCTCCGGTTGATAGCAACACAAAGAATACTCAGGTGGGCTTTCTTCCCCCCCTTCCATCCTGTAGCCAGTTCAACACACAAATTACTTGAGAGCTATTTTTAAAATTGTAATAGGACCAATACTTGGGAGAGCCAGGTGCAGTGTGAGGAAGATCAGAAAGCGTCTATTACGGCGCCGTGTGTGCCTGCCCACAAAGCCTCGGATGATATTGGAAAAGCTCTTTCTGAGCTTTGCCTGTGGCTTAGCCACGTCGTCCGGGGTCCTCTGGGTGCTTGTAAGGGTTGCCATAAGTGAGGAAGTCATTTTAGCCTGCAGAGAGATATGTGAAAACGAGCCTTTTGATACCAGCAAGGGCCTGGGCATCGCTGGCTTTTCAGGCTTTGACTTACAGGAAGAGGTCTCCCCCAACACTGTATGTGGGTGATCTCATCATCCATTCTGTGTGCTGGCGCCTGAGTCTGCAGAGTAAGGTGTGGTACACACGGTGGTGTAGTCATGTGTCCCATGTCCGCTTCAGGCACACACACACACACACACACACACACACACACAGACACACACAGACACACACACACTCACAAACACACACACAAAGACAGTAAGTTATTTTTCAGATGCATTCTAGAACTTTCCTTCTTGATCTGATTACAAGGCACACAACTGACAGCTCAGAATGTACTATAGTCCCAGCTGGGAAGCCGGGAGGGATAAGAGAAGCCACAGAGAGAAGTTACAAGGCACCAGCGCCAGCCTCTGTGGAGCTTATCCTGCATGTAGTGGACAAATTCTTTCCCTCTGGTAAGGGAAGATTTGCTCTTTCTCTCCCAAGCCATTGCTCATTTTGGCCCTGTCCTTCTGCAGTCCTTCCAAGTCCTCTCAAATCTTTCCCCACTTCCAAGGCCCAACTTGAATCTAGGAAAAATAGTAATCTTATTTTAAAAGATGTTTTTTAAGATTCAAAAACATATAACATCTTGCTTATATTATTTTTCAGTGCAAGTGGGAAATCAGGGGGAATTAGCGGGAGGGTTAGGTTCTGGCCTGTCACCACCTGGCTCTTGGCTTTGGCGATGGCCCCAAGCCACCTCAGTTAAATCCATTTGTAAAGCATTGGTAGTGAGAGTCAGTCATGGGCTTGGTGGGAGCTGTAGAGAGTGAATTTAGGAGATTGTGGGGCAGTGATAGCACCCAGTGGGTAAAGGCTGGTGGCCTGAGTTCAATCCCCAGAGCCTACATAAAGAAGGAGAAAAGAATGGAAGCTATCGGTGCATCATGGCACATTCATGCAATACACACACACCACACACAATAATAACGAGGATAAATAAATAATTAACTAGAAAGTCTCCTTATGCTAAGTGTGTGTGTGTGCGTGCATGTGTGTGTGTGTGTGCGTTGGGGGGGGCACACTATGCATATGTATACAGACATGTGGAGGCCAGAGATCTGTGTTGTCTCCTCCGATCTTTTTCCACAGATCTTGGGAAAGAGTCTCCCACTAAACCCAGAGTTCACAGATTGGCTCAGGTGGCCAGGGCCAGTGAACTCTGCCCATCTACTTGTCTCTGTCCCACCCCATCCCCAGTGATTGGGTTACGCGTGCACACCATCACACCTGGCTGTGCATGTGGGCACCATGGATCCCGATTCAGGTCCTCGTGTTTGCATGGCAAGCGCTTTACCCCTGAGCCATCACCTTGGCCCCCGATTTCTTTTTAAATAAACTAATAATTAATGACAAGACTATCCAAATTCCATTGTCATTTTGTAAAATTAAAACTAGCCCGTAATTTTCACAAACGGCAGAGCACCCACCATCCCTTGACTGTGACAGCTCTGACAGACAGGAGTCACCTTTCCATGGCCCTGGGACTCGTGCCTTCTCATCCCACGGACCATCTCACTGCTGCGTGTTTGGAAAGCTGCTCTTCGTGGGCTCGGCAATGTCAAGCATCCCTGCATCTGTGCTCAGTTCAGGCACATGACCTGGTCTCTGCTTTCAGAGCTTTCTTAGCAGTATCCTCATATGGTCCTCTTTCAGCCCCATCACTGTTCCTGATAACCTATACCCATTTTATGATCCATAGAAAGTACTCAGAAAAAGCAGATAATAATCCCACAATCAATTTATGTACCAAAAAAAATCTCTTGGATATTACCCTACATTTTTTTCAATCCTATGAGACAGGGTCTTACTGTGCAGACCAGGCTGATATTGAACTCTCAATCCACCTACCTAAGGTCCCGAGTGCTGGGGTTACAAGTATGTGCCATGATGCCCCATGAATCTCCGAGATCTTTGAAAGTAAGTTTGGTGGTTTTGCCAGCTCTCAACCTGATGTTCTGGGGTTCTCTTCTTCCTGTTTCCAGAGTTACAGGCACAATTTCAACACCTGCCTCTGCATCCAAAATGTCAGTCATACACAGGTGTTATGGACAAGATCAGAAGGAAGATGTCTCCGCAGAGTGAGTGAGTAGCCATTTGCAAGCTTGGAAGAAAACCAACCTGGCCAACACCTTGGTCTTGAATGCCCAGGCTCCTTGTCCCCTAGATAGACTAGAAGTGCCAGTAACCCTAGTTTCTCTGGTCCAGAACTCCATTTAAATTGCTTTGTGTTGAAGGAATGTGAATGGCCGCAATCCTCAAGGGACTGATTAACTATCTCTAGAAGGTTCTCAAACTCACCTTGTTGCTGACTCTGAGCACCAGAATCTTACCTGAAATACCCCATGCAGTGGTTCTAACTCCAAGACCCAACATGTAGACAAGGAAAGCTAATAAAGATGGAAGCCACTCACAGGGGGAGCGTCTGCAGTGGCTGTCTGTACCTGGTAGCAATTTGTAATGCCACACTGTGCTCCATCTTCCCATGGCTCTCAGCAAGTGCAAATGGAAGGCTCCTCTCTGTGCTCCTCCTGGGCTCTGCTGCTCCCTTCCTGTAGTTGCACCTGAGTTTGTCTCCTACATCGCCACTGACATTCTCGCTCAAGGTTCCATCTGAGTAGAAGCTGGGTCAACCACGCCTACTGAAAAATGTTCTCTGCTCCTCACCCCACTAAGAGGGAAACAGCTTTCTGTGTTCTCTATTTATCTTTAACTGTTGTGTGTGGGTGGTTTTCCTGCATGTATGTCTATGCATCACATGTGTGCCTGGTGTCTGTTGAGGCCAGAAGAGGGTGTTGGGGATACCTTGGGTAGACTGAAGGTACAGACAGTTGTGAGTGCTGGGAATCAGACATGGGTCCTCTGGAAGAGCAGCTAGTGCTCTTAACCATGGACACATCTCTCCAGCCCTGATTTCTAGTCTCTTAAGCCTGTCATTTGATAGCTTTAGAAAGAACTTTTTCAGTCTCTCTCTCTCTCTCTCTCTCTCTCTCTCTCTCTCTCTGTGTGTGTGTGTGTGTGTGTGTGTGTGTGTGTGTGTGTGTGTGTGTACTCAGGTGTCCAGAGAGGCCAGAAGAGGACACTGAATCCCTCTGACCCTGGAGTTACAGTTACGGGGCCATCTGATCCGGTGCAGAGAACCCAACTCTGGTCTTATGGAAGAGCAACAAGCATTCTTAACCCCTAAGTCATCTCTCCAGCCCCTTGCTTTACATCTTAAACGATTCTGGAAGTTTGTGCTCTCTGACCAGCAGTGCCTGTATTGTAGCGAGAAGACGGGCACTCTGTGTTCTAATCTTTAGCAGGAAGCTTCAGTTCCAGGTGAAAACTGACTTGGTGGTACACACAAACCCCCAAGGACATCCTGGTCGTCTCTGTCAACAGGCTCTGTGAAGACTTGCTCTGAATCCCTAGGTCATCTCCAATAAAGCAGGCACAGACCCTCATTGTCACCTCTTCTGTCTGGAAGAGGAATGGGTGACCAGAAGCCTTGAAGTTGAGACTGAGTCTGCTATGAGGCATGGTACCTTTCCACCTCACTCCGTTAGACTTCAGGATGACATGGGGCAGAATAGAGGGGAACCAAGCAGGGCATCTAAATCTCTTCCACGCTGAGCTTTAAATATTTTTCTACTTGCACTTTTGTGTCCCTTTTCCCTCTTTTTTTTTAATATATAGGAAATAAAAGACTTTGTTAGGGGATTACTGACGTACAATCAACTGCATGTATTTTAATACGCATGTGGGTAAGTTTTGATGTCTGTAAATGCCCATGAAACTAGGACCACCCCTGAGGAAGCAAGCACATTCATCACTCTGGAGTGTCCCCCACCCCAAGTCTCTCTGTCACCTTGCCCAGGAACCCTGGTAACCACTTGATCTGCTTTCTGTCACCACTGGTTAGTTCACAGTTTCTTGAATTTTATACAGATGGAGTTTTAAACAGCCTGGAGTCTCATTTTTAGAAGGAGTTGATTCAGCTACGATTTTCATACAATCAAATCCACTTGGTAGGGGCAAGGGAGACAGCTCAGTTCGTAAAGTGCTTGTTCTAGAAGCATTCGGGTCACAGAGGCCACATTAGCAAACAAGCAACAAGCAAACAAATAATGCTAGCTGTGCGCTTCCAATCCCAGCACCGAGGAAGCAGAGACAAGATGATTCCTGGGGCTTGCTGGCTAGTTAGCCGAGCCTCATCAGTGGGTTTCAAGTCAATAAGAGGTATTTCAAGCCGGGCGGTGGTGGCGCACGCCTTTAGTCCCAGCACTCGGGAGGCAGAGGCAGGCGGATCTCTGTGAGTTCGAGGCCAGCCTGGTCTACAAGAGCTAGTTCCAGGACAGGCTCTAAAAAAGCTTCAGAGAAACCCTGTCTCGAAAAACCAAAAAAAAAAAAAAAAAAAAAAAAAAAAAAAAAAAAAAAAAAAAAAAATAAGAGGTATTTCAGAATAAAATGGTGGACAGCATCAAAGAATGACACTTGAGGTTGCCATCTAGGCTCCACACACAGGTGGATACTCACACCCCCAATGTGAACATATAGGTGAACACACATACACACAAGCATATACATACGGGCAGGTGAACGTCCCCACTCCCACATGGACCACACCCACACACCTCTGTGCTTGTTTTAAATATATGTATTTTTCATGGTTACCCAAAGACAGCCAGCCAATAGAGTGTCTGTGTGTGGAGAGAGATACACACCAGAGACTCAGAGACAGACAGACAGACATGGAATGACTGGTCTAGTTTAAAGAACTGGTTCACACGGTAGTGGGGCTTACAAGTCTGAGATTTGTGTGGCAAAGTAGGAGGTGGGAAACAGAGGCAGGAGTTGGTATGAGTCTTGAGTAAAGATGTCTTCTTTTCCCAGAAACCTCAGGGTTTGCTCTTAAGGCTTTCCAAATGGTCAAGGGAACCCTCCACACACACACATCACTGGGGTGAGTCCCTTCATTGAAGGTCATCTGATTGCAAATGTCACAAGTATCTTCACGGAAACACCCAGGCCAATGTTGACGCTGTGCCCCCACCCCATAGACAGGTGGTCCTTCGAGATTCAATCTATTTGCTAGATTGGTACCACTATCACCCAGGATAGTAGTTTTGGAAGGGTTCTGTGACTTCAAGGCTGTAACTACAACTTCACTTGGGCTGATTTTGCTAAGTCTCTTGCTTGCTGTCTTGTCACCAGAGGACAAAAGTCGAAGGCAAACTGCCTCTGGTACTTCGACTCTAACCTAGCCTGTTTCTGCAAGGCCTTTCCACAGTTTCCTATGATTCACCTGCTTCTTAGCAGTGAGCGAGAACTGAGAACAGCCACCGTCCAGTGCGGTTCCCCAGCCTTGGTTCACATCCCAGAACACAGAACTCTATGACAACACATCGAGTCCTAGCCTGGGCTCTGCGTGTTCTTGGGAATCATCTCCTCATACTCTTACAACATGCCTGTGAGACATGGAGACGCGAGTCCATTTTATGCACCAAAAAATAAATACATCCATAATCGCAGCGTTGCCTAGAGAGGAAACAAACCATCAGCTGGTGACCTGGGATTTGAAAGTACCCCCAATTTGGTAAAGTTTGGATATGGCTTGAGTACAGCTCCTGGAGTATGGGGAGCTCTGTCGTTAGAGAGTGGGATGCTGTTGGGTGATGGTGGGTACATGGTTGAGTCTAGTATGAGGCAATTAGGTCATCAGGTACCTGTCCTCTGAAAGGGCTAATGTAGTTCTCACAATGGATTTCCGCAAGAGTTGGTCATCATGAAAAGTGCAAACCTGGGCCCCAATTCTCTCTGGCTTCGTGTCTCGCCATGTGTCTCTTCAACGTGTTTCTGTCACTGTGAGTCCATGTCCGCTGTGAGGACTTGACAGATGGGGTTGTTCAACCTTGGATCTACCACCTCCAAAACTGCAAGTTAATCCCCGTTATCTCTAACATACCTAGACTCTTGTAATAGCATCAGAAATGGACCAATGTAGGATTCCAAGTCCTCCCACTGCAGCCCAGCTGCCAACTTTAGACATCACCTGACCATCATACCCTGCATATGACAAGCCTGGCCAAGGAGAACATACATGTGAAGACCCCAGGACATGGGACTTTGGCTAGGAAGCGTGAGTCACAAATGGTCTTACCTGGTGTTTCTACTCATACTTGGGAAAGGACACCCCAAGAGGTGTGCATAGCTTTCTTTGTTACTGATGCTGAAGCCCTTGATTTTTAGAGTTGAGCTAGACCTCGTTGGGGAAAGCATCCATCACTGACCTATTCCCTCCAGTACTCCTCTTGCCAGCACAGTCCTCCAATAGGCAGACAGCAGTCCGATGCTTCCACGAGAGACCCAAAGCTTTTGCCCGAGGCTTCATGTCTCCTTGTCCCTTCTCTGCCTCCTCCAGCTGCTGCCTCTGCCATTCTGATGAATGTCAAGGTGAGACTCCGCGTTCTGCTGTCACTTCCCTAGTGCCCCTGCCATCAATCATGTGTCCCGTGTTCCCACCAAGGAACAGCCTCCTGCATACTCCCGACATCAAAATGCATCTTGTGAGATGGAATCCTGGTATGGTTTCCTGTTTCTCTTTAACTTCATCCTGTGCCCAAGTCCTCTGACAGTTTATTTAACTGAATTTATCTTCAGTGTGGTACCCTGCTCCAAGCCAGCACAGATGGCCTAGCTAAGAAATCCTTTTGTGTTCAGTTCAAAGATCAAATGTATTTCCCATTCACCCTTTTTATTTTTATCGCTTATTCATTCTCCTAGCAAAAACAACCACACAATTGAGAAGAAAAGGGAGTGTTACTGAATATGGGAATGGCCCATGAGAATTAGCATAGATTCCCAAACTTGGGGGCCAGTAACAGACGAATCGACAAGGAAGAAGAGTTTAGCCTGATATATGCACGTACCCTTTGGGCACTACTGTCAGAATGCCCACTGCCTAGGCCAAGGAGAAGGCTGGTTTTGTAAGACGCATATTAAACATGAAGAGATATTGTTTGGGTTTTCCTGAAAAGCTAGCAGCGAGTTTCTCAGAAGAGCTGGTTAGTTTCTGTGCCCATTTCTTATCACTCAGTGATTCAGGGAGGAGACAGGTTCTTGGGCCCCAGCCACGCGTAGATACAAAGACAGCAAGATAGAAACCAGTTGCTTTATGTTTTCAAAAGCAAGGACGCAAAGGCACCGGGGCAGAAGGGAGCTTATGGCTCTTGTGGCTTGTGACACGGACATCTATGACACGTCCAACTTCGGATCTATTTGTGTTCGTCAAGTCAAAAGTTCTGCTTGCTGGCCTACAAAATATGGTCACCTTGTTTACAGGCGAGGCAGTGCAAAGTGAGGTCCTTATGAACGACCCGTTTCTTAGACGGTGTCAAACATGGCTGAGCTCTACCCGACAGTCCACGCAATGAGTCATCGGGCTGGCAGTGATGCGGTGCAGTGACCAGATGGGTCTGCTAATAATTAGAAACACATCTCTATATTTCACAGGACGGAGGAAGGAAAACATCACTAGGAAAATGTTACATGTGGGGACAATTATTCAATGGACCCTTGGCTGGGATTTGTGGATATGAACATAATTCAGAGGCAAGAATGAAATGCTTGGAATAAGACGTGGAGAATTCCTTTATTGAAACAGAGCTAAGAACACAGTTACTCACGTTCAGCCAAGTCCTGATTACTCAGAAAATGATGACCGATTGGTCGATTACCAAACTGTTCCTTCCCCTTTCTCAGTCCCATAGTCTGATGCTTCTCAAATTTGTAAAACTGATTTGGAAATTAAGAGTTTTCTATTAATGAAAAAATGAGAATATTCTTGAAAGGTCATCAGAGTGTTTCTTAAATTTTAGTTGGACTGGATTTTACACAAAGCTAAAACAAAAGATTACATTCTCAAAATAAGAAGAGTCAAAATTGATACACTTGGTATTAAAAGGTTTTATTGGGGGGGGGTGCTGAGACAGGGTTTCTCTGTGTAGCCCTGGCTGTCCTGGAACTCACTCTGTAGGCCAGACTGGCCTTGAACTCACAGAGATCTGCCTGCCTCTGCCTCCCTGAGTGCTGAGATTAAAGACGTGCGCCACCACCTGGTGGATATTAAAAGTTTTAATTTACAGTGTTGGATGGTGCTGCAGTTTTTTTTGTTTTGTTTTCAAAAAATAAACAACATAGCAGAGCTGGACCTTCCAGTGAGACCAGAGGAGAAGAACCACCTTTGGGGTTCAGGGTTGGAGGTCCACACTTTTAGTGCTTCCACAGGACACAGGCACTTTGCTATGTTTTATGACATCTCCAGCACCAGGGATGCTGTCCTTGTCCATGCGAAGCTGATTGTCCTACCTTTCTGTATTCTGGGAAATATTAGTGACTTTCCTCATTACTATGATCAAAATACATGAGAGGAAGCAAGCTGAATAGAGGATTGTGTTTGACTTAGCGATCTAGAAGGGTATAGTCCGTCCTACTGGGGAGAGAGAGGCTTGACAAACAGTAGCATCTGGTCACACGGCATCTCTGCTGTCATGAAACAGAGTAGATAGGAGGCGGGGCAGGGATATAAGACCTCAAGTCCGCCCCCAGTGACCAACTTCCTCCCTTGAAACTCTACTTCCCAAAAGTTCCACAACCTTCCCAAACACTGCCACCAACTGGTGTTCAAATGTGTGAACTTGCACATTTCAAAGAGATAAACTTTGGATCTCCTTTCAATGGTGTGTGTGAAACACACAGACACACAGATACACACACACACATACACACACACACACACACCATGGAAATTAACCATTTCTCTATGTTACTTCCTCTCCAGAGAGGCTTGCCTATCTCACAAGACTGTCTATGCCAAGCAGGCACACCTCCTCCTAGACCCTCACACTGACTTTCCGAAGACAGGAACACAAGTGTTAGAAACCTTATCTTGGCAGTGGATCCAGCTGAAGGAGCTGCCAGCTCCTGAACTGTGGTGCAAATGGTGCTATTGCCACATTCTGATCTTGTAGCCTCCAAATATTGTACAGACACCGATTAACTAACAATCCTCTGTTCTGTGTCATCAAGGATGAGTTGTAAGAAAAGAGCAACGGGAATTTTTAATGACAGGGTAAAGGGAAAGAAACGAAAACATACAGAGCTAAAGACACTTGCGTCTGAATTTTGACAGTCATTGTTTTTATTTAAACTTCTCCACCATCTTGGCAGGGAAAGGATCTTGGCATAAGGGTCTCCCCTCCACCCTTATGGGCAGGGAAACTGAAGTTCAGGAGTATAATTCCCTGGTTAATCAGTTACAGTGAGGGGTGGGAGTAGGCTTAGAACTCAGGTCTGTTCACGTCTAACATTCACGGTCTCTCTGCTTCTCCACAGAACAGAAGACAGAAGATTAGCATCTCCATCAGCCTAGCTATTATCCTGGTGGCTATAGAGCTATTGATAGCTTTACTCTTTACTAGAAGTCATTTTGGTCTCATTCCTGTCTCAAAGGCAATTTTTATGGAATCAAACTCTCGAACTTGCAAAAATCTGGAATTGAAAAAAATGTGAGTGTTGTCCTCAAAAATCCAGCCCATAACACGGCAGATGTTCCTTCCAGTCTGTGGGGTGGGGAGGGACTTACTAACTTCTTAAATGGAGAAAACATAAACTGTTGTTGGTCCTTGGCATCTCCTGAGCGCTGGGACCGCGACTTCCCCTGCACGGGCTACTTCCAACCAAGCTCATGGATGGCAGAAAACTACCTCTCAGGCCTGGTATCTATTTTCCTACCCCAATTTTCACTGGACTGACGGGCACAAGGCTACATGATGGTCCCACTGCTAGCCACTCTTTTGCCTACAGCCAGAGTAAATCCTATGCCTTGCCTGTCTCTTTCCTCAGCGCTTGAGAGACAGAGCTGAAGTCCTTGAGATGCAGGTGATGACTGACCTCAAGGCATGCCCAGACACTGAATTCCTCGTCTTCAAAGATGGTGAATTTGAGTATGCTGGGTTTCTTTGTTCCTTGCTTCCATTGCCAGGCGGGAGAACCGGGATTCACGGCCAAGAGCCATGTGAGAAGTTATTGCCGAGTTACCAAGCCTCTCTGTAAGGCCAGCAGCCCTCCTGTCTCCCTGTGTGACTATCCTTTGACTGCTTCCTTCCAGGGAAATGGGTCATGCTCCTTTCCTGTGATTTAAGGGTAGGCACTGAGTTTGGTACCTCCAGTTCTTCACCCAGTGTCTAATGTGTCAATCTACATTTGTTCGATAGATGATTTCAACCCAACCTCAAGAATTTCATGTACCCAGTGCATCCAACAGAGCAAACAGAATCCCGTGAGTCAGGGGAGGATTCTGAAAGAATTTGGTCTATGGACATAAGACAAATACATGCAGGGAATGGGCCTAACATCATTTCTAATTAATCACTTTGATGTCATACTTTCATTTATGTAAGAGTTTTGGTAAGTTTTCCTTAACCAGAAGAAAACTGGGGTGACTTGAACCCAAAGTGAAATCCCCCCAAATCAAGAACAGCTCCCAAAGTGAATTTCTCCCTCAAAAAAAGGCAAAGGTTATTTTTACAGTACAAAAATTTTATTTTTTTTGTTAGGATAATTTAAAGTTTAAAACTGAAGTAGACATATTCATTTTACAAACAAGATATTCTTTCATAAGGAAGACCATTAAAAACAGTAAACAAAAAAAGCTGTCTTTACAAAAAGCTCTGCATAGCAACTTTATACTGTATGTAACTGACAAAGCAGAAAAAAACAACAAAACTATACAGTTTGGAAATGAGACCTTACTGTACAAAAGGTAAAGATAATGGTTTTTAACCATGCATGTTGACATGTGCAAAGAAAAACTGGGAAGAATTTCGATGCCATAACAGAAGAAATGAGATAAATAATGCGGTCAATTGTCCATTTAAATGAAAAATCTTACACGGCTCCTCTCCAAAAATAGAACAGAATTTTGTCATTACCTATAGAGATACCTGTCTGCCAAGTGGCACAAAAATAACCTGGGACCAGAATCATTTAATAGCAATGACTAAAGAGGACAGAGTGGCTTCGTTTTTTTAAGTTATTAGTACACTAAAAATAATCCTTACACACGTTTGTACAATTAAATAGGTCTGTGGCTGCCGAGGTCCTAGTGAATGGTCAAAGATGTCCGGTATTTAGTTACACACAGTCTTTCGGTGTAAAACTACCGACAGACTCTACGATCATTCTGAAGACAGTACTGCACTAATCTTCATGCAAGAGAAAGATTCACAGGCTCTAAAAGCTATTGCTACTTAAGGAAAAAAAATGTCCTTATGTTGGATTGGCTCAAATCCAGGTCTAAACATGCTTAATTTTGCTCGGCCTCCATTTTGGGATGGTAAGGTTCGTAGTCCACGCATTCTTTCCCCCAGTACCGGGTTGTTTGCCAGGGCAGTTGTTCTCATGCATTTCCGTATCTTTTGACGCTGGGAGCCCTGACTATGAAGGACTGTCAGCAGTAGTTATGAGCATGCTGGGTTTCAAAAATTGTGGATTCTCATGTGCTAGAGGAAAAAGTGTCCTATTGGGCGATTCCAGAGCAAACTAAAGGCAACTCAGACCGCTGAGGGTTGGGTGAGGGAGGGCGTGTGCCAATAGACAATGAGAGAGTCATCTAAAATTGGCTCAGAAGCACGAAAGATGTTTTCCCCATAAAAGCTGTATCAATTTCCAATGCCAGAAGCCTAACCAAGAACCCCGAGCTAAGTCTGTGGAAACAAGGAGAAGACACCTGACCTGGGAAACCATGACATCCTATTGTCAAGCCACGCAAGTCTAGATGCATCTCTGGGACCACACACATCTTGAAGGTCTACCATGGTTAGCCACTACTGCAGGGTTTTCCCTCCTGAGAACTAGGTGTAGGCAGCACAGGGCTCCCAGGGCAGGCTGGGTAACTGCACTGCTCAGAACACAGCTACCACTAATCTCCCAATCTCCAAAGAATCCCAGTGTCCATGTCTTTGGGCAGAAGGACAGAAGCTTGAGGACTTTTGAGTACTCTCTTCTATACCCTACCCCACTCCTCCCAGATTCAAGTTTTTTCAAGGGACTTTAATCATCCAAAAGGAAAGCTCTGCATAGAAAGGAAACAGTCGAAGACTTACTCCAACCTCTTTCTGCAAAGTTTTGTGGAGCTTCCTGCCTCCATGCCTACATTGGGCACCCGAAGAGGAAGGACCGTCAAGGAGAAGTTCTACAGAGCCCGTGGACAGCACAGTCACGTGGCTTTGGCCCTTCTCAGAGGCAGTTCTTATCTAGGGATAGATGGTTACACGGGCACGCCCTGCATTGCTCAGGAAAGAATGTAGTTTTGAAAACGCCACACCCAGGGTGGACACCACAACCGATCTGCAAACTCTTTAGAAAGCGGGTCTAGGAGCGAAAGGACAGGTTGGAGCATTTGCGGGCCAGCATTTCTCTGAGTCTGGCTTTGCGGCGGATTGCTCTGTGGGAATCCGCACAAGATACAGCACTCTTGTGCATGGGTTGATAAAAACGATGGAAAAAGAGGGATGTGGGATAAGAATCTAATAAGCAACTGTAATAACCACACACCGTTAAAACTCGTCACTACCTGTTTGTGCCGATTCATTTTACATCAGGAAGAGAGATTCCTCCCTTCTAAAAAGAAAAAGGTCTTACTTTCTACTTCTACTTACAATAAGTTACATGTTTATTTATTTAAATAACTGTAAAACATTTTAAATTTTTTTCCCTTTTTTGTGTTTTTTTTTTTTTGTTAAAGAGCTTAAGGTATAAGCAAACACACATACAACATTTCCTCATTCAATTCAGGTTTCGTTTTTTAAGAAAGTCTCCCATGCTGGTACCCTGTTTTGTTCAATTTTTTTTTCTGCATAAACTAAATTGGTATCTGAAAGGATTCATAGAAAATAGAAACTTTCAACTTTTTTCCTACAAAGAAAAACAAATAGTATCCAAAATATTAAGCATGAATGTTTGCCAATGTTTTTCTTAAATATTTTACAAACATAGGAAGGTGGTTTTCGTAATGTTCATAACAAAGAATTGCGTTTCCACTCTTAGCACTGACCACGCCGATGGCGTCTTTCTGTCCTTGCTTGTGTAGTTACTGTCAGTGCTTGGTGAGGAGACCAAGATGGCGGCTCCTTGTCTTCCCAAATCTGTCCAACAGTGGCCACTCAGGGGCGCGACTCTCCCCGGTGAGCTCAGAGTGCTTCCTTCATAATTGGTCCATCGGAATAAGTAGTTTTGTGCTATGAGAAAGCAGTTCTTCCTCTTCTTTACATTGGGGGTACAACAAGCCCTGTCATGGCTGCAAGGAAAGAGCGGCACAGGATTAAAACATCAAGACTTTTTTTGTGGAAAAGCTGATCGGGGGAGAAGGACAGGTGTGGGAGCAAGAGAGTCTAATACAGCCCAGGGAGCTGGTGAGCGGTACATATGTGAGTGGATCTTCTCCAGGACCGAGCTAACAGAAGCTTCGGTGCTGGTGACCTACATCAGGTCCCCATGTTCGTCTGGCAAGCCCTTTGCCATTTTTGTCTATTAAGGGGTCATCTTGGGAAAACAGAAGTAAACACAGAAACTAAATAGCAAAGACATGTCCCACATCACTGGGTGGAACCAGAAGGGAAAGCCTGTTGGCTTTTTAGGAGTCATTTATAACAAATGGGGTTTCTCTCCACCCTAAGTGTCTTCATGAACATTCTCCCCTAAACTAGATCCATTCTTATTTAGTGCTCACTGATGCTATGTGACCATAGTCACCTAGAAATGCTGGTCTTTGGAAGAGACTTCAATTCGTTACTAGTTTGGGCGTCCACCCAGTCCCAACTACCCACGCCCTATCCAAATACATCGTCTACTGCTTCCTCCATCTAGTGAAGAGGATGTGGATGTGTCTGGGGAGAATCAAGCCCGATGTTTTTCCCTCTGTGGGGTGCATGAACAAAGTAGGGAATCACAGAGCAAAGCGCACCCCTCTATCCTCAGCTGTGCTGTAACAAGCCCAGAGGATTTTTACGAGTGTGGAAAATGATGACAGGTTCCCTTGCGTCCAAACTTTCTACCATCTCTGGCATTCGGTTCCTGGATTTCTCTTGTCTATATTGCATGGATGGAAACAACGACTCATACAAGTATCTTTCTGAGTTATGCTCACCACGATGCTTCCAAGCAAATAGCCAACATTCTGGCCACCCATGCTCTTTCCAACCCCATCTCTTTCTCTCCCCATCCTGTCTTCTCCTCCCCTCCCCCTCCTCTCCTACCCCAGCTAGTTCTCTCGGGCAAAATTGTCAGCTGTCTGTTTCCCTGCCCATACAGCCTTTATTGAATGTTTGTGAGATCTGGATTAAGGTCTTACACAGCTAGCAAAGCCTTAATTATTTTTGCCTGTATTACTATATATTGAATCGATGTAAGTTTTCAATAAAGGCAGTTCAATTCTGGACATTCCCCGATGACTTGGATATATAACAACTGCTGTAATTATCCAGGAGTGTAGGAAGCGTGTGTGTGTGTGTGTGTGTGTGTGTGTGTTTCTGGAGGAAGCTAGAAAATGAATCAGACACGCAGCATATAATATCAGCTTGACAGTCTATATTCATCAACTATAAATGCCTCATGAGTAAGGCAGAGGATGGGACAGAAAAATGCTGTAAGCATAGTGTTTGGGGGCAAGAAGCCTGACTCATACTCCTCCTCTCTTGTTCCCTGTTATACCCAGTGCTCTCCAGCTCTTCCTTTCATATAGATCACAGAGGCCCAAAGGCTCAGAACAGCAGACTTCATTCATGCCCTTTTTCCTGGCCTGCCCAACACAAGGTGGGTTGGAATTCTTCTAGATAGTGACCTTGACTTTGTACTTAGAGAAACCATGGGGGAAGAGGGGCACTTTCATCGGTGACTTTCATGGTGGATAGATGCTTATTCATACTTTTGTCCAGGTCATTCTCATCTTGGGCGTTTCACAGAAAAGCAATCCCCCCACCTCCCCGCCGTCCTGGTGGCAAAGTAGATACAAGTGAAGGGTGGGCAAAAAGCGGAAGTCTGCCAGAACCATCCCCGGAGAGACAGTGTGCTGTCAGAGCACAGGATCTAGGGTCCGAGTGCCTGGATTCAAGCCATCAGTCACTTGCTGTGTGGCCTCAAATCAGCGGTTCAGCTAAATCAGGAGAATGGGCTGGTCTGAAGAGGATATGTGTGTGGAGCACGGGGCAGAGCCTTGTCTACAGGGCACGTCAGGGAGTATGGTCTACACTACGGATCATAAAGCCGGTGCCTTGTCCACAGGGCACGTCAGGGAGTATGGTCTACACTACGGATCATAAAGCCGGTGCCTTGATTTCCCCACTCTATTCCCTTTTCAGCTTAATGTTGATGAATGAATGAAGACAGGGAACTGGAGGAGCAGAGACCTCCTCCCCAGCAGGGTGTGAGGAGGGGGACGCATCAGACAGGGCCCCCATGGTGTTTATTTCCCAGGATGTGAACATGGTCCTCATGGAGAAAGTTCTAATCCTGCTCTGAGTGACAAGATAGAGCCTGGGGGGTGTTTGATGAGAGACAGGGTGGGTGGAGACACTCGGCTACAAGCTGTGCTGCTTCTGTATGGCTTAGACATCTGGGTGAAAAAAAAAAAGTTCCATCCAATATACAGATGTTTCCAACTACCCACATGTTGGGTGGCATGGACTTCCACAGCCCAGCTTCTTGGGAGGAATGTTCAGTGGCTGTTTCTGAGAGCTGGGTTTCCAGTAATGGCTTTGACAGTTTCTCTGTCATCTCTGTCAAAATGTCACAGTCCCTAGGGCTGGAAACCCGACATGCCTTTCAAGTTCCCTTGGCTACCCTCACGGGTAACCCCCGAAGATTTGGAACACATATGCTTTCAGCAAGCCACCGAGAGCTGGGGTCCCCAGAAGGGCACAGCTCATCCCAGGTCCCCACAAAGCTCTGCTGACCAACGCTGCCTGTCGTAAATGTTTCCATGTCAAGACATGAGAAACAGCCAAAAATAATGCGGGTCACCAGTGAGCCACGGTGCTCAGCAGGTTCCAATTTGCTCTCTTGCCATCAGCTGCCTCCCATTCTCAGCGGGATGATTAGATTCTCATGTACTCATCACATTTGTGTTACGTCATGTCATATTACATCTTAGGACGTTGCTCAAAAGTGGGTTTGACGGGCGATATTAATTTTTTGTTCTTAGAAACGGTATGTTTTTTTTTCCCTCTTCCTTCCCTCCTTTACCCCTTGATCAGGCACCTGCTATCAATTTGACCGGCACATAGCCAGAGGTTTTGCTCCTGATGGATCTTTCCACATGTGCCATGGGAATGAACATGAAGGACAGATGGTAAAGCCAGCTAGATAAGAAATAACCACCAGGCACTTGAAAGGGCCAACAGGCACCTTCCAGAAACAGTGAATGGTCCTATGGAAAGCACAATCCTGGGCTGCCCAGGTGTGCCTGGGTTGAACATGTGGTTCTGCCGCCACTAACTCCATGTCCTGCAGATGTTCGGCTCGGCGTCATTCACCCCCATACTAGCCCAGGACTAGGGGAAGCATCAGACCAGCATCCCTGCCATCCATGTCCCACCACGAAAGTTCCAGGAACTCTGTAGGCGAGTGCTCAGAGCTAGAGAGCAAAGCTGGGATGCTTGCCCTTCCTTTGCCTGCCCCAGGACACTGGGTCACATACCCCGCTAAAGCAGACGGTCCCTTCTCTTACCTCTGAATCCATTCCCATTGCCACTGGAGCAGGCGGGCGAAGGGGAGCCTTGGGGCCTGATGACAGGGGCAAAGGCACTCTTCTGCTTGACAGCAGGAAAAACTGAAGAGGAAAACGGGAGGATGGAGGACGTGCTGGAGGATCCGACGGTGGGGCTTGAGGACATGACTGGAAGCAAAGGCGTGACACTCTTTAGGAGGGGGCTCACTGAAAAACCTTTTATTTTCTCAACATACACATTCTCCGCAATTTGCTTGAGAAATAATTAACTCCCAAGTACCAGTGATTAAAAATAACAGACTTGAGGGACATTCCTACCTATTTCCATAGTGGCTGGGTCAATTTACTTTTCATGCCAGTCATGTGGAAGCGCTCCTTTCCCCCCACATCCTTGCCAGCATCCGCTATTGCTTTTTTTTTTTTTTTTTTGTGATAAGCATTCTGACTGGGATGAGAAAGACTCTCAATATTGTTCTAATTTGCATTTATCTTCCAGCTAAGGTAGTGGAAATTTTTTTCACAAGTATGGCACGCCCATTCATACCTCTTTAGAGAATGGTCATGTGCCCCATCAGTCCATTTTCTGATTGGCCTATCAGAGACCATCATGTTAGGCAAAATAAGTCAAATGCAGAGAGACAATTGCGTGTGTTTTCTCAGATGTAGTTCCTACAGTTCTTTAGAGCTACATAAAGTCATTGTATGCATGCATGTATATGTATGTAAGCATAGATATGACCCTGAGCAGAAGGAGGGTGAATGTGATCAACAGCCTTGAAAGAACTTATCTCGATGAAAGTGAATATTTCATACAATAGCCATATATATATAAAATGAAAGAGATAAATCAGAAAAAATGTCAAATGCAATAATATTCTCCCCCACCTAGGTGGAATAGACACATAAACAGCTACTGTGGCAATGATCCCATTGGAGGAAAGGAAGACCATGTGAGAAGACAGAATGCTCCTCCCACTATGAGTCCTGGAAGGCAAGCATCAAGACAGGGAGCCTATGCAGAATGGGAAGCTTCTTTTTACCCTGAAAAGAAGCACTATCTGGAACTGTGTGCTGCCTTGCAATTCCCATGCCCTAGAGGTTTGATGTCCAGGGCCAAAAGCACATGATTGCCCTCGCCATGAGCTACTTCTTCACTCTGTGCAGGAGCTGATTAACATTCAGAAGATCACCTCCCTCTCTGGACTTTCAGTGCGCTTGGGAAATAAAGCTGAAATTCAGCCTCCCCTGACATAATGCTCAGAGAAAAACCACCAATATTAACAATATTAACATTAAATAATGACTTAAGGGGAGCCAAAGGCTAAGTGTGGTCATTTCCAAGAAAAAATAAAGGCAGTTTAAACAGCAAAGGGCCCCACCTCCTCATGGCACATACTCCACCAAGTTACATCAGAGAGGAAAGCTTATTAATTGTGGCTAAGCTTGCTCAAAAAAAGCAAGTGAGATGCGGGGAAACAGCACCAACAACTAAATACAAGGTGAATTGAAGGTCAGAAGCTTTGGTACTCTAAGGTAGACACTATCCCATCTTCCCTGCATCTCAATTGTGCTTATAGCAATCACAGGCAGTATGTACAACATGATGTCTTTCTTCTTAAAGATCTGTTTTATTACTTTTACTCATGTGTGGGTATGTGCACATGAGTGCAGGTATCCAAGGAGTCCAGAGAAGGACACTGGATCCCCTGGACCTAGTGTTGCAGACAACTGTGAGCCGCTCCGTATGGATGCTGGGAATTAAACCTGGGTCCTCTGCAAAAGTAATGGGTGCTCTTAACCACTGAGCCATCTCTCCAGACCCCAGTATGTCAACTTTACACCAGAATCATAAGTCAAAGTTATAATAAGAAAAAGAAAAGAAGGGAGAGCTTCTCTCGAAGGAATACTTATGCTTAAGCAATACTGATTTAAAAAGCTATGGAGAAAGACACACCCAAATACATCTCTAGCATTTTTGCAAACACAAGTAAAAAGAACATTGGAAAGGACAGCAGAATTCCATGTCATGTGAGAAAGTGGACCCTTTCACTGTATTAGACAAGATGAAGGGCTCATCACTGGGAACAGATCTTGTTTGTGCTTCCAATCTTCATATGCTCTTCCAGCTTTGGCTTTAGCATCAATAAAATATAAAGCAATATAAGAATGTCCCCTTCCCTTAATATCAGATTTAGAGGCCAAAGAGAGGCTGAGAGTCAGGAGGTTCTGGTTGACCACAGTCTAACCTCTGCAACATTAAATCCTCAACTTAGACTCCAAAAAGACACCCTAGCTTCCATTGTTGTAATAGCCTCACTCAAGCATGGTAACAGAGAAGGCTCTCTTTAAAAAAAAAAATGATATTGTTATTAACTCGGAGAATTTCATAGATGCATATAGTATATCTTGATTGTTTACTTCTCGCTCCACACTCTAACTCCCTAGATCCCCCTTGACCTCAACAATCCCTCCAAACATCATGTTTTTTTTTTTAAAAAAAATAATCTACGAAGTCCAATTTGTGCTGCTCACATGCTCATGGATGGGGGCCCACCCACTAAATTGTAGTCCACATACCAGGGGTCACACCTCAATGAAAACTGACTGTCCATTCGCCAGAAGCCCTCAATTGTCAATAACTCCCCAGCTAGAGGTGGGGGATGATGATTCCACTCCCTGATGGAATGTTGACTGGCTTGCTCTTGCGCAAGCCATCAGAGAAGGTTCTCCAAGTGTAAGCTGAATCTATATATGTTCATACATATAATATGTACACATACATGCACACACAAATATACACATATACACACATACATGCATATTTGCATAAATAACTCATGTATACACATGCTCACACATGCACACATATACATGCATACCCACATGTATTCATGCATGCACACATGTACACTCAAATGCACATGTGCATACACACATATAAAATGTGTACACACAAAAGCACACATGTACACACACACACACACACACACACGCCATCCCACTTATGCCCAGCATGTATGTCATTCTAACAAACACTCTTCCTAACATGTTGACTCAACCTACATATGGCTCAAGTCACAGCAGCTTCTTAGGAGAAGCCACCACGTGACACAAAAGAGCTGTGGCAGAGCTGACCAGTGCAAACCCTTGCGAAGGCATTTCTCAAAAATTCTGTGAAAATGACAAATGACGCCCAACATAAATTATAGCTCAAAACACTTCAAGTCTTAAAGAAATTCTGTGCATTTCACCCAACATAACTTCTAACTTTATATAGCTCGATAACCATGCTATTAGAAAGTTTTGTTGGCAAGGAGAACACTTGATGTAGGTGTGTCTTCTATCTATCTGATGATTTCATTGGTTAATTAATAAAGAAACTGCTTGGCCTGATAGGTTAGAACATAGGTGGGTGGAGTAGATAGAACAGGATGCTGGAAGTGAGGCAGATGCCTCGGGCAATCGCCATGCCTCTCCTCTCTGGGTCAGACGCCATGGAGCCAGACACCAGGTCAGACATGCTGAATCTTTCCCGGTAAGCCACCACTTCGTGGTGCTACACAGATTACTAAATATGGGTTAATCAAGATGTGAGAATTAGCCAGTAAGAGGCTAGAGCTCATGGGCCAAGCAGTGTTTAAATGAATACAATTTGTGTGTTGTTATTTCGGGTGTAAAGCTAACCATGTGGGAGCTGGGTGGGACAAAAAGCAGGCCTGCTCGCCTCATCACTACAAACACTGATGTTAGACATTAAAAGATGTGGCAAATAAAACCCTGTATTATACTAACAAATAGGTAGACAAAGAGTTGGGGGAAGCAAGGTCCAGAAATGGACATGGTCAGAGATGAGACCTATGGTGCAGAAAGAAGGTTGTGCATGTTATGCTGTTGGAAACTGGTGCATACAGTTCAGTCACTAGCTAGTGTGATATTAAATCTATAAAATTTAGAGTTCTTCCTTGGGTTCTGTGTGATAGCAAATCTAATTAGATACAGAGCTGTTTGCAAACTAAATCTGGGAGAGAGGCAGCAGATGCCTCAAAGGTTATGTGACCTGCACAGCGCTCTGACCCACGAACTCACAGCAGACGGAAGAGAGTTGACGCACAATGGAAAAGCTTCTGTGATTCACATATGCGCGAGAAGCAAATGTCAAATCAAGAACAAAGTTTGCAAAGCATATTTAGCAGTGCTGTGCCCTTGATAGCTAATGTGTTGCTTGCTGTAAGTTAATTAAGAACAGAAAAAAAAAATAGAAAATAGTCAAAGAACACAAATGAAAATGGCGGAGAGACCTGAACAGGAGTATACTCCAATGGAAGAATTAGAAAACAGTAACATCAATGGTAACAAAATGCTATTTTTCATTTACTAAATGGATAAAAACTAAGAAAGGATGAACAGGCAAGGGAGTTCATGCAGGCTCTTTCCTGAGGAGAGAGTCGGTCCCTCCAGAGGGACTTTGGCAATACAAAGAGTGTGTTCAAATGTTCATATCATCTGACCCACTAATTTAATCTCTAGAAATTAATCTCAAAGGGATGGTCACAAATGTACCAAAAAAGAAGAAAATTCAAGGACTTTTTACAGCAATAAGAAGTTGGAAATATATGACCCATAGTAGGGCAAAACATTTTAAGTCCATTAAATGGAATCTTAAACATTTAGACTAATATTTGAGAAGAATATTTAGCAATGCTGGAATACCCCGGATGAGCAAAGCAGATTATACAATAATACATACATCAATATATACATCAACCCAACTTCTACTTAAAGAAGAAAGTACAGGAAGCAAAACATGAAGAGATGTGATCAACATTTGATCTGTGGTATCTCTGACAAAACTGTGAGCATTTTTAAATGTGTCCCTTCCATTTGTCATATTTTCAGAATTTTTTATGATGAACATATATGACCTGTGATATAGGAGAAATTAAAGCTACTAATATTTTTTAAAAAAAATGGGAAAATATCCTTTTGGGGGAGGCAGGTAAGAAATAAGAGGATCACTAACAAAAGGTCCACTGTCCTCTTAACAGCCTGGAAACAAAATACTCTGTTAATTCCTTTGATAAAAGAAAAGCAGAATAATTGTCCTAGTCAATTTTGGTTTTGTTTTTATCAGCTTGACAGTAGTAGAGTCATTTGGGAAGACAGACCCTCAGTTGAGAAGATGCTCTCATCAGATTGGCCTGTGGGCCAGTTTGTGGGGTCATCTTCTTGATTAATGATGGATGTGGGAGGGCCCAGACAATTGAAGCTATGCTGCCATTGGACCAATGCCTTGGACTTTATGATAAAGTAGGTCAAGAGGAGCAAGTCAATAAGCAGCCTTTCTCCCCCAAGCTGCCTTTGGTCATAGTGTTTCATCATAGCAATGGAAACACTAAGATACTGATAAAATCTCAAATTCCTATGAAAAGCAGGATGGTGATAATTTTGTGAGTGTGTGTGTGAGAGAGGGGGGGGGAGAGAGTGAGAGAGAGAGAGAGGAAGGAGAAGGGAGCAGGAGAGGGAAAAGGTGAGGGAGAGAGAGAAATGGAGAATGAGAAGGAGGTGGAGGGAGAGAAAGACAGAGACAACTGTAATGTATGTACTCATGTATATGGAGAGGTGCATGTCTATGCATCCATGGGACCAGATAATGGTATCTTTCCTCTTGCCCTATCTCTCTCTACATCAATACCTTGAGACAAGTCTTCCACTGAACCTGAAGTTAAGTGGATAGTGGGTAGCAAGAAAGCCGCAGAGATCCTCCTCCTGTCTCTATCTGACCTCCCTCAAAGTATTGGGGTTATAGACACACTATCATAGGCAGTTTTTTTTTCTTTTTCTTTTTTTTTTTTTTTTTTTTTTTTGGTTTTTCGAGACAGGGTTTCTCTGCAGCTTTTTTAGAGCCTGTCCTGGAACTAGCTCTTGTAGACCAGGCTGGCCTCGAACTCACAGAGATCCGCCTGCCTCTGCCTCCCGAGTGCTGGGATTAAAGGCGTGCGCCACCACCACCCGGCAGGCAGTTTTTTTTTTTTTTTTTTTTTTTTTTTTTACTAGATTCTTGGGATTTGAACTCAGGTCTCCACGCTTGCAAAGCAAGCACTCTTACCTGCTACGCCAGATCCCCAGCCCCAGTAATGAGTTTTTAAGACAAATGTTACTAATAATTCCTCTTTTCCAGTCTCAGGACTTAAGTTTGTATCGCCAAAGAGCTTCCTAGAGCCTGGAGTTCCATCTATGGCGCTAGTCATCTGTCTGCCTTCCTTCCACCCTCCTTTCGTGTGCTCCCAGTCACAGCATCCAAAGTGTTTCTGTCATGACCACACGGCTGTATTTTCAAAGTTAATGGTTGCTGGGCTGAGGATCTCATTCAGTAGTAGCGCATTTGCCCAGCAGGCACTAGGCCCTGGGTTTGACCCCAGAGAACTGCCAAAACCAAACAAAACCCAGTGGTTATACCTGCACAGATATGACATGTCATTCCTACAAGCTTTTCAAAACATCTAGAGTCAGAATTCTACTATCGTAGAATTTGTGTTTTTTTTTCTTTACTAAAGAAATTCAATTAAGACACGCCAAGCTGTTGAGCTTACTTTTCTCAAGGAAGGAGTCTTCTCTCTTTCAAAAACTATTTCCCTATGTTTGGCATTTTCCATAAGAGTCATTTAATGCTTTACAATAAGAAAAATGTCTTCTTATTTACTTCTGAAAATTCAAAAATACCAAAGCCTGGGGCATGGTCTAGGACTGTCAGTGAAGCAGGCTGGATTCCTGCCGGAATGGATTCCGTCCCATACTTTGGGTTGGCTCGATGATTATTCTGCTTGGAAGACATGGTCCCCATGGGTGTTGCAGGCTTGTTGAGTAGCCCATGTTTGGGGACAGTGGAGTACACCGTTTTGGGAAAGCTGATCACAGACTTCCAATGGAGAGTGTCTCTGGACACCTTTCCATGTGAGGCTAGAGGCCAAAGCAAAGGCAAGCACGCCTGGCCCAGAAATCTCTGTGACCCTGGGAGTTAAGGAAAAATCACTTTTCTTCTTACAAGTACTGATTGGCCAGCTTAACCCCTGCTGGGACTCACAGACCTTCCCTTGCATCCGCATCCAGCCAAGGCAGTTGCTGGCACTCAAGGGGTCTGTCAGCATCTCATTAGAACCCCCTATTGTCAGGGGCTTAGCATCCAGGCATTAAAAAAACTCGCGCGGAGCTAGAACTTGGCACACACAGCCACCGCCAGGAAGTGAAGTTTCTGTGTAAGATTGGGAAAACATCTGTTTGGCTGTTTTTTGAAGGAGTGTGAGAGCAAACGCAGGGAAGATGCAGGGCTCTGTGTTGGCTGGGATGCAAGGCAAACTTGACAGAGAGCGCGAGTGTTGCCTCTATTGCTGTTTTAACGTCTCTGGCGAGTGCCCTATGGCATGGTCCAGCCACATCAGGCTCATTAGAAAAAGGAAAAAATCGTGAAAAAAAAAAAAACCCGCATAGGGTTGTGTTTTCAGACATAAGCAATTGAACTGACGAAATCTTTTCCCCTGGGCTGTAAAGAATATTTCCCAGAGAAGTGAAGACCTCGCTGGTTAGAAATATAGGTCAGGTGTTATCGTAATGAACTCCACTGGGGATGTGGGATTTTATACCAGGCAAATCTGATCGTAACGAAGGAGCCATTTGGAATCCCATTCACACTCTGCAATTCCCTCAGACCCTCCCTCCAAAACTCAAGGTGCAAGTGGTCACTTTCAGGACCGCAGGAGTGATGGGGGTATCCCGAGGGCTCCTCCCTGTTGGGCAGGACACCATCCTGCCTTCCTACTTGAATGGGTGACTTAAAGATATGGGGTATAGTAACTGCCTTTCTGAAGTCACTTGACGGAGTGGGCAGAATGCGGTAGTCCTTGATGAATTATCCCGTAAGAAACATGAGGCAAATAATACCCAGCTGAACACCTGCCACGCACACGCTGCTAACTCCACAGGACACACTGCGGAGTGGACATATTAGCAAACCATTTAAAATCTACAAAACAACTGCTTCATAGGCTCAGCCTTGTAGATACACACGCACCTGACCGAACCGTGAGAAATTGCCATTTCTAAATATCAAAACTGGCCAGATGGTGGCTGGCAAGGTGGTTTCTTTGGTAAAGGGGCCTGATGCCCCAAGACTGACATGGGAGGGGAGAACCAACTCTTGAAACCTGTCCTCTGATCTCATACATGTGTCATGGCATTCATATGTGTGTGTGTGTGTGTGTGTGTGTGTGTGTGTGTACACATACATACACATTAGTAAAATAAATTTAATAAAATAATTTAAGGAATGGTCAGATGAAAACAATTCTATCTGCTTCAGCCTAAGGATACATTGTAAGTGGTCTCAATACTTCATATTATTGAATAATTTTAAAGTCCAGCATTGCGAGTCTGGTGCCAGGTGTTGTGGTCCCATTTGATCCCTTTACCTACTACGACTCTTGGAGCCGGTCATTGATCAACTCCTCAACTCTTAAAAGAGAAAGTGGCGATAATAACTATTTGTGTGTAGCTCTGTTTATGCGGTGTCCCTCTCTGGTGCCATTATGCTTCTTGTGGGTCTGTTAAAGGGAGAGCCTCGTGGTCACACAAGGCACCTCCTTCATGACCACGTGTGGGGCAAACCTCCCCTGGTCATGCCGGCTAAACTGTTCCCATGCCTTTTGAGTTCCCTAATTAGGTCATAACCAGATAGGCACGGCACAGGAAACAATATCTGCAGTAGCATTTTGTTAGCTGAGGAACAACAGCTCTTCCCATAGAATGGCACCAGTGCCCATCCTTAGGTTAATCCAGTTATTCTAAATACATTTTTCCTCCCTTGCCTTGCTTTCCCATTGGTTCCCATATTATACATTCATACAGCCCATTTGATTATTGTCATTCCATCACATGCTTTTGGAACAAGAAAGGTTATTTTTTTTTTAAGTAGAATTAAAACAAACCAATCAACGCCAACCTATTTCCATAAGCTTCTCCAGTGAGTCTAGGCCAAGTGACAAGAAACACGCACAGGACACGTTAGTTATACAAGAAAAAAAGGGTCTGTGCCGCGTTTGGTGGCTTGGTCCTGTGTCCCCACCATACTGGGTAATATTGATTATATGACTTAAAAGCATAGCTCAGAAATAACGCCGAAATATGTGGGCCCACGAACTAAGGGTCAGAAGGCAGTGAGAAATAGCCCCCAAAACATGCTGCTTGAGCCGTAACTGACAGGGCTGTGTGCTGTCCTTGACACGTCCTTGTTTCTGGCACGAGGGAGCCACTCTGGGTGAGGAGAGGACAGGCACAGGCCTTGTGACAACAGCCAGCGTTTCAAGAGCGCTCTACTCTATCACTTGGCTTCTCGGCATCGGCATGTCCCCTGGCCTCAAGTATTCCCTGAGTAGGTTTGAAAAACACACACTCTTTCAGGCTCCAGGGACCATTGTGTAAGTTCCCAGCTGAGCTCCCAAAGCAACCCAAATGGGTTTTCACAATTTCCCAAGGCCTTGGCTTTGCTGCTTAGGCCATAGATTGAGGCTAAGAGGCTCCGTTCCAATCCGGCAAGCTGTTCCACACAGTCAACTTCCATCTCTCTGGAGGTGCTTAATGGAGGACCGAGTCATGTCGCAAAGTCAAACAGAGCCCAATACAGATGTCCTGTTCAGGGTCGCACTCCTCCCTGAGGAGCTATGGGTGGGTCATGGTTTCCCAGAAATATAGCCACTGGCAAGTTACCCTTGATCAAAAACCTCTCCCTCCCTCAAGCGAGCTATCCAAAGTGAACACAATGGTCCACAAACAAACTGAATAGCATCTGACTTCTAAGGCAGAAAGGCTTTAGTGGGAGGGGTTGGGGATAAGAGAGGATAATGGGATGTGGGTGTGACCAATGTAGAGTAGATGTGAGAAACTATGGAAGAAAATAACAGATTAGGATGTGACAGAAATGGGATACCATCAATTCGAGGTCTGTTAAATTCTAGTGTGTATTAGTGGGTCAGCAGGGTAGCTGCAGCAACAAACTGCTTTGCCTGTAACATGTGGCTGAAATGAACTAGTGTGTGTGAAAAATGCCCAGTGAAGGGGCTGGAGAGGTGGCTCAGTGGTTGAGAGCACTGGCTGCTCTTACTGAGAGGATCTGGGTTCGATTCCCGGCCCCCACATGGAAGCTCATGTGTCTATGACTCCAGTTCCATGGGATCTGACACCCTCATACATACAGACATACATGCAGGTAAAACACCAATGCACATAAAATAAAAATAAATCATTTAAAAAGTGTTTTTAAGAAAATGCTCGGTGAAAAGGCACTATTAGCCCAAATGAAATCTCCATTCCTCTCCTCCACACCCGTAAGCCACATGTACTTTGCATAAGGGAATCGTTTCGTTCCCTCTTCCTTCCCCAGGAGGACTTGCATAGACTGGAAGTCCAAGTCCAGCCAAGAGAAAAGAACAAAAGAGAGGAAGGACATTTCATCAAGAGATGAGACATCTCCCACATGTCCATACCATGTGGGGACACAGCTCTCCTCTAAAAGGCTGGCAGGTGAGACCTTTCAGGGAGGCTTACAGTGCCAGAAGGATGGCAAAGGTCACTTACTTCCGTATGGAGAGCCTGTGGGTGAGCCATTCAGAAATCCTGGTGATCCTGGCACACCCAGGTTGGCCATAGGAACATTGCTGTAGCCGTTCATGCTGTTACTGGAGGTGCTGTAATTAGATTGCTGAGGCGTGGAGCTGGAGGAGTATCCCCGCGGGGAGATGCTGCTTGTGTTGCGAATGTATCCTTGACAACAGAAGAAACAGGCCAGGTAAACAAAGTGGTACCCACCGTCGGGCCAAATATGGCTGGTGCTCGTTCACATTCAGATCGTAATGCCACCACTGCTAAGCAACGGCGGGAAGTGGAGCTTGCTTGCAGGACTCTATTTTTAATTGACAAGTAGTCACTGTCCACTCCCCCTTTTTGACATATGCATGCAATGGGTAATGATCACATTGGAGTGGCTGGCACATCGAGCCCCTCAAATATTTATTACTTCCCGGTACGGGAAGCATTCAAAAATTTCTATTGCCTATTTGGAATTCACGATAAACCATTGTCAACTCCTGTCACCTGGCCATGCTACAGAACACCAGAGCTTAATCCCCTTATCGAGTTGATAGTCCGGCTCTCAGCTTTGGATGACTTCTTTGCTCTACACAGGTCACACCTCCGGTTCTCCCTCTCCCTTCTATTAATGTTGCTTCATGCTGTTTTGCTTTGCTGTATTTTATAATTTGATTTTTGAGACAGGATCTCAAGATGCGTCAGTGGCTGGCTTGGAGCACACGCATCCCAGACAGATGTGTATTGACTCAGAGGTACTGACCTTGCTGCTGCACTTCAGAATGCTGGGACTACAGCTGTGTACCGCCCTGCCGTAACCAGCTTTCTCCCCTCGGCGTCTCTAGTGCCCATCCCTCTATGGAGCCCGTAAGCTCACTGGACATGGACATTGGAGTTCTACAAGATACTAATGGCCATCACTGAGAACGTCGTTCAGTGGCCAAACCAAGGTGGGCAGATGCTGTGCACCAAAGTCATTTTTTTTTTGAAGATGGTTAAATAAAGGACCCAAGGAATTAATATCCTACTCAAAACTTGCCAATCTAGTATTTTGCAAATGTAACACACCATGTGATCTTTCCTAGGGGTGGAGCAAGGTGTCCTAGCAACGTTTCTGGGGCCATGTGTGTTCTGCTGAGCAGTTTAGAAATGGTACTTCAAAGTCATCACCATCCTCTGGATAGGCTGGGGAGTATTTTCAGTCAGAAAGCACTGAGGAGCTCAGTGAATTATGTTATGCCGATCCAGGGCTCTGAGGTGTCAGCACTCAAGGACAGACATCGAGGCCATGTGCGACATGAAGGATGAAAAGTTTGTCAGGACTCTGAGAGCCTGGCACAGAGTCAGCTGCACTCTGGCCTCAGAGGACCTCTGGGGATGACAATGTCTAAGAGTGATTAGATTGGTAATACAGCTCAATGGTAGAGTGCTTGCCTAGCAGAGGCAAGGCCCTGGGTTCTGTTCTCAGCACTGAAATATCTGTAGATGGATTATATAGATAGTTATATACAGTGTATATATGTGTGTCATGGGTATATATATATATATATAAACATCACATATATTACACACATACACATATCTTTCTCTATAGATGTACATATATAATTTTTATAAAGAATGCTGGGCATGAGAGCTCACATTTATAATCACAGCACTAGAGAATCTGAGGCAGAAGGATTGCCACAAATTTAAAGCTAAACTGGACTGCATAGTGAGTTTAAGGCCAGCCTGGACTACATGAGCTTGTCTGAGCCTCAAAAGATTTAAACCAACTGACCAATAAACAAACACAAAACAAATTATAAAACAGTCTAAATTATCAAATGAAACATAATTATATATATATAGTGGATGAATAAAATTAGAAACAAATACTTAAGATTAAGGACATTATTTGGAAAAATTATTTTTCCTCACAGAACCATTTATAACAGACTTAGATGGGTCTCTTAACATCAACCTCACTGAAACAAATCTTCATATGGTAGACTTCAGGTATAAAATATATGAGAAAATGTACAATAAAAATTACCAACTAAAACTGCACCAATGCTCTTGTTTACCAAGAGTCGCATGGACTGAACATCGATGGTACCATCAGCTCACTCTATCATTCAATCTCATTATCACATAGCATTATTATAAAATAAATTCAACGAATAGCTGTAAGCCTCATTTCCATATGCTTAAACTCTTTGTAACTTATGGTAATCAACTTTACAACTTCTGGCCAAAGAAATCTATCTAGTTTCCAGAGAGCTCAGACTCTAATAACCGTCTACCTGAAATAGTTCAATAACCCATCTCTAATAGTGGGGTTTACCTAGGCACGTACCCCATTGGATAGCTTACGATGTGCCCTCTAACTCCTCCTACCCCAGCAGAAGAGGCCTTTGATGGAGAAGCCCGATTTGGATTCTGAGGTTCAGAAGGGTAGTTGGTACCTTGGTTATTTCCTTGTGTGGACTCTGAGATGCTGACTCCGAGCTGGCTGCCATAAGAGTTGATCCCCATCATACCACTGTGAGCTGGGGAGCTGGAGAGAGCTGGAATCTGACTGGGGTTCCTGGGGACACTGTACAGGGCTTCTGCAATGTCTGCAGCACGCTTTAAAATGATGTCCTACAGAAAGGCACACTGGGGTGAGCACTGTATCCAGAATCAAAAGTCAAACACAACAGAGTGTCAGACGCACGTATCTAACCTGGTTATTGTGGGGGGTGCCATACAGGGCTTCCACTAGGTCCGCGGCTCTTTTCAATAGCATTTCCTGAGAAAGAAAAGATGGGATGGGTGCAATTGATAAAGTCCCAGATGGCAAACCGGAAACTTATAGATGAAAACGGAAAGTCCACATATTGCCTCCAAACGTAATGACCATGAAGTTTGGATTTGATATTGGGTTTGATGAACAGGATTTAATCACATTTACAGATTCTATAGATGGGTAGCTGTAGAAACACACCGCTATAGAATGGCTCCACAACAATTCATGCTACTCAGAACACCCACCAACTGAGGCCAAAGTAGTCTTGTCTTTGTCTTGTCTTGGTAATCTTGTCTATTCTACTGAAAACAACTTTGAGGTCACTGTATTTAAAAATCCTGGTACTCTTAATTAATCAGATGGTCTTTATGTGATTGACGGGCCTGACTTTAATTGCTTGCCAAGGAGTTGACAGAGCACTGAAATTCCCTTGCCAATACCTACTCAAAATTTTTTTCTGATAGAGATGAATTCTTTCGATAGTACTTCCTCTTGTTCATCTTAGCCAGAAAGAATTAGCAGTCACTAATTGCCCCCCTCCCCTTCTCCCTTTCCCACCTCCTGTTTTTTTTTGTGGGGATTTTCTTGTTGTCATTCTGTATTATGTTTTATTTATGACGTTTTAAATTGTTACTCAACAGCTGTCCAGGTATCATCTGACTTCATGGGGCTGAGTATTTCCCGGAGGAAAAGAAGGGTCTGTTGTTGAAGTCACTGGCATTTGGCTTTTTATCCGAATATAGAATAAAGAGCATGTCATTTCATAAACTGCACGTTGGAAGCACAAATATAATTTGAAAAACTGGCAGTTTCTCTTTAGTCAAATGGAATCACTAAATGAGCTTATTTCTAGGTAAAGAATGATGATGTCACGAGCCAGGTTTAAGGTGAAGTTTTCTGAACAAGTTCATTCACAAATGATCCCATTCATTGAAAGGGGTTATTTTATCATCATTAAATTCTTGTGTACACAGTAGGCCTTCCATGAATGGCTGCCTGTAGATTGACGATTCGCAGCGGTTAGTGCTAAATAAAAATTCTGCTTAAATACACAGGAGTGAAACTCACACTTTTAAGCAAGGGTGCAAATATTTGTCTTTACACAGTTGGCAGTGTTTTATAAGCTGGCTATTCTTGTAGCATGTCTGTTTTATGAGACCAAACTTTCAGGTTTCACATTCCGTCAGATATTAAACATAATGTATTTCAAAATTAGCAGAAACCTTATGTTCATATTGTTATCTAAAGCATAGCCAGTTTCAAGGCTTAATTAATTTTAATGGAACTCGAATGATTTTGATTTCAAATGGTTTTGTCTGAATTTGCTGAGTGTCTACCAAAAGATGTTCACCTGTCAATTCCCAGCAACCTTACCTTGGCTAACCTCTCGGGGTCCCCTGGGTGCCTTGGGATAACTTTCTGCAGTCTCTGGAAGCCATAGTCTATAGTGGGTTCATTTAAGGCTGAAAGACAAAGGCGTTGTTTTTTTGAGTACACACCTGGACTATGAAATCCTTCACGGGTATTAGAAGAGTTTTGATGCCTTCTAAGACTTAATTCATGGTGTTACAACCAGTTAGGGGATTGTGTTGTTGACACTGGTTAATTCACACAGAAGTTTGGAATTTGTAGTAAGTCTCCATTTACCATTAAAATAACAAGTCCAAGTTTCAACGTCTCTGCCTTAAACACAGCTCCCTTAAATCCACCACTTGTGCTCACGTCATCAGAGCCAGCCATGTGCCAGACACAGCCAGTCATGTGCCAATTAACTTCTGTCTTCTACCCTTCTTTAGTTCTTCCCTTCCTTCCTTCTCTCCTTCCTTCCTTCCTTCCTTCCTCTCTCCTTTCCCTTTCTCCTTCTCTTTCCTTCATTTTCCTCTCCCCTTCATTCCCTTTCTTCCTTTCCCTCTTTCCCTCCTTCCTTTATCTCCTTCTCATCTTTCTTTTTCAATCCCAGGGGCTTGAACCCAGGGCCTTGTGCACGCCAGGCAAGCACTTTACCACTTAGCCACACCCCAGTCCAACTCAGTCTTAGAAAGACAATGAACTTCTTCTGCATCATTTTCCTTTCTCTCCTTCTGCTTCTCTTTCCCAAGTAAATATTCTCATCTATTTACCCTTCTAATATTCCCCTTTCTTAACCATTCTCTTAAATATTTGCATTTATGTTTGATATTACTCTCAAGGACACTATTCTAATGCAAGCTACACTTTTCTTATTGAAATTATGTGACTACTGATGCTTTCCCGGAGGGTCAGGCCCTCCACACAGCCTCGGAAGGCTCAGGGGAGCTGCATTTATTTTGTCTCACGATGGTGTCACATGACTAACAACAGAGCCTGACATAGGATAGACATTTAACTTGGTAACTATAACACAAGTCAGTGAGCAATGGGATGTTGTAACGTGGCATTTCTCCTAGTTTAAAGAGTCTTCCAGAGTCGGTCCCTTATCTTCCTTCCTCCTTCCTTTCCTTCTGTTGAGACTTTAAGATTTTTTTTTTTTTTTTTTTTTTTTTTTGGTTTTTCGAGACAGGGTTTCTCTGTGGCTTTGGAGCCTGTCCTGGAACTAGCTCTTGTAGACCAGGCTGGTCTCGAACTCACAGAGATCCGCCTGCCTCTGCCTCCCGAGTGCTGGGATTAAAGGCGTGTGCCACCACCGCCCGGCGAGACTTTAAGATTTTAAAATTAATACATGACCAAAGCAAAGGCAAAAAAATATAAAAAATAAAATAACAATTTCTCACACTCTTGTTAGGCAACAGCAAACACAGGGGAGCATATTTTAAATTTTTCCTCTTTCCATACATATTTTATAAACACCTGTTGTTATTAGGCTACCAAATGATACCCTTTCTTTTAAAAAAATTATAAATCATTAATTACTTTGAAAAAAATAAAATCACACATAAACCTACCACTTCAGAAACAACCAGGCTTAGATACCCCAAACAATACAGGCTGTTGCCTTTGCTCTCAGTTGCCCACCAGAATTTGATGGTAAGACCCTATTGCTCAGGACACTATGGACTTTGGTAATAGGTCATGAAGAAAGCAAGTTGGGATGCTTCCTCCCTATTGGCTAGCTTTATAGCATTGAAGGTGCTATGTAGTCTGGTCGGGGAATGGTGAGGAGGAAGCAATCAACAGTATTGCCATCTGTGAAGCCTATTATTACTATAGTAATATCCAGAGTGGAAGATAGGCCACTGGGTGCAATAGTGGCAAGAATGTTGTAAGGGTTACCAACCACTTTCTATTTCTGGTCTATTCTGCTATAGGAAACACATGCTTGGTGCCGTAATCTGGCCAAAAACCCATAGTTGGGATGCTCTTGGCCTTGGAGTAAACCTACTACTTTTTTTATACCATGGTTTGGCTGAACTTATATTCTATCGAATGTCCTCTAAACCCTTATCTCTCTATCCCTAGAGTAATAGAGCTCTCAGTTCTTGTCGGAGAAGCTTCTTTGTAAGGTGGCTGAAGCACCAGTCAAAGCGTAGAGGGTAAGTGTCATCTGTAAACGGGATGTCTTTATCTCGTGTCTTCCCTGTAAGGCTCAGGAACTACAGAGGAAAAGGTAGCAGAAGGATTGTAAGAGCCAGTGTTTCCCGGACACAATGGAATCATCGTACTCATACACTCCCAGCAGCTGTGTTTTCCAGCCAAGCCCTGAACATCACGCTGGTCAACCCGGAGGAGGGAAGGGCTCCACAAGTCCTCACCCCACCCCGTAGCTGAGGAGCTATAGACAGATAGTGACTTCTTTAAGAGTGTGGTTCCTGGCAGGTCAACCACGCTCCAGCGTACGGCCCCACACCTGTGCGTATTCAAGACAGCACAGATTGGATCCAGCGGGTTATTTTAAAGAGAAAAGGACAAGAAGCTGAGAGGTGGTGGGGAGGTAGGGAGAGAATGTGAGAGACGTTGGGGGAACAACGAGGGAGGGGAGGTGAACATAATCCAAATACATTGTAAGAAATTCTCCAAGAATTAACTAAAGTATCTTTTTAAACGTTGAATTAATGGAACAGGATGGAGTATTTTCACTTTCTACTTCTTTGTACTAGCTGAATTTTATACAATAAAATTCTACTCCTATTTTAATAAAGAGAATAATTCAAGTATTTCCATTTGGGTGACAGAAAATGGGATGCTCAGGATTACCACCTTGGCTTATATCCTTCCAGATTTAAACACACGTACTTAAAATTTCTCTGAGAAAGTTGATTTATCCTGTGACAGCACCTGCTTCAACCCACCTAGTAATACTGTGTGCCATGAGCTTCCCCTCTGCTGTTTAAGTATTCTTTTATAACAATATTTTAAATTCCTGCATATTTTCCATAGCACAGTCTATAATTTATTTAAATGGCTTCCTAATTTGGGCGTTTAATGTGATCCTAATTTCTCACGATTATAAAAACCAAAGCAATAATTATCATTTGTGCATAACTTTAATTACTTCCATCAGAAAATGCCAAAAATTAGAATTACTGGACCAAAAATTATGATTTATATTTAAGGCTTTTCACACATACTATCAAATCACTCCCTGGAAGGATATGTAAATTTATACTCCCTCCCACTATGCATTTAATTATTTTAGCTTATAATTATTTTTTAATTTCAACTGATAATTCTTTATTCATTAGTGAGGTTAATGATTTTTTTCTTATATCGATACCATTTTAATTTCTACTTTTTTGTGAGGTGCTTGATACGTTCCACTTTTCTTTTTTCAGTTTCGTTTTTTGAGGCAGGGTTTCTCTGCGTCCTGGAACTCACTCTGTAACCAGGCTGACCCTGATCCTGGAGATTTACCTGCTTCTGCCTCCTGAGTGCTGGGATTAAAAGCATGCACCACCACTGGTCCATTCTCTGACCTAATAGAAATTTCTTTTTCTCTTTTACTCAAGAACACTTTATTATGGTTTGAATGTGAAGTGTCCTCTGAAGACTCTCCCATTTGAACACCTAGTCCCTAACTGTTGCACTGTTTTGGCAGGTTGTTGGACCTGTGGGACTGTAGCCTAGGATGCTGCTCACTGGAGGAGAGACTTAAAGGGGACATCCATGTCTGCTTCCCGCCTGATGCCTCCCACTCCTGGCAATACAGGATGAGCCATCCTTCCCTGCCCTGGTGGACTCTGAATCCACAGTCAAAATAAATCCCTCCTCCTTTAAGTCGCTTTTGTTATGCAATTTGTCTAAGTGGCAAAGTATTTAATATGGTTACATACTATGGTAGGTGTGTGTAGGTGTGTGGTATGTGTATGCTTTTGTGTTAAACGTATGTGTACATGTGTATGTGTGATGGTATATGTCCATGTGTATATGATATTCATGCATGTGTTTTTGTGTATGACAGTATATGTGTGTGTGATATATATACTGTGTGTATGGTATCTATACATGTGTTTGTGTGTGTGGCTGTATATTATGTGTGTGTGGTATATGTACGTGTGTGTTGTATATGTACATGTGTGTGTTTGTGTGTATGTGTGTGTGTTTTTATGTTCAGGTGGAGGCCAGAATTTTTATTATCTTCTATTACGCTCCACCTTATTTTTCAAGAAAAGATCTCTCACTAAACCTGCAGCTCATTGATTAATAAGACCAGCTGGTAATGCTTTGCTGTCTTGTTTAATGAACCATGTGTGTGCATGCTTGCATGCATGTGTGTGTGTGTGTGTATGTGCATATGTGCGCGGCAAATGCACATTTGTGTATGTGAGTGTGTGCACTGAGCACAGATGCTCACAGAAGCCAGAGGTGGCAGGTCTTCCTAGAGCTTTACTTACAGATGGTTGTAAGCTGCCTGATGTAGTTGATAGGAATCAAACTCAGGTCCTCTGCAAGAGCAGTACACGCTCTTAACGACTGAACCATCTCTCCACCCCTTATTCTATTTCTAATGTTATTCTTTTCCAAAGCAATCTCAAGCCCAGCTTCCATACATCCTCCAAAGCAACCCTACACATACGAGCACATGGCACAAAGTCCTCATCATGCCAACAACTCTAGCCTAGCTCCAACAGCAGCAACAGCATGTGCAATAATAGTTCATCTTGATTGCCAGCTGGGAGTCACCTAGGAGACACACTCCTGGGTATGTCTATGAGGGTATTTCCTGAAAGAGAGGAAACCTCCCCAGCATGTGGGTATCACCATCCCAGGGGCTGGAGTCTCGGGCTGAATTAAAAGAAGAAAGTGAGCTGAGTTCTGGTGTTTATTTCTACATCCTAACTGTAGAGACAAGGGATCCTTTTGCCTCCCATTCCCACCACTGCACTGCCCCTGCCTCGAGGGACTGTACCCCCAAACTCGGAGCCTACATAAATTCGTCCTTCTTTGAGTTGCTTTTGCAAGGTGCTTTGTCCCGACAATGAGGAAAATAACAAATATATTACGTCTGTGATTTTCTTCCTTTTTTTTTTCTAAAAGTGTCCCCCACATATTTTGGGGTGGGAGGTGTATGATAGAATTGCACTCAGAGCTCCCTCTTATCCAGAGCGCAGGTAAGAAGAGCTAGCTGCAGAGCTAACATCATCCTGTGAAAGTTTTCCCACTTAACCTTACAGTGCCAACCGTTGTAGAAGCCTGGTTCACAGATGATCCGCAACTGGCTTGATTATGCAATGGTGGTAATTGCTGTTGCCACTATCAGAGCACTCTGAAGGGTCACTACAAGGCTAACATTTGGCAAAGTCCCTTTCCCACGTTAGCCCCTTAACCCTCGCTGCCATCCTATGGGCTCTGTCCCTGTGCTAAATGCGGTGAGAGTCGGCAAAGATGAGATCTGAACGCTGGCTTCTCGAACTCTCAAACGCGTACTATTAACTTTTCCTGCCAGGCAAGCACAGCGTTCCTCCGTCTGCAGTCTGTGCTTCCTCCCCAGCTTCAAGGAAAGGACCACAGATGGCTGAGGAGCCTGCCTGGGCCACCTGACTTTGCAGCCACCAAGAGCGAAAAAGCAGCACCATTTGGTATCAACCAGCAAACACAATAGCTGCTTGATGCTGCAGGGCAAACAGACTCCCGGCGAAATCCTCAGAATTAGCCATGGCTTCATCTCACGTGAGCTCTGCACTGCTTCTTAGACAACACACCGATCGTCTTACTCGGAGACAACTGAAGTCATAGACACGCGTGCGCTCATAAAGCGCGGGAGGCACGCGGAAGGGAAAGGTAAGAAGGCTGACTTCCGGTCTTTCTTCCTACCCGCCTTGCCTTTCTATACCAGGTATATTCAAGCGCTGGGGCAGGCTCACACTTCCTCACAGGAGAGCAGTGTGGCATCCCGCCACCCTAGCCTCCTGCATCTAGCCTTTCTCCTCAGTCTTCCTGCTAGAATCTGGGTTCTCTCATTAGCACATGCAACAGTCTCTTGAATGGAGTTTAGCACACTTTTATCCCCATTGTTTTCCCTAACAGGCTGAAAACGACCAGACACAAGGATCGTCAGTCTCACTGAATCCAGCACACACTGAAATAGAAATCATGAAATAAAACCCACTCGATCTTTTTACAGACACCAAACCATTAGAAAAAGCATCGGACCACCTCAGACTTCCACGCTGCAAGGTTGAATTTGAATAGCATCTACTTTGGTTCCAAACTGACTCCTCTGGCTCTACCTAGAACCCCATCCTCCCCTTCACACTCTTTCTCTCCACCTCCCTGGGTGTTCCCTGGCTTTGGGACCCGAGGTGAGCCAGGCAAATCTCAATTAGCTAATGAGGTGCCCAAGACCAGCACCAAGACTGTCTCGAAGGACCTAGCAGGTCATTAACTGCCATCATCCCTGTAAATTTACGACCTCCCCTACCACATGGAGTGTGGGATGCTGTGAAGCTCTGCCAATGCTCTGGCTGACAGGGACACAGAGATGTGCTGGCAAGACAAGAATAGAGTCAAATAAAAATATGCTTCAGCCTATAGGTTCTGTTTACCTATGCCTTTCCTTAGAATATAACATTAAGGTAAAAGGTCATATCTCCCACTGAAGTATAATTTATATTTACCTTTTATTAAATAATTACAGCATGGCATGAAGTTAAATATTACAGAAGCTAATCAAGGGGGGATTCAATAGAGAAAACTCCGACACGAGAATTCTGCCTTTGCTATACATAGAATGTCTTAATCCTCCACTGGGAATCCTTCGGGTTTGCTTAAGGAGTTTAATAACACACAATTCAACTGCCACAGAGTCTAAATCCCATTTGGATCAGCCATGAAAAACTTTCATCAATACCTTGAGATTTCATAACACATCTCCTGAGAGCCTGGATCTTCCGTGTCATTTCTCATTTTGACTGAGAGTATAATATATGAGTTTCCTTACACATCTTGGGCCCAACAAAGAGATACAAACTTTAAGAAATGTGCGCAAAGGTTTCTTTTTAAGTAAATAGTATTTAACTAAAAATATCTATGTGGGAACCACTCATAAACAAACAGGAAGCTGGCTAGTACTCAAGACTAATTCTCCCAAAGGACTGATGACATACATATATTCTATATGATTTTTATATTTTCATATCTTCAGAAAAGAGATAAGTATCAGATCAGACTTTCCCCAGCTTTTGTTCTACTTCTGCTTCCCCCAAATACAACAGCACTGATGAACATGGACAAAGAATTGTTTCTTGGTTTTCTGGAAAGAACTCCTCAACAGAACATTGACATTACAATAAGTCATTCCTGGGGCTTGAGAGATGACTCAGTGGTTAAAAACACTTCCTGTTCTTCCAGAGGACCAGAGTTTGGTTCCGAGCACCCACACCAGGCAGCTCACAACCACCTGTGATTCTAGCTCCAGGGGATCTCACATCCTCCCCTGACCTCAGTGGGTACCCACATATTCTCATGGGCACACCAATATACACACAACTAAAAATAAAAGTAAGTCTTTTTAAGAGAGAACTCACTTGTGCCTTGACCACTAAGAGTATAAACCCAAAGATGGCACAATGGAAGTTATTTGTGGAGTTGTAAGAATCGAGGAGAGAAAAGGGTGGTTGATGAGAAAGGGAGCTGAGTGGCCAGTCTGCCTGCCGCTCAGGGTTGCTGGTGAATCATAGTCCTGGCCTGGCTTTCACTCAGCACTGTCTGCCCGCAGATCCGAGAATCATACACAGCCTATGAGTGTGGAAAGGCGATGGAAGGCAGGAGTTCTGTACTTAGCTGTGTGCCCGCATCCACATCTGCAGAGAATGGTCTTGCCTTAGATAAGATGCTCACAGAGCCCATGGAACACAGAGGGGGACAGCCCCCAAGAATGAAAGGACCTCACGGCCCCAGTTCCAAATCCCAACTCCCTCCAAGAATAAAGAAAATACTTGAAAAGAATCTTGCTCTTTGTTCCAAAAACACAAAGCCAAAGAAAACTAGACTATATGTGACCTGGCTGCAAGACAAAGATGGGTCAACTTTGGACACACAGGAAGGAAGGATTCATTGAGCATCTCTGATCTTTGCCTTGGTCCTGGAGAGAAACTCTCCTAGCAGAGCAGAAAGAAAGATGGACAGCCCAGCTTTGCGGGGACTTCAGAAGTCTTGAGGAAAGTGTCTGGCCTCATGCCACCTTAGAACTTCTCCTCCTCCTTTCCTTCAGCTCCCATGCCTTCAATGTCCATTGACCCTACCTGTTGATCCCAGCGAAGTCTGCCTTCCATCACGCGGGTTCTCCCTGTTCCTGACCTCTTAACAAATGTTAAGATGTCAAATGTCTGAATATGTTGAACAGTCAAAGTTATATGGGTTGAATATGCCTTATCTGAAATGCTTGGAGCTGAAAGTATTTCAGATTTTGAATTTTTTGCATATTTATAATTAGATAGCTGGAGATGAGACTACATATGTCATGAACTTTTTTGCATTTTATACATATTATGATATGTAGTGCGAAAGTAAGGTTTTATCCAGCATTTTTATCACACCTGCGTTTTGACTGGGATCCGTAATGGGATGTCAGGTGTGGAAATTTCCACTCACAGCATCGTGTCCATGCACAAAACATTTAGGATTTTTGGAACACTTCCAATTTCAAATTTTTAGATTGCGGATACCCAGACTGTGTTAATCCAGGACGCTGATGCTCCTGAGGCAGGTTTTGCACATCTAACTCTACTGCAGAAGAGATAGGTTTTTCAAATATAACTCTATCACAGAATCTGCTTTAGATATCAGCAGTGGCCAGTGACACCATCCTCACCCTGCTGCTTGGCCAGGAGAGACTTTGGGAGATTTCTCTGAACATGGGTGGACTTGCTGCTCTCAAAGGCCCCTTGCAGCTTATGACTCTAAGGATCTCATTTATTTGAGTTAGTGACATGCTCTGAAAAATAAAATTGAGGACCCCTTCAGATATAAGCTGTTGAGTTGTGCCGCCTTAAACTTGAAGACACAGGGAAGTCTCCTCTAGCGGCCGTTTGAGTCAATGTAGCAAACACTGAGCCACAGGAATCAAAAAAAAAAAAAAAAAGAATAAAAGGAATAAAGACAAAACCAGAGTGAATTACTCAGAGGTGGCACCTGCCTTTGTGGACACAGGAGCAAGAACACAGGGGAACCAAAAATGCACGAGAGAAAGATTAGATGGAAGCCTTTGATATTTAATTTCAAATGAAATATTAATTTAATATTTAATTACGCTTTGGTTTCGAGAGAAAGCACAGTCGCAAGACAGATTGTTTGAAGAAGGGAGTAATATACACGGTTAAGGAGACCACTGTAAAAATTAAAGATAAATTTCAAGCATAAACCTAAATGCCACCAGGCAGCAGTTACGAGCGTGTGAGCTCCGCAGCTCGCACTCGGAATATTATAGCGGAGAGCACCAGTCCATTAAAGAGCTGGGCGGTCTCTCGTGAAGCAACAGCTTCCTAGCCTGAGTCTGTCAGGGGGCACATCACTCCTTAGACTGCGCTGAAGAAGCAACTGCCTTTCACAAGGGCTGGGGGTACAGGCAACTCTATAAAAGCGCAGGCCACCAAGAGGGCTGTTGATCCAACTGGTTTCCAGTTTGAGCAGGGATTAATTGTACTCAGGCCGGTTTTTTGATGTCTGAACTGGATGTTTTAAACTGAAAATCAGATTCATTTCTTTGATGGGATTTTTTTTCCCCTGTGATAAAGTTATGAAGGGGGAAAATGAAAGATAAAATGGATGTGCTATTAACATCCGAGATCAAGCTTTCGCATCTGCCTGGTGCGTTTTTATTGGGGGGGGACCCCACACCTCCACAGAGCCTTTTGGAGCAGGCTGTCTGGGATATGATTTGAGGGGGTACAGTTACCCATCTCTCCTCCCAGCTGCCACCTCTTCCTGCTGATGGGAACTTGCTCACAAATAACGAACGGCTGTATTTACTCAACACATGGGGCTTCTGCTAAAGAAGCTCTGGGGGACAGAGGGTTAACGACACGAGCTCCTTGCCTTTCCACGGGACCCTCAGTTCCGCTGTCACTTTGAGCTTTAATTGCACACCTTGCCACGCATCTGTACACAGCCTGACCAGCTGGGACCTTTGGTCTCTTCTGCTTCTCCGTCCACCTGCGACCCCCCACCTGCTTGCCACTGACCCCTCCCTGCCAAGGCCAGGCTCTCAGACCGTCCCTTTCCCTGTCTCCCGAGCAGCGGTGATCTTGCATCATCCAGACAGATTGAAGGCACACGGTGGCAAGTTTTTCAGAAAGGATTCACATCTTACAGACAAGAAGACTCACTCTGATCAAAGATCAAGGAGGGAAGAAGCCATCCGGACCAGGCATCTCCCGCCAGATGCTTGCCATAGTGGCTGTGTTTTATAGCTCCATGCATAATTACCCTTATGGACAAAAATGACTTCATCCTCCCTTTAAAGTAGGCAGATCTCACTTGAGTGTGCACATGGTTCTGTGCGTGAAAGTACACATGTGTGGACATGCGCATGAGGCCAGAGGTTGACCTCAGTATCTTCCTTGATTGTTCCTCCACTTTTATTTTTATTTATTCATTCATTTATTTATTTTTGAGATAGAATTTCTCCCTGGACCTGATTCAACTAGAGTGGATGCCCACTAAGTTCCAGGGATCCTCCTGCCTCAGCTCTTCAGCGCTGGGATTACCAGTACCCACCATCATGCTTGGCTTTCTCACGTGGGTGATGGAGGTCCAGCTCAGCTTCTCAGGCTTTCCTGGCAAGCACTTCAATGACTGAGGCATCCCCTAGACCCCTCATTTTTCTTTAGGTTAGAAAAATGGTGCAAAGAAGAGCTGCAAGACTTTGCAAAGTAGGGGTAAGGGTTGCAGGGTGTCAGCAGGTAAAGGCCTTGTGGGGAGAGCCTAGCAATCTGAGCTTAATCCCTGGAACCTATGTAAAACTTAAAGGAGAGGGCTTTAACTCCACATCGTTATCTTTTCACCTCCTGTGCTCCATGACATACAAGCTTCTGCATACTACACACACACATACATACACATAAACACACACACGACACACATATTTCATATACACATACCACACACACATACATATACATAAACACACACATGCCACACATATTACATGCACACATACCACACAGCACACACACACCACACATACACAATACACACACCATGCACACATACACATGTCATACACATACCAAACACACACAACACACACATGCACACACACACACAATAATAATAAATACTGTTTTTAAATATTAATGAAGATCCCTGCCTCCTCTCTTGGTCACTCTGCTTACCCAACAGCAAACCTCCAGGCTTCCTTCTGCCCCAGATCCAGGCTGTGTCGTACCAGAAGATAGAACACATTGATTAAGGACTGAGCTCTGGAATTGGACAGCTTAGATGGACTCTACTTGGCAACCATGGGCAGGTGACTTAATTTGTCTGTGCAAAGGGTTTCTCACCTATGAAGCTGAGGCACTAATAAAACTGTCATCACGGGGAAAGGTGGTAGTTATTAGAGACCACAAGAAGAGTCTGGCCCTGTGAGCTAACAGATGACAGATGTAATTACTAAATTATAATCACCAATTTTTTTCCTTCCTAGTTCTATCTTGTGATAGAATTTATCAGAGACTTAACTTGCAATCAATTATACATCCTGGGGCTAGGGGAATGACTCAGTGGGGTCATCAAGTGCTGCACGGTGGTGTAAACTAGTAGCCCTAGCACTGGGGGTAAGGTAGGAATAGGTGGATCAGTAAGAGAGCCTGTCTAGAAAAAAATAGTTAGAGAAGGGATTGAGGAGGACATCCCAACATCAACCAATGGCCTACACATACCTCATGGACAAGCACACCTATGCACAGATGCCTCTCTCTCTCTCTCTCTCTCTCTCTCTCTCTCTCTCTCTCTCTCTCTTTCGGGCAAGCACACACATGCACATATGCACAACACACACATGCATAATGCACACACACACACTCTCTCTCTTTCTCTCTCTCATGGGCAAATACATCCATGGACATGTGTTTCACACACACACACCTCATATGCAAGCACATCCATGCACACATGCAACACACACACACAGCATGTAGCCTAGATTCTGCAAAGAGCCACAGGAACAACAGTAAAATTCTGGGCTCCTCTACCCCTGTCTTCAACAACCTACTGCCAGCTCATACATACAGATCTGTAGACAACACAAGCTTAGAATCGGAGGACAGCAGTTTCCCACACACCCAAATGCCATGCTCGGGCCAGCCTTTCCTTGTAAGCTTGCTGCCACATCAAGTTAAGACAGCTGAGAACTCTGCCCAGCCAACCACTGTGTCCCACTGGTACCAAGATGACCTTTTCCATTGCCAGTTGTCTGCAGAAAAGTCTTCCAGAAGAGCAGGGGAGGGGGCCTCCTCCCTGCTCAGCCCCAGCTGGCATACCGCCTCTGGGTTTCAAACCAGACAGAGGCAATTGGACTCTTCTGATGAGTTGAGTCCCGTGTGACTCTCAACTCCAAAGCAGCAAGTTGCAGGGTAGCAAACCGTGGCTGACGGAAGACAAAGATGCAAAGTCGCCAGTGTGAAGAAACTGTTGTTTATCTGAACCCTGATGTTGCTAGTGCCGTCCTTGGCAACAGCAGCCGTGGGGAACTGATTGCTGCAGTCTACTTCATGGAGGCAGGTATATTTGAAAGGTTAAGCTCCATCATGGTGGAGCTTCCTGAAGCCATCTGCAGCTAGACTGGGGACCACAGAGCTCTGTGGGTGGAAAGGGGTGTGGCAAAGGAAGAGATATTTACTGAAGTCTCCCTTCCTGCCTCTTTTTCACGTCTCCATTTTGGATGGTCCACCTGAGAGTCAACACTGTTGTGTCTATGGTGACTTTGCTCCCAGTCTCCTAAGAACCCTTCCCATTCTCCAAGTCATGAAGTCTCTGAGGCTTAGGTCTCCTAAGTTCATGTCTTTCTTTAAACACAGGTGCTGAAATCATCAAAAAGCATGATTTGGTGGTTCTTATGGCCTGTTCAATTGGGGGGCCTCCTGTGTGATAATCGTATAACTGGTAGCCGAGTTTTATAGATAAAGAAACTGAGGATCAGAGAGACTGGGGGCTTAACAAAAGGACAAGCAAAAAGACATGCCAGAGCAGTCCCCACAATTGTCCTCCCCTGGCTGACCAAACCCATCTTCTTCTAGATCCACTCCCACCCGGTCCAGCCAGCTCTCCGGGTTTCAAGTTTCTCTTTTGCTCTGAAACCTGGGTGAGTTTCCAAATTTCACTGTTGGAACTAAGTATTTTGTCTGGACCTATAGCAGTCATGAGTACCATCCCATAGGGAAGTCCCAGGTGTGCAACAGGAAATGGCAGGTGCTCCAAGAACACAGCTTATAGTCCCCACCCCAGCCGAGGGAGACCAGGCCAGAAAGAAATCTATCTGGAGCAAGGGCCTAGGTCTGGGTGGAGAATCATCTTCTGCAGTCTGCTATGGAAGCCACGGCCTTTCCAGCCACCTCACTGAAACTAAATTGGCTTTCACGATGTGTTTTCATTTAGCAAGGAAAGCAACAGGACACAAACCCATTTCCTGGGGCCTGGACTCCTCTGTGAATGACATTGTTTTCTTTAGGTCACTAGTAAGAGTTGCATTTGGCCCAGAGACCTCAAGGTGGGAGAATGGCCACAGTCCCAAACTCTCCTAGACACTGTTTGTGTTTTTAGCTCCTTCTCTCACGTAAAACTATAAGCTACGGAGCCCCGATCCTTCTAATTTTGCCTGCCTCTTGAGGCTGCTCCCTCAAAAGCACGGAGAGCCCCTGACCTCTGGCCACAAAGACTATCTTTGTACTCGAAGAGTCAAGTTTAGTAGCCTATGCTTTCCATATTTAAACATATATGACATGGACTTTTTTTTATCTTGTATTTTTTTTTTTACCAAAATCACAAATAGACACATTAACCAACATAAAAAATATTAAAAATACCAATACCTAAAAAACATGATTGCTTACTTGCATATTGGCACAAGTATTCTTATATTCATTAGAAGTTTACTATACTGTGCAAACAGAGCAGGTAGACTATGCCGCTTAGGCTGGCCCAGAACTTAATGTTGCTCCTGCCTCTACTTCCTAAGTGCTGGGATGAAAGGTGTGTGCTGCCGTGTTCAGTACACGCTTTTAAAATTACTATTTGGTAGGGTGTTTTTTAAAATGTATTCAATGATAGCCTCAAGTTTACTCTGTACCTGAGGATGCCCTTGAGCTCCTGATCCCCCTGCCTCCACCTACCCATGGTGGGATTAAAGGCATGCTCCACCATGCCTAGCAGGCTATGCACGAGATTTTTAAAAACTTAAATCACATGTGTCTTTCATGTAAATGACTTCAACCAACAGTGTTATTTTTGATGTTTAAAATGTATAAACATGTCCCATTTTGATTTAATAAATCCCCCACTGGACACCAATGTTATTTTTAATTTTTTTTACTGCTATAAATAGAACTCCAATGAAGAGCCCAGAGCAAATTCAGTTGTTTTCTATGCAGACATTGCTGAGCATAGAGCCATTAGATCAAGAGGCACACACATTCTCCGGGGCTAGAACGAGCACAGACTGCTTCTCTAACCATCCATCTTCCTGCCGTGCTGGATGAGAAGAGTCCCCACCTTCTTCTAGCTCTCCCAACCTGTATATTTTCATTTGCTTAAAAAATAAATCTTTGCCACCTAAGATATGGAAAAAATCTACAGCACTCTTCTTGCTCTTATTTGCATTTCTATGATTATCAGTAGAATTAAATAAATTCATTCATTCATTCCTTGTTCTTTCTTTATTCCTCCCTTCTTTCCTTTGCTTGCTTCCTTCCTTCCTGATAATGAAGCTTCCTATAGCTTCCTATAGCTTCCTGTAGCTAAGGCTGGCCTCAAAATCATGATGTAGACAAGGATAACTTTGAACTCATAATCCTGCTGCCTCTACCTTCTTCCAAGAACTGGGATTACAGGTGTGTATAACCATGCCGGTCACATTCATGAATTAGTTAAGATCATATTTGCTGTCTTCCTCCTTGGTCTTTATCTCTCAATATGTAGGATGTCTAATGATCACATCTTTATCCACAGTGCAATAAAAGGGCCAGTTGGCAATAGGAGGTATTAACTTTTTGTTCAACAAATGGATGAATCTTCTTTACCTAAAATAGCATGTTTTTCAGAGCTAAAGAGGCTCCTTGTGTTATTTTTGATGCTTGACATTTTGATGGACCAAATTTTACTTTATACATTGTCCCATTTTCTTTTAATTTTGACTCAGTGGTCTTTATTTAGCACCCAGATGAGGAAGTTTCAAGATAACAATTATGTTTTAGATGTATAATCTTTTTGACATATCTACATTTTAATGACCAATAGTTAATTTGAAAATATTTCCAGTTGTCAAGGTCTGTCTAGAAACCTGAATCTTTCTTCCCTCCTGATTCTTTTGAAGTCATTGGCCCATCGCCCTGTGTAAACCTCTGTCTTGTCCACACTGACATGAGACAGCTCCCCAGCACGTTGGCAGTTCAGTATCAACACACTGGATGTGAGCAGAAAGACTTGGGTTTTAGGTTTTGGTCTTCTGCTATTTGACATTCCTATGCGCTCCTGCACAACCTTATATTTAATTATTGAACCTGAACATGGTTTTAATGTCTGGATGGGGCAAGGCTCCTCCATTTTTCAAAATTAAGGGTTCTAATTTAGCACCTTTCCAGATGAACTTTGTGTAGTTTCCCCCCAAACATTTTGCTGGTATTTTGATTGGCATTGCGCTAAATGTATTCATTAATCGACATCTTTACAATATTAAATCTTCCCACCTCCCCGCCAGCTGGAAGTGCTTTGCCCTCCCTCTGAACTCCCACAGCACTTTATACCTTAAAACCATCACCTTCTAACTCTACCCACCCAATTTTTCAAACGTGAAACCTGAGCACTGTCTCCATCCCTCCGCTCTCCAACCGTCACCCCATCCAATCAATCATCAAGTCCCGTCAATGCTGCTTCCTAAATTCCGCTCACTTCTGCCTGTCCCCACCACCAGCACTGCAGTCCAAGCTGCTGTCGTTGCCAGTCTGGGCCACCACAATAGCCTCCACTTGACCCTCTGCACCCACACCGCCTTCTAAGTCCTTCTCTGCACCCCAACCAGAAAGACCGCGTGACTGTGTGTAACTGTGTGTGTGTGTGTGTGTGTGTGTGTGTATACTCACGTGTATGAGAGCATGTCTGTTCATTCGTATGCCTGTGCGGAGGCCAGAGGTCTACATTGAGTGTCTTCTTCCATAGATTCCTTTTTGAGGCTACATCGCTTGATAACCATGGAGCCACTTAGTGTGGACCGGCTGGCCAATGAGCCCCAGCTGTCCTCTTTTCTGATTTCCCATACTACCATGCCTAGACACTTTTAAACATGTATATTATGCTTCAGTGTCAGGGCCTCATGCTTATATGGCAAGCCCTGTGCTAACTGAGCCAGCGCCTAGCCCCAATATTGCTTTTGAAAGGGCAAAATACTGCCTGATCACAACAGTATTCTCAATAGTTTTCCATGAGTTGAGAGAAATACGCCTAGGCGACCTAGTCTCTACCCCCGCAGCTTGTCCCCAAACTTCCCTATGTTCGGGCCTTCTGAATTGTTCATGGTGTCAGTCAAATATCAGACTTGCCCTTCCCATCCCAGAGTCCTTCCTGTTCTAAGCTCTGTTTGACTTATTCTAAGTTCTCCTCAACACTTAAGTTTGAGAATAGTCCATTTATCTCAGCACTTGGGAGGCTAAGGCCTGAAGACATCAAATTCAATGTCACTTTGGGCTATATAGTTAAATCCTGTTTCAAAAACAAACCAACGAAAACAACTTTCAGTGGCTCTAACACCTAGTCCCAGCGTCTCACATGAGAATTAGTGCTCATCACACTTGCCATTCCTTGTTTAAGCCAGAGGCCACGACGGCACCAAGGTGAGAATAAAAGCAATATCGGTGACACATTCTAAGCGTGTATCTAACATCCTGCTTACTGTCTCCATATTCCATCCTAAGCATTTACAAACTCCTGGTTTTCCAGATTGCCAGAGCAGGTGATTGCATTTCCAGGGACCTACTTTGTAGCTTGGAATCATGGTGGTAAGAGTGTCTGCACCATGAAAATCGAGAATTACTGCAAGCCCACCTCTGTTTTGAATCACTTGGAGAGCCAGTTGTCCAACCTTTACCATGGTACCCCTGCTTCTAGCACACTGTTCCTGTGTCCTCTCGTCAGTCTGTGACATACATATCCTACCTTAGTAGATGGAGAAAAGTCTTTAGCAAGCAAGTCAAGCCATGTGTCCCAATATACTGACTCTACAACAGGTACAGACACCTTCACACCTTAGTGTCTTTGAAGGTGAGAGCCTGCAGGTCTGGAGTGTCCCAAGTATCAGTGTTGAGCATGGCGTGCATGCTCAATGTCTTTGAAGCTAAGCATTATGCGTTCTTAATGCATACAAAAAGCATGGCAATGCCAGGAACATATCAGCAAATCAATAACAACACATGGCACAATCACATCTTAGTAAAGCAGGAAGAAAGAGCTTGCTAACACTGACACTTTGTCATACCACACAGCAGCCATGGCTTCATGGGTTTCTCTTCTGCTAGGTGCTATGCTTGTTTCCAAGAAACAATACATCGTTTCCAAGAAACTATACATTTTCAATTGAAAAACTACTGCATTCAAATGTCCCTGTATCCTTCCCTCCTCTAGAAAGTCGGTCTAGATTTTTTTCCAAGTTAGTCCCTCCCTGATAGATATTCCAACAACCCTTTATACTTTTACATATCTTCTGAGGCTTAAGCTAATTATTGGGATCCAGGATATACGTCTTCTCTTCTAGAAGGCGTTGGATGCAAAAGTATCCTGATGTTACTGGTTTTGTATCTTGAACATAATTTCAAACATATATTTATGCAATGACTATACAGAGTTAGAGGTTGAGAAATTTGGCATCATTTGTCAAGGTGGGTTTTGGCAATTATAAATGCAGGTAGGAGCAAAAGCCCCAACTTTCAGGGGAAGTCTGCAAATGCGTGCGCGCGCACACACACACACACACACACACACACACACACACACACACACACACACTCCATCTGGCTTTAAGTGTCTACAGTCCCATGAGAGTTGAGATCATTCCCAACTTCAGTAGAGAGCTGAAGGCTGGCTGCAAAGTACCTGTTAGAATATTCACCTGCATCTTCCAAGTTTAAACTCCTCATCTACTCCCAGGGGAACTTGGACAAAACACGGGAGATGCCAAGTATAAGTTAAGTGTCCTGGAGCTGGAACCTTCTTCGCTAGACCTCAGGGACAATCCATGCTCCCAGGCTTCTCCTCTCCCAGTTTCTCCTTCTCAGCTCCTCTTCACTGTTCTCCGCTCTCCTTGTTGGAATCCAAGGAGCCTTCTCCAGCTTGCTTCCACCATGGAACAATGGATTCCTCCCATCAATGGCAACACCCATCCCTGCAGTTCCTACTCTTGTCTAGATACTCCTTAGCTTGACATCTTCCCCACTCCCCACATCCTGCCTGCCTGCCTGCCTTCCTCACTCCCCATTGCTCCCCACCCCAGGGACTTCATTCTAATTCTCTGGCATTCTTGCTCCTGCTCAGTGGCACTAGGCTCCTTTTCATTTCTGGCTCATCATCTTGCTGTGTACTTTGCAAGGCACACCCCATTACTCCAACAGAGTCATGGACTTCCAGGTACAGTACCAGGAACCACCAGGGACCTGCCAGCTCTATGGGGCTTTGGAGTAATAGGAAAGCAATATGAATTTATCACAGAGGAGGGCAGAGTTAAGGGCAGGGGTGCATTTCTGTGCGTTGTCCCTTCCTGTGATACTGTTCTGAGCTCAATGTCCCTTCTTCAGAGCAGCGTCCTGCTGAACCGCCTGAGGCTCCCATTCTCCTGCCCTTATTGACACCTGACTGAAACCACACCATGCATGGCCTTTACCATCTGCCTTGGGCCCTAGAAAGTTCCCTTCACTAAAGACTCTTTACCTCCTTCACCTCAGTAACCCATAGCTAGAGTTACATCATTCCACAAAAGGCATGGACGAATGAGTGACCCGTACCCCAGTGGGAGCTATAGCAATAACTTCTCTTTCCTATTACTTACTAGCCACACTGAGCCCAGGTGGATGTTCTGAATCCCACGATACCAGGACACACCGAACTCTCTTCCCGCAACTCACATGTCTTCCACCTTGATCTAAGAACGTTTCCGCCTGTGCTGGACAGTCCACCAACCGTTTCCTCCACAAGTTCCTAAACCTCCAGACACAGAAGGGCCAGGGTCCTGTGTGTCCCCTGTACTCCTCACCCAGAGAAAGCAGCCATTCGACTGATTTATTTGGCATCGGCAATCCAAAGGGGATGCTCAATGAAAATTGGATGGTTGGGTGGAGTTTGCTTTTGTAAGATTTTGAAACACTTTGCACCGCTCTGCAGGGGCCACTTGAATCACCGACAACAGAACTCACAGCCAACAACTTGGATTATGCTTATGTGATTGCTTATATAAAAGGCTGCCCCAGCATGGCTTTAAAGAGATCCGTTTCTAAGGGTGGCTTCCCGATATGAGCTGCCATGGCCATCAATCCGACCATACAAAAGCTTCGCAGGTAAAGTTCAAATTTAGAATTGAGCCTGCATGTCCCCATTTGATGTCTGTCGCTCAGTCCATTCTTCCTGCGGTCCCAGAAAGACCTAGGCTAACTGGGCTGCTTACAGAGGTCCTGATAACTGGAGCAAAGAGGAGCTAGGAACCAGCTGTCTTAGAAATCATTTTCTCCCTTACCTGTGTAAATGAACCTTCCCGGGGCTCCTTTGCAGAACTGTTTGGATTTGTAAGAGAGAGTCACCTCCACAACTCCAGGGATGTGCCGGGGAGGGGTCTGCACCCTGATGGCGTGGGGGGTTATAAGCTGAGAAGTGAAGGGACAAGGAAAGACAGTCACTAGACAAACGACCACAGAGGCCACTGCTGACGGCCACTGCCAAGCCCAACTCAGCACCCACACTTCTCTTGCACTAATGTGCTTGGTTTATTTCCCTGATTATAAATTGTAAGTCAAACACATCCAATTTAGAACATTTGGAATTTACAGAACTGTGCAAAGAAATCTAAAATTATATAATGCAGAGACAACCAGTATTAAGATCTGGTGTGTTGCCCAGACATTTCAATGGCTGTATGTCACAGAATTAGATTATACATATCCACCGATACTCTGACTTCTTACCACTCAGCTTCGTAGCATAAACATACTCGTCTCTGGTATCATTAGAAATTTTCCAAAACATAATTTTCAATGGTGGAAAAATACCCTAACTTTTTTTTCTCCATTACCCTCCTATGGTCCAATATTTAGACTCTAATTTTTCACCATCTTACATAATACTTCAATGGATATTCATCACTTAAAGGAATTCATTCCCCAAATACATTTTTTTCCATGTCCGGATGCCCTGAGTGTCTTCTCATAGTAGGTACAGAGGTCTGAGTCTTCATGGGGCTGCTGCTCTAGAAATTCTAGTTCCTCAAGCCCCAAAGAACCACAGAGTCAAAGGAGATCATGCAAGCAGATGGCTTTGACCTACCTCACTCCATACAAGCATGGTACCAAACACAACTTGGAGACCATCAAAGAAGTTGTCACCAATGATGATGACCATGGCTCCTCCTGTGGTCCAGCCTTCACTTGGGCTGATGGCTTTGATGCAGGGTGTAGCTAGAGAGACAAGAGGGAACAGAATCAGTTCTGTGTCCTCTGCTGGTGATGTCTGAAGTTTGGGAAAGGTGCTGCCCTGGAAAACTGGTGGTCACTCCGAGAAGTTCGAGTTGAGCTGTGTTGCTTTGCCACCCTCCCCTAATTGGATGTTGGTTTTAACCAGGCCATTAAAGCTTAATGAGTTGGCCATTATGTATGAAAGACTGAAACACTTAGCTAATTGTGCAAAGGGTGTTTTTGAAACGCTGTTGTTTTTGCCCACATTTTTATACACTGAACACTCTAGAAAAGTGTAAATCCCTTTTCTCTCCCCACCTCGTCTACTCTACAATGTTAAGATTTACAAGGCTTGTTAACATGCCAGGGAGAGGAGGAGGAAACAGGATCTATCGAGGTTGAAGGGTTTGCTCAACCCCACCTAGAGACAACCTCTAGTCACTTTCCCAACTCGATGGAACCGACTTTCTTCCCTTCCCGCACATGTTCAAGGCCCCTGGACTTTGCATCCCAACAGGAACCCAATATGGTGTTCTGGCCATAACTAAAGTCAATCCATCACTCCATTTCCCAAGATGACAGGGTCAGAGGTGGAGGAGAACTTTGGCAGGGCTCCAAAAACATGAGCCCCCTTTGAACGGCCAGTCAATCACATCCAATCAGTCAAAAGCAACTCGAGGGGCTCAGAGCTCTGAACTCTAGGATTTTCTTCTTCCCTTTCAGTGCCCACTGTGGGAGAATTAACACCACTCCAAATTCTTTACCGATTCAATCATTTTCTTTCAGTTCATTAATTCCTGTTTAAAATGATATAAGATACATGCTAAGGGCTGAGCTGGGAAGAGGGCTGGTGGGTAACATACAGGAGAGCATCAACATTAAGATCATAGCGAGATTTGACTCTTGTCTACGTCGTGAGGTCTTCTAACACCGGTAAGCTTGTGGAGAGGCAGACAAGGGGGAGCAAGTGAGATGGGAACTCACTCAGGCTTGTCGGTGTGTTCATGGATAGACTTTAATTTTTTGGACAACTTGAAATTTAACAGTTACCAGTATTTCTAATTAGTTTAATGCACTTGGAAAACTACCCAGAGCCGCCCAGGATTTCTTCTTGTCCAAGCAAACAAAAATCAATTAGCGTCAGTTTCACTCTGCACGTTGTTTTGCTTTGCCCACAATCTGTTTAAGGGCACATCTGACACTTATTCATACGCGTCTGGCACGGTGCTGTTCCTGTTTAACTAAGATGTCAGAGGCCTGCGATCGCCTGAAATACCAGCCTCGCCGAAAAGAAAAACACAGGTCGGAGGAGAAGAGGCGGAGAGGCGCAGGAACCTGAGTCCTGGCTGGGAGTTGAGGGGAGCCGACTACAGTTAGCATTTACGGCAGCGCTGGAGGCGATGCGGCTCAGGCGGTAGAGGGCTTGTTTAGCACACAAGAGGCCCCGGGTTCGAGCCCCAGGACGGCATATACTGAGTGTGGTGGTGGACACCTGCAATCCTAGCACCAGGGAAACGGAGGGAGGAAGAACAGGAGTTCAAGGTCATTTCTTAGCTAGATTGTGAGTTCGAGACGAGCCTGGGCTAGAAGCTTTGTCTATAAACCAACAAACAATGGGAACAAGTACCGGACACCTTATCTGCCTTGGCTCCCAGTCCTACCTTCTGACGGGTCAAGCCTTCTTGCTCTCCTTCCGTGCTTAGAGTTGTTATGTACAAACATGTTGTCAGACACAGCCAGCACATGCCCGTCTACATTTACCGTTGTTGACAACACGACCTGCATTTAGAGCAACAAGGGGAGAGCTTGGTCAGGTTCACTTCAGGATGTCAAGGTACGGGGAACCCTCATGGAAGGCTTCTTCTGCAAGGCAAGTGGGAGACGGGATGGCATTTTGGAGTGCAACCAGAGGCAGCCCTTGGCCCACGAGTTTCCCTTTTCATGTCTCTCAGTACAAACTCTGTCCATATCATGACAAGGGACATGTCTGCTGGTCCCCGAAACCTCACCGCCAGCAGGCCTCTCCTGCAGCCGCAGTTACAGGCACAGACAAGGCAATGCAAGAACTAAGACAGCATCTCCATCGGGAAGCTCACTTCTCCAAGCTTGGAAATGGGGATCCTGTACCTCAGATACGGTCCCTGGAACATGGGCTGATCAGTTGTCTGTCCCTGTGCATGAGCAAACTGTGATAAAGATCCTGCGAGATCAGGTTCCCCAGACGCAGGATGGGAGCTACGGGAGATTTCGTGTCTCACTGGAGGAAAGGGGAGGGGTAGGTGCCCAGTGAGGAAGAGCAAGAACATAGAGTGGAAACCGAATCGAAATCCCAGGCCACTTCTCCTAACGTAACCCCATGGACAAATCACTGGAGCTTCAAGAAATCTCAGTTTTTCTTATCTAGGAAACATAAATAATGCTATCGGCCTTGCAGGCCTGAGGGAGATAAGATGAGATGGGGCCTGTAGAGCATTTGGCACAATGTGAAACACAGGCCAAGTGATGGTGATTCGGGTCCCATTTGCCTCACTCCTGCCTCCTCCTGTCCAGTTGCTAAGACAGATGACACTGTCCTGTGCAGTTCTACCATGGTCTAAACTCTGGAGAAGGTTCCAGGAAGGAAGACATCAGCACAAATCACCATAGTAACTGAAAGGCAGGGCCATACTATTGCTCTCAGAGGTCTTATGTGCAGACTGCAGAATGGTATTTAACACACATGACAGGCCAGGCACAGATGCCATGGAATTGAATGCTATTCTATATATGCTGCTGGTCAGATTGTGAAAGGGGTCCAGAGGCAGAAGTGAACAGAGAAAGGCAGAAAAGGGCTTGGCTGGCCACACCTACCACCCGTGAACTTGACCTAAGCAAGAAGAGTATCCCAGATGGAATGCTACTTCTCAACCCATGTAGTTATGCGCAGCAGGCTTTCTGCGGCTCTTTGGAGAAAGAAACTTATTACATACATGCTCATGAATATGTATAGATCTTTCCAGGAAGGGCGACGAGTAATCTAATGAGCTCTGCTTCAGAATGACTCTTTCTACCTATGGCCCCAATGCAATCTCTTGCTATCCTACCTATAATTGTTCTGCCACGCCTTCCTAACTTATTAAACAAGAGGAGGGTGAAAGATCTTGACCTTGTTTGTATCTTCATATGAAATAATCCACTGTTACTTAAAAACACTTTTTATTATGAAGAATTTCAGGCAAATAAAACGTCAGAAGAGCATAATGAAATTTGAGAGCCCATCATCCAACTTCCAAGCCTGTTCAAATGCTGCTCTTCTCATCTAGCCCATGGTCACCTCCCCATTCTGCCTTAGGCGATTCTATGGCACCCACAGATTTGAAAGTGTCAAGGTGAAACTTCACTACATAATCCATTCTCTTCTCATGGGTAGAATATTTTATCCCTGCAGAAAATGATTTCATATCGCTTCCCAGTCAGGTATAATCCCAAGCAATAATCTTCTCTCATTTGGTTTTCTTTTGCCCTGCAGAGAATTTCAGGGATGTATGTAGCACCTTGGTTTTGGTTTTGTACTGGTCTGGAGCTCGGCAGTTAGACTAGGCTGGCTCAACAGCATCCCTAAGCATCTTCCTGTCACTGCCTCCTCACTTCCGGCATTATAAGCACATGCCACTCCATGTAGCTTCTTTAAAATGGGCCTTTGATCTCAGATCCTTTTGCCTACGTGGCAATCATTTTACTGGCTGAGCTGTCAGGCAACTGCATGGCATCTTTTGACATTTTATAAGACTTATAATTTAATAGGGTTAAAAGAACCCCAGGACCCATGGCTCCACAAATCACTTCAAGGAGCCTTACTCTGAGGGCTTGATGTAGCCTATATGAAAATTTTACATGGATGTTGTAAGGAGGGGGTCACTTGTTTGTCCCGGCCACCCACAACCAAAATAATAACACAGAAACTGTATTAATTAAATCACTGCTTGGCCCATTGGCTCTAGCTTCTTATTGGATAACTCTTACACTTAGAAGGAGCTGAGGGCTGCTTCCCGCCACCCCGCTAGCTTTACACCCGAAATAATTACATGGAAACTGTATTCATTTAAACACTGCCTGGCCCATTAGTTTCAGCCTCTTATTGGCTAATTCTCATATCTTGCTTTAACCCATATTTAGTAATCTGTGTAGCACCATGAGGTGGTGTCTTACCGGGAAGGATTTTAGCCTGCGTCCATCTCGGAGAGGAGAGCTATGGTGTCTGCCTGAGGCGTCTGCCTGACTCTGCTTTCTTTCTCCCACAATTCTGTTCCGTCTACTCCACCTATCTAATTTTCTGTCCTATTAAAGGGCCAAGGCAGTTTCTTTATTAACCAATGAAAGTAACACATAGACAGATGACCCTCCTCCATCACTTACATATTAGTTTAACCCATTTCTATTAATCTGAGTATGACCACATGACTGTGGCTTACTGGCTAAAATTCCAGCATCTGTCTCCTACGGGGCTCCATGGCATCTCTCTAACTCCTCCTCCTTTCTCCCAGCATTCCGTTTAGTTTTCCCCACCTACCTCTGTTCCCCTATAGCTCTGCTATAGGCCCAAAGCAGTTCCTTTATTAATTAATGATATTCACAGTATACAAAGGGGAATCCCACATCACATGGATGTCAATGAGTTTCAATCATTCAACTCAACGGATAATCACTGAGCTCCAACTATACACATCAGGAGTCATGACAGGCCCTGGGGACTCAGAGAACAAACTTAAAGGAAGCTCAGTTGTCATTCAGAAAATTATCGCCCGTATGATTGCTCACAATTCAGGGAAGTAGCCTGTCTAGCCTTAGGTCTGTTTCCAATTGTGTCTGTGTTAACATGTGAACGTCTGAGAAAGTCCTTCTCAAAAGTTCATATCCAGTGGTGGCGACCGCAAAACAGGCATCCGTCACTCTTGGCCAAGTGCAGCAGGCTTGAGAGCTTTTCAGACTTCCGTGAGGACAAGGCCATGCCTCAGTCAGAGGAAGAAACGGACCTTATTGTCACAGGATTGGGGACTGTGGGGGCTAAAGAATGTTGCCTGTGTACATGCTATCTCTGAAAGGAGTTGAACTGGGGGGAGAGGCAACAGGCAGCTGTGTGTGCAAAATATGTCTTCAAACGTAAAACAAAAATGACAGAGAGAGCTTCAGGCATTACTCCTTACTTAGCCTAGCCTAAGAACAACAAGGGGAACCCTAGCGCCCCCAAAGGATGACACGCTCTGAGGACCGGTCACTCGGGAGGAACTTGATTCATTCCACAAGCCTGTCACCCCGTCCATCGACACTCCTTGAGCATCCCTGCCACAAAATGCACTTTTCCCTGGCCAGCAGATTTCATCATCGTCATTTTTGGGTGGAGTGGGACTCAGTTCCAAGTGAACATTTCCCAAATGATACACCCTGGCGGCTCACATGCGCTTCATTATCTTCTATTAACAATGGAAATAAATTTTAATCTTTTGCTGGCTAGTGCTGGCCTCTCGTGACAGCAAGGGAATTAACCTGAATTATTTCAGTGTCTGCAAAATTTATTACAAGATTTTAAATTATGTCCAAATGTATGTGCCTCTTGTGTGTGCATGCGTTTGCACACACACAAATGTGTGTGTGTGTGTGTGTGTGTGTGTGTGTGTGTGTGTCTGGCAAGTTCTATTTTATATTAAAATATCTTAGGCTGTGAGGTACCTAGGGAAGTTTGCCAATTAAGCTAAATTTGTGGAAATTAGTGGGTCTGATTCACAAATTCCACCACATGAAATCAGACGTGAGTTGTTGCTCCTACCTGTGAAGACCTGTGCATACACACTGGCCTTTACACTATTTTCCCTGCTTCCAGAAGAATAAACTACATAATGGACGGGATGATCCACTTGGTTCAGTCAAGGCTTCGGGTTTAACTTCCTCCTCTGCTCTCTGATGGATGATGGCAACGCCAATATTATTCTAGTCCAAGGAGTACGGAGCTCGACATGTTTCAAGGCTTGAAGGAAGTAGAACGTGCGTATTCCCACATCATCTCACTCCCAGGCCTTCCCCTTCCACAAGCCAACTCCTTTCCCCTAGTGAGTATTTCCTGGGTCATGGAGGCTGACCCTTTCCATCTGGAATCAATCAGTCAAGCCCTGACAACTTCCTGAAACACCTCTCTCCATTTCCTGTCCCTCCCCCTCCTCGCTTTCCCCCTGGTTTGCTTCACTCCTCAAACCTGCAGGCCGCAGCAGCTTAATGTTAGAGGGTCAGACACAGCCAGACTCCAAAACACTACACGGGGACACCTTTGACCTTCAAAAATCTTTACATCTTAGCTAAACAAATCAAGGTCAACATTTCTTACCATTACCTTGTTAACTATTTGTATGCGTCTCTACCACCGACTCTTCTGGCCGTGCAACCACCAAACCACTTGTTATTCTGAGACCATCAACCCATCTGCGTTGAAAACAGCACTTTCAGTCTGGATAAAGCATGCCATTTGGAGGTCCCACAAACTCAAAGTCACCAGCGTTCTAACAACCATATGGACCAAGATTCCTTACAATGGGGTTCCTATACCTCATCCGTGTCTCTTGTCACCTAACCGTGACATCTCATCTTTTCGGAGGCTATTGCTCTCCTGGCACTGGCATTCAGTTGGCACAGCCCGAAAGAATGCCAATTAGGAATACAGATGTCCATAATTTGTGAGGGATGGACCCCGGTGTTTGCTGCTCATACTGGTGACAAGTTCCATTTATTTCTCTCTGTTGATGCTTCTGTATTTCAGCCCAAAGCACTCAAATCTGCACAAGCCCTCATAGATGGTGGCCCTCCTCAGCCCAGGCACGTCAATCCAACACGCCAACAGCATACAATTCAGTCGTCTCAAGACACCCTCGAGCCAAAGTACTAGGAACGCGAAGGTGAGATTAGTTGAAATCGCTCACAACGTAAGAGAAAGTGGCCTTTCACCTTTGGTATTCTTTGTTTTAGTTTGATTGTCACCTCTAATCATTGGTGATCCAGCTCGGGAAACATAGATCTAGCAGACATGTGATTGTTGGATCTCATTCTTCCCCACTTTAAAAAAAAAACTTATTTATTTCTATTTGTGTGTTGCCTTCATGTATGTGTATGCACTATGTGTGTGCTGGGTGCCCACATGTCCCTTCAGACTGGAGTTACAGATGCTTATGAGCTGCCAGGTGCGTGCTAGGAACTGAATGCTGATCCACTGTAAAGCAGCCTGTGTTCTTACCTACTGAGCTGTCTCTGCACCCCATTTTTTTCTAAGACAAGGTCTCACTAAGTCCCCCTGTCCGTCTTGGAACTCACTATGTAGACCAGACTGGTCATGAATTAGCAGCTATTTGCTGCTTCTGCCTCCACATGGCTCGATTTTAAGTCACTTAACGATAAAGCAGTGTTAGCACAGCAAGAGAGACACACCAGTAAGATACTGGTGTGGTCCCTTACAGAGTACAAGGACAAGGGTAAGAACAGATCCCATAAGTATAGGAATGGTTTCTTACAAAGAACATGAAAACTGATTGCCTTTTTCAAATGCTATTTTTCTTTTTATAACCCTCAGATACCCCATGTTTCCCACCCTAATAATTTATACCAAGCAGAAGCTGAGTTGAAAATCGCTCTTTCCAGCTCATAAAAGGTCACGGTGGAAGTGACCCTTAGATGGCCATACCCGTTAATCTGCTTACACAGTTAATTTTCCAATAGAGAAGTGGTTTCCTTAGTATCAGAATCACACACGTAGCAAGTAGATACCTAAACAGACCTGTCCTCAACCTTGGGTTATTTTCACACCTTACACCACACTGGCTCGATTTCTCCTTCTCAAAGTTCCCATGTATGGTTTTGTTGGTTAACATTAAGTTGGAGAGATGGCCTAGTTCTTTCCTGTCACCCTTGCTCACCCAGGTGCTCCCCCAGTGTGTGAGAATAATAAAGGAGAAGTCAGGAAGAAAAATGGGTGGGAAGACTAAGTGATTTGCTCTTTGAAACAGACAACAATCCCATTGTTTGTAGCCGGGAGAGAGTAATGACTCTGGTTAGAAGCCTGTACCCCCGCCCCCATCTTTAGAATGCTTGCCCTAAAACCACACCAGATTCTACCATTAGCCAGGCACGGACTCCTGCCATTTCTGTGAGGGTCACACACCTCTCAGCTCAATGTGGGGCCTCCGCAATGCAGTCACAGGAGGCATTTATAGCTCGCTCACTGCCGAGGCCTCTCTGATACCCATACCTAGGGACATGCGTACATGCTGCAAAATAAAACGGTCTCAAAAATTCCCGTCGCTCTGCCAAGTACGGGGAGTGGGGGAGGGGGGCTTTATGACATTTTACATCTGGAAATGGAATTTGATTCGTGATGTGCTTTTCCCTTATTACTGTTCGGTTGCTCTATGTGTTATTTCAGCTTTCCCAAAGCACAACTGTATGTGGGGATTTTATATTCCACCTGTGGAAGGAGTAGAGACATGGAGACTGTTAAAATGAAAAGGAACCAGGGCCATGGTCAACAGCCTAGCTGGGAGTCCGCAGTGTAAGAAAAAAAATACGCATTGTGTTTTTAATATGCCGGCCTAATTCCCACAACTGACAAGGAGAATTCAGTGAGACCGTTCTGCCTGAGCCCTCGTTAATGCTGCCCGGCCTGACAACAAACAATCTGGCTACCACAATCTGTTTCTCCATCCCACCTTATTTTTTAAAACACGTATTTTCAAACCAGATTTCAAGCCCAGATTCTTTTTTTGCTGGCTGGACTCCGGGGTCCCCCCCAAATTACCTTTAAATGCCTATCCCGCAAGCGTAGACCTTTTTTTCATTAAAAAAAATTTAAGTATTCCCAAGATTCTTAGAAAGAGGCTTTATTTTACATTCTCTACAGGTAAAGTTTCTGTCCCGTGAAGTATTAAGCTCCAAACAGGAGAACACAAAACTGGTTGCCATAGAGACAGGCAAGAAGGATTCTGGGATTGTTCACACCAAGAGTTGCGGCACTAATGGCAAGATACTTCATGACTGACCAGACAGTGCTGTGTTTCAACTAGCCATTGAGGGTGTTATTTTACGGATGTAAGTGTTTGCCTACATATGTGTGTGTGTGCCGTATGTATGCGGCCATCAAGTTTGTAATAAGTTTCCCAGGCTCTAAATGCTTCAAGGAGCCTTCCTGGAGGATGGCACGACATAAACAAAAGACATTGCCAGCGGCAGTCTCTGTGCAGTGATATTTTCATGAAGATTTCTAAGTTTTGAGTTTTACTCAAGTTGTGGTAACTGAGACGATCCACTCTTGTGCATATGTGTGCATGCACCCAGGCTTTTGAAGGGACAATGAGGTTATGTGGTGTCAGGGGACAACCACGGGCACCTTTGGCTTTTTGAGGCAGAGTCTCTCATTGGTCTGGACACCACGTAGGTTAGTTAACTAGCAGTGAGCTTCCAGGGACCCACTTGCCTCCGCCTCCCATGTCACCGCTGATGGCGTTAGCAGTGCGCCCAGCTTTTGACGGAACTCTTGGAGTGGGATGCAGGTCTTTATTACTTGCAAGACAAGCTCTTGACTAACTGAACTCTCTCCCTGGTACTACTCTGACTTCACAGCAAAACAAAACAAAAGCCCGGAGTCAACCTCGACAGAGTCTTCTGCATGAGAGGCTTCCGCGGGCTTGGTTTGACAGACATGGCTCCAGAATAGAACTTGTATTTATTTTTACCTCACCACATATTTTACTTATTTTTTTAAGCTTACTAGAAATGTTTTAGGTCAGGCTTTCTTTTTCAAAAAAGAAAAAATCCAGTTGGATATGTAGAGAACTAAAGAGGCAGAACTTTTTTTAGCCAGCGTTTCAGGAGGTCCCTAGAGAGCCTATACTCCATTCATCTGCTGCACAGTTCTCAACTCCCTTCTCCTCAAAGGCCAGAGACACTTGCCATGCCACCTACCTACCTCACGCCCTTCCATCAGCCCCACTGCTTTTCCCATCGAGACTGAACGCCAAGAAGGATGTCGTAGTCAAGGGCAGTATTTTACTAGCAAAAGTTTTGGGAGACCCGGGGGAGCCATACAGTAACATTTGATGCAGTTCTGTGTCTGACTCCACAATTCTCTCCCACCACACTCTCCCCTGAAGGGCTTCATGAGTCACCTGCTGTCCATCAGAAATCAGAAGCACATAGTCTCCTCATAGGCCGTTTTAAAAGCCATGCACTCCTGTTATAGAACCGAGAAAGCTCTGGTCTGTGTTCCAGGAACTTCTGTATCTCATTGTACTAGGATGGGCACTAGGGTAGGGTTTTGTGCCCAAATTTGCATCTTCTAAGACAGTTGGGCATTTAGAATTTGTTCTCACCTGTCTGAAGTCTGGCATACCGGTTCCTAAAAGTTATTTATGTGACTATCCATTTGGACACCTGTCCCCTTTCTTTCCCAAAAAACTCAGAACTCTCAGAAGTGTGAGTTAGTCCACCTAGGCATCGCTCCGATACCTGACCTCGTTGAGATACCGAACGTCAAAAGGTGGGGAAACGAAAGCTGCTCCAGCAGAGCAAAGCTTGAAGGAGCCACAGCATTTCCCAACAGAAGAATTCATAGCAGGAAAGCCCTTCAGCCCCTCAGAGGTTTCCCCCCAAACTCCAGAGAGAACATTGCTGTCCCTGGGACTATCTGACTTGCTTTATGACCAGATCCTGGGCTCAGCTGCTGATCAGAGGGGCCCCCAAGTCAAGTGGTTTTCATTATGTGTTTAGAACTGCAGCCTGGTAGCACAGTGACTTTCAAATGGGATGGGTTGTGAGATCTCGCAGCAGCTGGAGCGGCTCTCAGACCAAGAGGCTTGCACTGAAGGAACCTGCAGGCAGCTGGGGCCGTATTAAATTCGTGCCATTTGGAGTTAATTTAAACTCTCCTTTCCTTCTTCAACGGGTGTGAGAGAAACATTCAACATTTTTTATTTAAGGAAAATAGATGGTAGTGCCATTAAAAAGTTTTATATAAGAGCCAGGGGTTAAAAAAAAAATCATAAGGGGTTGTTGGATAGCTGTTGGCCCTGCTCCAAGACATGAGTAGCCATGGCCTTTGCTCCTGCTTCATTCAGTCAAAGGGACTAATGGTGAACACCCAGCTGTGTAGACGAGGTGTTTTTGTCAGAGAAGCTAATTTCTCCATCATTCTTATGTGGTTGAGGCACGCTGCAATAGAAACAGGGGGACCATCACATTATCCAGCTATGCCATGGCTGTCAATTCGTCCTTACGCTGACGGATCTGTATGTCTGAGGTTCCGCTCTCCCCAGCACCATATATTTCTCACTTCGAAGTCTGACAGGCCTGCTCTTGGCAAGCTCTCCCAAAGCATCGACCCCTCCCCCCCAAACCCCTGTAAATACCCTCAAGATCTCTACCTCACTTTGTATGAATAGATGCAATCCAAGAACCAGCTCAGCTCCTACCTCTTTCCCCACCAAGCCCGTAAATAACTTTTCTTATACTAGAAACTTATGTGTTACACCATAAGTTACAACTTACCTTCCAATCCATCTGACCCCCGCCCCATGTTTTCTTTTTCTTTTCTTTTTTTTTTTTCTGAGACAGGATTTCTGCTGTGTAGACCAGGCTGTCCTCAGACTCACAAAGATCCACCTGCCTCTGCCTCCTGAAAGCTGGGATTAAAGCTTTGCACCACTACCATGTGGCTACATCTTATCTCTTAAGGTCAGGGAGGATATGGCTTCTGGATGGTTCTCTGCCTAACATAATGATGCCAATTAATGTGTAATGAAATGCTAAAATGTAGATCAAAATATAATGTACGAAGTGTCTGAAGTGTAAGCATAATATAAAAGATTGCAGGATGCCTATCAGCCTCAGAATAGGTGATTATACTGACAAAACAAACTTAACTAAAACATTGTGTTCTACATAAGAAAAAAAAGATACAAATTAAAATGGACATGGACCAGAGTCTTTGCTGAGCTCATAAAGTTCAGAAACACACGCACTGGGTAAAATATTGATTTTTGTCAGTACAGTTCATTTATCTCATTAAAAGTCCACTGGAACTAAAAACAAATCATTCTGTGGAACTTAAAGGGACTGAAATGGGAGATAATTTTAATACATCTGGAGCCTCTCTCTTTATGCTATTATTCACCCTGCTATGAGCCCACCCTACACTTTGATTTGAAGGTAGGACACATATCAAAGAGACCAATACCAGAAGAGCTTAACGGAGAAGCTGGTGTTGCCCCTAGGATGGAACACACTCCAACCCTCTATAGTAATGGGTACCCAATCTTGAGTGACGGATCTGCAGTTAATGTAGGTAAGCTCTGCAAACTGACAAACACCCTCGCTTACTATTGTCACAGTCACTGACCAGAGAGAGCTGAGCTCCAACAGACACCACCAAGACAACTACACCATGCAGGGCCCCTTCCCCGTAAGACCACAGAGAAGCAGGCCCGGGCTTTGGAAGACATTCGTTCACTCCACTGCCTGTAGCACAGTGAAAGCGGAGATGGCTGTATTTGAATTGCCTGTGCAAGGACTCCCACACCTGCCTGGGACTGTTAGGAGCACACAGACTGTTCTCTGTGATATTTGTGGGTGAATAACTAATTTAACGGGGGCACATAGCTTTCACTATGACCTGGAACAGATACAGCCTTTCTATAGTGATGGAGACTTAGCAGCAAGGAGCCCAAAATTGTTATCAGCTTTCAGCCTTGTTTTAGAATCCGAGTGTGGGAAACAGCAATGTGCCTGACTTCCTTTTCCCAGCTTGACTTTCCTCTGGGGTTAATAACTGCCTATTCTCTATCCACGACAGAGAAATAAGAAATAGGGCTCATTCTGGCTTAGCATATGCTGGACTTTGGTGGTCTCCCTTTCTTTGGGGATCCCTGGAAATTCTAAGTTTTGTCTTCTCCACCTTTTCTTTGTCTCTTTAAGAATCCAGCGAATAGGGGCTGGAGAGATGGCTCAGTGGTTAAGAGCACTGCCTTCTCTTTCAAAAGGTCCTGAGTTCAATTCCCAGCAACCACATGGTGGCTCACAACCATCTGTAATGAGGTCTGGTGCCCTCTTCTGGCCTGCAGACATACACACAGGCAGAATATTGTATACATAATAAATAAATATTTTTTTAAAAAAAAAAAGAATCCAGTGACTAACAGTGTGTTGAGCCCTACAGAGCACCTAATGTATATGGGGGGAGAAGTAAAAGATCGCCAAAACATACGAACTACATTCAAGCAGCATCTGTCCGAGAGGCAGATTCTAGTTTTCGGAAATTGTGGCAATGGTCAGAGTTGTGGAGAGCAGTGCATGGCCAAGGAACTCATAACCCTGGGGAGTCAGAAAATGCTCCAAGAAGGTGACACACTCGTGTAGTCCTGAGAGATGAGGAGTCAACGGTTCGAAGGCAGTGACGGGTTTTTAGATAGAGAAGCGAGCGTGCAAGAAGATGGCAAGACGGACATGAAAGCAGGGAGTGTGCGTGTGAGCAGAGAACGACAGAGCTTCCTGAGGTGAAGGAAGTGGAAGCTTTGTCTGAAGATGCTGAGGAGCGGTGTCTGATCAGCCTTTCAGATCTGGGTTTTGTGTTGATAGTCAGTAGTAACCATGCAATGTTTTCAGAGATCACTAGTAGATCAATCTTCATGGGAGCTAAGAGGGGGTTAGACCAGGAAAGAGTAGAGGGACCCATCCTAGGAGAGAGAGATGGGTTTGCCAGACAGGAGAAGGGGGTGATACTTCACCACTGAAAGGGGATGAATGAATCAGGGGGTAAATGCTGAGCTCTATTTGAACATACACTCATTAGTCATCGAAGGGAAGAAGCCCAGGAGGATGAATAAAACCTTATCTATAGATGCAAAGAAGGTGCAGTCTGGGGATGTGGAGCCAGAACTCACCTGGGAACAGATGGCATTTATCCCAAGAGAATGGCTGGGAGACTGGGGCAGGCCTTGTGTGGATAGAGTGTTGTAATCGGGGACTAATTTACACTGAAGACGCTGTGTGGTACTAGATGGATATAATTCGGTTTAGACCAGGAGCCGGTAGAACCCTGGGACCAAGAACTTTATGCAAACGTAGTTGGCACAAAGGTTACAGCCCTTACCAGGTTCTCAAAGGTATGGGAGACAAGAAAGGGTTAAGACCCATATATTCCCACAGATGATTATCATCAGTTAACGGCATATCCTACAGCATTTGGGATTTGAACAGAACTGAAGGAAAGATGGGGTCGATCATAGAGATATGTTTCATGTAATGATCTAGTCTTATTCAATGGTTTGCGGAGGAAAGGGAGGGAAGATTCTAGGATCTACCCATGATGAGAGGGGAGAGAGTTTTTAGGTAGTCTGTGGCTTTGTTAGAAATGCTTGTGTTCCGTTCAAATCTACACAAAAGCATTCTCCTATCATATATGTGTCTGATCATCAGCAAAAGTTACTTTGCTGTGAGGCAAAGACCCGCCACCCTTGTCTATCTGTAAGATACGTGTAATCCAGTCCCTTCTCTGGAGATCACCAGCCCACTGCCACTCCACTAGTATCTCTGGCTTTGTGTCACCTCTGAAATCTGATCCGGGCTTCTTAGTTGACCTTGACAGCACCTAGGCAAGCCTTTCTTGGTAAAAGCCTCCCCCACCTAGAAAAGCTGGGATAACTGTTCTTTTCTTCATAGAACCTGAGTAGAGTCCAAAATCCCCAGGTCACATATCTAATGAGGTCCCAGTATCCCAGGTACACAATGAATTCTTCTAACTCAACAGTAATAATTAAAGAAAAATGGCCTCAAAAATGAGCAGAGGACTTTAGTGGGCCTCTTCCAAAGGAGATAAACAAGCAGGTGGTCCCATGGAAAGGTGCTGGGGATCACCTTCTTCTGTCATGAGGGATTGACAGATCGAAACCACAAGGAGACACCACCCCAGTGCTGAATCATCTTAAAAATAAACCAGGGGTCTGGACAGATGGTTTGGCAGTTCAGAGCACAGGCTACTCTCGCCGAGGACCAAGCTGAGTTCCCAGCGCCCATGCTGTGTGGCTCACACCTGCCGGTTACTCCTGCTCCAGGGGATCCAATAACCTCTTCCGGCCTCGGCAAGCGCTCCACTTAACATTCGTACACATACAATTATGAGTAAAAGTAAATCTTTTAAAAAGAAGTAAAACCATGAGGAATTAGAGAAACTGCTGTCTTCACACATGACTGGTAGGAATCCAAACTGGTGCAGCCACTGTGAAAAAGAATTTGGCAGTTTCTCAACAAGTTAAAGATAGAGTTACCCTGTGATCCAGAAATGCTACTCCTAACTCTGCCCCCAAGAGAGCTGAAGACATATGTTCCAAAAACAACTCAATATCACAGAAACATTAAAGGCATAAAACACAAACGTCAGTTAACTAAATAACGGGTAGGCAAATGCTATCCACACAGACAGTGGATTAGTATTCAGCCATCAAAAAGAAGGAGGCATTGCTACCTTGCAGGCCTTGAAAACACTATGCTATGTAAATGACAACTGGAATATTCAGAGACTTGATTCACATGAAATTTCCAGGACAAACCCATACCATAAAGGCAACACATAGACGAGAAGTTGCAGGTAACTGAGAGGAAATGGGAATTAGGAAGCATGAGGTAATTTGCGAAGTGACGAGAATGTTCTGGAATCAGTCATGACAGTCACTGATAATCACACGGCAATCACAACACCGTCATGTGTTAAAACCACTGGCTCACAGACGTTAAAGTACGTAAGATGGGGATGTGCAAGGTACACGAACTTCACCCCAACTTAAATTAAAAACGTGGAATAAAATTGACAAAGAATGTTAGATTGACTCTGGAAATAGCAGGATCCAGAAATCATAAGCTTTTTTGTAGGCTGCTTGTCTATGGAGAAGCTGATCTACGCTCACATGGGCTGAGGCTTCTTGGTGACTCTGATGTCAGCAATATCAACTCGAAGCCAGCTAATCACAGCACAAAGTAACCCTCACTTATCAGAGACCTGAAGCAAAAAGCAATGCTGGTATGGGTTTGCCTCATGAATATATTTCTAAAATCAGGGGGTGGGGCGGGGAGTGAAAACTCAGGGTGCTCCAGTGGACATTCATCACGTTTCTTAGAGGCTTCTGAAATTAAAAACATGCCAAGTTCAGTAGAGTGAAATACCCTAAGCCAAGCTGTCTGCTTCTTTCCCCTAGGCTGTGTTTCTTCTAGAAATGAAGCAAACATTTGCTCCTACTGGCAATTGGAGATTCTGGTAATATTCACTCTTATTTAGCAATATATATATATATTTGTTATTTATATATATATATATGTAACTATGTACTAATATTTGGATCCTTGAGTAAGTAAATTTCTGTTGTGTGGAACCTTCCTGCAGATTCCCAAGAAGGAAGGCTGACTGCATTTCTATTTGTCTTCTTATAAAAAAAGCAGAAGATCCTGAGTGAGGAAGTAGAGAGCCACAACTTTTTAAAGGGAGCTTGATAACAGCCTTAAATGCTATAATTACAACCAAGAAGGTGTTGGTTGTAGCAAGAACATTGGATAACCCTGTTGTGGTTTGGAAGACTGTCAATGCAAGATTGTTTTTCGAAGCAGTTTGCACTGGCCTCGTGAATGTCCATGATACCTACCAATCCTTTCTGTTTTCTGTTTTCTTTCCTTTTCTTTCTCTCCTCCCTCCCTTCCTTTTCCTCTTGTTTGTTTTCTTCTCTTTTCAGTACTGAGTGTTGAACCCAGAGCTCCCCAAGGAAGGCAAGCACTCTATCCCTGGGCTACAACCCAATCCCTGTTAATTCTTCATTGGTTCTGTTCCTAAGCATCCTTTTCACATTTGGCTTCATCATAGACATTCTCCAACAGACAGACAGGAACAGACACATGATTCCTGGGGTCCAGTACAGACGAAAATGATTGCCCATCCCAAGGCCACCACAAAACACAAACTCAGCAGCTTAGACACTTGGACACCCATGACCTAGGAGGTCTGTGACCAATCCTCCCGGTTCTGACATCTTTCTAGGAGCAAGGTCAAGTTGCCTCATCTTCTAGAACCTTCTTTCACTTGAGGAATGAAGTTAGTCATTTTTCCACCTTATTGAATCTTGTGCTTTAATGCTATGGGTTAACACATTTTTCATTTGCTATGGGGAACAGAGTTCCAGATACTGGGGTCAGGCATGGATGGCAGAAGAATATTTGCTGAGCTAAGGGCAGTCCTTCCGATCCTCAGGAAGGGAACCTACAGTTGTGCTCACTCCCAACTCCAACCCAACCCTTCACCCTAGCTCTGTTTATTAGCTGTCTCCACAGCACATCAATGGCAGGGGTGATGAAATCGGTGGCAGATTTCACCGTCAGGCAGCTGGGTCACTGTCCCCTGGGTCTTGTTGTCATGTTACGGTCTTAAAGTGACCATGGCTGCTTGGATCACTACCTTCCAAAAGGCTAAGAGACTACAGAACACTTAACTGGTGGAAAAGAAAGACCAGGCCGGCTGAGGGAGGGAGGGTTGGAAGGACTGTGGCTTGCAGAAAACACACAGGGAAGCAGCTTTGAAAACTCCCAAGGTGGCTGAGTATCAAGAAGCTGCGGGCAGCTGTGAGTGCAAGGGGCAGCCCGAGGGCTGAGAAGCAAATCTCCATCCCCGCTGGTGCCTCTCCCAAGAGGCAGTGCCAGAAGAGAGAGAGAGAGAGAGAGAGAGAGAGACAGAGAGAGAGAGAGAGAGAGAGAGAGAGAGAGAGAGAGAGAGAGAGAGAGAGAGAGAAACCTAAACACTACAAAATGAAAAAGGCCTCCGTCCTGGTAGAGGGAGGTTATCATCGATGCTATCTTTTGTATGGCGGGCGCTAACAATGTGGGATGAATTTGAGCAGAAAGAGTAGGAGCAGGAGAGAAAAACCAAGGTGACTTATTTAATAGGTGTGATCCTCGGGGCCCCCTTACCTGGAACCGTCTCATGTCCCTTGGGTTTCCTGCTGTTTTCAAACAATTCTGATTGCACTTCAGGAAAAATTTTAAAAAGAATCTGTGAAGAGAAAGCAATGTGTTACTTTTTTTCCCCAGTAAACATATTTTAACGAGAGACACTATCTGTGTTCTATTAGATTTGATTTGAGAAAGAAAAAAAATAGGCGATTGTGTTTCAGGTCTGGGGAATTTCAAGCAGCCGCGCCTGGGAGAGGAACACTGCTGACCCTCTGCAATTTGCAAATTTGGATGTTTTCAATGGCGAGCTCAGAGCCCCCTCTCCATCACGGTAGGGGATTGTTAAGCGGTTCACAATCTGGGCTCCAGTCTGCACACCCACCCGCCTGAAGTCTGCACAGCCTTCGGTCTGCCAAAGAGGGCTCCGAATGCAGCAGTGACCCCTACTGTCCAGAAAGCATTGCTCCTGGGTTAAAAAGGACAGGGCACAGCCCAGAACCCAGGACTCCTTGGGTCCCTGCCTTCCGCTGGCCACACAATACCTTCATGCTCACATCTGAAGGTGGTCTCAGAGCTTCCCACAACATGTGCAAAAATCATAAAACAGTATATAATTATCTAGTGCTCAAGTCCGCCGGGTAAGGATACCCCAGGCATTTATGATTAATAGCAAATAGGAGCGACCTCTCGGTCCCTCTCGAGACAATCCAGAGAAACACAAATCATGATCTGTGGTTATTGTTTGTAAGACATGATTTTTCTTTTCTGAAGCCCATATCCCCTTAAATTATCTGTGTCCTTTCAAAACTGGGCACCTCAAATCCAATAGTCTCGCCAGCCGAGGAAAATGACAGAAGGAGCCTTTGCAGCAATTCCCCCCCCCCCCTTCTTATTTAAAATTTTGTTTCAAAATACAGTAAGTTTTTCATTTATTTCACTTGCAGAGTCCTTTTCCTTAAAAAAAAAAAAATCCAGCTTTTGCAGTGTTGAAGTCCCAGGTGAGCTAGGCCTATTTCCCTTTCTGTTGCTATGACAACGAAATTTTACCGCAGTCCCAAGGTCCCTTCAGAACTCTCGCATCTACGCCTTGAATTAGAACTTTAAAGGAGAAGATATACATTTTCCCCAGGATTTACCAACAAAAATAAGTAGACATCAACCAGTCTTAGGAAAATTCTATTTTAAAAGCCCGGGTTGGTGAGATGATCTCAACATAACCTTCTGCTTGTTTTTGTTGTTTTGTTTTGTTTTTAAACAACAACCACACAAAAGAATTTGAAAGCACTCCAATGAACTGTATGCTTCACTAAAAAAAAAATAAATAAATAAACCAATGAGAAGATGCCAGTAAGCAGTAATGGACGGAAGGGAAGAATTGGTCTGAATTGTTTCTGAGACTCTTAATCTTTGTTTGCTGAAAAACATTTGGCAGCAGTCTCTCCAGCCCTATCTATGAATAAGGTTGGGTGCAAATTTGGGAATGGCAGCTAAATATTTTTCCATTATTTAACATCTGGTTTGGGTTTGTCTCTGGGGCCATCTTGTACGGGGGTATGTGGGAGGTCAGGCTTTTGGTGCCATGGAGGTATGGGCGGGGGGGGGGGGTCTTGATCAAAATTCTCCAAAAGGACCAGGGCAAAGCAATCCGTGTGCAAGCACCGTGCACAGTATGGCACACTCCTAACCTGCCCAGCTTTCAAAAGTGCAGGGAATGCCTGCCTGTGCTAACTTGGGTGGGCTGAGAAGGAGAACGTCTTTTGTTGCAGTCAGGACCGAACAGAAGCCAGCATTTTCTTTCTGGGTGGAAAGCCGTGTCTATATTTGTGCCCTCACCAGCTACGACCACTTGCAAACCCTTCCACCGCTCTAAGGATCTAACACAAACTTGACTTGCTCACGGGAGCCTCTTTCTAAATGAGAGTCCCCACCCCCCCCCACCATGTTCGCCCCCACCCCGACACACACATCTACCCCAGTCACTTCTATTCTCCCCCCCACGCCAAAGCCAGGTTGCGTGCGTCTTCTCATTGGCGCCTCGATTTTTTCTGAAGTTTTGCTTTTCAACAACTGGGCTCCAGATAATGCATTCTGTGTGCCCTGCATGCTCTTTTCCCTCTCTCCTCCCCCACTCCTGTTCCAGAAAAAAAAAAGAGGGATCTGGTGAAAGCATTAATGTTCACCGAGCCATTACTTCGAGAACCGTGTGGTAGGCGGAAAAGTGCGAAAGAGATAAATGTTTACATAAAATCCAATTGATTTAGGGAAACATGCGGCCTGGTGAAAGGCTTTTTTCATTTTAAATTAGGACCCTAAACAGTTTCTCGGATGGAGAACACCCAATTTTGATTCTCTTGCTTGTCCTAGGGCTGAGCGTGCAGCCTACACAGCAGACCCCTGCATACCAAGGATTTAGCATTTGGCTCACAAAGGGGAAAGGAGCAGAGGAGAGGGGGAGTGGGAAGAGAGGGGGAAGATGGAGGGATGTTACATTATTAAATATAGAACTGCTAAAATGGATAGATAACATTAGAAGTACTGCGGTGGACGCTTCTACATGTGAATTTAAAAATTAATTAAAAGAAATTCTAGAACTTACAGACATTGTCAAATCTCTCTTAATATTTTACTGGTATCTTTTCCCCCCCCCCCCCCCCACACACACACACAACACACACATACACACATACCTTTCCCAACTTCTCAAAACTCTTCACGATTCATATCATATATTAGCCACAAAGTAACTTGCAAGGAACAAATTCTCTCAGAATCCCTTGGGTCTCGATTTCTCCAAAACCAGAGGTGCCTGGACAATGTCAGCTCTCTCTCTCTCTCTTCAGAAACAGAAAACCCCAAAGAATTCCAAGATTCAGACCAAATGTGCCGATTCTCCTTAGCACGGGAGTGATTTCTACTTTTTCCAAGCAAGAGTGACTACGTGAATATTATAACCACTCAGCATGCTGCAGTTTGCCCGTCTTCTGACTGCATTCCTAACAAGCAAGACCCAAACAAGAGCAAGGGTAGCCTTGCTGTGGGATAAAGAGGTATGGAGATGTAGGGTCAACAGCTGAACTCCAGACCCTGGCATTCCAGTGGGATCCCTGGGTCACTGAGACAGTGTTAGGTCCCAGAAGGCTTTGCGTCACTTTCACAAGTATGCACTGAAAGTGAACTAGCCTCCATTGACCATGTGCCCAAACCAGCCCCCTCCCCCGGGCCTTAGTCTCTCCAATAGGTAAAGGAAACGTTCAACTGGATTATCCTGGAGTTTGTTGCAACATCAGTGTTCTATGATTGGTAAAAATAAATAAAGACAGAAGTGAGAGCTTTCCAGAAAGAGCTACTCTGGGCAAGAGCCTACTGATGACCAGAGACAATAAGAAAGCAAGGAAAAGTACTCATTAAGGTCTACGTGGAAAAAATCTATCGGGCAGGGTACACCCCTCTGACCCGTAAGATCTTTTTCTGTGTTCCTGGGAAAGGGGAAATGAATGAAGAAGAAGACCACCGCTCAGAACCCTCTCGAACCCTGCCACCTTCAGTATGGTCAATGGCTAAAGGGTTTGGGCACACCAAGGCAGAAGAGGAGATTAACTGCCGTGTCTCTAGGCTGGTTCTCCCCTCATCTTACAGAATACATTCTAGACCTCTCAAGGGATGCCCAGAACCCCTAGTGATACCAAACCCTATGCATTCTCTAGGTCCTCACATACATAAATTTAGCACAGTAGAAAACTAGCAATTCCTAATTCATAAAACTCAACTATAACTATGTGCTGTAATGAAATTTTAAATCCATGAGTTGTTCATACTCAGAATTTCCCATTTCATAATTTTGGGCCGTAGTTGACAGTAGGTAACTAAAACCTGAAAAAGTGAAGCCATAGAGAAGGAGGCACGATATTATGTACTTGGTACACAAAGCACCATTTAAGTCTTCAAACAGTAGAAAGCCTTCTCATGAGTGGGGGAAAAGAAGGCCTCAAGAATTTGAGAAAAGTGTCAGGGACCGGACACAATGGACCCAAAACTAGAACCTGGATCTTTATGGAAACTAGCTCCATCTGATACTCTCTGTTCCCCACACTGTAGTGATGGCTAAACTATCACCTGAGTACACCAAAAAAAAGCACACAAGTACACATTTCAAAGGGTTGGCATCTGGTAGTGGTACACGCCTTTAATCCCAGCACTTAAGAGGCATAGACAGGAGGATTGCTGTAAATTCAAGGCCAGTGTAGTCTACAGAGTGAGTTCCAGGACAGCCAAGCCTACACTGAGAAACCCATCTCAAAAAACCAAAACAAAACCAAAAAACAAAAGGATGGTTGGCATCATGATATGCAAATTACATCTCAATAAAGCTGCTCACTGTGTCTCTCTACAACAACAGAAAAGGAGAATAAACAAATGAGTGGGGTAATGAGGAGGGAGGGATCTGGCTTCTTGAAGAGCAAACACACCCAAGAAGACAACATTAGGTCAAAGACAGTCACCAATGAAAACGTACTTGACATTGAAAACCTCTGCTTGTCTGTCCTTGATGTCATAAAAGGTCACACACAGGGGTAAAGGGCTTCACTTTGTGAAGGACACCACTAGAATGTGCTTGCCCCAGAGTTTCGAATGACTCTAGAAACTTCTAGATATGGGTTTGAATAAGATCAAAGCACATTACATGCTATCCAAGAAATATGTCTTTTTCCTTCCAATCTCTGGGATATTGGAGTATTCTTCGTTGTTTAAGAACGCAATGAAACTCTCCGATGGTCCTGCCTTGTCCTGACCCATCTTGAATAGACACTGAATTTTAAACTAACCATACATTAGAGGTCAAAGTTAGTGTCCAATGGTGGAGGCAGAGGCACCACACAAACTTCAGGAAGGACAAGCACTGGCCATTCTTTTCAGACTCTAGAATTTTGATCACATGTTTGAAGATCACAGCCAATATCCTGCCTCTCAGACTTTCTGGAAGAGACTCTTCAGTGTATCTCCAATTTTAAATCTAAGAACTAATCCTTTCTTTAAATTTTCAATACAAAACCTTGTCAACAAACCACCATAGAAGATTCAAGAAAAATGGTATTCAGAGATGCACATTGAAGAGGTGTAGAATAGTAGCAGCTGCCATTATAAGAAACTATACTCCGCGTAAAAATGACTCCCTTTGGAGTTCCATTGCTGACCCCTTCAAACAAGGAGATCTAATGTCTAGCTCAGAAAGAGCTTCTGTCTTAACATAACCATGTCTCGGAAGCCACAGACAAGATGATTCCATACATTCTCCAAAGGCCAAGAACAACAGCGGTGTCTGCTATGACGGTACCTAAGCAGGCAGACGCTCAGCTGAGCCAAACATCTGGTTGCTGTACCTTACAGGTCACGTAGGTACATAAAGATTGATGTCCATTGATCTCTGAGGAAGATAACTTTTATCTGGATTAGATACCAAATTTTTTTAAAGCCCAGTAAATTAAAATACAATTGGGTTTCATTGCTAATGTGTAATTCAAAAAAGACAATAGCCTTTTCCCTTAAAGCCCTCTTAAGGCGTTTCAGCTACTAAATGTATGGATGCTAGCACTGGGTCATAGAGTAGAAGGAAAAGGAGCGGGCAGATATGCTCTTATCCTGGCATCTTTTCAGAGCGTCTCATCCTTCAGGAGATCTGGCAATCCACTCTCTAATCCATTCTCTAGTACCAAAGTAAGAAGCTGTGCTAGATGGACACATCCAATGTCCCACCTTGAGAACGTCCCTCAAGATAGCCGAACATGTCCACTGTCCCACCTTGAGAACGTCCCTCAAGATAGCCGAACATGTCCACTGTCCCACCTTGAGAACGTCCCTCAAGATAGCCGAACATGTCCACTGTCCCACCTTGAGAACGTCCCTCAAGATAGCCGAACATGTCCACTGTCCCACCTTGAGAACGTCCCTCAAGATAGCCGAACATGTCCACTGTCCCACCTTGAGAACGTCCCTCAAGATAGCCAAACATGTCCACTGTCCCACCTTGAGAACGTCCCTCAAGATAGCTGACCCTACTTTTAGTGGTGAGAAAGCCTTCATGGGGTTGGCTTCCACGTGTGGCTATAAACACCAGGATTTTCTCTTTAATCTAGATCTTTGTAGTATTTTCTGGGCCTTCCAACAATAAAAAGAATAGTTTCTTCCAGAAAAAAAAAAAGCCTCCAAATTCAAGCTGCATATGGCTCAGTCTTGACCTGAAGATGAAACTTGAAAAGCCAGAACTCTAAGGAATCTACGCAATGCACTAAAGATTTCAGGACCCAGTGACAACCCTGACAAATGTCAGGAGAGATTCAGAGGTCAAGCGCCCAGTGGTGTCTTGTGGGTGGAGCACTGAAGCACAATTAATAAAAACTCAGAGAGAGAAACTGCGATTCAACCTGAAGACCTGAAAAGCAAAGCAGCCAGCCACTGGCTCTCACCTCGACCTCAGTTCAAAAATGGCGATCCTGCCTCTAGAAATCTGAGAAGGAGACTGTGCTTGAGAGATGTTTCCTCCCATTTTATAATCCTGTCTAGGGCTGGGACTAAAGGCGTCCACCACCCAGTTTCTATGGCAACTAGTGTGGCTACTGGGCTTAAAGGTGTGTGTTATCCTTTGCCTAGCTGTAAGGCTGACCAGTGGGATTGTTTTACTCTCCTGATCCCCAAGCAAGTTTTATTTATTAAAATCCAATTGAAATGCCACTACAGAGCATGGGAAAGGTTTGTACTTGGAGTTGAAGTGGCTAGCATGAAGGCCCAACAAGATTCATGGACAGGATGGATGACTAAAAAGTTCGGACTGACTGTCTTGGGGTGGCCATCTGATAATTTCAGTAGCCATAGAAGGGATGGGGTGGGGGTTAGGGTTAGTGAGGGGGTAATTGCCCCTATTTTTTGTAAGATGATGTTCTATCTTCTCCATTTACTTGAAACATTTCCACTGTAAACATAATACACGAACAGAGAGAACTATCTCTGCTCTTCTCAGACATTCCGAAGGACAAAACATATTATTGTTAGCACTAATTTACCTGGATTGTGTAAGTGGAAGTTTACTAGGATTTGAAATTTTAAGCTTACGGGGAACAAATTTTTTGATATAAGGTTTTCCTATGTAGCTCTGACTGGCCTGGAGCTTGCTATGGAAATCAGGTTGGCCTCAAACTCATGGAGATCCACCTGCCTCTGCTTTCCAAGCACTGATTACAGGTGTGTGCCATCACACCTGGCCCACAGATAGATAGATGATAGATAGATAGATAGATAGATAGATAGATAGATAGATAGATAGATAATGTGTCTACATTTATATATAAATATATGCATCATATAAAATTTTGGTTTTTTGAGAGAAGGTTTCCTTGTGTAACAGCCCTAGCTGTCCTGGAACTCTATAGCCTAGGTTGGCCTCGAACTCACAGAGCTCCACCTGCCTTTGTCTCCCGAGCGCTGGGTTTAAAGGCATGCACCACCATGCCTGGCATTTGGAGGGATCAGAAATATTTTTAAGCAACTACTTTTCTTGATTCCAGCTACATTCAACCTCCCTAAGCCCTCTTGACTCAAAGTCTTTCATGATGGTAATAATACTGGCCTATATTCTTTAGCTCCTGTTCCGTTACTTAATATGCATGGTTTCATCAAATCCTCACAACTTAGAGTAGGCGCATTAATGTCCTGGCTCTATGGAGAAGCTAAAAAGTTCTCAAAAGTTACCAGATTAATTATCCAAGGCGAAAAAGTCTGCAGAAGCATGGGTAGGAGGCCAAGCTTCAGTTTCTCTGACACTTAGCAAACTGTCACTCCACAGGGAGCTCGTCCAAGCTCCCAAACACATTGCCGAGCAGCTCTTCACTTTTGGGACACATGCCCCATTGATCTCCATTGGGAGCATCACGTCACTTCCTTCTGGAAATGAGTGTGGAATCAGCCTTCGCTTTGCAAAGCCAAACAAGCACATAAACAATAACAACAACAGCAGATGCTTATTTTTTTTCTATATGGGGTCTAGAAAGCCTTGAAAACCTAGTGATGACATTGGAGGGTGCAGAAGACAGAATGAACTCCATCAGACATTTAGAAGACATCTCATGAACTCAAATACCTGAAGTAAGCACGGCCCCCAGGAACTGCAGGGCCCTGGAGAAAAATCAGAAAAGTTCCTCTACTGAATGAGAACGATTCAGGCGATTTGTTCACCAAACTCCATGGAGGGAGGAAGAAGGCAGAGAGCAGTGGCACTTGAGAAGCTGAATGCAATCTTAGAGAAACACTTTCTGAAAATTAAGTCTCTCAGGCTAAACTTGAAAGAGTTTTAAGTAATTAAGAGACAGGAGGATTTTCTATGGCAGAGATTTTTAAATACACCAAACAGCTAATTCCTTTGACAGCTGATAACTCTGGTGTCACGTGTGCCAGCTAAAGGGACACCCCTACCAAACCACTGACGTGTGACTTCAAAGCCACTGTGAACAGCATGGTGATTATTGTTGCTTAATATTTATCAGGAAATTAGGGACCGCTCAAAGCCAGTATTATTTATCCATGCAAAATAAATGCCAGGTGTGTAGTAAGAGTTCCTTGCTAAGCAAATTTCTAATCCTCCCCTGCCCCACATTGCACCTTCCAGTCCCACTATATTTTGGAAGAAGCTTGTGTGTGGTGGGTCAGAGGTCAATGACAATGTTTTCTTTAATCACATCCTACCTTGTATTTTGAGACATGGTCTCTCCTTGGCATGGTAATCTCCACTTAGGTGTGGCTGGCTTTTCTGCAAGTCCTAGGGGTCCTCCTATCACCACCTCTCCAACACTAGGGTCACATGATGTGCCAGCACACATTAGGACACTAGGATCACATGATGTGCCAGCACATATTAGGACTACACTGGGATCACATGCATGTGCCAGCACACACTAGGACTACACTAGCATCACATGCATGTGCCAGCACACATTAGGACTACACTCACGTGTCAGTACACACTAGGATCACATGATGTGCCAGCACACATTAGGACTACACTAGAATAACATGATGTGCCAGCACACATTAGGACTACACTAGGATCACATGATGTGCCAGCACACATTAGGACTACACTAGGATCACATGCGTGTGCCAGCACACATTAGGACTAAACTAGGATCACATGTGTGTGCCAGCACACATTAGGACTAAACTAGGATCACATGCGTGTGCCAGCACACATTAGGACTACACTAGGATCACATGATGTGCCAGCACACACTAGGACTACACTAGCATCACATGCATGTGCCAGCACACATTAGGACTACACTAGAATCACATGCGTGTGCCAGCACACATTAGGACTATACTAGGATCACATGTGTGTGCCAGCACACATTAGGACTACACTAGGATCACATGCGTGTGCCAGCACACATTAGGACTATACTAGGATCACATGTGTGTGCCAGCACACATTAGGACTACACTAGGATCACATGCGTGTGCCAGCACACATTAGGACTATACTCACGTGTCAGTGTACACTAGGATCACACGTGTGTGCCAGCACACCTAGTTCTTCACGTGGCTTCTGAAGCTCAGTGTCAAGCCCTTATCATCACAAGCAAGCAGCCGAGTCATCTCCCTACCCCTCTTCCACTAGATTTTAAAACAAAACTACTCCACAGGAGTTGTCACAAACCTAGACTGGATTCTCTCGAGACAGGGTAACCCTGCAATGCTAATATGTACTCTCCACTCGAATTTCCCTTAATTGTTGGGGCACATATTAGAGGAAGGGGACTAATTAGTCCAGTCCAGCAAGACTACAGGAGAAAAACAACAGAAGATCGCTGCTCAAAGTCCTCAACACTGCACCGAACTGGTGAGTAAAATATGTCACCGTACACACACAACATGCTGGCATCCTAGCTGGCATCAGGCCCTCAGATTCATTTCCTATTCCTTGTGTGCTCCAGTGACAAGCTCCTGGAAGAGGCATTTCAGTTTGGCAATAGCTCTCTGCTCCTCAACATGGTGCCTTCTGGGTAGGCTCTGTTGTATTCATTTAGGCACCGGGAGGCAGGGCTGCCCCCACTGTGTAAATCTGACTGTGTATCAATAGACTTTATCTCAAAGCCATTTCCTTCTGAAGGGTCTCCCACAGCCCCAGTGGCAAGCAATTGACTGCAAAAAGCCACTAAGCTGTTAAAGCAGGGGCATCGCCCCTATTCATTCTCCTCTTACTCCCGGCCAGTAACACACTTTGGTTGCTCAAGACCAGCCTCCTACATGGAATTCATATTTATCCCAGATTCAGTCTCATTCCCCCAAATTCCATTATTTTGGCACCATGGGAGAAAATATCTCCAAGGAAAAGTCTCTGGTTTTGCGCTCAAATCAAAATCCAGCGCTATTAATGAAAATGAATTCAGAACCCTTTGGACTTGGTTTGGAAAGGAAGCCAATGCTAAACGTGAGTTTGTCGCCTTAATTGTCTCCAAAGATGTCTGGGGGGTGGTTTGGGCAACATAATTATATCTATCTTTTATTTATTTTTTTTCCCAGTGCTAGGAATCAAACCCTGGACCTTGTAACTGCTACCCAAGCATTCTACCACTGAGGCACATCCTAATCTTCCTTTAATTTTCAAACCAGGTCTCCATCCTCTGCCCTGTTCCTTTTTTTCCCTTTCTCATCTCCCAAAGGAAAAAGGATCCAATAGGCCAAATCACCTACACACATTTGTTTAAAAAAAAAAAAAAAAAAAAAGAAAAGAAAAGAAAAGAAAAATCTTTCTCTGAGACTTCAGGGTGAGGGTACAAATCTATTTTCCTTTCTAGTACAATGACTTCTGGATGAAGGAGAGAAATGAAGTTATTAGCCAGTCATCGGCTTAATGGGTCCTCAGCCCCAGTCCCTGTCAATCCTGGCCTCCCCTCCCCTCCCCACCCCCTCTGGTTCTCTGCCCTCCCAGCAAAACTCATCTATGCTAGGCTGAGCAGTGAACACCAATTACACCAAGAGCCCTTTGCTGCCGCCTGGTCCGCTGGTTTTTACTGTTTTGCCAGATGGCTGAGGCCAATGTGTAAAACTCTCTACCCTACCATTAATTCATAACTCAGTAATAACTTTCCCACGACTCTGGGAGATTGAAATGAAGTGCAAATGTGAATATTTGGAAAGGGAATCAAGGTTGGACAACTCTTTTACACCTGCCAGATTCGATACCGCTGAGACAAAAAGATAGCCGATTTCAGCAGACCCGGATGTAACTCTCCCTAAATCAAAGACAGAGAAGTAAACACGCAATACTGGGGAAAGTGAGGAAGAAAGCCGGGCGGGTACATGCCTCTTCGAATCGCTGTCCCGCGGCTGTCTACAGTTCATACCTATCGCACCTACGTGTTCTCTTGCGAGTGACCTTGAGCATCTCTGTAACATTAGACTCTTCTGACAGACTCATAGATTAGCGGGTACGAGTGCATTCTCTTGCTAAGACAGGACACCATCCAATGTTTGTTAGCATCATTAAACTAAAACTGACTTTTCACCTGCTCCCATACCATATGCAGCTGCAAATTTTTAAATTAAACTATGAAGCCATGCATAAATTTACATATATTACGGACTAGCCTCTCCATTTAACATGCAAATGTACTCCAATGTTTCAGAACACCTTCTGTCGCTAATTAATTTGCTGAATTATAATTAGACTAATCCTGCATAATTAATAAGCACAGATTTTTTTTTAATTTGTAAGCAGCTTGAGGAGATCATTCACTTCCTTCTATAAACTGCTAAGTAAGTGTTAAAAAAAATCTGGCAAGAACATGTGTGAAAAGGTATGTTTGATGTCGCATACAAACTCAAACTAGCATGGAAGATACAGAAGTCAGTATTGATAACGGTACATATTTGTGGCACTCAAACAATCAAAAAAAAAATTACGCCCAGAGGATGAGGACTAAGTCTCCCTTTGTTTCCTTGTATATAGTGTTTTATTCTTTGCTGTCTATCTGTCGGATCTTCCAAGATCACAGAGGCGGGAAAGGATTAAAGTAACCGTATGTTGTATTAGATGAGATAATGATATTAACACTGTACTGTATATCAAAACACTCTGTGCATGCTGGGGGCTTAGAAGCCTCTTTGATGGTATTTGGAATCATTTTCATTTTGGCTGCCAAAAACACCCGAGATCCGTCTAGTGGAAACAATTAAGTTCCATTAGTACTGTATCCATTTGGTGATGACTACAATGAAGGGTCCCTCTTCAAGGCGGGAGAGTGGAGTCTAGAAAGGAAAACCCCAAACCGTGCATCTGTTCACTTGAACACGTGAAACTGTGGTTTTATGACAGATCAGGAAAGCTAATCTTTCGCCACGTCATCCTGCCCCCCTCCATCCCCCTCCGCACCCCTCTGCCCCCCTCCGCCCCCGTAGAAGCCAGGTTCAGGAAAGCTCAAAGGCCTAGAGAGAAAACATGTTAAAACATTTGGTGCAAGACAGGAACATGGAAGGCCAAGACAGGCTGGACCGGTAGTCAGGCAACTTGAAAACACACTAGACAGGCAGCATAGGGCATGCATGGGCTGTCAAGGAGAGATTAAGAAAACTTCAGAGTAAAAGAAAATGGAGCTTCAGCTTTTCCGTGCCGGTAACCAGAGGACCTGCCTAGCCTAAAGCACTGAGCGGGGTTAGCGAGTTCACCTGGCTCTCTTGACCGGCTGATCTCCCTGGCTCTGCCTCCTGAGTGCTGCGATTAGAGACTGGCACTGCCCCTGGCTTATTCAGTGCTGGGGATGATCCACAGGAAGTGAACACTCTGCCAACTGAGGTCATATCCAGCCTGAAGTGCGCCTGGTTGTCTGTCGCCGTGATTAATATATTATTATATGTATATAATAAATTCATTGATACATGTGATTATATATCATAGTCATTACATAATACTATATTCATATAAATAATATAACGTAATATATAATTACATAATACTATATGTGTATATATTATATAATAAATTGTGTTCTTTTATATCTATTTTATGTGTTATATATAATATATAGTCTATAATAACTATACACACACACACACATATAAAAGCTTCAACAGAATTATCTCCTGAAGGACAGGCAACAAATCTTCCCAGAGTCATTGCCATGCTAAGTACACCTTCATACTGCCAAGAAAGCAACAATATTTTTTCTTCCTTTTGGACAGAAGTAAGAGATGAATTGGCTTGTTGAGTTGAGAAAAGAAGAAGAAGAAATGAATAGCTGATCCTGTGCTTGTCCAAAACAGGGAGTGGACGCCAGGCCCATTCTCGTGGGCCAACTCCATCTTCAGGAAGGCCATTTACTCCAGGGGCCTCCTCCCTTATCTGGAAGGAGCGGTCTTCTCTCAGTCAAGTCAGTTACCTCATGGGGCTCTTGTAACAGCTCACGAGTACAAAAGAAAAAGTTGGGGAGTCTAGATTTCCCGAGGCTGTAACATTTTTTTGTGAGCTAGGGGCCTTATTGCTGGGTAACTGGGAAACACTCACCACTTGAAGAATTTCTCTAAGCCAGGGCTTGGCCCTTGTGGTCAGTTCTCCTCTGAAGAGACGAAATGATTCAGAAAAATGTTCCTGAAACCTAAGCAAATGTGTGGGAGGAGAGCGCCTGTGCCTTTAGTGGCTCCCTGGAAGGAACACTGGTGTAACAAGGCTAATAAGAGACTCACAAAAAAATAGATTCCCTTAAAAAAAAAAAATAGATTCACAAAACTCATCTGAGCACACAGGGCTTTTCTGTGCGGTGTCTAGTACGCCATTTTGAAATACAGGAATCTAGTTTCTCTCCAGTTTAGACCCGGAGTGTGTCTGTTTTTCTCAGGCAGAGAAACGATAGTTGGTTAAACTCACAAGGTGAAAGGGAGGGCCTCCAGGCTTCCTCCATAGAGTGCTGCCCCTGGACTTGTTGGATTGAACTGAGAGTTGAAAAGAGCCATGGGGTTCAACTCCCACCTATGAGTGGGCAGGAAGTTTTGTTTAGAGAATTGTTTTCTTTGTCTATGCCCAGTCAGTTTTGAGCTATATATTTATAGGCGAGCGTTGAGAGCGAGCAGTTTTGGTTACGTGGAGCTAGTTGGCAAGTCATTCCTGGGGACTTGTTAGAGAGAAAGAGAAACCAAAACATGAGGCATTTAAATGCCCAGCTGTAAAGTGACTAGTGAAAGCAATCATTTTTGCTAGTGTGTTTTCCCCTAACATAAGTTCCTAAGAAACTTCTCAGATTTTGATTTTTGGCAGGAGGGTTTCCTTTCCTGAACATGGTTTATCCCTACAAATCCTCTCCCTCCCCAACTGTCCCCAGCTCCCAAACTCAGGACAAGGTAGTGGGTTTTTATAGTGTTCCCTAAGGTTGATGGGAAGGAGGTGAGATGAGGAAAGGGGGGGGGGGTCCCCGAAGAGAGATGATGACGACAGCCAATCTCAATTCCAAGTCTGACAGCATGCCTCCACTCCAGCGGTAAAGGCCCACATCCGCAGTCAGCGTAACCTTCATGCCAGAAAGGGAGACAGAGAGAACGTGTGCCCTGACAGGTAGCAGGTGGTACATACGGAATTATCATCGGCTATTAACACCGGGTTGGGTATCACATTAGCCACTTCAGCCTGCATTTGCCAACCCACAGAAAAACACAAAACCAGGTATTTCAATATTCTGTGACTCCCTTAGCAAAACATATTTTCTATTACCTAAAAGTAACTGTCTTTCATTTTTTTTAAAAAAAAAAAATTAACTTTCGTTTTTAAGAGGAACTAAACCTAGATGATATAAAAGTGGAAGTGGGACGGAAATCAAGTCAAGAATTTGATACAAAAAGCATCCAGATACAGCTAATAATATTCTAGAGTGTGTAGAGCGTAGGAGACAATGATCATATTTGTCTAATATGACCCCAGAATCCACTGCCTGCGTGAGATTAGAGGAATCCTGCATTTATTTTCCAATTTGCTGGACAAACTTTGTCAGCTCTCAGAACCTCTACTCACTCGACAGGAATTACCAGCTTTGGGCAGGTTTCCAAATCTTATTACCAAAGCCAGAAACTTCTTTGACATGCCATGAGAATGTTTTCCCTGGCCGGTGCTTTGTTTTTCAAATGCTCTTTAGTGAGCATGCAAAGTAACGGGTGTCACTGTGACATCTCCACTCTTGTGTTGTTTCCGCTTGGTTCTTAGGAGCCCCTCACGCTGGGAGGCTCTCTTTGCTTTTCTCGCCTCTCCCCCAAAACAGCCTTCAGCTTCGGGTGGGTCGCTTGCTCTCCATCATCCTCTTGTTCCCTTCTCCCTCCTTTAGAACTCTTCCTCCTTCTCATGCCCCGCCTTCTACTTCTCGTGTGTGTGTGTGTGTGTGTGTGTGTGTGTGTGTGTGTGCATGTGTACGTGTGTGTGTGTGTGTGTGTGTGTATTTAAAACAAGGTCTAGTGTATCCCAAGCTGTTCTTGAAATCACTGTGTAGCCAAGGATGAGGAGGACCTTGAACTTCTGACCTACCTGTCTGTACCTCCCAAGTGCTGAGATCACAGGCACGCACCACCATGCACAGGCTTCCTGCGTGCTACATAAGTAAGCACTCTACCACCAAGGTTCATCCCAGTTATGTGTGCGTACAGTACATGTGTGTATGTATGTATGTACATACATATGTACGTTTGTATATCTCTGAACAGATGTATATTTCATATTAGTCCATGATTTATAATATAGTGAATGGTAGCAATGCTGGGCATCTAACAGAAACCACCAATAATTCAGTTTTCATTTCCATAGAAGGTCAGTGTCTAGAAATTCTTTGATTTTCTCTTCTAAAAACTGAAGCTCAAACAAAAAGTCCCATGAGGAAATCAAAGCCACCATGAACCTGAGCCCCTGGGGCTCCAAAGCTGGCTCTGGACTATCTTCCCGGTAGATTTCTAGTCTTTCTGCCCACAGCGAATCACACTGCTCTTTGCAGATCTACTGTTAATAAAGTAGAATGGATCCAGACAATAATCCTACTCCAAATCTGGAGGCAGGCATAAAGCCTCTCAGTTTCTTTGAGTCACAGAGGCTGCTCACCCCAACCTCAAAACAAAGGCAACAAGTTCACGAGACTCTCCTCCATAAACCAGCCCCAATTTGCTTACCAAAAGGGAAGAGAGAGAGAGAGAGAGAGAGAGAGAGAGAGAGAGAGAGAGAGAAAAGAAAAAGAAAGAAACTAAACTAAACAAACAAACAAAGAACCAAGTTCACATCAGTGTTTCAAAAGTCCTTCTGATCCTAGCCCAAACTCCAGCCTTATAGGCTGAAGGGAGTTTTGTTTGTTTGTTTGTATTTCGTTTCATATTTCTAAACCTGGTTTTATGTTTTACAATGTTTATCAATCCGGACTGCTTCTAATGATTTGAGTTTATTCTAGATACTTATTCCCGCCCTTCATACAATGTGCCTGCTGCCTTACAGTGTGCTTCTGCATAGCCCACTCACATATTCATACATGTGTTCATGATGACTCAGAAGAGGAGACCTTTGTTGAGAAAAGAGTATAGAAACTAGACAGTTACTCATATCCTAAACTTCAGCTCAAACGCCATTTACTTTGCCTGAATGAATGTCACAATTAAGCTAACGCACACACACATACATGTATACATGCACCCATGATTGCACATAAGTCTTTTTTTAAAAGAAGTCCCCATAAACCAAAGAAACCATCTCAAAGTTTTCTGAAGTAAGGTAGAGAATTGAATAAGTGACTATATTTGCAATCATTATAGGAGGTGATCTGGGGGGTGTTGCTCTGCGGTAGAGCACTTGGTGTCTTCAAGCCGACCCCCCCCCCCCCCGGTGTCACATGCACACACAATACACATGTGAGCTGGGCTGGATGACCCACTTGCCCCATAGGCAGTAGCCTGCAGGAGCAGAGAGCTGGCTTTATCCACAGGAGCCTTCTGAGCCCAGGAGCAGGTCAGTGCTTTCTCCCGAGGTGGTAAAGAAAAACCAAATACAAACAAACCCTTCCCTTGGGGAATCAGCAGCCAACCTGGAAGCGAAATGTCCCAGCTCTTCACTCAGAGGCCACAGGACTGGCTCCACTTTCTGGAGGAGCAGCTAGTGAGGCCGGGAAGCATGGGAAACAGAAGCCACCATTCCCTTGGGAAGACATACGAGACCCAGCCCAGCCATGCTGAGAGAAAAGCCACTCTCAATCAGTGTCCTCTGCTGACTCAGGACACCAGGGACCTGACCCCAGGCTCTCCCTACACTCGCTATCAGAACTGCCACTCCTAGAAATGGCTGGAGCCCAACGCCAGAACAAGGAAGTCATCTTGTCCCATGCATGAGTCATAATGTATTGTTTGCTCCAAATCCACCATTCCTTCTGGTAGAGGCAAGCCTTAAAATCTGACAGAATTGAAAACTCAGGCTTTTGTTCTCCTTTTCTTCTTAAAATTAGTCCTCATCATGTCAGAGTGATCGTAAGAAAAGCCACACTAGGGTGGCAGGATGGCTCAGTGGGTAAGAACATTGGCTAAGCTCATGCTGACGAGAAACTGTGTTCAAATCACCGACATCCACGAGAAAAGTGGGGCCCCGCCCCGTGTGCTTGCAATCCCAGCACTGGGGAGTTGAGACAGCCAGAGATCCTGGGAGCTTGCTGGCAGCCATCCTAACAGAAACTGTGAGCTTCTGCTTCAGTAAGAGACCCTGTCTCAAGGGAACAAGGCAGAAATCAAGAGAGGGGAAAAACCCTACATCCTCCTCTGGGTGGATCCACGGGTGCACGGGCTCATGCAGTCACTCGCCCCATTGCATACATCATACACAACATATGAAGAGAGTCACACTAAACAAACAACTATCCCATGTCTCCTGTTCTTTAGAAATGTCACCGCCCCTGGTAACATACCTACTTCGGTGTATAGAGATACTAAACTGATTTCAAAGGGTTCTCCTTCTGTATCAGCCAGGTGTAAGGAGACCGGGATCATTTTAAAATCAAGTTTGAACTGAAAAGACCAACATGACAGAATCCTAGCTCTCAGGAGCCCAAGGTGGGAGGAGGATAAACGCAAAGCCAGGCTTGGATGTATAGCCAGACCCTGTCTCGACAATAATCATAATAATTCCCGAGAGTAACCTAGTGAGACCTGGGTCATTATCTCCCACAATGTATTCTTGTCATTATGTTTATGATTCTATTAGGAGTATAGTCTAACTTTTTGCCTGGCCAAGTCTGTAATAGACTAAGCCATTTCAAAAAACAAATCTAGACAATTATCGCATGTACTCACTCATAGGTGGTTTTTAAACATAAAGCAAAGAAAACCAGCCTACAAATCACAATCCCAGAGAACCTAGACAACAATGAGGACACTAAGAGAGACTAACATAGATCTAATCTACATGGGAAGTAGAAAGTAGAAAAAGACAAGATCTCCTGAATAAATTGGGAGCATGGGGACCTTGCGGGAGGACTGAAGGGAGGAGGGGAGCAGAGAAAAATGTAGAGCTCAATACCAAGTAAACAAGAACAAAAAATCATAATAACCCTCCCGTCTCCGCCTCCCCAGTTCTGGGATTACAGGTCTATGCTGCTCTGTGCCACTTTCTAAATGAATACTGTAATCCAAACTCAGGTCCTCGTGTTTGTGTGACAAGCACTGGAATGACCGGGCCATCTCCTCAGCCCTATGTCCTTTGACACCAGGATAGGTAACACATTGATTTTGTTCTTAATGCCACTGTCTTAGCCTGAGCCCAGTGTCTATGTTTTTCCTAAGGAGGCGAGTCCCTGAAAAGAGAAGTTCCTACACATGTCAGCTGCAAGGCTTGCAAAATTAACCTCCCATGCCTCTGTTCATAGCGACAATGTAATGAAGGCTGTGGTGCAGGCTACAGGATAAAATTAAGAGAAAGGGGATGGTGTCCAATTACTGCCTGTATTCCCAACCATCTTCTCACTTTTCTCTCCCTCACTAACCCGCTCTCGCCCCTCATGCATGTTCCCTCCCTTGTCATCCTGGTAAAATTGGATAACGCCTCTGAGGGATGCTAGGAGAATTACCTGAGAGCTTTGGGGGAGCCTTAAAACACCTTTCAGAACTTTCTGGCGAAATAGCAGGTGCTGCTAATGTTCCTAGCATGGTTTCAGTGCTGCAGTAAATAACCACGACACAGTTCGAGAACTATCTTCCTACTGGAAGCAATCCTCTCTCTAGAGCTTAGACGGGTGACCCTCTGCCTAAAGGGCTCTGTTTATTTCCCAGGAATAAATTACACAGGAGGGGAACACAGTGGAGAGTAATTAAGTTGCAAGTTGAGGAGGGATCAATGCTTACACTTTAGGGGTTAACACAAAGCTGATTACATCAGGCATGAATCCGTGTTCCATATTCAGCTGTAAAATAAATGGGAGTTCCGTGTTTGGAGTCTGAAACATCGCTCAAAACACTAAATCAATTTAACGTCAATAATTGCCAGATATACGCTAGATTAAATGAAGCAACGCAGATAGCTTTGTTCACAAAGAGAACAGGGCCAAACAGCTTTCCTGAGCATAACTAATCCTCAAATCCTCTGGTTCCAGAACCAGACGTCTGAGCTTGGATTCTGACGCTTGCAGCATACGGCTTGGCACAAGATGTTATAGGTCTAGCTGTTGCGTGCCTCTCGTACACACGCTGAATATCAGAGCCGCAAGGTGACGCTTAAGCAACCGGCATTAAGTACAATTGCACCCATCGGGACTCCCAAACACACCAGACACATGCCAAACAAGGGACCTGTTCTGCAATAGAGAGCGCTGGGTTTCCCAGGCCCCTTTTAGAATGTTTGGAAACACCTGTTTGAGCCTTGGGGGGCCGTTCTCTACAGCACCTTCAGGCTGCTCTGTTCTCCTGCCTCTGCCACAACCCTGCAGCCCCGGTCGTGTTCCTAGTGTTCTAATTATTGGATGGGGTCCTATATCTCAAAGCGCGGGTTGCATTTCCACCAAGACCCCTGAAAAGAGGTCTTTATGTGGGAAATTATGACATCTCTTTCCCCATTTGGAGAAGTTACTCGGGACAAATTTTACACCTAAACAGACCTGTAGATTGCAGAATTTCTCTTAGACCCTTAGTTTAAGAAAGACACCCCCCACAAAAAAATCCTGGATGTGCAGCACTAGGAACTTTGAGGGGAGCACCAAGGGGGACCTTCCCATTTGTTAGCTGTGCTGTCATTCTCAAGTCACCCCACCCCATTATGCCACCCCTCAGTTCCCTGAACACATTTCTTCAGTTGCCTTTTGACATGAGTCCATACATGAGTGCACATGCATGAGTGTCCATGTGTATGTGTGTGTGTTTGCATCTGTTTGTATATGAATGTGTATGTATAGGCACGTGTGTGCATGTGTCTGTGTCTACATGCATTTGTGTGTATGTGCCTGTGTGTATATTTGAGTGTGCTTGTGTGTGTCTATATGTGTACTTGTGTACGCATGTGTGAGTATGCACATGTGTATGTGTGTGTCTGCATCCCGGGTTAAGAGTTTTCTCTACTATATAGTCAGTTCACAGGGGTTTGGACCACTAGGCAAGGGCTTCACATTCACAGGGACATATTGCCAGGTGTGAAGGAACATTTTCCTCGTGTCCATGAGGGGACACAGTTCTAGAGTGTCCTCTGAGCCTAAATCAGAGGCAGAATGATCCACCAATGGTAGGCACTGTTGCAAAGGGCAGGTGTTTGGAAAGCATCATGTCAGCCCATGAATTCTCTCCCCATTGTCATCCTTGTTTTATACACTTTCCAGGTCTGCCAAGAGATGATGCTTGAATCAGGCGGTAGTCAAACATCTTCAGAAACAGCCTTGATAACAAAAAGGACTCATATCTCTGAACTGCATATCGTTTTCTTTGTTTTTTTTTTTGTTTGTTTGTTTTGTTTTGTTTTTTTTACCTCAATGGTCAAAAGTAAACCTACCACATTTCCTATTCCCCCTTCTCTGGGGGTTGGGAAGATGGCTCGGTGGTTAAGGGTACTTGGTGCACACTCATGACGATCTGAATCCAGATCCCAGAACCCACATAACAAACCAAATGTCTTGCTCATTACTCCAAGCAGGGAGCCAACAGGAGGATGACCAGGGATTTCTGACTTCCAGCTTTGCTGAAACAATGGGAGCCCCAGGTTCATGGAGAAACTTTGCCTCAAAGGAATAGACCAAGAAAGTAAAGGAAGAGACCTAACACACTCCTCTGGCCCCCATGTGCACACTGTACAGGCACACACACACACACACACACACACACACACACACACACACACACCTGGTTGAGAGATTTCCATGGTCAGGAAGTCTGCATCTGTCCCATCTCTGCTACTCCACTGTTCCTTCCACATATCCCACTTTTTCAAAATTCACCCACAAAAGCTGGCATCCAGGTCCAAAAGTCCTGAACTCTCTTCACATAGCCCAGCGATTTCCTTGGAAATCTTATTTCTGTTCAGTCTTAAAAGTCATGGAATTTGGGGTAAGAAGGACACAAGATCTGTCCCTCACCTTTGGAGCAATCCAAACTCACCAGACCACCTGGAAGACCTAAGTACAAGATCTCCAACAGGCCTGGCCATTTCCTGGGGAAGAAAGAAGGAAGTCTATGTGTGCTTGGGGGTCACAAAGAAGACTATATGTTTATGAACTTACGTATGTATTTATGTTACGAAGTTATGCATGCTTATGTTTAAGGATGTTATGTCCCTGAATTCAGAAACCAGGAGAGATATCAGGTGACATTCAGTCTGGCATGTCTTCTTAGCCATGCAATGACATACAGCTACTTAGGTCAGCACAGGTTAAGTGCCATAGCTCTGAAGGTTGCGTTGTAAGTGTGGCTAAGGCTAGCTAACCTAAGCAGCCACCTGAGTTTAGGGTCAGAAATCACCACCATCACTAAAGTGGGTGAGTTTTATCTGTCAGTTGAAGTCCTTAAGTGCTAGCCCGTGGCTTGTCTAGAGAAGTTCCACCTCAGGACTGTGGCACTGACCCCTGCCTGAGTCAATAGCCTGTTAGCTTGGTCCACAGGTTTCGCTCCTGCCCATCTCATACCCAGCCTACCCCACAATAAGACAATTTATTTTTTATCACATTAACACATGGAATTTCTCATTGGTCCTGTTTCTTCAGAGACATGGGGCTATAAAGGAACTATCTGTAAATCTCTACTGTAGAGATAATCATTATCACCTTGGAAACATGAAGACATAAAAGAACCTGATGATGATACAAAGAGTGGGCATCTTTCTGCCCTGGTGAGCAACAACATGAGATGCTGGGCCCGTTCAACTTCCTGGACTTTCCAACTGGAAGGTCAGGGAGGGGCAAGAGGAATGGCTCTGTGATTCCTGCCACTGGCCTTATGACACTTGAATCTTGGGCTTTATGTTGAAATACAGTTGTTTGGACCCCAAGTCCTGGACAGAGAGAGTTTGCATGATGGTGCAATCTTAGCCCGGCTCACTCAGTATATCAAGATGCACTGTTGGTTGGTTTGTTTCTTTACTTATTTCTCTGAGAAATTCCCTGCTTTTCTAGGTGGGATACATAAAAAAAGCCTTATCCAGAATGAAACCTGGCCTCCATTGATGGAGAAAACCCAAGAACGTATTTCCACATTGGATGAAAATGGACATGTGGTTTCTGTATCCTCCACTTTAAGACCGTGGCTCAGCTCCTCTTGCCCACCCATGTGTGGCAAGCCTTGAGAAAAGGCCAGAAATGGGTTTCCCCTGATTAGCAGAGAAACAAAATTATTTAGGATCTGATAGAACTAAATGTTTGTCTTCAGGGTGAAGCCCAGCTAGGGTGGGTTTCTGGAACTTACTCTCTGTTCCTTTGGTTGTTGGGCCTCCAAGATGGCCACACTGGATCTGCAGCTGCAGAAAGAGGAGATCCTTGTAGGGGTCTGGTCTTTGTAACTAAAGACGTCGGTGGGGTCAGCTGTCAGGGAGAACAGAAGGACACAGGCGATCTCAACGACTCCTAGCTGACATGTTTCTTGAGGAGGTGGAGGGTGAAAAAAAAAAAAAGAAGGCCGTGTCCTTCTCTGCCTGGAAGACTGCGAGGCATAGCCAAATGCACACAGACCAGGAAGTGTTCCTTTGTTCCAGTACACACTGAGTCCAAGGCTTATGAAGAGCAGGCACTGGGGGAGACTTTCTGTTGAGAACTTACAGTGTTTTCAGTGCAGGGAGTGTCTCTATTTTAACACTCACTTTGGACTTCTGCCCATTTCCATTGGGTATTGATCTTGTTTTTCTTTTTTAGATTGTGTGCGTGTGCGCGCGCGCAACTGCCCTTGGAGGACAGAAGAGGGCATTAGATCTCCTGAAGCTGGAGTAACATGTGGTTGCGAGCTGACTGACACGGTTGCTTAGAACTGAATGCAGATCCTCGGCAAACAGCAACAGGGTACCCTTAACCCCCGAGCCATCCCTCGGGGCCCCCGAGGACAGTTTTCTTTCCTGCTTTCAGAATCAGTTGCACACTAATTTCATTTGTGTAAAATCGTTGCACACAAATGCCCCCTGATCTGTCTAGATTCTTTGGTCCACAGTGACTTTCTCCCTGGGAGATCTGCACACATTTGTAAAGGAAGCCACGGGCATCATCAGTAACCTTTCCAGCTTTGATTTCCATCCTGCCTGCGCCCCTCCAGGCTCCTGGGCCATATTCCGAGCTATATAAACAGAGGGAAAGGGATGGGAGAGAACTGGGGAGGAGCCACATGGAATGAAACTGGGGATGCTGGGCTTTAGGTGTGGCCTGGGAGAAGCAGTCTAGGATTTACTGGTAGAGAGTTGCAGTGTTAAGAGGCCATGAGGCCTTTAAGAGATAGGACCTGGAGAGACATCCTCATGTTACTGGGAACATGTCCTTGGAAGGGATTGAGGTTGCTCTTGTGAGACCCTGGTTTGTTCTATGCAGAAAAGATTATCATTAAAAAAAAAAAGAAGAAGAAGCAAGTTTAAGCCCTGGTCACTCATTCTCTGGCTTCCTGTCTTGTAATGTGTTTTCTCTCTACGTCACATGATTTCCTGCTTTGGTATCATCGGATGCAATGGACACAGCCAAAGGGGGCCCTTACCAGAGTCCAACAGCTGTCAGCATCATGGCCTTCAACACTCCAGAGTGCCCACTCCATAACGTCCTTTCTATTAAGTACTCAGCCACAGACATTTTGTCATTGCAACCATCGGTGGGCTGGACCAAGGTGTGAGCTTCATGGTGGCCGAAATGGAAGAGAGGTGAACAGTGAAATAAAGAGAAAGAATCTCTCTTTGCATTTATAGTGTTCTTTGAAAGATGCACAGAAAAACTGAAATTACTCGGATTCCCTTTTCCCTTCTGAGGCTCGGATGCCTGGGCTTTTGGATTCATTCAGATGTCCCTCTGTCTCATCTGGGATTGCGGACAGCACTCCGTGTTTGAAACTTGGCCTGCCAGTGACTTATCTCAAGCCATGTACAATCAATAGTTCTGGGAGACACAAGTTGGGGCTCAAAACTGCGTGGCTGTGTAGTCCTTGGGAAGTCGCTGAAAGTCCAGGAGTGTTCACTAATGCCTGCCTAGGAGGATCATGTAAGTCAGTGTATGGGGAAGGTGCATCTCGAACCAGACATATGTACATGTGACCAAGTCTCAGTGACTTGCAAGGACTCATTAGAATCCTTTTATTATGTCTGGTCAGGGTCCTTCAAAGTTGGATCATTTAGTTGAGAAAGGAATAGCTCTGTGACTCAGGTGACTGCCAAAAAAAAAAAAAAAAATCTTATGTGGGATTTTTTTTTTTTTAAGATTATGATTTGCTTGCAAGGAAACCTCTTGTTGTTTTGGTGCTGTTCTGGGTGACACCAGCTGAGTGCTCTATGCCCAAGCTATGTCCCCAACCCTAACTTCATCTGCTGCTCAATGAAATTCACTCTGGTTGAGTAACAATATTAGTAGAAAAAACTGAAAGTCATTTTGGTTAACTGAACCTCTGAAGACAGAAGACCCCAGACAGACCTCAAATCTCTAAGTGAAGACGTGGCAAGTGCCACCACCACCACCTCCCCATCCCTGCTTTGGGACTATATCTGAGTCTAGCAACATGGGGGCTTGCACTCTTCAGTCTCCCTCCTTGGCTGAGGACAGCGGACTGTCTAGCACAGCGGTGCATCTCCATAAGCCTGGTGCTCCAGAGGAATAGACAGGAGAGTCAGGAGCTCAAGGCTAGCCTCAGCGGCAGAGCACTTGGAGAGCGGTGTGGGCCACCTGAGACGCCACCGTCTCAAAGACAAGGGAGGGCTGGAGCTAGGGCTGAAGATGGAGCGGTGAAGATACTCTCACAGGGCTGGGGTGGGGGTCCTCAGTGATGTCCTTACGCGCCGTGCGTGAAGCCTGGATCTGAGGGCCAGCACCATGTAGACTGGGCATGGCAGTACAGGTCAGTAACCACAAATAAATCCAGGAGGATCAGAAGTTCAAGGTCTATCATCAGAGACATATAAAGTTTGAAGTCCGTCAGGGTTACATGAGACTTGGTCAACAAATAGGCAAGAGGAAAGACGGGAATGGAAGCATCCAGTGGATTGCCCAGTAAGCTTTAGAAGAAGCGCATCTGAGTTAACACGACCTCATAAAAACAAGAAAGGATTTGAAGTTGAATCGAGTTGAAAGCAAAGGAAACTTCAAACTAAATTTTTATTGAAATTCTCCCCATTGTGAGCCGACATTTTCAATCTTCGTTTCCTTGACTTGGCCCGTTTTGCCATAGAAACTTAGATGTTTTCATTGAGCCGCGGCCAGCAGAGTGGAGGGGCATACCATAAATTTGGAAAAGTAAACAAATGCTTCAGAACTTCCACTTGAAAACCACAGCTAAAAATGAAATCAAACCTGACCCACCCCTTTTCCTTTAAATTGTGGGAACAGACTCAGTCGGCCTCAATTCCTAAGCCCAGAGTAAACTTCACATCAGCACCTCAGAGGTCATCGTGCAGTCTGGTAGAGAGAGCTTCTGGAAGCTTTGACTCATACAGCAAGATCTGGACAACTTGAAACAGAACATCCCATCTCCTCTGGCCCCCCTTCCTTAATGTACATGTATGCTTAAAAAATAAAAAAGGAAGAAAAATTGGTTTATAGATATAGAGAGGATCATTCACTCCAAATGACTCCTTTGATGAATGTGAACAAAAGGACAAAATTTGTCACCCACGTAATATGACCGTCAATATTTTGTCCGCTACATTCTTTCCAATTTAAAAACAGTTCAATATCCCTTTTACCTTCAAGTATCAGCACTTAATAAACAGTGATGGATGGCTTTTATTTTTGTTTGCATTTCAGCCTTCCCTGCTTCTGTTACAAGGGGACTATTTTGCTTGGGGGAAATGTAGATCTCCTGTCTTTCTTGGAATGGCGTGTATCCCTCAAGGAAAGACGGCCATATTTAATTCATAACCCCCATCGGCTACACAAACATACAACTTCCCATCAATTAGGCAACACAGAGATGCTGTTGAAAATCAATGAGCTTATTATTAAATATATTTTTTTCATGTAGCAATAATAGTTATTGCGCTGTTGTGATTATGGCAGTGTCAGCGGTTGAGGCGGCTTTCGGGGTGTTTGATTGGCTTTGATCTGGCTGGGAAGGCATTCTGCAAAAAGGCAGGATCTGAAGGATGGCTGTCCTGACTGCCTTCTGCCATATTTTGAAGCCACCAAGAGGAAGGGGGAGATGCTTGTTATAGTGGAACCAAGCCCAGTTTGGAGGCAAATGATAGGTTCTAATCCCAGCTCTGCCTAGAGCTAGCTTTGTGTCATTGGGTAAATTTCTTCTTTATTCTAGGCCTGGTTTTCCCCATTTACTTAAAGTAGGGGGAGGGAGGGAGGGAGGGAGGGAAAGAGAGGGAGGAAAGAGGATTATTTTACATGATCACTAAATGCTCTTCAATCTCCAATTTTAAGATTCTGTGATAACTTTTGCTTCAGTAGTAAAAGAAACAGGTAGAACCAAATGCAGTCCAGCCACTCTTAATGGTCCCTTTCCAAGACTCCATTCTTAAAAGGGGTTGGAGGACCGGGGTGGGGGGCAGTGGGGGTGGTGAGTGGAGTCGGGGGAGCAGAGCAGGAGGGCGAACACTACAAAACCTAGAATCTGGAGCAGACATTAAACGGATCCAAAATCCGAATCTGCCCATATTTGTGTTTTCATTCTCCTTGTATGTTTATTAGAAATAATTTTACTATTTTGACACATGCCGCGACTGCCGGAGCCTCCTGCCTATAAACAGAGACGTTAAAATTGTGCCAGCACACGCAGAGGTTAAAAACAACATCGCGACGATTTTGGCAAAGGCCTCCTGTGCTGTCTGGCCGCAGCTGATCTGAACCGAGTCCCCCGTAATTGCAGGAGAAGGTGGAACAGGTTTGCTGCTAATTGGAAAATTCTGCAAATGGCAGCACTGAGGTAAATTGACAGTCGTTAGAATATTAGCAGAATGAGGGTACTGATTAGTGAAAGCTCAGATGCGGACTTTTTTTTTTTTTTTTTTTTTTTTTTTTACTGCCAGAATCTACTGGCAAATTGATAATAAAAGCTGAACTTAATAATAACAGCTGTTATTTGACCCGGTAATATTTTTTTAATCTGTTGCTGTTCCCAGACCAATAGCACATAAAGAAGGCCTGTATCCACTGTTGCAAAATTATTTTGAATCCCTAAAGATAGATTCTGAGTCAGGGAAGGCCGACTGCTTAAAGGGGCCGTCATCAACAGTCATGCGCGGGTGGAAAGGTCCCCCCACTTAAACACCCGACAGCTATGTTATTCTCCATCTTCCGACAGTTCCTGCTCTGCAGGTTGGAGGGCCACCACATCCTTTTTAGAACTGGGTCTGGATCCTATTTTCAGTTTGGGCTAAAGCTGTGACTGGCAAAAATGTCAACGTTAACTTATTTTTCATTTTAAATTGACAGGGAGGAACGTAGGATGTCGTTAGAATCGTGTCTTTTATCAGCACGGAGCTGTTCTTACTCGCTGCTTCCCATCACCACGGCAGAAAAATACAGATGGGAAGGGACCAGGAGGGGACATATTAATTAGAAGCATGCCGTGTATCTATAGAGAAGGGGCTCTGACTTCCCCCATGCAGTCTGCCACGTTATAAGGGAATCCCTGAATGCACCCAGCGGGCTTCCATCCCAGAGCCCTCCCATCTACCACAGAGGGAGTCTAAGTTGGGACCTTCTATCTAACTCTAGGGCAATATGGATGAAAGAAGCCCCGGGAGCCCTCCGACGCAGGAATTCTGTCTCCAGGATTTTTCTTGAAAGAGACTCAAAGCTTTCGCCTCAACGAGTGCTCTCTGCAGCATTGCCTACACTGGACAAAATAGTACCCTAAAGTACTGTATCCTAAACTAGATAGTCCCTCAGTGATGTCATAAGAGGATATCCAATAGCACTGAAAAGCAGGCATGCTAGGAAATAAACAGATTAGAAAAGAGTAAACACACCAAAACCACTCTTTTTAAGAGAAGAAGTACAGCAAGAGTCACTGAGGTCTTACAGCGAGTTCCGGGTGGTGATTTACTGGCTGCTTTGGGTCTCATTTTATACTGTCCGTTCACATGTCCATTCACATTTTCTAAACCCTGTGACGTGAGTAGGCATTGTTTCCAACCAGAAAGTATACGTCAGCTACTTTTAGAAACAAAGTCTACACAGTGCTTCTGTTGCTGTAAGTGGAATATTTAACCTGTGGTAAGGTGAAGGACAGCCTGCCGGAGATCCCCACTTAAAGTCAGGCTGCCAAGGAGACTGTCCAGGAGAAAACCTGGTAGCTTAATGCAATCTTAATACACAGGTGAAACCAGCCTGCAGATTAGGGTCCTTTCATACACACACACTCACACAGAGCACCCACTTATACACCCAAAACCATATTCTCCCTCCCCCCAACACATACACACCACCCACTTACACACCCACCCTCTTCCCGCCCCCCCCCACACCGATCTTCTTTTAGATATATGTTCTTTGAAAACACTCCCTTCCCCTGGAGAGACTTTCCTTTTGTGGCTTTGGACTTCCTACTCTGAGAGTTTTGCCATTTTCTTTTGCCTTGACTATGATAACGCAGACCCTCGTTTATTCTGACTCAGCCCGAGAAGAAGTCACTGCAGTTTTTCAACTTTGCCATCTATCAGCGGGGTCTGGAACCGCAGCCCACAGCCTGGCAAAGCACACTCTGTCCACAGAGCTCAACAAGTCAAGTTCCCTGCCGACTCCACACAGTCACGCCGCACAGGGCCCTGTTTATGGCTCTCTACACATTTCACTGAAGCAACAGAACGGCCATGGCCGGAGCCTGCACAACACCCCCTGTACTGTACTTGAATGTCTGCCAAGAAGTTGATCTAAGCTGTGACATTTCAAAACCCGTCTTGGAGCACATGTGCATTTGTTGGAGCAATGGTGGATGCCTTGTACGTCCCATCAGCTCTGTCATATATGTGTATATAATATATATATATGTGTGTGTGTGTGTGTGTGTGTGTGTGTGTATTAATATCCTATGGCACCATTGCCAAAAACATAAAATTCCATAGTTAAGTCCCTGAAGCACTGGCACCGCCAGTTTGCCCGGCCAGCTTTCGCTCTGAGGCTGTAAACTGCCACACTTGCTGCTTCGCAGGACAAAGCCCACCCCCACTGGCCTCCGCCACAGGACCCAGTGACTTTCAAGCTGCTTCTTGCCAGGAGTGTGGGTGGGCAGCCGGCAGGATCCCAGCGCAACAACTAGATGCAATTGACTGTAACCCAGAATTTTTTTTTTTTTAATGGCTGTTTTGGACGGCGGTATCCAGCAGCCCCCCTCCTCATCCTTCATTCCTCCTAACAGTTAAACATCAGGAAAACAAAGCAAGGAGGAGAGGGAGGTGGGGTGTTGCCGCAGCCAGTTTGTGCCAAATACAGTTAAGGGTGGAGAGGGAGGTGGGATTGGAAAGGGGGGGAAATCAAGCCACTTTCAATCAAGTATCAAGTGTCACACCTTTAAATAGTGGTTAAATCTGTGCGTTCTGCAGCTCATCCTTTTACAACACGGGGTTCCCTTAGAGAATTCCCTGTTTACACTGGGAATTCCTCCAGGGCCGCATCAATAAAGCTGAACAGATGTCAGGGTGGAATGCCAGCGGCGATGGCTGTTGTCAGGGGTACTGGGGAGGCAGCCACAGAACAATGAAAGCCGGCGTCTGCTACACAAAGCCCTCGCGCGTGGGTCAGGTTCTGCCAGTGTGTAGAGATTCCACCCTACCCTTTGTCTGGGCACATTGCCTTTCTTGTTTCTCGATGACAAGGGTTGACACATGTCACCCGGCCCTATCAGGACTGTTATTTGTTTGCCACTTGCATATGCGCCAGTGTTTCTGACCTCCCTGCTTCCCCACTGAATGCGCGGAGCCCGGCTGAGATTCCCCAGCCCAGCCCCAATCTACAATTTCATTATGCACTTTGAGTGGAAAGTGGGATGTAGATGTCCTTCTTTTTAATTAAAAACATGATTGATGAGACTTAACTGACAGTAGGAAATGCAATTTAAATATTCCTTAAAGAGGCACTAACCCTGTTTGTGTGGCGAACCCTTTGCGCGTTCCCTCCCAAACTTGCAAGCAGCAGGGAGAAAGGAAATTAATACGAAAGCCTGTTCAAGTCCTGCGCGGAGGCTGCAGAAGGCTGGTAATGCTAGACGGCCATGGTGACCCTGTAACCAGAAACTTCTCCACGCTAGGAGCAGTGTGAGGCGGCACACACAAGGGGACCGCCACAGCTGAGGGACTGATGGAAGCTGGAGACTATGCTGTGAAACTGTGCGCCAGTCAGCAAACACGGCAATCGACTTCTCCAAAACCTCAGACCCAAGCTTTCTGGCGGGTCCAAGGGCTGAGGGCTTTTTTTTTTTTTTTTTTTTTTTTTGGCCTTGGGTGCTTCAAGCTGTCATTTTAAAATAAGCTGTATAAGGCAAGTCCTTAGCACTTGGACAGGACGCAGCCTGAACTTATAAGGCAGAGAGGGAACATTTGCCACTTCCCCCCTCCAAAGGCCCTCTCAGATTTATTCCCTTAGTGACTGCGACGTTATTAGAGAAAATTCTTCAAACCACAGGATGCAGAAATCTAAAACTCTAGAGGAACCCCAAATCACATAGCCAGAACCTGGAGCAAATGACCCTCACGACAGGCCCTTCCCACATCTAGAAACAATGAATGAAGTTGAGAGTTGGCCTCCACCAACATCCATAACACCAGCAGCTTAGGCTTTATCTTTAACTATGGCTTTCTCTTTCTCAGCTTTCGCTGGTTCTCCGGGGAGCGGGGGGGGGGGGGGGGGGGTCCTTGCTGTCCTTTGGGGGAATGTTTCATTGTGTTCATGGTGGAAATAGTGACTTTTCTGAAAAATAGCAGCTTAGCATTTTAAGAGCATGCTAAATGTACGTATGAGGATAGCCCGATCTATCTCTGAGGGAGTGTACACTTTCGTACAGTACAGACTTCTATGGGTTTTGCACCTCAAGACTTCATTCTAGTGTTTCAAAAGCCCTTCACGAGCAGGAGGCACCACAGAGCGCCCGTCCCTGCCCACTTACTGCCTGATTAAAGGCGGATAACAAGAAAAAGGTTTTACTGAAATTTTTGCATTAGAGAAAAGGGGCTACAGTTTTTTGGGGGGCTAAGTATTTAACTAGCAAAGGTTAATTAGAATTGCAGCAATGAAACGTAAAGTAACAGGTTCTGGCCAGTTGATTAATGAGATGTCAGAAGGTCTAAGAGTTCACCTTTGGGAGAAATGTATTAAAAGATGAAATCTTTTTCAAAGCTTTAAAAAATCTTTCCTTTTCTTTGAGTATTCACACAGGTAAGGGCTGTAGATCTTTCTGCTGATAATGATGAATCAAAAGCTAACATCCCCCAAGTCAGCCGCAAGCAGGACCAAAATGTTACCTTAGGCTTCTGCCCTCTGAAAAAATCTCCATTCGCAGCCACAAAAGTGAAGCAAGTCTCTACAAAACATCCAATTCTTTAGTGGCTCACCTTCAGCTGGACTTCCTCTCATGACCATTGCTTCACAGATTAAGGATAACTTAAAGAATAACTCATTGCAAAAATCTGGAATCTAAGCAACTGAAATGTTGACAAGCTAGAAATCCTATTCTGGAAGCGGGGTCTCCTCAGCATCCATCCTGTGTGAACATCACAATGGACTCGGGTGTTGGGTTGAGGGGAAGCCTTACAGACATTTTTCCCTCCTCATTTGCCTCCAATGGTGAGCAGTCAGATCCTCCTATTGGTGGCATCAATGTTCTTTGTCACAAGAAACCACAGTATATTGTGTTTATATATGTCCTTCAGGCATGTCACAACAGTTTGGCATTCTGAGTGCCTCTACCACTGTGTACATTAAATAGTCACGTAGTTACATTAAACAGTAGGGAGTTCACACTACTTCGTAAGTGCTCCATGTTTCAAAACAGATGTGGGCTGTCTGTTGTCAGACGCCAGCCGAAGGGCTTAGAAAGATCTGGGTGGGAATGTAATCTCCAAACGGCCGAGGGATCCCCCCAAATTCCCGCTCAACATCTTTTACACCCCAGTGCTAGAGGATGGGGAAAAGGGAAGAGGCGAGGAGAAGAAAGAGCGATGAGGTGGGGAAGTCACAACTTTTATGCCTTACAGTGCAGAGATCTGAGAGAAAGAATTCAGAATTCGGAATGGTTTGTGGCAGGGAATATTTTTGAGTGGGGTGGGCTTGCTGGGGTATCGTGGGATTTACTGACAGGAGAATTTTTGACAGTTGATGGACAGATGAATTCCGTCATGGAAGCGTTAGTCGAAAGCGGCAAGGCCAGATGGAAACTCACAGCTTGTCTTTAATATTAATTTTCCTTTTTTTTTCCAAGAGATCAGAATTCCCTAATTCCCTAAAATGTTTCAATGCATCTTGAGGTATTATTTCCTACTGCCTGTCTCCTCCCACTCTTGGTAAGACTGCTCCTTTGTGCTTGGGTTAGTTTTTTTTTTTTTTCTCTTTTACTTTGAAAAAAATAAAAGCCTAGTTTCCTCTTTTTCTTCCTTGTTTTTTTTTCCTCTCCTTATACAGTTGTTAAAATTTGTCTTTCATTGACAGCAAAATAGATGATAAGTACCCAATCTCATAAGTACCAAATTTAAATATGAGAACTAATACATCTTGAACAACTGGCGACTTTGAGCTGTGGCAGGTCATTGATGGGGACAATGATAAAATGTGATTTGTGACTAATAGAAAAACATAATCCCTGTGCTTGCAGAAAGATGGGGAGGGACCATCTTCCCAACCATAAAACAAACTCGTACACTCTCTTCAGTTAGGGATCAGTGAGGATAGGCAGCAAGCTAACACCTGAAGACCAAGGTTCTAGTCTTGGCTCTTCTTTGTTATCCACACAGTAGAAGACACATCACTATAGATTTCCAAGCCTTCGTTTCCTTGCTTGTAAAATATGGTTGGTGTTGGAAGGACAGAGAGTCCTCAGAGGATTGTCACATCTCCCTCCTTTTATCATGCCATGGAAACTTCCACATGATCAGCTGTCTAGAAGCTGCAGAGAATTGTCCTCTCAGGAACATCCCTTCCCCTGCTGCCCCTATCCCCTCTGCAGCCCACCCCTGCAAGGACTCCCAGGAAACCTTTCAGCCTGTGTCCCTTGCCACTCCTTAGAAACACAGCTACATTCATCTGTCTGCAGGGTGACCTCACTAAGTTTAAGACAAAAATGCAAAACTTAACGAAAATCAGAGACAAAGATAATATTTCATAGTCTAACCAACAAAGCTCAAATTCTCCCTCCTTTTTCCTCCCCTTTTGGTTTTTCTATTGCCTTTCTTTGACATCACTGGGGTTTGTTCAGGTTGAGAGCATTATTTTAAAATTCAGAGATATCTGTGTAGCACCTGTCTTCTTGGTATGGTTCAAGTTTAATGTGAAGATACTAACACGTGACAGCTTAGCGTGGAGTTTTGTGACATGTCATTTTGGTCATATGTGTCTAAGTGGTGGGGTGAACCTGCCTCAGGACACGCTCTTCTGGGTGGCTAGCCTGGACTCATTCTCATGAGCCGGTCCGGATCATTCAGATAGACCGTTTGCTAACCACGTAATGAAAACACTTAGCAAGCCTAGGACTCTAGGGCAATATGACGGGTTGTGTTGTGGGTAGGATGAAATAAGGCCTCCAGCTGTAAGCAGGCAGCCTGCCGCCATGTGGTTTGGGGGAGGTTCTACAGCAGCCTAGAAACCTCAGAGCAGGGAGTCTCCTTACGCCGCGAAATGTCTCACTACCAATGGGCCCAAGGACTGGCCACTTGACTCTACTCCCCTTTCGCCGTGAGGCAGGGAGAGGGAACCAGGTAAATGGGCCTCTGAGATAGAGCTCATGCTGAAGTCCAAGCCACCTGCTTCGGTGGGCAAGATCCTCATCATAATAGCTAATCATCTCCAAGGCCACCAAAAAGAACTTCTGTGGGGCTAAATAGATCAGACTGAATGATGACGAAACTATTTAGCTACTTATAACTACATTGTATGTAATGAGTATATGAGATTCATGCTACATGTGATATGTATGTAATAAACAAATGGTATATTGATCTATTTATAATTGCATGTGTTTATACCTAGGCAAATCTACCTGTGCTATTGTTCATGCATGTTAAAATATGCATGTGATGTAAATGACGACTAGAAGATTCGAAGCTTGCCAATAGAGTATGTCCCAAAAGTACTCAAAAATAACACCACAGGAAAACAGACTGATAAAACCAGGTGCAGGGCACACTTTGATAATGCTAGCACTTGGGAGGTAGAGGAGGGAAGATCGCAAATTCAAAACCAGCCTCAGCTACATAGCAAGTTAAAGATGAGTCTGAGCGAGATGAAACCCTGCCTCAAAATATGGAGGGAAAAAATGGTCAGAGAGATGGTTCCATGGATAGAGGCTTTTGCCATGCCACTCTGACGACCTGAGTCCTTAGAACCCACAGGGAAAGAGAAAGCAGACTCCAGAATCCCTGACCTCTCCACACGGGTTGTGGAACACAAGGACCTGCGCTCACAAAGACACATCACACACACACACACACACACACAATGACAGCAAAGAACAGAAATGTTAAATGGAAGAAATGTTAGAACTGAACAAGATCTCAGGGCAAGACTATCTGGGGAACCCTATAGTCCCTGATGCGGACAGTCGAGCCAGAACGAGCCGGGACTTACAGTTAAATATTTTAGAAGAACACGATTCAAACCCCTTGTTATGCTCACAACAGCCATCGAAACTGTACATTTTGCTGACATAAGAACCAAAGGCAGCAGGGTAAGGGCTGGACCTTTAGGGAGGCTCCACCCTGTGCTGCTCCCTGCTCAGCAGGCCACGTTCTTCCAAGGGTCTGAGGACATTCACTTTCCAGTAGGTCAGACCACTTTCCCCATCATTCCAGCGATGGGTAGTACGGCTCACTGTAGCGACCCAACCCCAGAGGTGAGAAAGAATCTCTGCCATCATTTCCTTCCATCTGTAGTATTGTGAAAAAGGAACCCACGGCTGGGAGAGGTCCTTTTAGTACCCCATCGAAAACGAACAGCTTGATTTCTGCCTGAATTCTCAAAGACCTTAAAATAGGCAACCCTCCCATTTCACTGGGCAAGGCATGATTTAAACCAGGTGATCGCAAGAATGATTTCATTCATTGCATTTTCCATGTGCCTCGCAAGGGAAGGCATGTGGGATATGTATATAGCAAGAGAGACCCCCAACCACCGCTGTCTCCACCCTCCCCCACCCACAGTGGACCACTAAATGTTTGTTAGCTATTCGCAGAGCTGACAGCATGGATTATTTTCCCTGTGTGCCAAACAATTTCATCCTAAAGGAAATATTTCACTCTGGCAAGATTTAGTAACAGTTATAAGGATACTTTATATTGATATGTAGGGCCCTGAACGCCTAGGACGTATTTTTCCTGTATTATTTCATGAGTAAGTTGATAGGGTGTGATGCCAAACCTCACAGGCGTGGGGAGCAGACAGCAGTCGATGGCAGGGGCGGATGATAACCTTCTGTGGTCCCAAGGGCTTCTACTCCCCTGCAGGGCCACTGCTCCTGAGCTGAATGACCACTGAAATCCCCACAAAGCATAGATAGTTCCCTACTTCCTGTTTCCCTTTCTCATTTGACTCATTCTGTTCTCTGAACAGAACAGAGAAATCAAGGAAGTCTCCTGGGAGGGTAATGGAAGCCACCCTTCTGCCATCAATGGACCCTCGGCCCTCTGCTCTAATGCACGGACGCCTTCACTGGACTCCCTGTGCCACGTTTTAATGCGTGGAAGAACACTGAAGATGCCCACAGCAACCAGGATGATCCAGCAGTAGCCCTTGCTCGGGGACACATCAGAGTGTATAATCCACATCTCACCCCTTCCGCCTTTTCCTCTCCCTTTTGGCTTTCCCAGAACCTCTGCTCTCAGCAACGCATCATTGGCAACACCTGCAACGTTTGTTAAAATGCAGCATAGGTGTCCAAAGCAATCGTGTGTCATTCCAAAGACGGCCAGAAACACTTCCTTGTTCAGTGCACATTTCTTGGGGTACCCATTACCACTGTGCTAGAGACTGGGGAAAAGGGGGGGGGGGGCAAATCCCAACCTCAGAGGCCTCATGGGACAGCAAAGGATATAAATACTGAAGACAGATCTACGTGTTTTCCCTGCCCACAGGAAATGGCATGACAAGCGACACACCCCACACAGGGTCATTCGAGGGGACTAGAGCGTGCCTTCCAATTTGAACACGGACATTTATAAGGCCGCCCAGCAGCCTACACTCTGAAGACGCCAGCCTACGGCCTGCTCCTCCTAGTTGGGTTTTGTGTTTGTTAGAGGAATGAGACCAGTTAGACAATACACACTTTCTGAATGTGCCGTGTAATTGCCTGGAGTACAATGCTTGGCCCGCTTTCAACCCTCCATCTGCAGAGCAAATGAAACCGAGAAGGGAAACGTGTCCAAAGGGAACTGGACAGAAGCCCTGCTGTGTTGTTAGACCCTACCTTGTGTGACTGTGTGATGTGTGTGTGCGTGTGCACGTGCACATGCACGTGTCTGTGGGAGCCAGAGGGCAAACTCAGATGTCATTCTTCACAACTGCCCACCAGGTTTTTTTGAGACAGAGACTCTCACTGGCCTCGAACTCACGAAGTAGGTGAGGCTGGCTGAACTGTGAGCCTGTCTCGGTCTCCCTTGGCTCTAGGGTTACAAGTGTGCACTACCGTGGTGCCTGATTTTCAACAGGGGTTGTGGGGATTGAACTCAGGCCCTTGCGCTTGCACGACAAGCACTTTCCCACTGAGCCCTCTCCCCAACTCCTGAATGCTTTTTAAAGATGTTTCACATTTATCTCTACAGGCAACCTTTTGGACACAGTCTCCGCTGGTAACTAAAAGCATTTCCAGTGTGTCATGCTGACCACTAGATGCTTTATGCATGGTCCATGGTGGCCATCAGGTATGGGGATGGTGAGGGTGCATTTACTTCTTGGCGGTCACTCTGGGCCCTAACTGGGGTACAACAGATTTGAGGGGCTAGGGCACGACACACAGCCCTTATTTGTTCCCTTGCACACACTTTAGTCCCAGATGATGTGAAGGATTCTCCCAGACGCTTGCTGTCTTAGTGTCTGACTTATAAAATACATTTACAATGTGTATATATGCAATCCATAATGTGGAATGTGTAGACTATATATAAGGCATAAGAGTTCCTGGGGTTAACGAATTCATCATCACATTAATGACTGTGCAGTTGAGCCCCTAATGCTTTCTCTCTTGTATCTTCAAGCACCCTGTGCCCTTATCCAGAATGATCCTTTCCCTTCTAGGACTCAGTTTTATTACCCAGAAGTCCCTAGGTCCTTAAATGGCCTGAATCCCAGCCCCACTCTGCTTGGTGCAGTATAGAGAGAAACTGCAAATGGTCCCTCCTCGAGGTCGCGTGTCCTCATCCAGCTAAGTTCTTTCTCATTCCCTTCACTGTGAGAGCATTCCTCCGGTGCTTGGGGGTTTGGGGCAGCCTTTTACAGTCATTAGCAAATGGACGCAAGGTCCCCACGGGGCCTGTCCCCCTTTTAGAGTGGCTCCATGGGAATTAACTGCCACCTAAGGTCGCTGGAGGGGGCAGAGTCCCCACCCGGCCCCCTCCTCAGGCCTCTTCAAAGTTACATATATGGCAAAGTAGCTCTAGAGATGAGGGAGGCTTTTGTGCTTCCCGGAGCCTAAATTGGAGACCGTACACACGTCTCCTGCCCTGGTAATTCGATGGGCATTTCTGGGAGGCTGTGGTACAAAGCGACTGTGGACTCCACCTAGTGTGCACTTCCGCTATGACGTCACAAAGCACGGCTCCTTTCTACACCCCTCAGGGCTCTAAAAGGAGGGACCCTCCACTTAAAAGACCCATCATTTCATTCTTTCCCACTTCAGGGATGCTAAGCGCACTAAGCGCGCTACACGCGCAGCTCATACTGGGCACTCTGGAGAGATGCAGAAGAGCGGGAAGCAAGGTCCCAGCTCTCCATGGAGCTGTAAGCTACTCTGCAGACAAGAGACTGATAACCAAGCAGGAGAGGCAAATTCAAAGCATGAAGTGAAGAGGCAACATTGTGTCCCAGCCCTCAGCAAGAGGTGGTTCCCACCTCCAGAGTCAAGAGCACCCCCACCCTGTCCAGACCTTAAGGCCTCTGTAGACTCCCCAGTGTAATGCAGCTGTCAGGCCCTCAAACTTCCTTGCCCCTGATAAGACTATAAAGCGTTCACAAGCAGAGGTCGGTGTGTACAGTTGGCATCCCCTGTCATGTGCTGCAGGATTTCCCACGCGGTCAGCATTACACAAACAACATGGCAATTCAGTTACTCATTGCAGGAGTCTGTCCCTCTGAGTAGCCATGGTTTCTGACCGGGCAGGAGAAGATGACACAGGCTCCCAGGCCTGCACTCAGAAAATCAATTGACCCCTTTGGATTTCAGGCTTCTCAAAAACGAAAACAATATGCCAGGCATGATAGCATCCACTTTGAGTCCCAGTGCACTCAGGAAGCAGAGGCAAGTGGCTCTTTGCGAGTTTGTAGCTAGCCTGGTCTGCATGGTGGTTTATAGGCTAGCCAGGTCTACCTAGTTGAAACCCTGTCTTAAGAAAAAGAAAAGAAAAGAAAGCAGTGAATCAGAAAAGCAATGGATTTACTATTTCTTTACTCTGTTGACAAACCAAAATTGCTATGTGCCCCCCACCCAAACTCTCTTGTCTAAACTTCTCTAAGTATTATGGCCGAGACAATGGCCATATGTCTTATGATATTCCTTTGCTGTGACCCCAAAGCTGGTCCCTGCCTCTTTCTGGTTTCACACGAGTTCCTCTTAGATGACTGATTCCCCATTCCATATTTAGCACAAATCAGGAAGTTTGTGGCTAAGAGCACGAGATGCTTTTGCAGAGGACTTGGGTTGGGTTACCAGCATCCCATGGCAATCCACGATGATCTATAACTACACTTCCAGGAAGTCTGACACCCTCTTCTGACTGTCATGGATATCAAGGCACACACGTGATGCACATATACGTGTAGGCAAATATTCATACGCATAAAGAAGAGGAGGATGAAGAGGGGAGGTAAGAGCCCTCTGTCTCCCACCTTGTGATATTCTACAAAGCCTTGTGACTCTGCTAGCAAGAAAGTAATCACACGGTGCCATCCTTAAACTTGAATCAGAATCAGCCGGGCGGTGGTGGCACAAGCCTTTAATCCCAACACTCGGGAGGCAGAGGCAGGTGGATGTCTGTGAGCTCGAGGCCAGCCTGGTCTACAAGTGCTAGGTCCAGGTCGGGCCTCAAAAACTACAGAGAACCCCTGTCTGGAAAAACAAAACAAACAAAAACTTGAATCAGAATCATGAGTTAAAACAAACCACTGTGTGTTGTTATAGTAACAAAATGTAGACAACACACTCCTCTACAGCCACCTACCCCAACCCTATAACTCAGAATTCCTTCTCTACCTCCCTGTGTAATCCGATCAAACCCCTGTGATTCTATCTCAAAGTATAGTTCAAGTTCATCCCTTTACCCTGTAGTTACAGCTGCCGCCTGGATCCAAACCTCCATATCCTGTGGCCTGGTTACTGCTAACCTGGTGACTCCCCCATACCTCACCAAGGCCCCACACTCCAGCCCTAGTCAAAGATAAGTTTCATAAGCTTCCACTCCTACTGAAGAGTTTTGAACAATGTGCGTAAAACCACAGCTCTCTCAGACCTGAGAGCCTTTGCTTGATCTATGAGTCCTTTGATGAGCCCTCCTCCCCTCCCAGGCCCGTGTCATCCCTGTAGAAGTTGGCAGTGGGGTACACCATTCTCCTGAGCATGTGCCACCATCATGCCAGGCAGCCCTCTTCACTCCTTACCCACGCTGGGGCATTCCTCACTCTGGGAAACAACTGATGTATCCATCTTCTCCCAGGGAGAGTGGAAGATGTCTCCCGTCCCTAGGAATGCAAATCAGACCTCAAGGGTAAGAGACCCCAGTGATGTGGCATTTTTGGCTTCCTCGTCTGTGGAGGAGCACACCACACAGAGTCTGTTACATAGAAGACATCTAGGAAACAGCTCTGGATGAAGCTGGAATGTTCTTCCAGAGGGCCTAGTCAATCTGAGCAGCTCTCAATCATAGAGTCACTCTACAGCCCTTCTCCTTATTAGACTCAGGAGTCTCAGCGGTAACAAGCGTTCTCCATGGCTTTGTTTCCCCTTGGCCTGACAGGAGGAAGTCAAAATGACAACCTGTAGAGTTTCCCCTGACCCCTGTCCGCTGCACCCCTACAGTATGTGTTGTGGATGAATGAACCCTCCCAAGGGCTACGTCTCTAAAGAACAGGAGTTACCACCCTGAGGATAAAAACCAGCTCTGGGGCTGAACAAGCAAAATCAGAGAGAAAGGTTTCCGAGACAATGGTCCTTTTCCAGACCCTCTCTCTGAGCCAGAGGAGGCACACAGGTGTCTTGCTTCTCCCTCCCCAGTCACAATGCCTTGAGAGGGATGAGCCCACAGTCCCACTGTAATTACACCCTGTTTGACTAGGAAATGGAACTCCTGATCGCATTCCTGAATCTCCCACTGTCGCGACATTTATAACTACATTAGAAAGGAAATAGTCTTCGCTGTGTGCCTTCCCTGAGATAATTGGACAGGGATAACACTGTTGAGGGGCCCGAGGCCCTTCCCAAAATGACAGAAGAGCCATGACTCATAAAGTAAAGGAAATAGTGGTTCCCTCCTTGAGCCCCTGAACACAGGGGAAATAAGTGGAGCCTTAACTGAAAGATGAATACATCTCTCAGAACCCCGGGGTTTTGGAACCCTGGGAGCGCCTCAGTCTGATGTGACAGTGGCGCCGACTGCTCAGCCTTTCTCTGTCTGCAAAATGAGGCCAACAAAAAATGCCTCGGCTCAAACTCCAGCTAGCGCTGCAGACCTCCGGGGATACGAGGGCTCCTGCAAGTCACCCAGAGAGCCCGGTACACACCCAACTCGAGGACTGGAAATAATGACAGGTCTTGTACGAGCACTATCACCGGAAGTACCGTCTCCACGGGCACCATCGCTGATGCCATTTGCTGAGGGCTCTTCTCATGCCATTGGATCACCATCTGCACATCAACACCCTGGGTGTTCACCATCCCCCAGGGAAGCAGGGGACCACTACTGCCCCCATTTCGTAAGAGTGAAAGCAGGAGACCAAAAAAGTTGCTCAAAAGAAGTGGAGCTGCAGTTCTGGCCATGTGCTGTATCTGCAGTAGGCTTTTCAGCTACTATATTATGCCTATTTCTCCATTTGATCCCTAACTAACAGCTACTGAAAGTACCCTCAGTGACCAAGTCAAGAGTCATAGGGACTTTCACACACACACACACACACACACACACACACACTTTAATAGGGATCCATTTTTTATTTAGATAAAAATCAAATCACCTAAAGATCAGCCACTATTTGTAACAACCAAGGGCCTGGAAGAAACAGCTTGGGTAGCAAGGGGGCCCTCTTCAAGAGTTCCCTTTAAAATGCAAGTACCCCTAAGAAAGGTCATGGAGAAGTCACTAGTACCTCCGCGCAGGAAGACTTCCAGATCGTTTGGTCACTCCTCCACTATTAGGAGAAAGGAGCCAAGGGCATTAGAAGGGCACTGTTGGCAAAGGAAGAGGGGGGTCACATGACTAAGGGAGAGGAAGGGACGGCAGAAAATGACTTATAAGCAGCAGGCAGGGACGTGGAAAAAAATCTTGGCCTATTTCACAGTTCTGCCTAGGGCTGGCCTGGGGGCATTCATCAGTACCACACAGGGTGACATTTGTGGTGAAATGTCTTAAATCAGTTAAGGGCTAAATCATTATTTCTAGAAACATTAATTTTGTCACCTTTTGAAACAGTACAACATAATGAAGACAGGCTAAGTGGATGCGGGGTTTTCCTTAAGGAAGACGACTCACCCGTAGCTTGCTAGTCAGGAAACGCTAAGTGTCACCTGCAGGACACTGATGGGAAGGCGCAGTCCCCAAGCCGTCTAAAGTGAGCTGCACCCACGGAGCCGGCTGGTTTCTTCTGTTGACTCTGACTGATTGATGGCAGAATGCTCACCAGCTCCATGGCTTTGGCAAAGGTTTCTCTAAACCCCTCCAGTGGGCTTCCAAATATACTTCACCAAAATAATACGGCTTCATCCATGGTACCTGCCGTATTATGTATGTATGTGAGCACATTTATTAAACAGAAAGATGTCTGGGATTGGTTCAGTGGATGGAGTGCCTGCCTAGCATGCACAAGAACCTCAGCTTGATTTCCAGCACCATATAAGCCGGGCACTGAAGTGGGTGCCTGTAATCCCAGAGCTTGAGACGTAAGACAGGAGCATCATAATTAGAAGGTCATCTTTGGCCACAAAGGGAGTTTGGGACCAGCCTGGGCTATGTAAGAATCTGTCTCAAAGGAAAATAAATAAAATTTAAAAGCCAGAAAGTTTCAATGCTACATAGAGGATGTGTGCACAATCAGTCCCTATTTGCTCCCACGCTCTAGAGAGCTCCAGACTGCAATGTCAGCTCGTTGTCTCATCTGTCCATAGTGGCATCTGAGTACTGACTGATTTAGTGCAGCCATAAAAAGCCAGAAGCTCACCAGGGAAGAAGGGGTTAAAGTTTGTTCAACCACGAACCCAAGGGTCAAAGATGTCACCATTATGGTTCATTATCTGCCCCAAGTATGGACCCCCAGACCTAGGGTTTAGGCAACCTCCAGGCAGCCTTAAAGCCTTGGTGCTCCAAATAGTATCAGAAATACATAATTCACAAGCTGGCAAATCTGCTAACAAATGGGGCTAAACTGCCACAATTTTAGCACAAATTGATCAAAAAAAAAGACAGCAATGGACTATGTGTAATTCAAACTGAAACAAAAAAATGTATTTTGATTTTTTTTTCTTTTTGTTGACTGAATTGATTCTCCAGCCCAAGAAAGGATAAATCTTCATGGGCTTTTACAGAAAGAATAAAATAAAATCTCTGTGTAGCTTTCATCCCAAATGAAAATCAAAAATAGACGCTGCTTCCCTATTCCTTCCGATTTGGCATTTTTAGAAATTAATTTTTCCAGGCAATTAAATTAGCCAGTAATTTGATATCACCATCTTATTTCGTTAACTAGAACACATGCTGAAATAACACACAACCTCATTCTCATTTATGATTTTTACAAATTTAGTACTCATCAGGAGGTGCTGGGTGGACAGTGCCAGAGACTAGAATCTTCTCCGCTGGCTGGGAGAGGTGACCACGTGAGCTGGAGTCCAGGCCTGTCCAGCTGCAGGAGAGAGAAAGAGCCAGCCCCACACACAGGCCTTTATTCTCTACTCCAGAACCCTCCCTGACCACCCAGGAGGCCAGGATAAATGGCACGGCACTGAATGGAGTCCACCCTCCCACTTCCCCATAGCCACCTGGTATTTCTATGCTGCCTCTGTCCAAAGAATTCACAAATGTTTCCCAAGTCACACAACTGTAGTCTCTAATCATTATAGTCCGCTCGATTTCTGGGAACCCGGAAAGTCACTCGGGAGTAGAGAGGGTGGACACCCTTAGCGGGAGAGAAGAGGGCTGAGGATTCGAGTCCCACCGATGAAAGAACGAGCTATATGCATTCCTAAGAGGGAACCAAAGCCTGAAGTGCCCCCACACACACACACCCCTGTTTTCTAGACGGACAAGCAGAGATACAGAGAAGATAAGCCAGGGCTTCAAGTACGTGCCCTAAGTAGAAAAAGTCAAGGTCAAAACTAACTCAGAGAGAAGATCAGAAAGTATTCCTCTTAAAATCATTTTTAACGTGAACACTTACCAGCGTACTTCAAGAGGACCCAAGTTCAGCTCCCAACACCAACATTGGACTGTTCACAACCACCCGTAACTCTAGCTCCAGGGTTCCAACACCCTTTTCTGGCCTCTGAGGGCATCCACACACTTGTGGCATATACTCATACAAAACCACAGACAGACAGACAGACAGACACACACACACACTCATGCACACTCATTCACAAGCACATCAGTACAGGTGACATATAAACGAGGCCTATGCAAGGCAAGGTAAGACCAGTGTGTCCCATACCCGTCCCCCACCCCAACCCCACAACCCCTCCTATCCCTGGGAGTGGGGTATATTCACAAGAGGCTAGGCATTCTTTAGGCTAAGGACCGTCTAGATCCTGTAAGTCCTCTGACTCACCCCACAGCTTGCCACAGTCACTCCTTTAGGTAGGTTTTGGGGAGATCCCCACACAGACTCCTCCATCTGCCCTTCCCCTTGGCAACAGTGATGCTTTATTTAAAACACAAGCAAATGTCCATTTTTCCCACCCAGATCTTCCTGCCCATTGAATCTCATGTGGCTGCCTCTCTGACTTTCCTTCATTTCATTGCACAAGTGGGCACAGCTCTGCTCCGCAGGATATCCCAGAGTCTTTCTAACTTCAGCCCCACCTCTTGGAAAGTTGAGCTGGCTCGCCCTCGCCTTTCTTTCAACATGGGCAGCGGGTAAACCGTAGCAGGCTTTTCTCAGACTGTCTACAAAGGAAAACCAGCTTCTCAAAGACCACCTACCCCAGTGACAGATGGAGAACATGAGCTGAGAGAAAGGGGTCTTCCTAAGCCCTTCACTCCTATCAAGCCTAGGTAGGGCCCTGGTCCTGTGTCCCCGTGGAGCTGTGTGCAGCTCACATGGTGACTCTCACTATAGCACCTGCATCATAGTGACTCTTTGACTTAGATGCCCAACCTCCATACTGGAGAGCCCCAGAGGAGAACAGTTCATTGTGTTGATCATCCTAACCTCATCGGCTGCCATGCATGGGCACTCAGAAAATGCTGGTTGAGTGACTATTGAAGAGATCAATGAAAACAAGACTTTTCGTGAAATAATAATAGAGTCGCTTATTGGGTTTAGCTTACTTCACTCATGGGCCGAGGGGACCGGTTCCCACTGGGGGAATCTTCCACCATGAATACGGTGGCGAAAATGAATGAAACATTTGAGTAGCTGGTCCCTAGTTGGTGGCACCATTTGGGTGTGGTCTTGCTGGATGAAGTGTGTCACGGAACAGAACAGGGCTTGGGTTTCAGAGCCTTGCAGTATTCCCAGTGCAACTCTCTGCTTTTGCTTCGGGCTCTCGGCTTCCTGCTTCAGCCACCCCATCTGGCATTTGCTACCACACATCCCTGCCATTGTGGACTCATCCCCTCTGGAACCATAAGTCACAACAAACCCTTCCTTCCGTAAGGTACTTTGGTCCTGGTTCTCATCATGGCAGCAGAAAGTCACTAATACAAAGGCTCACTCCACAGATGGGGAAAGACAGGGAGTCCAAAGCCAGGCAACCGATGTGGGGGTCTGACTTTTGACCAATTCTACGTCCCCCTCAGCGAACACCGTGTCAGATCATTAGATTTCTCATCTGGGATAAGAAAGGGTGTTGAGATACCTTCCTGCCCCAGTTCCACTCACTACCAGGTGAACGTGATTCAGGGCGGGAGATTCCCCCACTGGGCTGAGCCCTCAGGCCCCCTGCTTGGTCAGAAGTGAGCAGATTAGCATTAGTGGAGAACTGTGTGTGATGTTCGTTCAGCTGCCTGGAGACACAGTCTCCCCAAAGATGTATGTTAGGGTGCATATCAAACAGCTGGGATGCAGATTAGAGACCTCTTAAAAGCTGGGGCCTTTCCTCTTTTCCTCTTTCTTCCTCTTTTTTTTAGACGCTGCTGTCAAGGTGTGTTAGTACCTCTTCATTTAAACAAGCTCCTTAGTCTTCGTACATGGAGCAGAGACTCAAAAAAAAGTCAAATAAATAATCTATCATGCTAGCAACATAATTATAAGAACATATGTTAGCACCAACTAGCTATCTTCTAGTCATATTACGGGACTGTGTGGGAGAGGAGGATGACAGGAGAGGCTCAAAATAGTTCTGGTGGAGGAAGGGTGACAAAGGCCTGTGTGGGAACCCAAACCAGGCTTTGAGAGTTCTGAGTTCTGGTGAACACAGCATCCCTGCATCCTAGAGCCATGCTGTTGGGGCTTTCCTGTTGTCACTGTGACTTCCTTGGAGATGGAGACCCTCTGTCAGTCTGCAGCAGGCAGTGCCAGGGAGGTGGCTAATCAGAGGGCTCTTGCTTGGCCAGGAATTTAGACAGAAATGACCCCAGATGGAAGAAAAATCCTCACAGGCAAGGGCCATGGGCCTTGGTTCTCACAGATGCTCTGAGACAGTGAAGGAAAAGTATGTCTACAGCCTTAAGTCACTATGGCACCACCTACCCCACCCTGTACCCCCACCACATTTTCTCCTTACTGTGACGACGGCCGGCCCTCAAGTTCAAGGCTCTCTTGTCTCCGTTTCATGTACTCTCTCCTGCTTCCAGGGCTACCCCAGTCCCTGACCTGAGACCCTGTGGTCTTCAGTCCACATCCCTCCCTTCATGTGCTTGGGGACCCCTTGCAACTGCTGCTGTGACACCCTGCCATTCTGGAGGACCCTGGCACTCAGTGCAACTTTAATTACGCTGTGACTGCCTTCCTGATAACTCGCCGCCTCTGTGAAGGTAGCACATGCCTCATTTGCTCCCCACCGTGACTGCGGCTGACTAGGGAGGACCCAGGGTCTCTATTGTGAGGACACACATGGTGCCAACTCATGAGGAAGCTGCAAACAAGGTTTCCTGGAGCCCAAGGAGCTGGGAGGATCAGAAAGCGTTTGCAGGAGAGGACACAGTGCTCACAGCTGTTTGCAGAGGATCTCTGCACTCAGGGCAGGGCAGGGCACTGGGCAGCAGCTCTGGCAGCTGTGCCTGAGTCTGGATGGCAGTGATGGGCACAGAGCTGCCATGGAAACCTCAGGGAAAGGCCAAATGTGTGCTCCAGAAAGGGAATTCTGAGGACCCAGAGGAACCTGGAGGTAAGAAAACAGCTGGGAGGCCATGATATTTACCATACTGAGAGAAGGGAGCCTACATCAGGATAGTGACCTTTGACAGACAGAGAGAAGTTCTGGGGACATATTGAAGGGTAGCATCATTTCTTCTGTGACATGCTAGGCATTTGGTCCAAGAGTTGAAAAAAAATGAAGGACCAAACAGAGACTTCTGAAATGTTGATGGATGTGTTTAATACACATTCTCATGTCTAGGAACATAGAAGTGAAAACGGAACTTCATGAAAACAGTTTCAAATGTTATCCTGACAGCTTCTATGCTTCTATATGGCCTGCTAGTCATGGAAGAGGAAGAACCAAAAGATAAGCAGGAAGGAAAATAAGAAGAAAGATCTGGTGCTTATTGGAGACAATAGCTCAAGTGGCAGGCTAAGAGAAAGATGTTTCCATGCGTGCACACGTCTAAGCTGAAGCCTTTGATTAAAGGCTTTCCTTCCGGGGCTGTGTGTACAGCTCAGGTGATAGAGAGCTCACCTATCATACATGATGTCCTGGGTTTGAATGCGAGCATCACACGACATCTGTGTGGGGGCACACACCTATGATCCCAGCCCTTGGGAGATCAAAGCAGGGGATCAAGATCACTTCAGATACATAGTAAATTTCAGACCCACCTAGGCTGCCTCTGCAAGGCAGTGGGTAGGAAGATCTCAACTCTGGCTAAGTTTAAATGCTATTTTCTTTTTGGTTATACGTGTACAGGTACTGGGGGTACAGGAGAAATGGCTCAACAGCTAAGAGCGCATACTGCACTTGTAAGGGCCCCATGTTCAGTTCCTAGCACCCAGATCAGGCAGCTCACAACTGCCTGTAATTCCAACTCCAGGGAGTCCGATGCCCCCTACTGGCTTTCATGAGCATTTCATTCATACAAGCAAGTGCCACGCACATTCATGTGTACCCAATTAACAAGAAAAAGAATTTAAATCACACAAAAAAAGCATTCAGGTATTAATATGTCCCTTCCCCATAAGTATAGTTTCAAACACTCATGATACAGAGATCAGATCCCCAGTGAGGGAAAGGGAACCGGTATTCCTCGTCCAGGATCATCAGGTAGCGAAGGAGGAGAGGTCTACCAAGGAAGTGACAGGGATATTTTAATGTTTATGCCCTCCTCAAGCCCCGTCTAATTTTCCTTCTTGGATTCTATCATTTAAATGGCCTTCTCCCTCCCAAGAGGACACACAGTGAGACTTCAGTGTAACCTAGACTAATATGTCAACACTGATAGAGAAAACATGGCATTTGTGCTCAGCCCCAAGGAAGCATTGCTCGCCGAGTGGGGGAGCAGACAAGTCATCGACGCCCTGGGTTTGCTGATATCCACATTGATCCCTTGGAAATACTTGGTGAGATCCCCCACTTAACGCCGTGCCCTCTGTTTTGGAGACACGGGATAGAGTGGTCAGGAGCGCTCACCTTCACTCTTTGCAAGACAAACTCGCCACTCCCTCTTTAAAGCCACAACCTCTCTACTGCCTATATAGATAAGAATAGGATGGTATTTGGCATAAAGGCTATTTGAAAAGCACTTCTGCCTCACCAAACAACTCTGAAATACATCGGATGGGCATTGTTAGTTCCACTAGCGACGTGAAACATCCACTTGAAAGGCTGGCAAGGTGACTATATCATGTGTCTCACCCATTAACACTGCCACCTCCTACCAACGCAATTGACTTTTAGCCTCACTGTCTGTGGAGGGCTGTAGGAACCCCCACAGTTGTATAGGCGAAGCTCACCCTTGCTGTCATATAAGCCCAATGAGACGATTTGGATTCGTGCTTATCCCAGTGGGTTAACCTTGTGTCCAGGAGCAGTCTGACCTAGCACTGACACACGCGAGTGGGGACACAGGTAGAACCCACATGGCTGAGCTTCCTCCCATAGCACCTAAAGAAGGGGGACTGGCCAGACTCCCCTGCTGCGGGTCTTCCCTATGCTTCCCTGATGGTCAATGAACCTGCACAATGGCCTGACTTCTCCAGAAACATCCCAGACATTTCAAACAAAAACAAACCGAGCAGACCCCAGCCCAAGATGCACACCTGGTCCCAGCTGCCCAGTGCCACGCCCAGGCTTCGATCAGAAATAAGCCAGGCTGCCCCAAGCAGGAAGAGGTAAGAGCAAGTAAACCTTGCTTTAATCTCTCCTGTAGATTGGAACAATCTGAACCAACCTGTAATTTCATCCAGACACGTGGAGAAAATAATTTTTAAAGCCTTGCTCAAACAGAAATGCACCTCCGCTCAGACTGACTTTCCCAGCACCCTCTCTTCCTGCCCCCTTCCCCATCTGCACTTTATTCAATGAGCACATCTGCATTCCTTCACCCTCTCTCTCTCTCTCTCTCTCTCTCTCTCTTTCTCTCTCTCTCTTGGCCAGAAACTCTATACAGCCTTATCACTGACACCTCTCCGCAGTTTCAAATTCCAACCTTGTGCCAAATCTCTATTTCCTGCTGCTTAATTTCCATTCAGTGACTCTTGTTTTTGCTTCTTCTGCCTTTCCCAGCATGGACTAGCTCCAGCCCAGCTTCTTGTAATTTTTTAAGGAAGGCTCCCCATCGAGTGCTATTGGAATCTGAGCCTCTGCTCCATGCCAGTGGCTAGCCATTGTTTATACTACCTAATGATGTTGCCAGTAGGGCCTGCTCCCCACCCCCATCCCCACCCCCACCCCCACGGTCTTTGTTGCCCTCCCTGAGTGTGCACAATAAGGCCCAAGAGAACTTTTTCCCACATAGGATGACCCAGTAGGTCTTTGTTATTGCTTCACTCCACACTGAAGAAGCCTTTTTCCATTTCGATTGCAAAGGGAATAATAAAAACAAATCTAGAAGCCTTGTTTACCCTGCCCTTGATGACACAGCCTACCCGAGCCCGTGATAACGCCTGTCAGGGCCGGGTCTGTCGGAGCCTCGTCATGTAAAGCCTAGTGGAAGGACAGCAGGTGAGATCCTGCCAGGAGCATGGGCCGAAGACCAACTTTGGGGTATGTGGAAGGGCAGCCACTTGGTACTTACTTCTTGGGGATGAGGAGCTCTTCCCAGCGTTAGATGGCTCTGCACAGCTGGGAATAACTCAGGGCTTTTCTCCGGGCTTGACCTACTCAGTGGCAGCATAACATTTATAATGGAAGTGTCGAAGACAGAGATGGTCACCATCTTCCTTCCCAAAGGTGGAATGGTTCTGTTGTTAGGGGAGGTCTCAGGTTTTACTTTGCTTTTCCCAAGCCAATGGCTCAGCTGATGAACCCTGGCTTTTACACCGTAGTCAATCCCATGGTCATTTTCCAAATCTCCTGTCCCTCCAGTTTTTGCCACCTAAGTTGATCTCTCCCTCATCACATTTAAAATATAACATCCAAAATGAACAGGAGCAGAGAGTTCCAGATACAGATGCATGGATGCCAATTAAGCAAACGTGCTTAAGGGACAAGAAAAGGACATTGCCATCTGACACTAGGGCAGAAAGAATACCGATACTCTTTGGTCATCCTTCTTCACAGCTGTTGCTGAAGGAGTCCCTACACTGTCTGGAGGGCTGCTTCACTGGACAGTCATCTCCCTGAAGCTGATTTATGGTATCAGGTCTCCGGGCCCTGGCTGGGTTCTCCGAGGTTATGTCCCTTTTCCGGAGAAACCTTCCCATCATCTTGTGTGCAGAAGCATACTTCCACCACACCAGGTATGACATAGTCCCTGCTGCTGGCTTGCACAGTAGCAGTGTATGACATCATAGGCAAGCAAGAGAAAGTCTTCTTGTGTGGCGTTAGGAGCCAGCTGTGCAATGCACCTCAAAACCACGACTTTTCATTTAGTTACTTTATTCAGGTTTTAAGAACAAAGTTATTCTTCTAGTAGAGCAGGGTTCACTTATATCTTCTTAACCCAAATCAGGCCAATAGTCTCTGCAATAGTGTAATTGAACTTGTGTCACTGAAAGACCTGAAAGCATCGCTCCAAGGCAGATTTTCTCTGTAGCTTTGGAGCCTGTCCTGGAACTAGCTCTTGTAGACCAGGCTAGCCTCAGATTTACAGAGATCCGCCTGCCTCTGCCTCCCGAGTGCTGGGATTAAAGGCATGTATACCACCACCTCCCTGCTCCAAGTCAGATTTTTTAAAAGTGTGTGTATGTGTGTGTGTATGCATGCATGTCTGTGTGCATGTGTGTTTATGCATGTGTGTGTGTGTGTGTGTGTGTGTGTGCATTTACTGTGTGTGCCTGGTCAGATCATCTCAAGAACACCAACAAGGGCTAGATTATATCATTGCCATTCTACCCATAGGATTGGGTACACATGCAAGGGCAAGCTAAAGCCAAAAGAAGCCCCCCAAAAATCTAAACAGTAGTCAAACACCTTCCCTAGTTTGGGATCAAGGGTCCCCTTAAACCCATCTACTCCCTAAAAGAGAGATCTTCAACTGTCTGTGGAAAGCAGGAATAGGAAACACTTCAGTGGCCACCAGAGACTGCCCCCCCCCCATTTTGTCATCAGCCCTGGGGTCTGCAGCCATGACAGACAGACAGACTCAACTAGTGCCCACAGATGGCCGAGTGCTCCGCCTGGCCTCACTTGAGGTCTTGCGTGCGGAAGTCTACCATCACCAGGAAGTCTATTTCTAAAGAAGTGAGATTCTGAGTCTAAGAATCCCTTCTTCCCGAAGGACCATCAGTGCCTCTCTCTGCACAGGGCTAAGGTACTGAGCCCCCACGGCAGGCTGAGAAAGCAGCACAGCCCATCCAGCTTTGGCTCCAAGGACTGGAGGCAAAGCAAGACCGCAGCCTTTGAAAACAAACTCCACATGCAAATGAGCAAGCCGATGTCCAGAATAAATATTTATCGAGGCTCTCCAGCATAATAAACAAGTGAGGGCCTAAAAATCGTAGGGTGTCATTTGTTGTATCCCCACTGGAAAGGCTTGGTTTGCTGTCAATTTTCTGCTTTGCTCAAGGGTACCTGTAGACACTCCTCACACGAAACAAATTAAGGGAAGAAGAGATGGTCCAATCGAGAGTCTCTGCTCACTGGCTCTTTCCTTCTCTAGAGTGTAAACTGAAAGTTCCCCAGAGAGATGGAGCTGTTAGAGTAATCATAATTCTTTCTAAAAAAAAAAAAAAAAGTAGATTCTCCAGAAAGCCAGAATATGAAATTAATACATCCACTTAAAGTTATTGTTTCCATCTTTTTCAATTCGTTGTATTATTCCCCTGTTTTAGACACTTAAAACTATGGGTGAGTATGTTAACACTGCATATACATATTCATGAGTCTATAAATATTCATATTTACATGTCTATGTAAATATGTGTGTATGCATATAAATGCAAATACTAAGATTGCAGATATTGATAAATACCTATAAGAAACAGTAGGAAAATACCCCTTCCTAACTGAACTCTGACTTCATTTTATATATATATATATATATATATATATATATATATATATATATATGGCACAGGGTAGAAAAGAGGTGTGCACACACCACATATAGATGTTTTGGTCCATAACAGACTGCATTCATGATGGTGTCCTTTGTTTGGCTTTTATTATTGCTGCTGTTGTTGTTTTAACAGGGACTCTCTATGTAGCCCTGGCTGTCCCGAAACTCACTATGTAGACCAGGCTGGCCTCAAACTCACAGAGATCCATCCACTTCTGCCTCTGAATACTGGAAATCAAGGTGTGTGACACCGTACCTGATTTATGACAGGGTCCTTTGATATTACATCACCTAGTGACATCTTAACACACTAAGTTTACATAAGTGTATTCTCTGATAACTCCACAATGACAAAGACCTAGAACCATTCCCTCTCATTAAGTGACATATGGCTTTAGATGTGTACTCTATCAGTCCATACATATGAAAAAAATAGCGCAGAATTAAGATTCAGAGAGAATCACAGTCTTTGTGGCAAGTTCAAGTAACCTGATGCATGAGGCTTCTCTGTATCACTAGCTTCGTGCTTTGTATGCATTTTAAATTTTCCATAACAGAATGTTTAAAATTTCAAAGACAAGAATTTAATTTACCTGACATAATGGATATAAATCTTAAAATTTGCCATTGATGGGGTTTTTCAAATAGTCGATAATACAAAAATAGACTTTATTGTGCTGGTTTTCCTACACTAATGGGGGTGGTAAAGGTTTTTAACAGAAAATTATAGTAAAGTCTTGTTGGACAGGACCCGTGCCCTAGGGGAGCAAAGATGAAACTGATAGAAGTAGTGGAATGGAGGGGCGCACGCTCCTCAGATGGGGTGCAGCTGCCATTGTTCTTACCAGCTTACAAACTCGTTTTTAAAAAAATCACCAGAGTGATGACCCCATAGTTAACATCACACACTGTCCCTTGTGCAGAACCCGAGTTTAGTTCCCAGCACCCACATCAGAAAGTTTGCAACCTCCTAGAACTCAGCTCCAGAGAATTCAAAGCCCTCTTCTGGCTTCCATGGATGCCTGCATCCATATGCACATACATGTACACAGATATAGATAGATAGATAGATAGATAGATAGATAGATAGATAGATAGATAGATATAGATATATAGATATAGATATATAGATATAGATATATAGAGAGATAGATAGATAGATAGATAGATAGATAGATAGATAGATAGATAGATATACACATTCACATAAGTAAAAAATATTTTAAATTATCTTTCTGGAGACCAAAGCCTTTCCAAACTTCTTTAGAAAAAATTTAAGTATATCCTGAAGTTCAAGAATGTTCCTCCACCTACTGCCCAATGGATCTCAGCTTAAGACATACCAGTCCACTGGGGAAGCTATATCAGACACAAACAGTAGCAGTGTTTAATACTAAATATCAAACATAAGCCATTCCTGTCTACCTCTCCACTCAGATATGTTACTGAGCATGAACGGTAAGCAGAGAAATGAGAAAAGCCCAAATCCTGATGGACAAGTCTAAGATTTGTTAACTCAGTGACTAGAAACAGTGAGCACAGCATGCTGGTGCTGGCCCTGGTGGCTCTTTGGTGTCCCTGGTTTTCTGTGGACCCAGTTGTGAAAGGGCACAGTTGGATACCAAGTCAGCCCTAGGATAATTAGCCTTCCAGAAGCAAGGACTATGGGCCCCACTGTAACTAGTCTGAATCCCTAGAGATTTCAACCCCTTTGGGTCAACTCTAGATGCAGCCTCTGAGCCTCGAAGGCCATCCGTTACACGGGACACCAGGCACTTTCTTAGCTCTGCACAGCCCGACCAAAACTGAAAACTATAATAACAAGCCTGCAAGTGTGTGACATCATGTTTGCCTCGGCTAACAAGCTTCTCTGTTCACCAGCAGCCAAAAGGTTTAAGTGGTTCTTAAACAAAGACAGCCCAAAGGAGAATAATGATGTCAACTCCGAGCCATGGTTCTGTGGTGCGAACACAAAATCTGCAGGACCCAAGTTCAAAATGATTTACAGACACTTTGATCAGAGTCAGATGGAACTCGGTGTCTCCCTGGAGATGAGCCAGCAGCTATCAATCTGAATCCTCTCCAACAAGTTTGTCATTAATCAGAATCGATACATTATGGAGACAATTTTCTCCTTTGTCTCTCAGCCCAGGGAATTTTCCGCATTGATTTTTATCATCCGATCTCAAGATATTCGCGTTACGAAAGTGGCCGATGGTAGTCACAGCTTTGACTCCCTCCGGTGGCTCTATTGGCAGGGCCAAGGAGAAGTCTGAGGAATAAATTCAATTAGGCACGGAGGTCTCAGGGTAGCAAACCCAAGTCCTCATTGGCAGGTTTGTTTCGAACTGCTCCTGCTTGTTTGTAGCCCGTTTGCAGGCATGACTTTGGACTTGCAGGAGGCAAAGCGACAATTGCAGCTCTGCTGCAAGCCTCACCCTGTGCTACCTGATCCCCACGACTGGGCGAAACCAGGGAGATGCACTCTGGGATAAAGATCAAGGCCTAGCCGTTGGTCCCTACATAGCTATTTTTCTCCTCTCTGACACCAGATGGCTGCAATGCACCTGTAAGATCCTCATGACCTCCTGTTCCCATTAGTCCCCAAACAATGACCATCAGGCCTAGGGAGGTGTTTAGTTACATGATGGCACTGCACTTTACTGTAGAGTCACAGCACCCCAGATAAAGCCAAGCATGGGGTGTGCACCACTAACCTCAGTGCTGGGAAAGGGGCCAGAAGGATTCGTGAAGCTCACAAGCCAGTGAGCCTAGTCAAACTGGGGAACCCGCGGTTCCAAGAGAAACCCTGTCTCAAAAGCTAAGCTAGAAAGCAATAGAGGAAGTCAAGTTCGGCTTCTGACCTCCATGCTTGTGCATATGCATACACTCATCACACACACACACACACACACACACACACACACACACGAACACACATGCACAAAGAAAGCTCATGCTATCTCTAGGATATGGCAGCTACATCTGTGGAATCCCTCCCCAACTGCCAGCGTGAGGATACTACTTTGTCCACCCCAAATGTCATCAGGATATTTTGCATTGCAGTTCAGTACTGTTCTGGAAGGATCTTCAGCCCTTCCTCAGGGAGACAATAAAAACCAGGGATGGAAACCTAGGACAATGGCAAGAAAATGAAGGTCGCATTTTCGTACTGCCTACAGGCTCTTTTTCAAGGAAGTCTCTATTCGCTCCCATGCGCTACTCTAACACATGATATTTTTCCAGCTCACTGGTATTTCATAAACACCATTTGTTGTCATGTGGTTAAATTAAAACTGAGGATATCAAACATCAAACAGTATGTTAATGTCAAGTATGCTTGAATAAATAGTAAGAGTTCAGCTGAATGGAATATGCGGATTGCTAGCTAATTAAGCAAGAAGCAGGTGTGAAAAAAATCTAATTTAGGCAATTTTTTATAATTAATAATGTTTACTTGTAGTACCCTTCTAATGGGGCTCCAGTTTAGCCTCTTGTGAATTGCCGAGTTTACTCCAGTATTTTAAAATTATAATTGAATGGAGAGTTTCCCCAGCTATCAGGTTGCCTTTTCAGCTGAGGAAATCGCTGCCCAGCATAGAAGGTGCCTCGCTGTACTTTGTAGTCATAGGATTAATGAGCAAATTAGCCTAGCAAATTAAAGCTTAAAACACACACGGCCGTGTCCCTACACCTGAACATTCTCCTAAACCCTCCCCACCCCATGCATGAATGGTGGCGTGTGTGAACTTAGGTGAACCGACTTGAATGAGATGCTAGATTCAAACAAATCGTTGGCAATGGGTCATGCGGGTTCCAGTGAGTGCCTGCACAGCGCTACGACAGAGAACATTCTGCTACAAATAGAAATGAAAATACTAAGATCATATCTAAGCTGTCCAGGCCAATTGCACACAACCAATCAATTAATCCAAGAATACATTTAAGTTTGGTTTTCCTTCCAAGAAACCAAATGGAAGCCGAGGAGGCGAACATGGCCACAGATGTGCAAACAGACCTGGACTATTTCATGGACGTGACATATCTACTGCATTTAATTAAAAGAAGAATGTCTGAGAACAATGTATCCTTCTCAATCCAGGGCCGAGGGACCAAAACAAGACTGGATTAGATAGGACAACTGGAGTCTCCGGAGACCAGCCCCCTCTAATGGGAGCGCCACATGTTTGATATGTAGGGAAGTAAGTGGGTGTCCTGGACATAGTCCACAATTCATCACGTCACAGCCCTGCTCATTCCCATAGAGGAGACTCAAAACCACGAAACCATATGCGGAATATTAAAAATCATTTAACGGTAACGTGCGCATTTTGAAGGCATGCACTCTGGACAAGGCAGCAGTCCAAAGGGCCCCTGGAAAAATCCCCAGACCAGAAGATAATGGCTGTAAAGACGAACTGGGTTTTCTGCACAGATGTGTATATTCACACGCACGCGCAAACACACACACACACACACACATACACGCACGCACACGGGGTATCATAGAAATTCACACCTCCTCCCTGCAATGCTGCCTTTTAACACTGGTTTCCTTACCAATTCCTATAGCGAGGCCAGCATCAATAATTAATGGGACTATATACCTAGGGTATCAACACATTAATTTATAATTAAGGATGAGAAACACCAGTTCTTCTCCTACCGCCAATCATTTGGTATTAAAGGGTACGCATAGATATTTACATTCATACATATACATATATACGGCAGATATAAATCATTTCTTAGAGTCAATAACCTTACTGTGTTTTCATGTGCCTTCCATTGCCGTGGAATTACTCACAGCCCTGCCCCTAACCACATGGAATTTTATTTCCCATCAGAGAGATGTTTACTTGGTTCACTTTGTTGGGACTCTGAATGCTTACTCAGTCTATAAAGATTTTATGCAACAGATTTTGCTAAGCAACATTAAAAGCACTCCCTGATAGATCTCGCTGTTGACCGCATTACTTCTAGGTAGCATCTCTGTGCTTTTGATTCCAGCTAGCCCACTAACAAGGGCAACACAGAGTTCGGCTCTGCCGTGCATGGAAATGCTGACAAGTTTGGAGGCCGGGAGCTCTGTTTGTTTCCTCGGTTGCCAGAAATAATATAGGAAGAGAAAAGTGAATGCCAGGAGCTTAAGCGTGTACCCAGGGAGGAATCAGACTTCATCAACTTTCAGCCCAGACACCAGACACCAGAAATGGCTTCCACCTCAGTCGAGCCCTAAGATTCCAGCTAAAGACACATGATGACAACGGCTACAAAGAGCTCCTTCTGTAGGGGACTCTACCCCACCTAAATGCATCCTAGGACCCTAGAGTCCACTTTTGTGCAGGCTGTGTCTGTCCCCCAAAGATAAGCGCTGACCAAGGGCAGCAGGCTGTGATCACCTCTAAGGCATAAGCAAGCTATTTCTGCCCTTGGTTATGCCAACTGCGATGGCCTATGCACTCTGTGTATGTCACCTCTTTCAGGGACAGCTGAATGTAGAGGAGGGTCTCCTCCTTAACTCATCAACAGAGGAGTTGCAACAGAGCTAGGTGGGGGAAGTTGATGAGGCCGAAAAGGTAACGTTGAGCAGATGCCATCTTAGGTATAGAGTCTAATCCATTCCTAGTGGGGTTGGCTGATTCTCAAATGGAAGGATGACTTTGGCTCAAGATCTGAACCTCAGGGACGCTAATGCTTTTCCAAGCCCAGGGACGGGGCTACAAGGACACACACACACATTCTATGGAGTCACCTCAAAGAAAGGAAGGGGAAAGTGTGGCCATGTGGTTTAGGAGACAGTCTTTCTTCCTGCTGTCCCACCCCATCTGGGACCTGAGGGAATGGCTCTGCTATAACACTGCTCTGGTAGGCTTCCCTGAGAGGAGCAGCAACAGCACGGCCAGACAGCTGGTCTTTCTAGAAGGTAAATGGCGTTGGAGAGGGCCATGTCAACTCAAAGAGGGTTCTACTCCAGTAAGTAGGAGGCGGGGGTTCTTGGCTGTCTTGTCCCTGGGTCCCTGAGTAAAGATGAAGTCTCTCCTGCTCCCTCTCACTGCCTCAAGCTTCTTTGCCACTTGGCTGATTGGCGCATCCCTACAGCAAGTCAGACCAGCTGCGAAACCCCTTCCTCTCCAGATCCAGACAGTAAGCACGCTGGGGCAGAAAAGACAGGAGGGCTAGAAGGAAGGAAATCCTCAGAGCAAACCAGTGGGCCTGCACAGCCACCAGCCCAGGGACCTTACTGTCACAGTTGACAGGAAACTTTCTCTGTGGCGTGTCATTAGATTCCCTGCCCAAACACCATCCCTGCATATATGGAACTCCTAAAACCCTTGTCAACAAGGGCTTGGGCAGGGCATGGGGGAGACAAGGAGTCCAGGGCACAAAGCTATGATAGATGGGAAGGGGGCTAATGGATGAACTCCTCTTCCATGATAAAGCCAAGAGAGGAAAACTGCAGATGGGTCTGTGTACTGGGGAAGTCAGATTTCCAGTTATCAGAGCACACAGCGGAGGCTGAAACAGAAACACCGATATGCGTTTATTACATCAGTGCTGAAGACAGAAGACAGGCAAGAGCTTGGGAGTCTTCAGACGCAAAGATACAGAGAGAAAAGAGAGCTCCTTCTTGGGTGGGGAGGCACGGTGTTCATGATGTTGGAGACAGAGACTGAGACATTTCTACAGTCTTATACAGTCTCCATGAGACCCAACAAAGATCGACTGTTGAGACTGTAGCTCTGGGAATCTGACCTGCCAGGTGGAGGTCTTGCTTCTCTGCTTCTTAATGGGGGCAAGTTCTTTAACCTCTCAGCCTTGGTACCTGCATGTGAAGATTAAATAAGGAATGTCACCTCAGCTGAGCAACCGAGTGTGCTTTAGCGTGTGTGAGGTTCTGTGTTCCATCCCCAGGACCACAAAACAACAAAAACAGAAGGATAACTATAGTGGCCCACAGCCAAGTAAAGTACTTAACGGGTACCGTCTACACAATGCAAGTTCACATGCTACGTGCACACACTCAGCATGCGCTTAAAGTATGCAACTCAGTTGGAAGAATCAGGGCAAAAACTTTCCAAAAGTGACCAAACAGGTTGTAGTTGGTAATCTTTCTACACTCTAGTGGGCTACTGAATGAAGTCCAGGGCACTTGCTGGCTACACTGCCATCTCAGTAGTTTATGATTTGGCCTCCGTTTCTGAAGCTCTCTCCCCAGAGAAATTGTATTTGTACATCCATGTCCACAGGAGCAGGATTCACAATGGCCAAGACATGGAAATGTTACAGACAGAAGAACAAAGTGTCATATAATTATACAGTAGAACATCAGCTAACCTGTAAGAGGGAAGGCATTTCTTGATGGCTACTACCTGGATAAATCCTAAGAATGATTCGCTAAGTGTCATGAGCCAGCCTTGAATGATAAGCATTGGAAGGCTCTGGTTACATGAAGCACCTAGAGAAGTCAAATCCGTAGACATAGGATGTAAGATGACTGCCCAAAGTTAGTAGGAGTTCTTACCAAATGGGTACCATATTCTATTTTACAAGATGAAGAAAGTCTAGAGATGGGTACTATCCAAGGCTGCAGATCATAAATATGCAAGTCACACTAGTATGTATTTTGCCACAATTTTTTTAAAATTTAAAATGAAAATGACAAGAAATGAAACAATACAAATAAAAGAGACTTGAGAGACGGCTCAGTGGTCAGGAGTGCTAATGGCTCTTGCACTTCCTGGGTTCTCTTTCTAGCACCCATAAGGAAGCTCAGTGCTCTGTAATCCCAACTCTAGGGGGAATCTGATGCCCTCTTCTGGTCTCCACAGACACTGCACACACATAATACACATGCCTACATGCAGGGAAAACACCCATACACATAAAACAAAAATAAGACTTTAACAAATAAATAAATAGATAAAATAGGAAGAGCCTCAAAGAATCATACAAAAAAGGATACAGGCCAAGGGGAGATTGATGGCCCCTGGTCTCAAGATTCCCCTGTAGTAGAGATTTCTTCTCTTCCCGTATGCCTAAGCCACTCCTTGGAATGAAAGGACTCATCTCAAAAGGTGTAGCCTAGTACACATCTAGTGTAAACAAAACACAGGTCTAGTAAGAGCATCCTCTGTGGAAAGCTGGTGAATTCCCTTCTGCCTGTGTGTGGGTTGCTCTTTGGTATCCGAAACTGGCTCTAATTATGGTGCACAGTTTGGGAGGAAGATTAAAAAAAAGTTTACCAGGCCCCACAGAGTAGAAACAGAGACCCTGAAATCAGTCACCAGCTCTGAGCACAGAGACAACGGAGACTCCTGCCTCTGCTGGCTTCCTTGTGCTGCTAAGAACAAGGAATGGAGCTGTGACCTTCACTTGAGGCATGGATTCTCACATCTAGCAGGAAGTGTGGTGCCAACTACATGAGCATCGATTCTCAAAACATTGTCTTTGTTCTTTGGGGTTTTGAGTGGGAGTTAAGACAGGGTCTCCTGCAGCCCACCTGGCCTTAAATTTCCTGGGCAGCTAAGGATGAAGTTCAGGTGCTCCAGCTCCCAAATCGCTGGTGCTGGGATTATAGTTGGGGTTTGCATAGTGCTGGGAATTGAACCCGAGTCCTCTCAGGCATGCTAAGCACATAATTTACTAACTGAACGACATGCCCATCTCTGGGAAGAACTTCTCCACTGAGACAGAAACAGAGCAAAGAATACGGTCCAATCACGATGTGTTTGCTCAGCCTGCATCTCCCAGGCTATGGCAAATTCATGCTCCCTCTATACTCAAGAACTTTGCTTACCCACAAGACTCCTTTGAGGTGAGGTAGTTGAAGGAACAGGTTTGGGACCAGACAGAGCTGGGTTGCTGAGCAACCACAGTAAGGAATTCCATCTTTTCTGGCACCAATTTCCTCATCTATAAACTGGGGATGACTACATTACGCATTTCTCGAAGTTGTGGCAAGCATCCATGAGCTGATGTGTTAAGCAGACTTAGTTTGGGGCCCAATACACAGAAAATGTCGGCCTTTATTTATTATTCTCACAACAAGCCTTGGGAACAGACTTTATGAGTCCTGGAATCAACAAGAAAGTGGTCACACTGAGAGGTGCTACGATGACGCGGCCCCTTCCGTATTATAGTGACACTCCCTGCACATGTGCATACATGCGCGCACACACACACACACACACACACACACACAGAGCACAGAAGCAGTTGTAACCAGTAAAGCTGGCTCAGCAGAGCTGTCCGTGGGCTGTGCTCTCCAGATAAACCAGGAAGCTACCTCTGGGTTGGCTGCCAAATCTCCCATCCTGGAGTGGTACCCAAGAAGGCATACATGTCTGTCCCCTGCTCCTCCATTCACTGCGACAGGAGCCTTCATCTGCTCCGCCTTCTGGGAGTGCCTGTCGGCCTCCAAGCCTGGCGCGGAAGCAGGTGTGGGCATATTTTAAGCTATAGCAAATAACTTTAATTGAGCTCTCCTTGGACATATGAACCCACAGAGTGGGCTTTTTTTTTCCTCTTCTAATAAAAAAAGACCCACAACAAACCAGATGGGTCTCCATCTCTCCCAGAGACACCCCCCTCCCGACTCTTCAGGCTCTCCTAATAAACCTACACTCTGAAGAAATCACCCTTCCTCAATTGGGCATATTATTTGATGGCACAAGGATACCCACCCTGACTGTGTGAGCAGACAAATGGATCAGAGGGATGTAGGACACAGAAATGAGACCTGATAGTTCTGGGCTGGGTTGGTGCATGCATTTTGACTGATCTGGAACTTTCTATGGGTCATTGGTTCCTTAGGCATGTTTCCCTTGCAACCTTGCTCCCGCCCACCCATCTTGGATGTGTAGCCACTGCTTCCTCTAAGTCTCACCTCAAAGGAAGCCTTCTAGAGGGGACCTCATAACCATCTAGCTGACACGCCCTCAACATCCACACAGAATCCCCTCCATCCAAATCCAGGTTTACTCCTTGCCAATGTGTCCAGGAAATGGGGTGAAACAGAGCCGAGCTCCCTCTCACCAGAATAAAGTCCCTCAGAGAGGCACCGTGTCAGGGGAAAGTAGCCACGGGAGCAAAAAGGAACTAGGACAATGTGAATGGATTCCAGACCTCCCTCCCCAGGACAGAGAGAGAGAGAGAGAGAGAGAGAGAGAGAGAGAGAGAGAGAGAGAGAGAGAGAGAGAGAGAGAGAGAGAGAGAGAGACCTCAAGAATAGCCCAGGGCATGAGTGGAGTAACACACCCTGGGCTCTGATTTATAAGCATAGAATTATTGGTAGGAAGGCCCAAAAGGAGTCATTTACAACAGAAATTATTGCAGGCAAATGTTGGTTGGTATATTAAATCACCCACTAATATTGATGGGTTAATGCCTGTCACACTTACTTAAGGGTCATGGGAAAAAGAGAAAAGGAGGGGAGCTTTATCTCTGGGCCTGTTACCCCTAAATATAATGATAGATACACCTTTGTGTGCTTTCTATTTTTCCTCCAGCAAAGCCTGCTGTATTATTTATGGTGTTCTGAGTCACCGGCTGCAGCCTGCATCTGGATCTTAAAAGGGTGATTTACAAAAACACAAAAACAAGGCACCCGTCTAGGATGCTGGTGGGATTCTGTTCACCCGGCTCACAGCAGCCTCTCGGAGGACCCCGGGCTGAGAGCACCAGCGGGCGCCTCGGGCTGCAGGGGCCAGATGGCGAGGGCGTATTGTTCCCTTTCTGGTGATAGTCCTGCTGTGGCAAATAAAGTTAAATCAAAAGGTTAGAGCTCTGCACGGGGGTGGCGGGGCTGGCTCCAGCTGACAAAGCGGGCTGGACGCTGTGCGGGTTCCCAGGAATGCACACGGGAGGCCCTCGTGGCGAAACCCGAAGTTCCGACCTGGAAAGGGGCTTCTAGACCCTTCGTCATACAGCCTCTCTCTCCTGGACGACAGCAATCACGGGTCATGGAACTCTCCTGGGTCCTGTGAAAGACCCAGTTGACCCTGTTGGTGAACCCAGGTGCAGGGAGTTCGGGAGACACCATCCCTCGCCCGCCCGTGGGTCTCGGATGTGAGACTGACTCACATCTGACTCACCCCAATCAACCAAAAGTTGGGGGAGGGGGTAAGGATTTGGTAGCATTTGGGGAATGACGGGGAAGTGGTTTGGGGGTGAAATGATCGCCTCTAGGTGAATCTCATGCCAGATCATACACTGCAGAGACGTTGTTCCCTGCCCACTGGCCACCTGAAGGTAAGAACTGAGACAGTCCACCCCAGGGAGATGATATTTGACACAAAAACAAGTCGGTGCCACAGACACTGCTTCCAGTACACAATGTGAGCATTAGTGTTTGTTTATGTCTTGCCATAAAGCTCTGGATGCCCCAGAACTCCCTACATAGACGAGGCTGGCCTCGAACTCACAGAGACGCACTTAACCTATGTACCCTAAGTGCTGGGATTATAGTGGCCTTGCATTTCCAACTCGGCCTTGCCACGCCCCTTCCATTCTGTGTTGGCCGCTACACACTTGCTTCCTACTTCATGATCTTTTTTCACCTAGTCCCCCGAGCTCAGCCTTTACCCCAGAGGCAGCTGTTTCCAGGCCTGGAGCGCTGGGGTGTCTGCAGGGCACTTGTTATTGACATGGGGGAGCCAGGTTGGCTTTCCGTGCCAACTGATCTCAGGTAAATAAGAACGTGCACAGACTCTTAAAAAAAAACATAAATAAAAGGTAAACAGTAAGATACGTATCTGGGGATTTTAACTTGAGAGTCAATCCTCATAGCTAAATGAGGTTGTCGCCCTTCTTGTCTGTCATGCTGCACACAGGATGCTACTTCCACCCTTTCTGCTCCTTACCGGCCTTGCTCTTGTTGGCATGTTTGCCAGGAAGAGCTCTTCCTTCTACCTGAGTGAGTTAGCCTCAGTGACTTAGCAGTAGTGGTGCTTCCCAATGTTTATAAGATGATTACGTCTGGCTGGAGAGATGGCTCACAGGTTAAGAGCATTGCCTGCTCTTCCAAAGGTCCTGAGTTCGATTCCCAGCAACCACATGGTGGCTCACAACCATCTCTAATGGGGTCTGGTGCCCTCTTCTGGCATGCAGGCATACACACAGACAGAATATTGTATACATAATAAATAAATAAATAAATATTAAAAAAAAATAAGATGATTACATGTCTGAATATCAGCCACATCTCAGTGAAAGGAGATTTTTTAGAAAGTGTAAGCAACTTTGAATTTATTCCCATCCTGAAATCTGTCTGCTCGGGACATTTAGTACTAGTATTAATTTTTGTTTGTCTTTTTTTTTGTGAGACAGGGTGTCATGTAGTCATGCTGGCCTCGAACTCACTGTGTGGTTGAGGAATGACCTCCAGCTCCTAATTCTCCTGCCTCCACCTCTGCAGTGCTGGGATTACAGGCGTGTGTCACCATGTTGGCTTAGCATATTTCAGTTTCATTCTGTTAGAGACGCCCGTCCAGGAGGCTCTCGACTCCTTTCCAAAAGTGGAGGCCCAGCTCCCCAGGCTGCTCAGCAATGCCAAAAGGAAATACGAGATTTGAAAATTCTCACCCCCCCCCCCCCCAATAAGGATCTTAAGTAGAAGAAACAAGTGAGATCAAGCCAGCAAACTGGTTTCCATAGATGTGGTCACTGATGTGATGTGTCCCAAGTCACCCACAGAATGGGCAAAAGCCAGGCCAGGAGGTAGATCCCTGGAACTCTGGCTCAGTACTTGGGCCAGCTCCTCCCACCAACTTCCTGCCTGGCCAGTGATGGTCTGAGCCTCAGTGACTCCTCCTAAGGCCTGGTTGTCCCCAGCAAGAGTCCCCGTGAGAGAGAGGACCGAGGTCCAGGGTCCTTCCCTGTGCTTGTGATTCACTGAGACTATGGCTAGAGAAATACACTTGCTTTCAGAGGAAACATTTCCACAGCCCACATACCTGTTTGAGAAAATTCCATTTGGATATCATTTAGTGCTGTGAGCCAGAAACTGAGTTTTAAAAAAAAAAAATCTTAGTTTGAACTTTCATTGGGGTGTGGATCAAACACACAACAGGAAATTAAAATTTTGTTACTCAACTAAGTGATGCAACACACACATTTCAATCTTTCTCTTTTCAGATTCTAACAATCCACGAGGCTAGTCATGGCACAAGAACTAGATTTCACACTACAAAATAACATGAGTCCTCCACTCTCCTTACACCTCCTCGCCCTCAGCAACCTATACTACACATATACACATGCACACATTCACATGTACACACACACATACACACGCAACATGCACATATCACACATGCATACACACATGCACACGTGCATATATACACATACATATGCACACGTGCACACATGCGTACATGCACATACATTTATACAGGTATGCACTACACATATGCAAATGCACACACGCATACATACATGCACACAATACACAATCACACACACACACACACACACACACACACACACACACACACATTGGTCCTCTGTAGCTGGAAAAACGCAGTTTACCAGTAACTGCATTTCTGTGACATTTGTACATTTTGTGGCCCGGGGAGACTTCCCATTCTCCATACTCAGCACTTTGAGGGCTTTGTGGAGGTCAAGACCCCAGTATTCCCAGCAGATCCCAGATAGTCTATCCAGAACTATCAAGCTACCAGCCGCCCCTCCCCTCTCGTCACTAAGCTGACCTCAGTTTCTCGGACAGTGTCACCTTCCTTGTTTTTTTCCAGGACAGCCACAAAGCGCAAACAGAGCACCAATTGGAGAGACTGCAGAGTCGAACAGTCCCGGGTTCTGCACCCCTCCTTCCACACTGCACACACCCTCAGAGGAAAGGAAATGTGTGTCTAGCCCTCAGAAGGCTCTGTGAGCATGGAAGCTCGGAGCAGAGCTGCAAATCACACCCTCCGCTCCAGGCTCGGAGCTGCAGCTACAGGGGAAAATGGAAGAAATGAAACGTGGTTCGGATTGTATAGCAATTTGCGTTGGCTTCCTTCTCCACAAAGTGCAGTTGGTGAGGGATTAGTGGCCTCAGGAAAACACACCACAAGCATGTATGCCTGGAGGAAGCAGTGTCTGGCCAGTTCTTTCTCCTGAAAACCAGATGCAAATATCCTCTGATTAAATAACATGGCAGGGTTAAATAGACACCCACGCACTTGTAAGTGGAATTATACCTATACTCTGTATGTATTGATATGAATTAATATGCAGACCCTGCACAGTGGCTATCAAATGAAATATTTAAATATGCACTGTCCTTACGTTAATTTTAGCTTAAAAATATTTGCCGTAGGGAGTATTTTTTAGATATATATTTGATTATTGTATGATGCATGTCTGTGTGTGGGTCTATGCACTTGAGTTACAGGCAGTTACAAGTCTCCTGACCAAGTGCTAGGAGTCAAACTTTGGTCCTCTGGCAAGAACATCACATACATACAAGCTCTAAGGCAGGAAGCGCTGATGCATCTCTCCAGCCGGAAGTGTCCTTACGCTCGCACGCGGGAATCTAAGATCCTCTTTTTCCTGCCTAACCCTAAACTGCAAGGTTAGCTTTAATGACTTTTTAGCTTCCCAAGCAACATAGAAAACAAACAAAATTCTTCATCTCTCCCAGAAGCGGACAGTAGTATCCTGAGTTGTGAAAACTGGCATTGCGTGTGTACTTACTAAGGAAAACCAATCAGGAAAGAAATCAGGACTGAATCTGAAATTCTGTCTAAGCAAAGGCTGGAGGCCATAATCTGAGCTCCGACTCTGCAGCTGCCAAAGGAAAGCTGAAATTTTTATCTAAAGGGTGAACAGCTGCAGTCAAAATTACACTGCCGTATTTGTCTTCATAAATGTCTCCAAAAGAATCCGAAGTAACACCCCATGCATCCAACAGGATCCCTGCTTTGGGGTGAGTCGGAGGGGTCATGGTCTCAGTTTGGGGGTCTCCTTCAACATGAGTGACTCCAATGGCATTAAACTCCCCTCTGATGAGAATTAATATTCAGCTTTTGCATCGTGCCTTTTTATGAAGAATTAAAACGCTTTCATTACTTTTAAAGGATGTGGTTCAAATTCTTAAATCATTATCGAATCTAGGTCTAAAAAAACACTTGCCACTTTTTCCATGTTCTTACATGCACTTTAACGGAGACACTTCAGGTTTTGCCCATTTGGCCACAGGTCCAAGAGATAGTTATTAAGCACAGCTCCATAGTTAAGCTCTCTGACTTCCACAATATTTTGTAGTTCCCTATAGAACCCAAACTACCTTTCTCTGTCTTCGGAATCCCTCATAATGTTCTGGGCAGAACCTTAGGAAAATTACACCAAGCTGGGGTTAGAGGCAAAGAGACAATATATTTCCAATGAAGGCTAATAATATTTAGAAACTACTTCCTGCTGTTTCTTTTCTCTACTTATTTGTTAATCTGATAGTGTTTCCAGGCTTTGGAAGGTTCATGCATTTTGTATTCTAGAGAGATTATGGGCTTCCTGGGGCAGGGGGTGGAAGCAGAGAATCAACTTACTTTCTCTAGGCTGAGTCTCCCTCAATGTTCAAGGTCTTTTAAACCGTCTAAGTAAACATAAATGTGCATATATTAGTGGCATTTGTGTTGTTGGGATGTGGGGAGAGGGAGAGAGAGAGAGAGAGAGAGAGAGAGAGAGAGAGAGAGAGAGAGCGCAAGAGCAGCTTTTCTCGTGTAAATATGGACTCTTAAGCCTCTAAATGATTTGCCAAACTGAATCGAATAATAAAGGGTTTAAACTTTGCCATTTGGGGGTTAATGTGAAAGGCTTGTCAACATCAGATTGTTTAGACATTAAAAGGAACGCGCTGTGTGCCTCCTTTAAACCCCTGCTCACTGGCGTTGCAGCTCACAGCGAATTTACCCAGCTGTAAGTGATTCCAGATGCGCAGCAGTGACAAGCTTCAGTCTCAGGGTACTTATTCATTTCACATTAAAATCTCATGTTCCCAGGTCTGAGCTGTTATCTGACTGAGATCTGATTAGGGAATACAGCAAGGAGGCATTTCTAACCCAGACCCTGGCCTCCTCCTCTGGCCTGGAACTCTGGGAGATGCTGGCTGTGTCTCAGAAGCCGCATCCTTTTAACCCACATCGAACGCCTCCCCCAGGAGTCAGGGGCCTTGCCAAGTACTTCCACATAGCCTATCTTCATCCATTCCCACCCAGAACTCAGGGCAGCGCAGCCTACCTGAGCCTAACTCCTCAATGGAACCCAAGCAAAGGGTGGGGGCTGTGATTTCTGTGCTTCGTCTACATGGTACCCCACATGCGGAGGGGTGCTTGCTACATGCATGATGAGTGGAGAGTGATTAGCCAAGCTCATGACTCCTCTCACTCTGTTTCCTGCCCTGTGCTATGGCTGGACCAAGACAAACAAAAGTAGCGGGGCCAAGGGAGAAAAGAGCCAGAAACAAGGTGAGGGCCAAGCCACTTGTGCCTTTGTTTCCCTTGTAAAGGCAAGATGTTGGTCCTTCCCAACAAGCAGCATGAGCAGGGCAGGGTTCGGGTCAGACTTAACTTCCTTACCTGCACAACAGAAGTGCACCTGCTACTGGCTGTCACTTAACAAGAAAGCGTTTTTCTAGAAACAGATCTATAAAATAGGCCTGAGATTGTGACACGGAGCTATGATAATGAAGCAGTGGCAGACTGCCACCTTCATGCTGCCCACTAGAAGAAAGCAAGGATCCTCACAGTTTCCTACAGTCACCTCGAGATAAGCTTCGGGCTCGATTTGGGCTTTACTGATGTTCTTTTTCTCTCCAACCCCACTGTCATCTGAAAAAGTAGAAAGCACCGTGGGCCTCCAGCTGATCCACTCTGGTCACAGGCTGCTGGGCAGCCCCAGAACCCGTCAAGAGGCTCCTGTCACGAGATCGGCACGCTGGAAGCCCCAGAAAAACATGTACTGAATACTGAAGTCGCTTCCCCCACGTACTCCCCGAATGGAAACAGGAAAGGATGGCTCACACCTTGAATTAGAAATGGACCAGGTGAAGAAGGCAGGGAAGCCCCAACCCCACCTTGGCTGAAGGAGAGAGGGCTGGAATAAAGGGACAGACAGCCAACCACGTGGGAAGGGAATGGCAGCATTTGGCTTGGTGGTGGGCAGATTTTCTTTTACGACTGCTAAATGCCTGCTTTTCTCCCTAAGCAATTACAGCACTGTTTCTCATCAAAATGGCTGTTAGCGGCCAATCTCTAAGACTCTGCAAGTAAATCAAGGATGCTATTGGCAGCTGTCTTGAAGAGTGGCCTGGATGGCCATCTTTGCCATTCCATGGTGGGAGTGAAGGACATCCTAGCCATGACCTATACCAAACCAAGCTACAGATGGGGCTGCTATAGATTAAGACAGAGAGGTATTTTCCTGGTGTCCCATACAAGTGAGAGAGAAAGGGTACTTATGTCTTCTGGCTGCAAGTTCAGAACCAGATCACCGCTCTAAAATGTAACTTTGCCCCCACGACACAGACCTGGCCAAAGGAAACCTAACCAAGTTCCCTTCCTCCAGAACATGGATGATATCAAAGACTGCCACCAAGTTAATTAGAACAACCCAGGGAGACTGATTCAAAGCACAGTGGACATAAGTCAGGTAATGAAAGCTTATAAAAGATTAGGGTGAAGGTGCATGTCAGATGCTTAGGGCAAAGAGGTCCAACACAAGGAATATTCCTATCTGCAACATCCAGAAGCTTCCTGCCACAAAGAAGCCGCCTGGGGGATGCAATGTGCTTCCCCGCATACCGGCATGTAGTCTCATGTGCGTGAACATGCACCCAGAGGAAGGATCTGCATACAAGTTGTTGGAGAGAGTCCCATGTAGTTCACAAATCTCTCTGCTTGCTCTGTCATTGTCAAACACAGGTCCTGCAAAGCCTCTTCTGTCCCCACAAGTTGCTGTATGGCCCCTAGATGCAGAAGGCCTTTCCTTTATTGGCCATGTTTGGGGAATGAAAAAGAGTAAATGATTTGGGAAAGCTGCCAGGGGTATGTGGAAGCCAGGTGGGCCGCGTCCTCAGAAGGGAGCTCATGTTGGGGCCGAGAGGCAATCCCTTCCATGGACACAGGCTCTGTGTGCCAGCTGCAAACCCAAGCCCTGCCCCCAAGTCACATTGTGACATGCCACAAGGCATGGGAGAGGGAGCCGGCTGGGGCAGGCTGCATATTTTTAAAAGCCCATTTCCCTGTTCAAGGGGGTAGCAGGTGGAAGGCAGCACCCCTGAAGGGCAGACCCCCTGAAAGGCCCCACAGGCAACACTCCAATAAAAGAGCGAGCATAGCTGGCAGAGATCCCAAAGTTTGGAATTGACCTTCCTCTTGATCTGGGACTTAATGCCTCCAAACCAAACTAATTCCAAAAGTCACCTTCTCAACTTCTCTCCACGATTTTTTTTTTAAGCAAACGGAGGCTCAGGTACAGGCTCCCCCTTGCAGCCCTTCTGACGTCCTTAGTCGTTCAAATTAAATCTGAATGGTTCGTCTCTTTTTATTATAGGATGGGCCATATGTCACTAAAATAAAAACCCAGCTGAAATCCCAGCACAGATAAAGGGCATGGAAAGCTGTTCCAGCCGCAAAATAGGCACCCTGTTTAAATCTTATTAAACAATAACACCCACCCGTCTTCTCCTCCCTCTCCCCTCCCCCCGGGTAAAAAATCAGGAAGGAAATTCTAGTTAAATCATCTCATGGTTTGGCAAAAAACCTCTACCTCTGAAAAATGAAAAGAAAAGAAGGGGAAAAGGAACTTCTTTCTGTGCAGGACTGACATAGGCTAATAAAAAGCAGGACTGTGTTGCTTTGCACTGTGGCTGTCAGACCCTGGAGTGAAATACGGACCCTGACTCTCTGGGTCCCTGGAGTCCTGCCCCTCAGACCACCAGAAAGGGAATGGCGGGGGGGGGGGGGGGGGGTTGGGGGGAGTCGGGGCGTGGCAAGCTCACTAGTCCTCTCCTTGTCCAGGGTGAACCCTGTTTGTTACTTTGTCTTAGTTTGGATTTTTGTTTTCTGGCCGGAACATCTCTTTCCTTAAATCAAATTCCCAGTGGTTGCGGTGAACTCAGTGAGACATGGAAAGGGGGCGTTCCTGCTCCAACGAGCTGCCATTATGCCTTGTTGCAAAGAGTATAAACAGTTGAGCTCAGAGAAGACCATGAACAGCAACAATGGCAGAGAAAGCAAACAAAATAAAACAGAGAGAGAGAGAGAGAGAGAGAGAGAGAGAGAGAGAGAGAGAGAGAGATCAAAAAGAAAAAACATTTCCATTTCACAAGGCCCCCCAGTGGTCTCAATCGCTCCTCCTCCACCATCAAAAATTCATAAAGGGATCAGCATTCTTTAGCGAATGGATCCCAGTGGCACCATAGACCTTGTTGGGGAGAGAGGCAATAAATATCAAATTATATACCTCATGGGAAGAGAGCAATGAACCCTGGGCTTTGAGGCCTCCACATGGTCCCTGGGGGTGTCTGGCTCCAGACTCCAGGTCCAACACAGAAGAGAAATGGGTCAAGTGTGTCAGTTTCTAGACTGATGACCTTTGACTTGCTTAATGACACTGGGAGGGCCACCAGAAGGAAGGATGCCACATGCCTTGGAGGGAAGGAGTGGGGGAGGGGTGCTGGGGGCCACAGGAGCAAGGCAGCTGCAGCGGTGTGGTGGAGGTGACCCACCCAAACATACACCTTTTATTCTGCATAACTTTGGTTTTGACCTTGGAAAGTTTGGAAAGATCCAACTAGAGCACTCACAGAATGTGAGGAACAGAGGACTTCAAAAACTACTGTGTGTTTTGAGTCCCAGATCCTGTAAGGGCTGGACTTCTGCCCTAAATTCAGATCTCTCTCTTTCTGTTCTACTTCCAAGCCTTGACCCCACCAAACCCTCCCTCTTTCCACGTGATGCCTTCCAAGCCTTCTTCCTCAGCCGTCCCAATGACCCTCCAGCTGCCACCACCTCATGAGGTGGCCCTCACACTCCGTTAGCTGCATCTGTCTCTTGCCAATATCTTCCTACTTCACACTTTTGAAAATGTGGGTATCTTGCTTCAGCTCAAACCCAGAGCCTCACACCTGTGGGGTAAGCACTCACACACAAAGCAGCCCTTAAACACACACTTCTAGCTCGGGTAAGCAGCAGTAATGGCTTCCCCTCCGCCTCTACCCTCCCTCACCCAGCACCATGTGACCCGGGTGCCGCGTTGAAACCCTGAGATCATGTTGGTCTCTGCAAAGCAGCTGAGGCGCATGGGTTCCAAGAAGAAAGGCCAGGAGAGTTGGGTCAGAGAGCAACGTGTGGAGTCCCATAGTGCGCACCCACTCCCACCCCAACTGAAAATTGATCGCAATTTATTCAGTCAGCAAACACGATGCTGACAAGGTGCCCGGTGTTCCCTCCTCTAAAACAGAAGACTGGGTTTCAAGCCTCAAAACGGTCTCACTAATAATGCAAATTGAAAGAATCTCACAGTCGGTTAATAAAATCGTGTAAGCCTTTCTCTGAACTAGACACTTTAGGGAGAGTCTCTCTCAGCTGGTGGACTAAGCTCTTTAAAAAAGCCCTTGGCTGCCTGTCTCCCAGAGGGCTGTCTCCACAGTGCCAGCCCCTCATCTTATATATAAAGTTGACCCAATTAGCGCTGGGCGTGGAGGCATTTTTAGCTCCCTGCTCTCATGCACCTGGGCTTGCATTCCCGTTTGTGCTTCAAAAAAGAGTTAAGCGTTCCTGTTTCCCAGAGTCTAGCTTTCTGAACTCTGCTGCCAATTCTATGAGCTATTCCTTCAGACATGTGCTTAATGGCGAGTGGTGAGCAATCTGCCCGGAACACCCACACTCAGCTCTTCTCCTGGTTCCCAGGGCTCCCGCTGGGTGGGGCAGCGCAGCTTGCAGTCAGCACATCCCAGGCAAGCAACGGTCCAGCTAGCAGTGGCCCTATGTCTTCCTCCATGCAGCTGACCCTCCCAAACTGTGGAAAGTGAAGCTCAGACCATCCCTGGTAGAAGTCTGACCAGGATCCCTGGGGAAGGGCACTAAAGTTACTGTCTAAAAGAAAGCTGTGTGTCCCATTTCGTTGCCTGTCTTTCCATCCATCCACCAAGCCTTTTAAGGCCCTGCAATGGCCCCTAACCTTTCAGGAGCTGTATACATTTTTAATACGTTCCCTCCTCTCTATCACCACTAGAAAAAGAAAATTGTCTTTTTTTTCTTTTAAAGCTAAGCTTGATTTAAATTATTTTGACTTTCAGAATAGGAGCCCTTTCATTATCTTGAAGAGAAACACATGTGCACACACCCAAAACATCCATTTTTATATGCTATAATATATATGATATGCTATATATGCATATACTTAAAATATTATCTATAAACATACAATTAAATCAACATAATACCCTATCTTTATGTCTCACTGCTATATTTATATATTTCTAAGACTTATGTTCGTTGATAAAATAAATTGGATGTTCTGGATTCTCTGATAGAAAAAAAAAAAGGAAAGAAAAGAAAATTGACGCTGTAAGTCACTGGCAATGATTCTGCTAATATGTCCCCTAGCCAAGGCTCACACCCTGTTTCCCACATGAATATGCTCATGTTGCTTTTATAAAAGGAAAAGGAAAAAAAAACAGAGAGAACCTCTCCATACCAGAAATATCACTGAAGTGGTTAAGTAGCTTGTTTCCCACTCACTTGCTGGCTAGAACAGTGTCCACCCACTACAAGGGAGGAAGAGGGCTGGACAGATGCTCAGCAGTTACCAGCACCGGCTGCTCTTGCAGAGGACCTGGGGTTGAGTCCCAGCACCCACCTGGCAGCTCGCAACCGTTTTCAGAGAACCCTATAGTCTCTCTGGCCTCCAAGAAGGCTAAACACACATGGCGCAAACACCCACACACATAAAATGAAAAATAAATCTTTTTAAGGGGGTGGGGGTTGGGAAACCTTTAAAGGTTTGGAAAGTGTGCATAATCCGACGTGTAAATTAAAATAACAGACTACAAAACCATGCATGCTCTGACCCGTGTAAAACAGGCCTACAAAGAAACAGGGAAGATGTGAGTCAGAGAAAAAATATGTCGAACTGTTGAAAATTACACTGATTTTTTTTCACCTTTCTCTTTTTTCCAAACTTTTCTTTTGTTTCATCCCCTCATGCTACGGTTAAAATACTAAATGCAAGCGCCTGGACTCAATGGGAACTTCCCTTTCCTGTCTTCCTCTGACTGTCCTCAGGGGACTCCATGCGCCCCAGGAAGCTGGCACAAGAGGAGAAGCAAGGAGTCCCCAGCACTGACCTCCCGAATGCAGCCCTAGCAGCTCTCACTTCCCAAGCACAATGCTTGGCTTCGGCTCTGAGCAGTCCCAACTTACACCGCCTCTGAGCTTTGAATTATACAAACCTGCAGGGTGTGCCCACTGATACCAGAGGGTGGGCTGAGACCCAGGAGCAGGAACCATGACAAAGGACTTCGCCCTTGATGCTAATGTCAATATAAAACCAAGCTTGCCTAGGTGAACTATATCCTCTGTTGGTGGGAAGTTTAGAAGGTTCTCCAAGTCAGAGACAGTGGTTCAGCTGGTAGAGAGCATACCTGGAGTAGACAATGCCCTGGATTTAATCCACGCTGAAATCTAGGTACCTGGTAAGCAGAGGCAGGAGGATCAGGAAGTGCAAGGTGATCCTCAGCTACCTAGTAAATTGAGGCCAGCCTGGGCTACGGGAGACCTAGTCTCAGGGAGGTAAAGGATATCTCAATTGCACTTTTCAATACAGCTCTAGAAAAATGGAACTTAATATTTTTAAACTTATTTGCCATACTGTGAGAGCCCGCCCTTCCAATCCCTCATGGCAGTGGGGACCAGGGTCACAGAAGATGAGAAGGTGTGTGTCTTTGTGTGTTAGCATGTGTAGGTGTCTTTGTGTGTCAGCGTGTGCATGTGGGTGTAGACCAGCATGCAGAGAAATTATTTCTGGAATGTAAAGAAAGGAAGAGCGGTTCCCCCCAGATCTGTGATGAGCCTGAGAACAGGAGCCCTCAGCTCACGGAAGGAACTGGTCCATCTGCACCAGCTTCTCTCACCGTGACTTCAGCACGTGATTCAAAGTATTGGTAACTAGAAGCCCAAATCATGGATCAAAATTCAGCATGCAAGGTGCTGGAGGAAAGCAATGAGCCCCGTGAGCCCATCCTGCCTCAGGAACCCCCGCCTCCAGGTAATGCCTAGACTCCCCTCTTCCCTGCCTTTGGGAACTGCTTGGGATTCTTTCTTGATTCCCATACTGCAGTGGTTCAAAACCTTCCTAATGCTGTGACCCTTGAATACAGTTCCTCATGCTGTGGTGACCCCCCAACCATAAAATTATTTTTGTTGCTACTTCATAACTTAATTTTGCTACTGTTATGAATCGTAATGTAAATATCTGTGTTTTCCGATGATCTTAGGTGACCCCCTGTGAAAGGGTCATTTGACCCCCAAAAGCTTACAGGCTGAGCTTTTAATAAGTTTTGCAAAATGAAGTTTGCAGAATCAACTCAGATCTGTGGTTTCCCTTCCTGGGTGTTCTCAAAGATGCTTAGCCACCCACCTCCTGAAACAGAGAGACCTCTAAAAACTCAACCCTGCCAAAAAGGAAAAAGACAAAAATTCTAGAATAAGAATAACAATGGCAATACAGCAGATAAAGCCTACAGTACTTTTCTTCTGTCTCCTGGGGTTCTCAGAGATAGTGATTCTGCTCTTACAGGAGACAGGGGAATTGTTTACCTTTGAAAAGCCTGAACAGAAGGAAACCAAGCCTGCACTACAGCTGGGAGAGAGGCTGCCAAGACAGGAGTTCCCTGGTCCACCTCAAGGCTCCAGAGTTCTGGAAACTCACCAGGATTCTATGGAGGGAGCCTCCTGTGCCAACAGTGAGTATGAAGTGCCCTTTGGAATCAGTTGGTGTTTTCTCTGAAATACCCAATGGCTGCATATAAAATACATAGGGAAGGGGATATCAAGATTATCCAGTGCATAAGGGCATTGCTGCCAAGACTTACAAGCTCAGTTTGATCCCCAGGACTCCCATGATGGAAAAAGAGAATCAGCTCCCCCGAGTTGTCTTCAGACCTCCACATGCACCCATCCACCCGCTAAATAAATAAATGTAAAAGAGAAAAAAATCACTGGGCAGTGGTGGCACATGCTTTTAATCCCAGCACTCGGGAGGCAGAAGCAGGCAAACCCCTATGAGTTCAAGGCCAGCCTGATCTACAAGAGCTAGTGCCGGGACAGCTAGGACTGTTACATAGGGAAACCCTGTCTTGAAAAAAAAAAAGAAGAAAATAAAAGAAGAGAAAAAAATCAGTAACAGTGACCAAACCAAGCATACATATGCACACACACACACACACACACACACACACACACACATACACACCTTTAATCACAGACCTCAGAATACAGTGATAGTCAGATTTCTGTAAATTCTAGGCCAGCCTGGTCTACATAAAGAGTTCCAGGCTAGCCAGGGTTACATAATGAGACCCTGACTCAAAAAGAAAACAAAAAACAAGAAAGAGAGAAAGAAAGAGAGAAAGGAGGGAAGGAAGGAAGGAAGGAAGGAAGGAAGGAAGGAAGGAAGGAAGGAAGGAAGGAAGGAAGGAAGGTGCCTAAAACATAAAAAAATAAAATAAAAACACAGTGCCATGGTCAATGTTTTCACACCTGACATACACATAATGCTTCATCGTACTCCATCAGTCAACCCAGGCGGGACACCTCCAGAGAAGGTGAGAGAGGCCACAGGGCTTCCAAGAGCCACCTTGCCCCAAGTGAGAAAGCCAGGCACAGACATGAGAAGCCATCTTGGAAACAGAGGGAGTGACCACAGCATAACCACTGCTGTGGAGTCAAGTGACCCTGGATATGTCACACCATTAGGCTGCTCTTGCTCCAGTCATGAGGGGACAGGAAGTAACAAAAACCTTGCTGATGAGAAAAAAAGAAAAAAAAAGAGAGATGAGGTGCCAGAAAGGTCGTGCGCTTCAGTAGTTATGTGTGGTGCAGCCAAGAGACACACAGTTATCTCTGTAACATACACTTGTTGAGAACTAGATTGCTGGGTGCACACTAAGGCTCCTGCCCTTATGACGCATGGGTTCATCTGTGAATCTATCAGGTACCCTCTTAGATGCTCATACACTCCAGGCTGGATTCACCGTCCTGGCTGGAGCCCCCACCAGGAATGCCCCCTTGTCTTTTTAAATTCTATAGTTACCTACTTGTTTTTACTGCTTTACTGGGGATTGAACCTTGATCTTCCACGTGCCACGCACATACTCTACCACTGAGCTATCTCTATACATCTGTATTTACCTTTTGAGTTTGAGAAAATGTGTCGCTAAGCTGCACCACGCTAGACTTGAATGCAACCTCTAGCCCAGGTAGGGTTTTAACTGCAGCCCTGCAGCCACAGCCTCCCTCATAGCTGGGATGACAGACCTTTGCCACGGGGTCCAGCTCTCCCCATCTTTCCATCCCCAGATCTCTCACAAAGCTAGCCTGTTACTGAAGTCTGCCCTGACTTCCCTCTCCTCTGTTCTATGGCCTTCTGAGACAAGAACAGACAAGAATGAGGTCCCAATCTGATTTTCCTTTTTCTTTTTTTTTCTTTTCTTTTCTTTTTTTTTTTTTTTTTGCGGCAGGGCAAGAGGGGAGAGAAAGTTCGAGACAGTGTTTCTCTGGCTGTCCCAGAATTCACTTTGTAGACCAGGCTGGCCTTGAACTCACAGAACTCTGCCTGCCTCTGCCTCCCAAGTGTTGGAATTAAAGGTGTCTGCCACCACCGCCCAGCTCCGAATCTGATTTTCTGAAGGCCCGAAGGCACTGGGTAATCTATGGAACATAGAACATGTATTTCATGATGCCTATATACTAATGTTTTCTAGGGAATCAAATCAAAAGCTGCATTAAGACCTTAACTGTGTCCTTAAATGTATTTGATATGGTTATGTCCTTCTCAAGTGCTGAGATTAGAACTAACTTCTGCTTCCCAAAAGGCTGCCTCCAAACACCACCCCTACATTCCTTTATGCCCCCTACTATATCCCCATTCTACGGATGAGGAAACTGAGGCACAAATGGCCTGGCCCCGTGTCATATGGCTAAAAAGCGGAAGAGCAAGGAATTCCATGAAACTCTCCAATCTCCCATTTACAGCTCGTCTGAGAGATGACATTATGCTTGGATCTGCAGGCTAAAGGACATTGATCACATCATCAGGTCATGTTATGTCAACTGAGGACCGGTGGCAGGAGATTCAGGAATGCACTCCAGGCTTAGAATGTACCAACTGGACTCTGTCCCTTGCAGATCAGATGACATGGAAGACTTCACTCAAAATGTCTTTGCCCCTGCACACCTGCTTTCCATAAAATGGAGACGCTTGTAGCCTCTGCTTCGGGCTGGTGAAAGGCATGAGGTTTGTAATATGCTCAGCAATCAGGAGGGAGAGCCACGCAGGATTCAGTCAGCAGGTAGGGCAAGTGGGACTAAGAACAAAAGGCCTACAGATAAAAGAATCAAAGCTGGCCGATTGATGTAGGAGTGTTTCTATCTATCTGCTGTTTCATTGGTTAATTAATAAAGAAACTGCTTGGCCTGATAGGTTAGAACATAGGTGGGTGGAGTAGACAGAGCAGAATGCTGGGAAGAAGGGAAGTTAGTCAATCGTCATGCCTCTCCTCTCTGAGACAGATGCGATGGAACCAGCTGCCAGGTCAGACATGCTGAATCTTTCCCGGTAAGACACCACTCGTGGTGCTACACAGATTATTAGAAATGGGTTAAGCAAGATGTGAGAGCCAATAAGAGGCTAGAGCTAATGGACCAGGCAGTGTTTAAATGAATACAATTTGTGTGTAGCTATGCGGGAGCCGGGTGGGATGAAAAGCAGGCCCGCTCCTAATCACTACAGCTGATGCCACAACAGAGCAGGTGTCCTCATATGGCACTCAGGGTGAGGCTGTGTCATGTAACATATTCAACTCTGGGTCATGGGACTCACGTTATAGAAACCTTGTGAAGGCAACACCAGCTATTCCTCTCCAAACCTGAACCAGACGTGAGTGCAAAGTGCATTATTTCATGCATAAAATCCCAAGCCTTCCAGGAAACAGTGACCTGGAGGGAGAATTTCAGAGACTTCAGACATTACATTGTTGTAAGTTTGGGACATTACACATGCCTGCGGCACTTGGGAATCAAGTCAATTCAGACATGTGACGCTGTAAATGACTTACAGACAACCCTGCTCAGTTTGAAGGACCCGCCTCTGTTTGCACACAGGCATTGTGTACTCTGTGTAAATAACCAGAGGAGGCCTGAAAGAGGTCCCCTGCCACACGCCACTTTGGCTTGGTTTTCTGGATAAAGGGCCAGCAGGTGGCTTTCCAATCATCAGCAGATATGCATCCTGAAACCACAGGGCAGACTGCCCAGTAAGCCTTCCTTGGAGGCACATGCCAGTCCTCTCTGCCAGCTGGATTGGCCCAGGGGTCAGGGTCTAGAGATTGGAACTTCAGGGGACTTACTGTGGGCATTCAGAGTCTGGTGGTCGTCGCTTCTCACCTCTCTATCCCTCTGCAAGGGTTTCAGAGAGGGAATGGAGCCCAGGTCAGGAAGCAAGATCTCTGCCAGCTTCCGCACAGTCGGTGTGATCAGATTATAACAATAAGTGCCCTTATACGTATAAGGTGGGGCTCTGGGCAGACATAACCATTCACACACATGATTACAGACCTATTTCTGCAGGAGTGTGTCTTTCCACACTGCCTTTAGAATACTTGGGCCAAGTGTGGTGGGACACACCTTTAATCCAGCACATGGGTGGCAGAGGCAGATGGCTCTTTGAGCTCCAGGCCACCTTGGTCTATAAAGCAAGTTGCAGGGCAGCTGGGGCTACACAGGGCTATGGGGTTGGGGAGAGGGTACTTTACCTATGATCAGGCCTAGAAGTACAGGACTCTAACCACAGCTGCTTGAGAGGCTAAAAAAGGAGAGTCAAAATTCAAGGCCTATGGGTTACAGTGTGAGTTTAAGGCTAGGTTATGCAATTAGTGAGAATTACCAGATAGAGATAGATAGATAGATAGATAGATAGATAGATAGATAGATAGATAGATGATAGATAGATAGATGATGATAGATAGACAGACAGACAGATAGATAATAGATAGATAGATAGATATATAGATAGATAGATAGATAGATAGATAGATAGATAGATAGATAGATAGATAGAGAGAGAGAGAGAGATAGATAGAGTAGATAGGTAGGTAGACAGAAAGAAAGAAAGAAAGAAAGAAAGAAAGAAAGAAAGAAAGAAAGAAAGAAAGAAAGAAAGAAAGAAAGAAAAAAAGAAAGAAAGAAAAAAAGAAAGAAAGAAAGATAATTCGATAATTAAGGGTCTTGAAATTCAGTTTGGTGGTAGAACACTGATTTATCATGGATGAGATCCTGGTTTCAGTCCCAAACATAGCAAAATATATTATGCCCTATTTATACATATACCATCTGGATCCTACACATCAGTTGTAATACTACATACAGACAGAAAGCTTGGGGTGAGTATGTGCCTTAGCTGGCCATGTACTTAGAATCCAGAGTTCAGGGTTCTGTTCCCAGTAAAGTGGACACCTGAAGTCCCAGCACTCGGGGAAGCAGGAATATCAGAAGTTCAAGATCATCCTTGACTTTATAATGAGTTGAGGTTACCCTGGGCCCTGTCTCAAAAAGAATCAACTAAATTTAAAAAGAAACAGAAAGTTGGGCCTGGAGAAATGGGTTGGCAGATAGGAGAACTGGCTGTTCTTCCATAGGACCCAGATTAGATTCCCAATACCCACACAGTGGCTCACAACTGTCTGTAACTCCAGTTCCAGGAGAATCCAATGCCCTCTTCTTCCTTCCATGGGCACCAGGCATGCAGGTGGTGCACAGACATACATGCAAACAAAACCCATCCACACATAAAGTAGAATTCTAAAAATTAAATAAAGAGAAAGGATAAAATGTACAATATTGAGTATAAACCCGAACTCTCTTCTATGTCAATCTGAAATCAAATATAAATGTCAGCCAGGTGGCACCAGTGCACGTCTTTAATCTTAGCACTTGGGAGGCAGAGACAGTCGGAGCTCTGTGAGTTCAAGTCCAGCCTGGCGCACAGAGAGAGTTCCAGGACAGTGAAGGCTACACAGAGAAGCCTGTCTCGAAAAACCAAAAAGGAAAAGAAAAAAAAATCATATTGAGTCTGTTTGGAGCCCAACCTCGCGTTCAGCTTACCGAAGACCATACTATTATAAAAAGAGTAGCCCATCCATCTTTTCTCTACTAAATTACCACCTCCAGCATGGAGTCGAAAGCCTCTACCACTTCATGCCAAGAAAAGGGACCCGGGCTGTCCTCGCTGCTGCAACACGCCAGCCTGGAAATATTAAATTTACTCAGTGTTTTATTAGACACAGTTTAACAACCCTGAGTTTACAAAACTCAGCCAAACAGCATCAGGCTTCAGCATAAACTTTTGCTAACTAGCCCACATAGTTCCCATATGCTACGAGATGTCGCCAGAGCCAGCTCTCAGTACCTTATAATTATAAACACACGTCTTTCAGCTCTTCTGTGTATTCTTCCCAGGCAGAACGGAAATATGCCACTTAAATTAGCACTTGGAGTACGGCGTGGGTGCCAAATTTGGGCTAGCACAAACAGGGTAAATAAAACAGCACCAAATTAAAATGGCAAAATAAACTTTCTTTCCGCTCCAATGGAAACTGCTAAACCCTTGCTGAATGGCAGCTAATGGGTCTGGGAACCAGCAGCTCTCCCAGCGCAGGTCCTGGCTCTTGTATATGCTTTTCCCATCCAAGGATCTCAAAGCAATTTCTTGCAAAACTCAAGTCAGGGTGAAAAAAAAAAAGAAAGAAAGGAAGGAAGGAAGAAAGGAAGAAAGAAAGAAAGAAAGAAAGAAAGAAAGAAAGAAAGAAAGAAAGAAAGAGTAGATGCTATTTCCTTTGCAAGTTCTTTTACCATTGTATTTCTTCATTATTCTCTTCCAACAACACAAGGGAGACTTGTATGTTTATCCCTACGTAACGCACAAGGAATGGGAGAGAGCTTAGAGGAATAAGGGAAGGCGCAGAGGTGTGACCTAACTTGGCGGAAGCCATAGAAATAGAGCACAATAAATAAATTCAGTAAGAAAAAGAATCCTACAAGTACAAGCCCTTGTCTGAATAACATTGTCTTCAACTGAGGGCCTATTTTGTGCTGGGGGCTGAGCTGTCTGCCTGTCACAAACACCTTCCCTTTCTTCCCCGGACAAGCTTGCGGTCCTATCCACTTCCAACCTGAATGTGTTCTAGGATAAAGGGAGACAGGCAGCAGAGAGAGGACAGGAAAAGCAAGGAGAGCTCTTAGCAACGTCCTTCACTGACCATCAACCGGGGAGGGCGTGGCCGACTAGGGCAGTCTCCCATGAACACTACTGAGCAAAGTCAAAGCAACAACTATTGATACAAACATCCATTTGGATTAATCTTTACAGAGCTTTAATGACTGAAAGAAGTCATCTCAAAAAGAAAATGGTTCTTCTTGGTTCTGTTTCGGTGAGGTTCTAGAACAGGCAAAAGTCACCTAGCGTGGTAAGATCGCAGAGCACAACTTGTGTCTTGAAGAGTGAGTGTGGGATTCTTTGAGATGGGATGGGAGAGAAGGTTTTCGATTATTATATTATTATATTATTATTATTATAGAATATTATCTATATAGGTAGAGGTTCGGACTACCTATTAGTTTGCTAAAACCTATGCCATCACACCCTTAAGATTCATTCTATTCAATTTTATCTTAAAAGGAAACCAGAGATTATTAACAAACACTGAGTTTGAGTTCATGGTATGCATGGCATATATTAGGAGACTATATCAATGACTGACATATAAAACTTACTCTGGGAGCTGAGGAGATGGCTCAGTGGGAAAAGGACTTGCAAACAGGTGTACAGACCTGAGTTCAAATTCCAAAAACTCATAGAAAACCCAGGCTGGAGATCCCAGTGTGTTTCTGGTGAGATAGGAGACTCGTGGGAAAATTCCCTGAACTAGAAAGGTGGCCTTCCTGGTATACACAGCACAGCAGCAAAACAGCAAAGAGACCCATCAGAGACAAGGTGGAAGGTGAGGATCAACACCCAGAGTTGTCCTGTGACTTCTATCTGTGCTCCAGACAAACACACACACACACACACACACACACACACACACACACACACACACACACAACTGATAGGAGGAGAGAAAGAAAAATGAGAGTTTAGCCAAAGGTTCATAATAGAATCTGGATGGGAAGCATACAGCTATCATTGTGCAAATTCCTTCAACATTGTACATTTTAATGTTTGCACAGCAAATGTTGGAAATTGTCAGAAGACTTGGGTGGCGAGAACACAGAACAGGGAAGAGGACGAGGCAAACAATATGAAAACAGAACGAAGCGAAGACTAAGAACAGAAAGGAGGGTCTTGAAGATCTCAGAAGTCAAATTAGGAGACGCTGGCAGAGATGAACGGGAATCATGACAGGAAGACATGAGAAAAGAACAGATCTTTTAGGAGGGAAAGGCGCAGCATGCAACAACAACAAAACAAACCAATAAGAGCAGCCGAGATGGGCGTGGCGAGGCAGGAGAGAAGCAGATCCAGGCTGGTGGCGGGTCCAGCCCAGGACCGGCATCACGTCCACGCTCCCAGTTCAGTGGAGCTGAACTACGAACCGTACAGCCTGTCTCCCAGCTGTCAGTCTGCTTCCCCTTGGCGCTGTGCTTGGCCAGACTCTCGATCAAGGCAGAAGATGCCAGCGACGTTTGTACTAAAGTCACTGACCCATCCCACCCGAAGGCCAAAGGCACTCCGGTGGCCTGAGAAGGCCGTCAGCCTTCCTTGTTGAGTCGCAAATTCCTATCAATAGAAACCTCGTGTTTTTATGAATTATAGAAATATCTTTGGCAGAGGGGAGCAGTGCTGGTCAATGTGGAAGTCATGGAGACAAGGGGCTGCCACCCAGCTACTTGACTGACCTAGCTAGAGCTCACAGTTTAAGATCTCCATGATGCCTGAGACTATTGAATACCAGGGGCAAGCCAAAAGCCTCTTCACCAAAAACACGTTAGACTCCATCATGTTTGTGCCACTAACAAGTGGGGGCCTTCAAGCAAATTCTGGAAGCATCCGGCCTCTTTACTTCTTATCTTTACTTCTATTGCCAAGCACCCAGGGTCCAAGATTCAAATGAGCCCTTACTGTGTACATTTTAAGCACTTTTCAGAAGCCAGATCATTGTGCTTTGGGGATGAAATGTCCTTCAAAGGCTTATATGTTGAAGGCTTGGTCCCTAAGGCAATGTTCAGAGGCAGGGTTTTAGGGGATTGATTGGGTTGTGAGGGTTCCGATCTGATCCATGAGTAGACATATATAACCTGGTAGCATTATTAGGAGGAAACTAGGAAGTGTGGCCTAGTTGAGTAAGTAGACACCACCAGGGTATCCTTGGTATAAATTTGGTCCCCTGGCCCTTCCTCTGGCTCCTGCTTCCTGGTCACTGTGAGGTGAGCAGCCTTCTTCCACCTCTGCACTCCCCCGTGATGCTCAGACTCGCCTCACCCTTGAAAGAAGCAGAGACAGAGGCCCACGGGCTAAAGCCTCTACAACAGTGAGCTAAAATGTCTCTCCTCTTCTCCATCAATTTTCATAGGCATTCTGTAACACTCACAAGAAAATAGACCAAGTCAGATCCCTTCCCTCCTATAGATCTGCCCAGATGTAAGACTTCTGGTTCAAAATGACCTCTAGCTAGCATCTCCCGCACCTCCCAGAATTCCTCATCTGGAGACCTAGAGACTTCTCTAAAGAAGCAAGCCTGCTATATGCCTAAGGCTTACTTCTAAAATGTATCTCTGCCTCTTTCCACTTTGCCAGTTCATTAGGAGCTATGCTACTTTGTTTTCTGCGTCCCTGTACAAATCACCCATTCTGTTGTCCCTGCTGTGTTTCTAGGATGCTCTGTCCCAAGCTGCCCTCCAGTGCATTCTCTGCCCAGCAACTGGCAAGTAAACTGTAAACTCCACAAGGAGCACACACTTGAGCCGCTCTCCTCAAACACAGAAGGGAGGAACAAAAAGCTGCAATGGAAGAAAGATAAGAACCGCCCCAGGGAATACCTCCTGAGTTAATGAGACCTGGGCTGATGCTAACCATTTCTTGTGTTCCAGGAATCATCGATGGAGTCAAAGTCAAAGTACCTAATAGAGTTCCCCTCTTCACATTAAGTACTAGAACACACCACCTCTAAACAGTTCTAAGTAGAAAAGGGTATGACCCAAGAGCTTTATGGCCAATCTTGGGTAAGGTAAGTGGAGATCTCAGAAAAGACTCCTGGATGCTCAGTTTCAGAAAATATATCACTTATGCCCCCTTCCTGATGTGATAATTGAAGTTGGAATCCAATTCTAGAAAAATGAAGAAGAATGAAAACCTCAAAGGTGTAAATATTGCAACCCAGAGGGACAAGCACGGGAGAGTGAAATCAATGAAAACAACCTATTGTGCAAATATAGCTACCAGCCTTGAACATTACTATTAAAGACCACTCAGAGACAAGGTATAGAGTGGAATTCCACTGATCCAAATATAGAAGGTAAGTGTATTGTTTTAAAAAGGTTTTTGAAGTGATATCAGAAAAGAAATGACATGAAATCAAAACTTTGTTCAATAATCAAAAAGATGTCATTTCACTGATGACTGGCAATATAAGCTAAGAAATATTTTTTTTACGTCTTAACTAATAGTTTAAAAGAAGACATATATATTCTCAAGATATTTTAAATTAAAGGTAAATAATACAAAATAAGGCATGGGAATTTTACTAAAACAATAAAAATAGAACAAGACAAAAGACAAGGCACCAAATGTGTCAGCTATAACAATAAATGTAAATAATTTTTCTTATTAAAAGGCAGTAGTTGCATTGGATAAAAACCACACAAAACTATACTCTATTTATTTTGCTGTTTGTTTCTTTGAAACAGTCTTATGTCACTTAGGCTGCTCTTGAACTTAATATGTAGTCGTGGATAATTTAGAACTTCTGGCTCTTCTGCCTCTGGCACCTGATCCATCATAACCAGTTTATATGATGCTAGGGACTGAACCCATGGTAGAGTGTTTGCCTGCTAGGCAATTAATTTATACCATCAGCCTCAACTGTGTGCTAAGTATAGGAACACTCAGCTGGTTTGTCCCCTATTAAATGATTTAAAGTCTTTGAATCATACCCTAGAAATGGGTGGATTTTATTGCATGTAAACTATATTCCATAAAACTATTTTTAATAAACAATCAGATAAAAATGTTAGAAATAAAAATGTGTACAAAGAATTATGGGCACTAACATGAACAGAAATTAGTAGAACACATAGAACTGATACTAAACAAAATAACATTAAAAGCAAAATGCACTGAATTGGTTTTTTTTTAAAAAAAAAAAAAAGAACTTTGTTTCTTTTTTATATATATTTTTTCAAGTCCCAAAGAAACAAATTAGCCAAACCACATATTTTACCCAGAATGTGATAATTTAAGACACCTATAAATTTTAAGAAATTAAGTTAACAATTTAATTGTTAAGTAAATCTCCAAGCAATCAAAACTGCAGTTTAAGTTTTCATAAACAACTCACAACTAGAATTAAAATTCCTGAGTGCTTACGACCAAAGCTGCACAGACAGAAAAATGTATAGCTCAAAATTATTCCTTTGATTGGGAAAACAATGCAAAATAAACCAAGAATTCAATGAAGTAAACTTGACAATGAAGCAAACCTACAGAAAGTAGGTTGATGTTAATGAGGTGAAAGCTGAGCATCATTCAGACCAAGTTAAGTGGAACTAGCAAACAGATCTAAGTCAATAATTTTAATATAAACTAGTAGCACTCCCACTGAGGACACAGGAGAAGAGGAGAGGAGAGGAGAGGAGAGGAGAGGAGAGGAGAGGAGAGGAGAGGAGAGGAGAGGAGAGGAGAGGAGAGGGGAGGGGAGAGGAGAGGGGAGGAGAGGGGAGGAGAGGGGAGGGGAGGGGAGGGGAGGACAGGGGAGGGGAGGGGGCAAGGGAGGGCAGGGGAGGGGAGAGGAGGGGAGAGAAGGGGAGAGAAGCAAAAGAACAGAGATGTGCCCATCTTACTGAGGACAAGGACCACCAGGACTTTAATGACAGAAATAGTGAGGGGGTTGGTTTTGTTTTGTTTTTTAAGATAGTCTATGTGTATGAGCATTTTGCCTGCACATATATCTGTGCACCAGCATGCCTGGTGCCCTCAGAGACCAGAAGTGGGTACTAGGTCCCTGGCACTGGAGAAACAGATGTGTGTAAGCTGACATGTGGGTGTTGAGAGTGGAACCTGGGTCCTCTGGAAGAGCAGCCAATGCTCTTGGCCACCGAGCCATCTCTCCGGCCCCTAATGTGGGGATGTTTTCAATTGTGGGAGAACACTGTGTATAACACCAGGATGAAAATGGTAGTTCATGCCAGCATTTCTACGAAAGCACTGCGCTATAGACTAAACCTCAAGAAGTAGACACTGTAAATAGCTCAGTTAGAAGAAACTAAAAACGTCTTGTTTGACCATGAACTAAGATAAGTGCTGTGGGTAGCTCAGTGAGGACACAGGCACGGAGAGCCGACCACAAGACCCTGAAAATCAGGCAGTGGAAGCAGAACTCAGATGTGACGGAGGGCAGCCCACGCCCCTCTGCCCATCCTAGGCTTAAACATATGTTGGTCTGTGTCATGGCTTTCTTGCTTTGGAGGAGGTGGGTGGGTCCCGACGACCCTCACCCTCTCAGGTTATCACGTGTTAATGGAATCTTTAAAATAAAAAATCTAATCAAACAGACCAGCTCTACCCTCTCCATCTGACACTGAGTTTGCCTGGTAAGGAGAGCTTTCAGACAGCGGTCTGTGAGTTTTACTGTCTTGGAGACAGCATCTTCTCTTGGACCCCCATCTAAAAGGTCCTTCCACAGATGATTTTCAGATAAACTATGACAGCGGTGCCAAAAACAGTGTTTTCTGCTGTGGTGGCCACTAACCTTTAAAAGAAATAACTTTCAACTAATTTAATATATTTATCTTAGTAGTCCTTTGCCTACGTTCATGTTTGTGCATCATATGTGTGCCTAGGGCCTGCAGGGGTCAGATGAAGGCATCAGATCCCCTGTCAGCGGAGCTACAGAGGGTTGTGAGCCACCACCTGGGTGCTGGGAACTACAACCCAGTCTTCTGCTAGGGTGGTGTATTTTAGGGTCACCTTGATTGGTTTGAGACTTGCGGGGGACAGTAGTAAAACACACTCCGCAGTGTGTCTGGGCTGTGGTTTCAGGAGTTACCAGATCATGAGCTAATGAGCAGACTGACCCTTGATGTCTTCCTAATAAGATGCGATGATACAGAAGTGATGAAAACAGGAGATAGGATCTCACTGGAGGAAGTAGGCACCTGGAGTATGTACTTAGGCTTGTACCTTGTCCCCCTCCCTCTGCTTCCGGTCTGACATGATGTGAGCTGTCCCGGCCCACGATACCTAGTACACCACGATAGGCGGCTGACACCTCTGAAGCCATGAGCTAAAATCAATCCCTACGTTTTCAAGTTTTCCTCTCAGGTATTTGGGTCAAAACAACACAAAAATAGTTGTGTATATGTGTGTGTGTGGGGGGGGGTATTCCTTCTTACTCAAACCCCCACCACCACTCTCACCAGATTGTAGAACACCTGCTCTGTGAAATAAGTGTGGGGCGCGGATCCACGCTCCAGAATGCCTCAACATCACCAGGGAGATGCAACTGCAGTGCCAGGCAGCAGGAGAGAAATAAACATCCAAACCCGTGCTTCGGGCAATGGGTAAGGGAAAAAAACAGGCAAGTGGAAGGAGCCATGAGCTTTCTGGGGTTATTTCAGAACACACACACACACACACACACACACACACACAGGAACATCCAGTCCGTAAGGAGATGAGGGCAGTAGGAAGGTTCTGGAAAGGATCTTTCTGTAGTTCTCGGTCAGAGCACAGTCCGCCTCTCGGGTGGTGTCTGCATCACATTGGGCAGAAGCATTCCCAGGAACGCCTGCTGCCGGGCTCCGCTCTCTTGCTATTTATTTGTAGCACTTCTGGGGTGCGTTTCGGAGTGTCATTTAATGTCATTTTATGACTCCCTGGTTGTAAGAGTCTGAGTATTACCAGGGCTTAGAGATTTACAGCCTATTCTAAACTCGGATAATGATGTTTAATTTGTTATTGGCTGTGTAAA